>NC_059158.1:94870092-95495092 GCF_019923935.1 Bubalus bubalis | reverse complement strand
CATGAAATTCTACTGTTTTTCTCTAGTTAATCTAATTTACAGGGCTTCAGTTGGTAAGATTGGTAGAGGAAGAGATTTTTTTCTCCCCTAAGATGAGAGAAGTAAGGTGATATCTCTAGGATCACATAACTGGGCAAGTGCCTCATGCAAGACTAGAAATAGTGACTCATCCAATTCCATATGCCAAATGGAGCCCATTATAGAGACTGAAGGCTTGGAGCTTTCAGCATTTTCAACTTTGGGGCTCTCTACCCCAAGAGATAGAAGTTATATTTATAGTTAAAGGGTAGCAGAATGTGTCACCCCAAAATACCACTGTAGGAGTTCACGGCATTCCACACTAAAATATGCCACTTTGGTATTTTGATTATTTTGAGCTGTAGGTAGTTGAAAAACCACAAATGCAGGGAGAGGATTTTTCTAACACCCCTTATCTGTCTAAAGACAAATCCTCCAAAAGGAACTCAATTGTCACAAATCCCCTCCCCAGGAAGAAGTTTCATCAACCAGGGAAGATTACTATATCACAGGAGAGGAGACTAAAAACTGACACCACAGCCAGACAGACTTTGTCACAAACTGTCAAACCTCCTATGTATTCTCCCAAGGGCCCACTTGTCTTTCCATCTTTTATAAAAAACCATTTACTGTGCCCTAAGAGCTTCTACATCCCTCTTCTGCTTTTCCTGTTAAGATGGTATTTAATCCTGAATTCTAAAGGCACCTAGGGGAGTGACTCATTTTTCCTGGATATTTCCTATGGATACATGCATATACACATTAATAAACTTCTATGAGTTTTTCTCTGGCTAATCTTTTACTACAGTGTCCTCAGCTAAGAACTCAGAAGGATAGAGGAAAAATTATTTTTCCCTCATACATAATCAAGCTCTTCAGAAAATGTCCAATCAATTTTCTGATATGATAACTAATGGGAAGCAGCTGTCTTTTCCCTTTTATTTAAAAAGTGGAATTTATGGGAATGATATGGGGATTAATATTTATAAAGTGCTTTTTGAAAGGAAGAAGCACTGTGATTATTCAGTAGAGCATAGAGTTATTGGAGAATGAGATTAATCTATCTCTTGTAAATCTCTTTAACTAGGCAAAATGGATATGACAAAAGACCTGATCAAAAGCCCCCCAAAGACATCAAGTGCTGATCAGTGCACACTGTCAACCTTACCAGTATTTCAGAAAGGTCTGCAGAGCATTACTCCTTCTGCCTCCCTCCTCTCAATATAACATCACCAGTACACAACCTTGGTAAGGCTTGTGGACAGCTACTGCCCACACACATTTAGTTATTCTTTTCAGCAAGATGTCACATCATAAAAAATAGGCTTCCTCCTCAAAATAATGTAGATTTTTTTTAACTGAAGATTTAATGGGTAATAGAGAAGACAGTTTAGATTGCCTATACCACAGTAATACTTAGTAATATCTCTATAATACATCTTAGATCGATTCCCAAATGTTCTTTCTGACTGACTTATGTTCATGTCCTAATCTCTTCCAGAGCCTCCAAAACCTTAACTGTTTTCTGGAGCCCTTCAGCTCTGTCCACACTTCACTTCACAAAACATATCAAAGCTTGCTGGCCAGTCAGCTTTTTGCCCCTAAGAAATCAATTCAGGTTCAGAGATTATCAGTTGTTACTCAAGTCTGTCCCTAAAGCTTTAGTCCAGTATTCCAGGAAGCAAATCCTGTTCTCCAGGAAGCAAAGTATTAACAATCAAGAAAGTTATAGGGATGAGAGTGTGGGAAGAAAGAGCGAAGCAATTCTGATTTAAAAGAACAAGATTTTCGTTTTTTCTATGTGCTAACATCTGGAAATGTATTCCCATCTTTAGACTAAGCTGGTACCTAGAATCTATAAATTAAACACAAGATCTCATTTGAGATAAACGATAACATGTTGAAATAAAAAATCACAGCACCTAAATTTCTTCACCATTCAGTGTGTTTCAATAGATAGCTTTAATCTAAAATAGACTGTGGGCAGAGTTAAGTTCAAGGAAATTGGAAGTAAATAATAGTTACTGTTTTAAATGATTTAAAAAAAGGGTAGCCAGTAAAATATTATAAATATATTCAAGGCAGTAGTCTATACAATAATAAAACAGAATAGTAACACTAGTCTAAGGTTTGAAAAACAAAATTCACCAAGTAAATTTGAAGATTGAATTGACTTTATCCAAGGTTTAATACAGTGATTCTATAGTCAGCAAAAACAAGACCAGGAGCTGACTGTGGCTCAGATCAAGAACTCCTTATTGCCAAATTCAGACTGAAATTGAAGAAAGTAGGGAAAACCACTAGACCATTTACGTACGACGTAAATCAAATCACTTACAATTATACAGTGGAAGTGACAAATAGATTCAAGAGATTAGATTTGATAGAGTATGTGAAGAACTATGGATGGAGGTTCATGACATTGTACAGGAGGCAGTGATCAAGACCATCCCCAAGATAAGAAATGCAAAAAGGCAAAATGGTTGTCTGACAAGGCCTTACAGATAGCTGAGAAAAGAAGAGAAGCTAAAGGCAAGGGACAAAAGGAAAGATATAACCATTTGAATGCAGAGTTCCAAAGAATAGCAAGGAGAGATAAGAAAGGCTTCCTCAGTGATCAATGCAAAGACATAGAGGAAAACAATAGAATGGAAAAGACTAGCGATCTCTTCCAGAAAATTAGAGATACCAAGGGAATATTTCATGCAAAGATGGGCACAATAAAGGACAGAAATGGTATGGATCTAACAGAAGCAGAAGATATAAGAAGAGGTGGCAAGAATACACAGAAGAACTATACAAAAAAGATCTTCACGACCCAGATAACCACAATGGTGTGATCACTCACCTAGAGCCAGACATCCTGGAATGCGAACTCAAGTGGGCCTTAGAAAGCATCACTACAAACAAAGCTAGTGGAGGTGATGGAATTCCAGTGGAGCTATTTCAAATCCTAAACAATGATGCAGTGAAAGTGCTGCACTCAATATGCCAACAAATTTGGAAAACTCAGCAGTGGCCACAGGACTGGAAAAGGTCAGTTTTCATTCCAATCCCAAAGAAAAGCAATGCCAAAGAATGTTCAAACTACCACACAAGTGCACTCATCTCACACGCTGGCAAAGTAATACTCAAAATTCTCCAAGCCAGGCTTCAACAGTACATGAACCGTGAACTTCCAGATGTTCAAACTGGATTTAGAAAAGGCAGAGGAACCAGAGACCAAATTGCCAACATCTGCTGGATCATCGAAAAAGCAAGAGAGTTCCAGAGAAACATCTATTTCTGCTTTATTGACGATGCCAAAGCCTTTGACTGTGTCACAACAAACTCTGGAAAATTCTTCAAAAGATGTGAATACCAGACCATTTGATCTGCCTCCTGAGAAATCTGTATGTAGGTCAAGAAGCAACAGTCAGAACTGGACATGGAACAACAGACTGGTTCCAAATCGGGAAAGGAATACGTCAAGGCTGTATATTGTCACCCTGCTTCTTTAACTTCTATGCAGAGTACATCATGAGAAATGCCAGGCTGGATGAAGCACAAGCTGGAATCAAGATGGCAAGAATAAATGTCAATAACCTCAGATATGCAGAAGACACCACACTTATGGCAGAAAGAGAAGAACTAAAGAGCCTCTTGATGAAAGTGAAAGAGGAGAGTGAGAAAGTTGCCTTAAAGCTCAACAT
This sequence comes from Bubalus bubalis, assembly GCF_019923935.1. NCBI lineage: Eukaryota > Metazoa > Chordata > Mammalia > Artiodactyla > Bovidae > Bubalus > Bubalus bubalis. Next base: position 95,491,382 of record NC_059158.1, on the reverse strand, counting down.
TCAGAAAACTAAGATCATGGCATCTGGTCCCATCACTTCATGACAAATAGATGGGGAAACAATGGAAATGGTGAGATACTTTGTTTTGGGGGGGCTCCAAAATCACTGCAGATGGTGACTGCAGCCATGAAATACAAAGACGCTTGCTCCTTGGAAGAAAAGCTATGACCAACCTAGATAGCATATTAAAAAGCAGAGACATTACTTTGCCAACAAAGGTCCATGTAGTCAAAGGTATGGTTTTTCCAGTGGTCATGTATGGATGTGAGAGTTGGACTATAAAGAAAGCTGAGTGCCAAAGAATTGATGGTTTTGAACTGTGATGTTGGAGAAGACTCTTGAGAGTCCCTTGGACTGCAAGGAGATCCTACCAGTCCATCCTAAAGGAAATCAGTCCTGATATTAATTGGAAGGACTGATGCTGAAGTTGAAACTCCAATACTTAGGCCACCTGATGTGAAGAACCAACTCATTGGAAAAGACCTTGATGCTGGGAAAGATTGAAGGTGGGAGGAGAAGGGTATGACAGAGGAGAGATGTTTGGATGGCATCACCAACTTGATGGACATGAGTTTGAGTGAGCTCAGGTAGTTGGTGATGCACACGGAATCCTGGCGTGCTGCAGTCCATGGGGTTGCAAAGAGTCGGACATGACTGAGCAATTGAACTGAACTGAATGATTCATAAATTGGACAAGCAGAAAAGAACCCCAAGGAACTGTACAATAGGCTCTTACAGATAGAAGGGAAAAAGAATGGATTGTTTCAAAACAAGGTCATCTTCCTTTGGGGGATGAAAGGAACTATCAAATGGATTACCTCACTAGTGCTACTACCTCACTAGGAAATTCCTGACTGACTGGTTAAGATTACAGGTTGAAACTGTAATAGGTTAGGTATTAAGTCTTGGTTTGGTGGCATGGGCTTAGCACAAGTGACTCCATCTTGAGTCTATTGTCTCTTTTTTAATAATTCTCCTCTTTTGATCAGACTCTCAGCTTAACTGAGAAATGTGACAAAAATTTAAGGTGCACTGCTCTTGACGTTCTTGTAGGTTTTGTTGATCCTTCTTGTGGTATTCACAGGTCATGATGCTTTTTTGCTTAACATCTGTGATATTCACAGGCCACAACTTCAGATTCACAGAGTTTTTTGTTTTGTTTTGTTTTGTTTTTTAAGTCAGTCATTCTCTGTTCCTTTTCTGACATTCCAGTCTTTGGGAGATCATTTGCTTGGTGGTTTATGGTTGCAAGTATGCATTTAAAGCCTTTCAGAGAACCAGTGCATCAGGGAGACCATTATGGTTATTGTAGGTGGGATAATTCCCAGTGCTTGGATTGCATCTAGAAACCGTGGTCCCCAAGACCCAAACTAATCAGAGTCAAGTAAATCAAAGAAAGACCCTGCTGAAGCGGTCTTTGTAAGTCAAGCAGCTTGCTGAGTGATTATATATAACTAAGTTTCAGCTTCTCCAGAGGAGTTAATTAGGTGCAACAGGATGTTGGCCATAGCACAGACACCTTGCTAAAAGATAATCACAGGCTGTCCTGTTATCAAGAACAACTTTGGGCAGAGAAACTAAGGATTTTTGTTGAGCAGCTATTGCTTCGACAGAAAATTCCATGAATACTTTCAAGAGTTAGCAAGAGGCTTCTGATGATGACCTCATTTACATTTATTCCTATCAGGGAAGTAGGGCTCCTGCCAAAAGAAGCGAATCAGAAACCACCAGATAATGCCTGTTGAATCTGTGGCTCGGGACTGATAGTCGTGGAGGCCAGTAAAAGTTTAAGGATTTGTAGACCACACAGGCAGTTTGATTCTGGTTACTTTTGCCTTGTGTTCCTTACTTTACATAGAGGCCAGATGTAAAGTTCACCAAGTTTGCGATTGTTAATCAGAGACAAGGAAATAGACCAGGGATTCTCTACCATCTTGGACAGATCAGACTTTTTGATGACAAATCTAGCAATCTGAAAATTTACTCCCCTTAGCAATGGCCTGGGAGATATGGGTGGTGGCCTTACCTTTCCAGGACAATGCCAGAGTAAAGGAAAGAAAGAGAAGATGACAGGGTTTCATGTTTAGTTACAGTATAAAATCTCTTTTTTTCTTTTCAAGTATTTATAATTTGGCTGCACTGGGTCTTAGTTGGGACCTTTAGGTGTGGCACATGGGATATTTAGTTGTAGCATTCAAACTTAGTTGTAGCATGTTGGATCTAGTTCCTTGACCAAGGATCAAACATGGGCCACCAGGATTGGGAGCATGGGGTTTTAGCCACTGGACCACCAGGGAAGTCCCACAGTATGAAGTCTTGATCTGGTATCTTGGGAGGAACCAGTCTACCTCAATGTTGGCTACTTCTTTTTCTAGTTTATTTGATTTAGAGGTCTTCAACATTTGCTTAGGGCCAGATTGCAGGTGGAGCCTTCTTCTAAGGTTTAAGTCCCTGAAGTCTGGCTGTCATTTGGGTAGTGGGGAGACTTATTATAGTCCCCTGCAAGGAGATTCAAGGGCAGACTTTGTTCTCAGTGATCCCAAGGAAAAAAGGGGGAGAAAATTGTTAGTTTGGAGACTCATATTTGAGGAAACTAGAATGTGGGATCCAGTCCAATTTACAGGTATACAGGAAAACTTCAAAACAGGATTAGAATTTAATATCTACAAAGGTGCAAACCTAATTTTTCTTTCTACTATTATCCCCATTTCTGTTTCTCAAGGATAATCACAGTAAAAGTAATTTGTTTTTGTTACACTTGGCCTGATTATTTACATAAGTGCTGCAAAATAGTGATTAACCATATAAACTTTAAGACTGCATAGCTGAAACCTGGTAAGCAAGGTACCAGGTCTATTTTTCCAAGGGGCTATATTGGCTCTGTAAAGTCAATCTTAGTTTCTTTAAACTGTCATGTCTAAGTCTATGCACATCTCTCTCAAATATGCCATTCCAGTCAAAGTCTTGGGAATACAGCCAATGTTCTAATTGTGTCCTGTTACAAGGAGAATAGATTCTTTTTAAGCTTATGGAAATAACTAACTGTATTGCCATGAAAAGAATATTTTTCCAAAGTCTTGAGGGATCAGGTAGGGAGAAAATAATATTTCATCTTTGTAAATATTGTTGTTGTTTGTTTCTTATTTAGTCACTAAGTCATGTCCCAGTCTTTGTGACCCCATGGACTATAGCCCACCAGGCTCCTCTGTCCATGGGATTTTCCATCCAAGAATACTGGAGTATGTTACCATTTCCTCCTGCAAGGGATCTTCCCAACCCAGGGATAGAACACATGTCTCCTGTGTCTCCTGCATTGCAGACAGATTCTTTACCCACTGAGCCATCAGCGAAGCTCAAAATGAAAGTAATAGTCACTCGATTGTATCTGACTCTGTGACCCACGGACTGTAGCCCACCAGGCTCCTCTGTCCATGGGATTTCCCAGGCAAGAATACTAAACTGGGTAGCCATTCCCTTCTCCAGGAGATCTTCCTGACTCAGGGATCGAACCCGGGTTCAAATCTCCTGCATTGCAGGCAGATTCTTTACCTTCTGAACCACCAGTGAAACCCCTATATAAAGGTATACTCAATCATTGTTGCATGTTATATATAGCTTAAGAAAAAAAGTTTCCTTAAATTTGGAAAAACAAAACATTAAGTAACTAGCTATGTTGCAAACAAAAAATCATAAAAAATAGAGTTATCATTTTCACTTCATTTGGTCCCATATAGTTAATACTTGTTTTGCTTGAATCTGGTTTTTCCATTAGATCTTTATGAAAAATTTTATTGGAGTATAGTTGATTTACAATGTTGTGTTAGTTTCAGATGTACAGCAAAGTGAATCAGATATATATATATATAAATTTCTTTTTAGATTCTTTTCTCATATAGGTTATCACAGAATACTGGATAAGAATACTCCCTGTGCTATAGAGCAGGCTCTTGTTAGTTGTCTATCTTATATGTAGTTGAGTGTGGATGTTCATTCCAAGCACCTGATTTACCCCTCCCAATATTTCTCCTTTGGTAACCATACATTGTTTCCAATATCTGCAAGTCTGTTTCTGTGTGTAAATGAGTTCATTTGTACCATTTTTTAAAAAATTAGATTCCACAATGTCAGACTTTATTTTTCTGGGCTCCAAAATCACTGCAGATGGTGACTGCAGCCATGAAATTAAAAGATGCTTACTCCTTGGAACGAAAGTTATGACCAACCTAGATAGCATGTTCAAAAGCAGAGACATTACTTTGCCAACAAAGGTTCGTCTAGTCAAGGCTATGGTTTTTCCTGTGGTCATGTATGGATGTGAGAGTTGGACTGTGAAGAAGGCTGAGCGCCAAAGAATTGATGCTTTTGAACTGTGGTGTTGGAGAAGACTCTTAGAGTTCCTTGGACTGCAAGGAGATCCAACCAGTCCATTCTGAAGGAGATCAGCCCTGGGATTTCTTTGGAAGGAATGATGCTAAAGCTGAAACTCCAGTACTTTGGCCACCTCATGCAAAGAGTTGACTCATGGGAAAAGACTCTGATGCTGGGAGGGATTGGGGGCAGGAGGAGAAGGGGACGACAGAGGATAAGATGGGTGGATGGCATCACTGACTCGATGGACGTGAGTCTGAGTGAACTCCGGGAGCTAGTGATGGACAGGGAGGCCTGGCGTGCTGCGATTCATGGGGTCGCAAAGAGTTGGACACGACTGAGTGATTGATCTGATCTGATCTGATGAGAGATATTATATGATGTTTCTCTTTCTCTGTCTGATTTCACTTAGTATGACAATCTCTAGGTCCATTCAGGTTGCTGCAAATGGCATTATTTCATTCTTTTCGATGGCTAACATTTCGCTGTACCACATCTTCTTTATCCATTCCTCTGTTGATGGATATTTGTGTTGCTTCTGTGTATCGGCTATGTTAAATACTGCAATAAGCATTTGAGTGCATGCATCCTTTCAAATTGTGGTTTTCTCTGGATATGTGTCCAGGAGTGGGATTGCTGGATCATATGTTAGCTCTATTTTTAGCTTTTTAAGGAATCACCATACTGTTGTCCACAGTGGTTGTATCAACTTACATTCCCACTAACAGTGTAGGAGGGTACCCTTTTCTCCACAACCTCTCCAGTATTTTTTTGTGTTTTCTGACCTGTATGAGGTGATACCTCATTGTAGTCTTGATTTGCATTTCTCTGATAATTAGTGATGCTGAGCATCTTTCCATGTTCTCTTTAGCCATTTATATGCCTTCTTTGGAGAAATGTCCATTTAGGTCTTCTGCCCATTTATTTATTTAAATTTTACATAGAGTATATGAGCTGTTTGTATATTTTGGAGATTAAACCTTTGTTGGTCACTTTATTTGCAAATATTTTCTCCCATTCTGTGGCTTGTCTTTTCACTTTGTTGATGGTTTCCTTTGCTGTGCTGAAGCTTTTAAGTTTAATTAGATCCCACTTGTCTATTTTTGTTTTTATTTTCATTACTCTAGGAGGTGGATCCAAAAAGATATTGCTGCAATTTATGTCAGAGAGTGTTCTGCTATGTTTTCCGCTAAGAGTTGTATAGTATCTGGCCTTACATTTAGATCTTTGATCCATTTTGAGTTTATTTTTCTGTATAATGTTAGAGAGTATCCTAATTTTGTTCTTTTGCATGTAGTGTCTCAGCACCACTTATTGAAGAGACTGTCTTTTCTCCATTATATATTCTTGACTCCTTTGTGGTAAATGACTTGACCATAGGTACGTGGGTTTATTTCTGGAATTTCTATCCTGTCCTGTTGATCTATATTTCTGTTTTTGTGCCAGTACCTTATTGTTTTGATTACTGTAGATTTGTAGTTAAAATTCTTATACTATTCAGTTCTGTGGTCCTAAAATACCAGAAATCTGTACTTGTCAAAGTCTTTTTCATGAATCTCCTTGCAGATGACTTAATTTTGCAGAAATACTCTTGCACAGCATCAGAGTAAAACAATAACTCTCCAAAAGTGACATAACATATAAAGACCTGATGAGAGTTCATTAAATAATGGAAGGAGCAAGGATATCTGCTTATTTCTGTGAAATTATAAGATAATAACTAGAATTATGACTGATAGCATTATTCTAGGACATATCAGATTTCCAGGAATTTTACACAATTTTTCTGGAACACATACACCTATATCAAATACAAACAACATAGAGAAGGCTTAGCATTACTTCTTATTTGATAATTCTTTCCATGTAATTTAAGATATCAAGTAAGCCTAATTAGTTTAATATCTCCCTTTTTATTAGAAGAGAAACAAGTCTTTTGAGATGTTCTGGGGACCCTCTGGAAAACCTCAGTTAGTTCAAAGTTAAATTCATTTAGAATTTGAGTTTTGGAAAGTTTGTTAAAAAATATCAAAGTTGTTTTAAAACACTTGGTCAAATAGGATCATAAGTCATTATGAAGTAATACTCAATTATCCATTTAACCACAGTGACAATTAAACCCTTTGCCAGATAAATACAGAAAGTTAAATAGTTGTTTTTTTAAAAATGATCTTAGCTTTTTTAATAGAGAAGATTGGGTGTGCTTAAGTAAGCAAAGACCTAGTAAAGACAATGCAGAAAATTATTTTTGCCAAAACACAGAATCTTTGTTTCCTAGGCAGATTATTTTAAAAGATAAAGAATCTTTCACAATTTCTTACACAGAAGAAAATATATTTTATATTTTTTAGGAACATATGCGTTCTCATAGCAAACTTTTCAATGTGGCACAAAATATGTTTACTACTAAACTCAAATATATTTAGTTTCTCTGTAAAATTAAAACCCAAACAGATAAACCTATGTTCAATAATTAATGTTTCAGTATTTTATCTTACTTGGAAATCATCTAGATATTTAATAACTGTCTGTCATTTAATTTAACTAAGGGAAAATTTAAGGATTCAGGTTACCAAAAAGATTTGCAAACTATTTGCAAAGTTCACATAAAAATTTCTTATCCTACTTACATATATTTAATTTACTTATTCTTAACAATTATATTAGACTACCCACAAAAGAGGCCTCCCCGGTGGCTCAGTGGTAAAGAATCTGCCTGCAGTGCAGGAGACGTGGGAGACTCAGGTTCAGTCCTTGGGTAGAGAAGATCCCCTGGAAGAGGGCATGGCAACCTACTCCAGTATTCTTGCCTGGAGAATCCCATGGACAGAGGCACCTGGTGGGTTGCAGTCCATGGGGTTGCAAAACGTCGGACACAACTGAGGCTACTGAACACAGCACAAAAACTCCATATGACATGAGACAAAGTCAGCCAGTATTTCCAGCTATTTTTCTGACTGACAAATTTTGTAAGTAAGGACTTTAGTTTCCTAAGGCCAGAAGTTTGTAAAACTTGCAAGCCTTTTGAGATACATGAGGAAAGTTATTGAGTTGGTAAAAATAGGTGAACTTTGATGCCTCTAGAGTTGCATTTCTAGTTTTGTGAAGATTTGTAAGATAAAACAGTTCCTCTCAATTCCTCAAAGAATTGGATTGCAGCTTATTGACATCATAGGTTGACCCACGCATCGAACAACATCATCTTTAATTTGCGTTTTTTATATTAGGGAAAAGATTTCTAGATAAGATGGAAATCAAAAGATTTCTATAGTCTGGATTTAGAAACTATTTGCCTTTGGAATGTTTTAGTAAACCCTTTTGTAAAGGCTTTAAAAGGTTTTTTTTTTTTTTTTTTTCCTTCCCTCTCTGGGAATGTAGTTTCATTTAAGCTGAAGAGAGGAAAGGAAAAAATAATTTCTATCAGGCTCTAAATATTAGCTGCTAATTTCTGACCAAATTCTGACCACGGAGCTGCTTAAAAAACAAAACAAAACTTTAAAATATCTTGTCAGGTTTCAGCTGGCATAAATAGTAAGTATTCCTAGCAGTATTAAACAACTCCATGTGAAACCAGAGAGAACAGGATGGGGCGCAAACTTTAAAAGAATGACATAGCCCAAGGACACAGCATAAACTGATTTAGTCAGTTCAGTCACTCAGTTATGTCCAACTCTGTGCGACCCCATGGACTGCCGCATACCAGGATTCCCTGTCCATCACCAACTCCCGGAGCCTACCCAAACTCATGTCCATCACGTCGGTGATATCCAAACATTTCATCCTCTGTTGTCCCCTTCTCTTCCCGCCTTCAGTCTTTCCCAGGATCAGGGTCTTTTCCAGTGTGTCAGTTCTTCACATCAGGTGGCCAAAGTATTAGAGTTTCAGCTTCAGCATCAGTCCTTCCAATGCATATCAGGACTGATTTCCTTTAGAATGGACTGGTTGAATCTTCTTGCAGTCCAAAGGACTCTCAAAGGTTTTCTCCAACACCACAGTTCAAAAGCATCAATTCTTTGTCACTCAGCTTTCTTTATAGTCCAACTCTCACATCTATTCATGACTACTGGAAAAACCATAGCTTTGACTAGAAGGACCTTTGTTGGCAAAGTAATGTCTCTGCTTTTTAATATGCTGTCTAGGTTGGTCATAGCTTTTCTTCCAAGGAGCAAGCGTCTTTGAATTTCATGGCTGCAGTCACCATCTGCAGTAATTTTGGAGCCCCCCCAAAACAAAGTATCTCACCATTTCCATTGTTTCCCCATCTATTTGTCATGAAGTGATGGGACCAGATTCCATGATGTTAGTTTTCTGAATGTTGAGCTTTAAGACAACTTTTTCACTCTCCTCTTTCACTTTCATCAGGAGGCTCTTTAGTTCTTCTCTTTCTGCCATAAGTGTGGTGTCTTCTGCATATCTGAGGTTATTGACCTTTATTCTTGCCATCTTGATTCCAGCTTGTGCTTCATCCAGCCTGGCATTTCGCATGATGTACTCCACATGTAAGTTAAAGAAGCAGGCTGGCTATATACAGCCTTGATGTACTCCTTTTCCTATTTGGAACCAGTCTGTTGTTCCATGTCCAGTTCTGACTGTTGCTTCTTGACCTACATACAGATTTCTCAGGAGGCAGATCAAGTGGTCTGGTATTCACATCTTTTGAAGAATTTTCCAGAGTTTGTTGTGACACAGTTAAAGGCTTTGGCATCGTCAATAAAGCAGAAATAGATGTTTCTCTGGAACTCTCTTGCTTTTTCGATGATCCAGCAGATGTTGGCAATTTGGTCTCTGGTTCCTCTGCCTTTTCTAAATCTAGCTTGACCATCTGGAAGTTCATGGTTCATATACTGTTGAAGCCTGGCTTGGAGAATTTTGAGTATTACTTTGCCAGTGTGTGAGATGAGTGCACTTGTGCGGTAGTTTGAGCATTCTTTGGCATTGCCTTTCTTTGGGATTGGAATGAAAACTGACCTTTTCCAGTCCTGTGGCCACTGCTGAGTTTTCCAAATTTGTTGGCATATTGAGTACAGCACTTTCACCTCATCATCATTTAGGATTTGAAATAGCTCCACTGGAATTCCATCACCTCCACTAGCTTTGTTCGTAGTGATGCTTCCTAAGGCCCACTTGACTTCGCATTCCAGGATGTCTGGCTCTAGGTGAGTGATCACACCATCGTGTTTATCTGGGTCATGAAGATCTTTTTGTGTAGTTCTTCTGTGTATTCTTGCCACCTCTTCTTAATATCTTCTGCTTCTGTTAGATCCATACCATTTCTGTCCTTTATTGTGCCCATCTTTGCATGAAATATTCCCTTGGTATCTCTAATTTTCTGGAAGAGATCACTAGTCTTTTCCATTCTATTGTTTTCCTCTATGTCTTTGCACTGATCACTGAGGAAGGCTTTCTCATCTCTCCTTGCTATTCTTTGGAACTCTGCATTCGAATGGGTATATCTTTCCTTTTGTCCCTTGCCTTTAGCTTCTCTTCTTTTCTCAGCTATCTGTAAGGCCTTGTCAGACAACCATTTTGCCTTTTTGCCTTTCTTTATCTTGGGGATGGTCTTGATCACTGCCTCCTGTACCATGTCAGGAACCTCCATCCATAGTTCTTCAGGCACTCTGTCTATCAGATCTAATCCCTTGAATCTATTTGTCACTTCTACTGATTAGAACCAGATAAATCCAAGATGGCAAACAAGTTGAATTTCACTATACTCTGAGCCTCAATATACATTCATTGCAACACTTCAGCAAGCTACACAATACACCCACCAGTGGCATGAAAGTTCTGAGGCCAGTCCGCAAGGGTAAACAGTGGTCAGTGGCCCAATTCCTGGAATTCTCCACTCCTCCCTTGGAATAGTTGGAATAATCCTCCCACTTATTAACCACACCATATTTTAATGCCAGTCTCTCCTTCTGAAATGGCCCACGCTCCATCTGTGGAGTGTTGCTCTTTAAATGAACCCAATTCTTACCTATCACTTTGTCTCTCAGAGAATCCTTCTGCCATGAGACATCAAGAGCCTGAGCTTCATAAGTCCTGAAAACGAGTGTATGGCCTCAGCTAAAAGACCATGGGTTCAAGTCCCAAACTGGATTTTAGCTAGGTTCGAGTCCCAGCTGTGTGGGTTTACATCCCAGTCAGAGGTACATGGTTTTCCTTGGACTCTAGAGACATCCCCAAAGAGGATGGATGCAAAAGATATTTCATTTTCCTCTTTCTATTGGGTACTATGCATTTAGGAGAGCTGACTTTAGTAATAATTCTCATCGTTAGTTTCTGCCTGTTTTCCTAGGTCCCCATCTGCAGCTTTGGTATCTACCAGAAATTGGCAACATTTTCCTTTCATTTTAATTTTTGTTTTCCCTTGTCTCTTTAGGAGAATAACATTGAATCATAAAATTGAAAAAATGAAATGTAAAATCCCACATTGAAATATAAAATCAAATGGGGGGGGGCATCTATATGGGAACTTTCCCTTAAGAGTAGATATGGAGATGTCTCTAAGGTCATTAATTTGGTGGACTTTTGTTTATAGTCATGCAAAGGCAATTCAGCAACTAACCACCATCACTACCAAAGGCAATTCAGACATATTATTAGAATGAATTCTCAAATAAATGAGGATAGAGGGAAGCAGTAGGAGTTACATCAGGCTTATTTGTTTAGGTACCTCTTATATCATTAATTTTTCATTAACCTTTGCAGTGAATCTTTTAATGAAGCTATTTTGGAATTCTGAAAACTTTTGGAGGCTTCTGCATACCGATTAAAATAGGTATCCCACTCTGCTTGCTTAATCTGAGAACCTTAACTTTTAAGCGCACTTCCTAATTGAAACATTCCTCATAATGGCCATGGTTATTTCCCTGAGTGCTGACAACAGTTTGGTAGGACCCTTAACTGCAAATGGAGTTTAACCCATGTTTCTGTCCAGCCATATCTAACCACAAATAGGATGTAACCCCTCATTTCTGTCTCAGTATTTTGGGAGGCCCCCAAACTGATGGTTACCAAGCTATGTTCTCATGACACAAAATAATGACCTTGTCTGATTCTAGGCTGTTTTTAGTAATATTTTTCCATTTTGTAGATATTTATTGCTTCTAGGGCTCTAATTCTTAGACATAAAATAAGCAAGTATTCTGGAAGGTGGTGTGCTTAACTCTATAGAATTTAAGGATTCTATCTCTTTTAGTTAAACCTTTGGGTCTCTTGGAGCCAAACTAATATCTGAGAGGGATGTGCCACTGGTTTGGGAATTGTGCATGATTTCACACACAGTATCTTGTTGTACAGAAATTTTCTTGAGATTGGCGGATGCCCTAGAGTCAATTTAACTCATTCTGTAATCAACTTACTCTAACATGGCGGGGGTCTTAGAGTGAGCGGGCAAGCACTCTAACAGCTTTGAAATGCTCAACCAAGGTTCATCAATTCTGCACCCCCCCCACCCTTTTTTTTTTTCAGCTTCTGAGATTCCCATTAGCAGTGGCCCTTACTGGACCCAGTTAAGCTCAAGTCAAACCTAGTCTGATCTCCGTTTAGTTCTGGACCCAAACCATTTTTTAAGATGGACCCAGTCCAGTGTTTAAATCAGATCCAGTCTGACTCTGGCCAGTTACCACCAACAGATTCCAATGTGGAATCTTGGGATTGAGAAAAGACCTGAACCAGCAGACCAGAAAGGATGAGAACTGTGGGCTGATTCCAAAAAAAGGAGGGACTACAGCTGCCACTGGTAGTTCCCACTGTGGAATCAGGGACAAAACCAAGGGCTTGGGTTCCCAAGAAATGGGGAACTGTGAAAAGCCAGTTAGACTGGGAGCTAGATGCAGACAGCTAAGCTCAGAACTGAGAGGAATTTAACACCCGGGCCTCAGAAGACAGAACTCAAAAGGGTTCATGGCTACTATGCCAGTGTTACTCATTGTCCCAAAGCTGGCATAGTCTCCTTTGATCCCACTGCTGCCAGCAAGTCTGTTAAAAAAAGTCAACTCAATAAATTTGAAGAGCTCATTGGCTTTATTCAGTGATTCAAGAATCAGGAAATATCCTATATGGATATTCTGAGGACTGCACAAAATGGAAGACTTTTATAGGCAGAAGGGGGAAAAGTATGGATTGTTTCAGATAAGGTCATCTTCCTTTACAGGATGAAAAAAGTCCATCAGGGAATTGCTTCCTTAGTGCTGACTAGGAAATTCTAGACTGGATGATTAAGATTATACTCCTGAGGGAGGTTGAGTCTACAGTTAGGTTAGGTATTAAATGTTGATTTGGTGACATGGGTTTAGCACCTGTGACTCCATTTTGGGCCTGTTGTCGCTTTCTTAACAGAAAAAAAAAAAAATGCATAAAACTTGAGTGAAAGATAGATAAACTTGCCTTTGGGTGATTTAATTTAAAATTCAAAATGTTCAGAGAGGTAATGAAACAAATATAGGTAAAATGTAAAATGCAGAGAAAGTGTTAACAGTTGTGTAAAGATAAATGAGAGTTGGACCATAAAGAAAGCTGAGTGCCAAAGAATTGTTGCTTTTGAACTGTGGTGTTGGAGAAGACTCTTGAGAGTCCCTTGGACTGCAAGGAGATCCAATCAGTCAATCCTAAAGGAAATCAATCCTGAATATTCATTGGAAGGACTGATGCTGAAGCTGAAGCTCCATCATGAGCATATTTGGCCACCTGATAGGAAGAACTGACTGACTGGAAAAGACCTTGATTCTGGGAAAGATGGAAGGCAGGAGGAGGAGGGGATGACAGAGGATGAGATGTTAGGATGGCATCACCAACTCCATGGACATGAGTTTGAGCAAGCTCCAGGAGTTGGTGATGGACAGGGATCACCTGTTGGTGATGGCGTGCTGCAGTCCATGGGGTTGCAAAGAGTTGGACATGACTGAGTGAACGGAACTGAAAGATAAACTTTTTGGGAGTTTATTTGAATAAAATTTGATTCAAACTGGGCTGCACCAGAATGGTAATGGTTAGGAGTGCTCCTCCACTAGGAGCCAGGAGAAAGACTTTGTGTACAGAGAAGGTGTGGAAGCTAGGAAAGGAAATTATTTGGCTGCATGTGTGTGTGCTCAGTTATGTCCAGCTCTTTGTGACCCCTTGAACTGTAACCCACCAGGCTCCTCTGTCCATGGGATTATCCTGACAAGAATACTGGAGTAGGTTGTCATTTCTTTCTCCAGGGGATCTTCCCAACCAGGAACCGAACTTGAGTCTCCTGCACCGGCAGGTGGATTCTTTACTGCTGGGCCACCAGGGAAACCATGGCTTAAAAATTAGTTGGCTGTTTGTGATTGGTTGTCCTTTGGTTTCAATCTCTTAACCTTGAGGCATTTATAGGCTTAAGTTTCAGTTTGCTTACATTGGCCATGACTTCAGTCTAATGTCCTCCTTGTGTAATTAATTTGACATACTAAACACTACAAAACAGACCATAAAATTAAATTTAAAGAATGTTTATAAAGATGACTCATCAAATGACATAATTTTCAATATTTAAATGGACAAAACACAACATTTTAAAATAAATTATTCAAGAGTTTCAGGGGCTTGCCTGGTGGCTCAGTGGTAAAGATCCACCTGACAAATATACAATGGGGCAAAGACAGCCTCTTCAATAAGTGGTGCTGGGAAAACTGGACAGCTACATGTAAAAGAATGAAATTAGAACACTTCCTAACACCATACACAAAGATAAACTCAAAATGGATTAAAGACCTAAATGTAAGAACAGAAACTATAAAACCCTTAGAGGAAAACCTAGGCAGAACACTGGATGACATAAATCAAAGCAGGATCCTCTATGATCCACCTCCTAGAGTAATGGAAATAAAAACAAAAATAAACAAGTGGGACTGGATTAAACTAAAAAGCTTTTGCACAGCAAAGGAAACTATAAGCAAGGTGAAAAGACAACCCTCAGAAGGGAGAAAATAATAGCAAATGAAACAACTGACAAAGGATTAATTTCCAAAATATACAAGCAGCTTGTAAAATTCAATACCAGAAAAACAAACAACCCAATCAAAAAGTGGGAAAAAGACCTAAACAGACGTTTCTCCAAAGAAGACACACAGATGGCTAACAAACACATGAAAAAATGCTCAATATCACTCATTATTAGAGAAATGAAAATCAAAATGACAATGAGATATCACTTCACACCAGTCAGAATAGCCATCAGCAAAAAGTCTACAAACAGTAAATGCTGAAGAAGGTGTGGAGAAAAGGGAATGCTCTTTCACTATTGGTGGGAATGTAAATTGATACAGCTACTATGGAAGACGGTAGGATATTCCTTAAAAAACTAGCAATAAAACCACCATGCTGCTACTGCTACTGCTAAGTCACTTCAGTTGTGTCCGACTCTGTGCGACCCCATAGACGGCAGCCCACCAGGCTCCCCCATCCCTGGGATTCTTCAGGCAAGAACACTGGAGTGGGTTGCCATTTCCTTCTCCAATGCATGAAAGTGAAAAGTGAAAGTGAAGTCACTCAGTCGTGTCTGACTCTTCGCCACCCCATGGACTGCAGCCTACCAGGCTCCTCCATCCATGGGATTTTCCGGGCAAGAATACTGGAGTGGGGTGCCACAGCCTTCTCTAAAAACTACCATATGACCCAGTATTCCCAAGCCTAGGTATATGCCCTGAGAAACCAAAACTGAAAAATACACATGTACCCCAATGTTCATTTGCAATAACTAGAACCTAGATGTCCATTGACAGATGAATGGATAAAGAAGTTGTGGTACATATACACAATGGAATATTACTCAGACATAAAAAGGAACACCTGTGAGTCAGTTCTAATAAGGTGGATGAACCTAGAGCCTATTATACAGAGTGAAGTAATTCAGAAAGAAAAAGATAAATATCATATACTAACGCATATATACAGAATCTAGAAAGATGGTACAAGAATTTATATGCAGGACAGCAATGGAGACACAGACATAGAGAACAGACTTATGGACATGGGAAGACGGGAGGAGAGGGTGAGATGTATGGAAACTTACATTGCCATATGTAAAATAGATAGCCAATGGGAATTTGCTGTATTTCTCAGGGAACTCAAACAGGGGCTCTGTATCAACTTAGAGGGGTGGAATGGAGAGGGAGATGGGAGGGAGGCTCCAGAGGGAGGGGATATATGTATACCTATGGCTGATTCATGTTGAAGTTTGATAGAAAATAACAAAATTCTGTAAAGCAATTATCCTTCAATTAAAAAATTTAAAAAATTAAAAAAAAATAAAAGAATTCACCTGCTAATGCAGGAGATATGGGTACAATCTCTGGGTTAGAAAGATTCTCTGAAGAAGGAAATGACAACCCACTCCAGTATTCTTGCCTGGGAAATCCCATGGACAGAGGAGCCTGGCAGCTGTAGTCCATGGGTCGCAAAAGAATCAGACACGACTTAGTGACTAAACAACATATTATCAGGGATAATTATGAAAAGGGATAGAGCACTGAACTCCCTGGGAAGAGAGAATTATCACCTTGGTAGGAATTATTCTTAGGGTGGCCTAAGAATTCCTAGTGTGGCCCACCTCTGTGCAGCTCTGAGACCTGGGAAGGCCAAATTGCCACCAATGACAGAGGTTGTTATTTCTTTGGATGATTCTTTTCATTGTTGCAGATTTAAAATGTTGGCAATCTTGTTCAAACAATGCTTGAAGAGTAATGAATTGACATGCTTTGTGTGTATTTTCTAATTCTTTCAAGCAGATCTCCAAATATTAGGATAGTAGAGGGAAATGTGTGTTCCAGTGGGTAACTACACATTGTCTACAGCACATCCTTCCAGGTTATCTGACAGTGATTTTGTGGGGAATATTTCACAATTCCAACATTTGTAGATAACGATGCAACAAAAAATGATTCTTGTCTATAGACATACAAGCTCTGTTCTGTGCTCAGTTGCTCAGTTGTGTCCGACTTTTTGCGATCCCATGGGCTATATAGCCTGCCAGTCTCCTCTGTCCATTGAATTTCTCAGGTAAGAATATTGCAGTGGGTTGCCATTTCCTTCTCCAAGCTCTGCCCTATAGAAATTCAATTCACTTACTTCCTTTCATTGAGGAACTAAGCTAGTTTTGTCTCTTTTTCACATTCATTTCAACATGCCTTATCTATAAATGTGTCTGTTTGAATTCTCCTTTGAACAGATTATAGAATTTTACCCATTAATGAGTTAGGAAAGGCTTTAATATGTGCTCACTTTCAGATCTGTATGAGTTACAATTTACTGTTTTTTTTTTTTAATTGATCTTTAATGTTACTTAAGAAACAAGCTTCCATTTACAGCCGATTAGTTGAAATGAGTGATCAGAACTTATATTTAAGAGGCATGCTGTATCTGCCCATACCAATTAAACATATTCTCTGCTTAGTGAATATGGTAAAGAACTTTTTGCACTAATCAGCTTCTCACTAATCAATCATTTTCAGTTTGATCGGCTTCTCTGCAAGGGATGCAGGAAAGGATGGCTCGCCCAAGAGTAATCTCTGTAACTACCAGTTCTTTCTGCATCTTTCTACATAACAGTTCTTTCAGACTGTTTTTCCTTTCTTACAGGGCTGATACTATTCTGTGAAGTACAGAGCTGAATTTGCTGTTGATCTCAAAACTGCTGACTGTTCAATTACACTTTATGCAGAATTATTGTTGTTTAGTCGCTAAATCTTGTCCCACTCTTTGTGACCCCATGGGCTGTAGCCTGCCAGGCTCCTCTGTGCGTGTAATTCTCCAGGCAAGAATACTGGAGTGGGTTGCCATTTCCTTAACCAGGGGATTTTCCCAACTCAGAGATCAAACCTGCGTCTCCTGCTTGGCAGATAGATTCTTTACCACTGAGCCACCTGGGCTTCCCTATGTAGAATTTTGAAAGTCCTAAAAGAAAACCTTTTGTCTTCTCTTCTCTCACAATACTTCTGACACCAAATGTGTGGGGGATTTACCCACACCAACTCTTTCTCCAATTCTCTGAAGACACCAACTGGGTGTCCTACAGTTTAATTAATTTCTGACACCCGCTGCCTGTCATTAGTGCAGACCCACAGGTTAAAGACTCAGTATCACGAGACTGCCTCCCTCAACTTCAGACATCAATTCCAAGTCCAGGTTGTCACATGTGGTTCTCATTGACTCTAAATCAGAAATTCCCATGACCTTCCCCTAAGATATGGTAATTAAACATGGCTCACAGAACTCAGGAAAATAGTTTACTCACTAGATTACTGGTTTATTACAAAGGATACAACTTAGGAACAGCCGCAATGAAGAGATGTGCAGGGCAAGGTCTTGGGGAAGGGGTACAGAGCTCTCTTGGAGCACACCACCCTCTTAGCAACCTGAAACTCTCTGAATTCCTTTGTCTAGTGTTTCTATGACAATTCCTTTACTTAAGCATAATTAATTAAATAATTGGCCATTCATGATTAAGTCAATCTTCAGACCCTGTCCTCTCCCCAGGGCTCAGGTGGTGAGGCTGAAAGTTCCAACTCTCAAATCACTAGGTTGGATTCCTGGCAACCAGCACTGCCAATTCATAGAGGTTTTTCCAAAAGTCACTTCATTAACAAAAACTCAGGTGTGGTTGAAAGGGGACTTGTTATGAATAATAAAAGACCCTCCTTTCACCTTCCTGTGCCCATAGGACAGAAAGCCACACTCCAACAGTGGGTATCTGCTGCCAAGTAAGAGTTTATTTCAGTACACCAAGCAAGAACAGGCAGCTCAAGCTCAAAAGACCTAAACTCACTTTCAGGTGAGGGTTTTTAAAGACAACATTAGGGGAGAGGATTGCAGGATGGTGATCAGCTGGTAGACTTTCTTCAGATTGGTTGGTGGTGAAGTAACAGGATGATGTTTAGGGAATCTCAATCATCAACCTTCTGGATTCAGCCAGTCTGGGATCAGCATATAGTCACCATCCTCTACCAGAGCGGGTGTTAGTTTCTGCAGAACAGCTCAGAGATGTCCATCAACTGTTTCTATATCCATTTAGGAGAAACCAGGAGTGCGTTCCTGTGTGTGTGCTGAGTTTCTTCAGTCAAGTCTGACTCTTTGCTAAGACTGTAGCTAATGAGGCAGTGGAGTAAATTCTCAAAATGGCTCCTCTGTCCATGGAATTCTCCAGGCAAGAGTACTAGAGTGGGTTGTCGTGCCCTCCCCCAGGGGATCTTCTTGACCCAGGGATTGAACCCATGTCTCTTGTGTCTCCTGCATTGGCAGGAGGGTTCTTTACTGCTAGCACCAACTGGGAAGCCCCAGGAGTCCTGCGACTCTTGTCCTAATCATTAACTGTTTGAGCCTACTCTCTGGGACTTGAAGGCCTGTGGGCTTTTGTAAACCCGCAAGTTCCCCCCACCCCCGACCCGAGGTCCTGCTTGGATTCAGAGGGATAGGACAGTAAGTAATCCTGGGTAATATATATGAATTCTTTCTCTTTTTTCCTACATCTCTCTAGAAGGTAACATAAACATATTTCTTTTTCCGTTAGAATTTTGTATCTAATCTAAAGATACACTCAATAAGCATGGAAATCTTAACTAAGATGTAAATTTTTCTTTAAGAGGGGCATAAAAAAATAAAATACATTACTTAGAATTCTTTACCCAATTACTTTCACTCTATCATAGTTTCTGAGGATGCCAGCTGTGTTTTCCTTGTGGTAAAGACAGGCAATTTGAGTAAATTAAAGAATGTTTGCAATTGATGTGTACAGAGCTGTCCTTGGAAGTATACATGGTATTTTCAAGATGAAAGAGTCTAATAAGTGTTTCATCTTTTCAGTGTTAGGACTGGTAAGATGCTGTCCTTTTTCTTTCTCAATTATGATTATAAAACTAACATGACCTGAAATTTTATATAATAATATCTGTATGAGTTTCCTAGGGCTGCTCCTGCAAAATACCACTGCCTGGTGGCTTAAAATAGCAGCAATTTATCATGTCACAGTTCTGAAAGTAGAAATCGGAGATAAGATGTTGGCAGGGTTAGTTCTTCCTAATAACTATGAAGAAGAATCTATTTCATGTCTCTCTCTCATCTGGTCATCAACTGGCAATTTGTTGTTCCTTAGCTTGTGGAAACATTACCCCAGTCTTTGCCTTTTTCTTCACATAGTGTTCTCTGAATATGTATGTTTGTGTTCAAATTTCTCCTTTTTATAAGGACACCAGTCATACTAGTCCGATATGATCTTGTCCTAACTTAATTAACTACATCTATGATGATGATAGCATATTCAAAAGCAGAGACATTACTTTGCCACCAAAGGTCCGTCTAGTCAAGGTTATGGTTTTTCCTGTGGTCATGTATGGATGTGAAAGTTGGACTGTGAAGAAGGCTGAGTGCCGAAGAATTGATGCTTTTGAACTGTGGTATTGGAAAAGACTCTTGAGGGTCCCTTGGATTGCAAGGAGATCAGCCCTGGGATTTCTTTGGAAGGAATGATGCTAAAGCTGAAACTCCAGTACTTTGGCCACCTCATGCAAAGAGTTGACTCATTGGAAAAGACTCTGATGCTGGGAGGGATTGGGGGCAGGAGGAGAAGAGGACGACAGAGGATGAGATGGCTGGATGGCATCACCGACTCGATGGACGTGAGTCTGGGTGAACTCCGGGAGTTGGTGATGGACAGGGAGGCCTGGTGTGCTGTGATTCATGGGGTCGCAAAGAGTTGGACACGACTGAGCGACTGAACTGAACTGAACTGATGATGACCCTATTTCCAAATAACATCACATTCTGAGGTGCTAGGGGTTAGGACTTTAACACATAAACTTTGTCGAGACACAATTCAGCCCAAGAGAATATCACTCACTGGACACCTTCCATATGATTTGGTCAAAGCATAAGCACGTAATGATGGGAAGGTGTTTTCAAAAAGTTTTTCACAGTATTGAGACAATTTACTCATTGTCAGCACATTAGTCAAAAAGAGCCTTACATTCTGATTGTTTATCAAATACAGATGATTGTTAGTGTCCTGTGTGGTTGCTGGTATTGTGAATTATCTGCATGTATTATAAGACTAGTATCACCTGATAGCACAGCTTTTGTTTTTGGTAACTACAAGGAGAGCATGTTTCTCCGTTTCTTGTGGTAGTGATTACTATAGCACATAGATTAAGCTCATGAGAACTGTGCTGGTACCACTGGAGCAGTTTCTACATCAGGCTGGGGATGTCAAAGTCGAGGCTTACTCTGGGGGGAAGTCAGAAGGCAAGATGTCTGGTATAGTTTCTCTGTTTTTTCTTTTCTCCCTCCACCTCCCTGGTTCCCTAGGTGAAGTGGAATACAGAGGGAATGTTTGCTTGATAGTAGCTGTGTTTAGAATCAGACCTGGGCAGTGATAATGCATGCAGAATATATCCAGAGTGTAATACTAAAATAGTATGTATATCCAAGTTTATAAAATAAATTTCTTTTTACTCATTTATTCATTCATATATCCATTCAGCAGTCATTGAGAACCTCTATAGATTAAGGGTTAAGGTCAAGTGCTTGGGAGTTAAGATATATATGAATTATAATCTAGATTCTATTATTAACTAATTACACGACCTTGGGCATTTTCTTTATATTTCTGAAACTCAATTTTCTTATCTGTATATATTTGAAATAATAATACTGTCTTGATAGATTAAATTATACATTTGGGGGTAAGAACCCCCATATCTCAATAGCCTGAAATGACAAAAGTTTGTTTCCTTCTTAAGCTACATGTCCTTCATTGCTGGCTAAGTTCTCTATACCACATGGGCTGTCCTCCAGAACCACAGAGCAGCCAATATTTGGAACATTTCCCATTGCTATGGGAGACGGAAAAAGAGATCTAGAGGAGCATTTTTATCATTTTTGCTCATAACATACTGGCCAGAATCAGTCACTGACCCACTCAACCACAAGGGACCAGGAATTGCTTTACTATCACGGAGAGTGGGCAAGACCTGGTGAGCAACACACAGACTGTCACAAACCCCCTTCTGTAGGGTATAAAGAAGGACTTCATGCAAGTATTTGTGTGTGTAAATATATAAAGTGCCTGGTACAGTGACTGATAGGGGCATGTTAGACTCTCAGTAATAATAGTAGCTATTATTATTCTTGTACATTATCACTATTAATCACCTGTATATGCCAAGCACAGAGCTAGGTACTGGGAAGCCATAGGCTATCAGTGAAACTCCAACTGGGGGCAAGGAGTGAGACAGCTGTGACTTAGGAAGGCTATCATCCCTTACCTTGAATGAACAAATTAATAAACCCAGTTTGTTAATTGGTCATAAGGGAAGTGGGCTAAAGCAGTGTCTAAATATTGTCTCATTTAATCCTCACCCCATCCTATAATTAAGGATATTTATGCCAGTTCACAAATGAGGTAAACACTAATTACCTTTTAAAAGGACTACCAATTTTTACTCCCATCAACAATATATAATAATAATGCATGTTTCCTTGCATCTCCTCCACAACTTCCAGTTACCAATCTTTTAAATGTTCATTAGGAGACATTTAGGAAATAAATAAAAATTTATGGCTGCTTTAGTATATATTCCTCTGATTACTCAAGAAGCAGAGAATAATTTCTTATGCTCACTGACTGTGCTTTTGTGTACTGATAATTCATATCTTTTGCCCATTTTCTTGTTGGATTGTTGATTTTTTCTTATTGATTTGCAAGAGTCCTTTAAATATTGTAATAGCAATTATTTGTTATATATGTTACAAATATTTTCTCTAAGTCTCTTGCTTCTCTTTAATATTACATGTATCTTTTACTAATACAGAATATAAAATCTTATGTGTGTATGTATCATGTATTGGTCAGTCTTTTCTCATGGCTTCTGGACTTTATATGCCAATTCAGAATATCTTTCCTACTGAAATAAAAATAATTCTTTATATTTTGTTCTATTAAGTTTCTTTTCATAGTTTACTTTTTAGACAAGACAAAATTAACTTTTGCATAAGTTCTGAGATAGGGATCTAATTTTATCTTTTCCTAGAGGAGTCATTTGTCTCAAATTCAATTATTGATTTGGAAATTCTTAATTACATACACACACACACACACACACACACAAAAACACACACACACACAATTTTCTAGACTATTTTCCCCCCATTGGCATTACTATAGTGTTTTAGAAACCATAGCCTTATCGTATGTCTTAACAGCACTGAGGATTGATCCTCTCTCATTGTTCTCTTTCCAAATATTTTTGTCAATCTTGTGCTTTGTCACCATGAACTTTTAAATCTGATTTTTAAGTCCCACAAACTATTCTATTAGGATTGCCCAGATGTATTGATTAATTGGGGAAGAATGACAGCTTTATACTGTTGAAGTTTCACATTCAGGAACATGATGTATCTTTATATTTATATCTACCTTTCTGCCTTGCAATAAAGTTTGATAGTTTGCTTTATGTAGGCTTTACATATTTCTTTTGAGTGTTATTCTCAGGTATCAATGAGCTTAATTGCTATGCTTTTGAATGGAATAAATGTTTCCATTATGTTTTCTGCTTTAATATTGTTCATATATAAACTTTATTTTTGTTGTTGAGCTTGTATCACTGGCTCCCTAAATTTTTACACTGGATTCAACAGTTTTTCATTTGATTCGTTTGGATAGTCTAGAAGAAAACTGTAGAATTTACAAACACAACTTTTTGTATAGCCATTCTTATTGGGAAGATAGAAGCCACTTAAATATTTACCACAAACGGAACGTGAAACAAGAAAGTGGTTACAGAGGTGAAGGGACCCTTAAAAAACTACATCAGCAGTGACGAGATAACCCAGGGGTTATTAACAGCAGGAAGCCACATTACTAGATTGAAAAGATAAAGAGAAGAGGCAGGGTTAATGGAGCCTAGGGACCAGCTCACCCTCAAAAAGCTGGAAGCTTCGTGGGCCAGTCCCGTGGGAGTCATGTAGGAGGAAAGCTGCTATTTTCTTAGCGTTTCTTTTTGATTTCTTTGTAGCATGTGAAAATGACAGCCCTTGTTTAACTCTCCGACATTTCATTGTCCTTTGATTTTTGTTGCTGGGCGCAGAAATGGTGTTTTAAAGGCAGATGTAATAGTAATAAAATAAGGATGGTGACAAATTCAGGGTATTTGTTCTTTGGGGGCTATGTATAGTTTCTCCATTAACTTTCTTTTATCTCTTTATATGCTATCCTTTAGATACGCATTTTTATCATGACTTTAAATTTTAGATACATTCCAAATTTTGCTTCTGGTTAGAATCTTTCTGGTCTGTCAGTTATTACAGCTCTTTATGAATAAATTGCCTCCTGACTTTGGTGAATCATTTATTGACACCAAAACCTTGGTTTACTTTGTTCTTTTCCTATTCTAACCAGCAGACCACCTTTCTCCCTTCCCTTTAAGCTATAGCAATAATATGTGGATTTAAGTCTAGGCTCTCCTACTAGTGGATTTGAAATCTTAGGTGAGTTAATTTATGTATGCGTTAAGAATTTACATGTAAATGGGATTTTCTGAGTAAAATGGGATTCTTTATTTTCCAACTTTATAAAGATAAAAGTAACATATAATACTGTGTAAGTTTCAGGTGCACATTTTTTAAAATTCATGCTTAAAATTTGTAATAAGAATAATTGTTTTAGATCATGAACAAAAATCCTATGACTTAGGGCTAAGTTATCTTTGGTAACATAAAGGAGAGCAGATGAAATCAAACAGTAAAGTGAGAATCAAGATTGTAGGGAAGTAACAAATGGTGACAAAGAAGGCAAATCAGAAATGATGAATAATTTCAGTCATATAGGAGAAAAGGGTTTTCAGGGGAAATGTGGAAAATCAGACAATATGCTATGTGTACAAAATTTGCAGAAGGCAGAAATCTATAAACAGTTAAAAGATAAATAAAATTTCCAAGCAACTGTTAAAATCTTGTTGAAGATGGGAATCATGAACTTGGAGAAAAGCTAGATGGAATATTTTTGTGACACCACTCAGAAAAACTCAGGACTTATTTAATACTTGGAATTTTTGAGTAGCATATCTGTTTTGCATAATATGCAGAAAGGAGGATCAAATGAGACAGAGATCCTTGAAGGTTAGAGGTCACAGTGAAATTGTTTAACCAAATTTCACTCTGGAAAACACAGCAAGTGAAACCAAAAATGACCTGATATGTAGAGAAAATAGAAAATAGGACCAGAAATCTTAAAAACAGGGACAGCAATTGTAAGCTTATGATAACTACTCTTTCTCCTCTATCTTGATTCTCAAATCTTAATTCCCATTAAAAATTAGCTTCACTACGATGTGATAACTATAGTTATCACTGCAGTATGATTCATAGGAAAGTTGTTAAGAAAGTAGAGCCTAAGAGTTCTCATCACAAGGAGAGTTTTTTTTTTCTTTTCTTTTTATTTTACCTTATGAGATGATGGATATTAAGTAAACCTATTGTGGTAGTAATTTCACAATGTATGCAAATTAAACCATCATGTTGTACACCTTAAACTTATACAGTGGTATATGTCAGTTATTACTCAATAAAAACTAAGAAAAATAAAACAAAAATCAAAACAAACAAACAAAAAAAGCTGCTGCCAGAGAAGTTGTACAAGGCTGAAAGGAGGTGGGAGAAATACCTAGGCTTCTCCCTTTCTCCACTCTCCAGTCAGTCTCCTACTCTGCCTGCCATCTTTTGGATTTAGCTGGACACCAGCTGAAAAGGAACCAATACTGCAGAGATTGCCCACCTATGATAGTGAATCTGAGCACAGGTAGGTCTAGAATTGGATCACTTTCAAATATTTATGCCTCTAAATTCTTTTTCTCATTTAATTATACTGGTGAGGACCAGCAGCACAAATTTGAAGAGTGCTATGGATAGGACATCTCTGTGCTTATTCTTGATTTTTGAAGGGTTACTTCTAATGTTACAATCTTAAATGGGATGCTGAGGAATTGAATCCTTTGTAACATACACTGAGATGATAATATAAGAATATATTATATATGTATATATATACATTAATTTACTATATTGATGTGCTGAATTGCACTGATAGACTTGCTAATGAGCGGAAGTGAATCAGCCTTCCGTTGTTTGGAAAAACCTTACTTTGTAAGTATATTGTTCTTTTTAATAAAGTGCTATATTAGATTTATCCATATCTTATTTAGGACTTTTATATCTATGTACATAGGTGTTATGAAACTAGAAAATTATGCTAGCCTTGAGAATGAGTTAAGACCCTTTCTATCTTTTCTATGCCATATATATTTAATATAAAGTTTTCCTAATCTTTTTTTTGAATGTTTGGAAGAACATCCACTTAAAACCTGATGTTTGATAGAGCGGTGGTGGTGGTGGTTTAGTTGCTAAGTTGTGTCCAACTCTTGCAACCCCATGGACTGTAGCTTGCTGGGCTCTGTTCATGGGATTCTCTAGGCAAGAATACTGGAGTGGGTTGCCATTTCCTTCTCCAAGCAATAGAGTATTCATAACCTTTTCAAGTTCTTCTATGATTATACTCTCTTTCTTCAGCCAATTGCTAAAATTTGCTTTAGTAAACTTTCATTTAGTCAGGAAGGCAGGAGAGTTTATGGGCATCTGGGTCTCCAACTCTTAGCCAGCTGCCTTGAAGACAGTCCCTTGTGTGGTTGAGGGAGGTTGCATAACCAGGATTGTTGTTCTAAAACTGATGACTTGCTTCTGTAGGAGAAATATGTATCTCATTAGGTGTCAATTTGGAGAATGGTATAAAGAAAGAGGACACTTATTCCATTATTTTAGGGATACATGTATCTGACTGAACCTCACTCAGAAGAAAAGTGGTACCAATGTAGCCAAGGACATGCTGTCTCAGGGATAATCTCCCAGCCATCTTTTCATGTGTGAAGCCAGAAAGTGCTATCATATAGGGATAGAAATTGGGCAGTTCCCAGGGTGAGCGACTTCAGCTAATTAAATACACTTTAAGACCAGAGGTTTCTTTTGTAACCTTAGAACCAGTCCTAAACTGGTCCATTTTCTAACAAGATACTGAGTTGTTTTTCAGAGACAACAGAAAACCATCAGTCATGTAGCTGAAGCACACACAGAGGAGAAATTTTGGCCTCAAACAATGCCTGGAGCCAGTGTTTCCCCCCTCACAGAGCCAAAGAACTTGGAAATGATCTGAATGTCAGAATCTTCTCAGAAGTGAAGGGTCCAGTGTCCAGGAAGAGCTGGTGCTGAAGCACCTTTATCATACCTTCCTCTAAAGGGCCAAGTTCTAAGCCCTCCAATGCAACCTGCTCGCCAGCACTTCCACATAACAGCCCTCCTCCTCTAATTCAGAGACGTTTGACCAAAACCCAGATCTGGGACACAGATATGAACTGTGCCTTCTGTATCTTTGCCAGCAATAAAGTTTTTTCTCAAAAGCTGATGCTGTAATATTGGCTTCTGTGTTCACTGGGCATCAAGCCCTTTGCTTGGTAACACTCTTGTGTTGTTCACCAAAGTTGGGAAAAGAACTTAGTTTTCTCACACTACCCTGCTGTAAAGCAAGAAATGTTTATTTTTAAAGTGACTACAGATTATGAAATGTATTGTCTTACACAAATTTAAAGCCGACATGTGACACTATGAGGCATCTATGGAGAGGGATAGATTTCTTCACACCTCGATCCTATTTTGATTTAGGGGAAATGAGGTTAAAACTGACAACCAGGGCAGCCTTACAAGAAAAAAGAAGTATATTTCTATGTTAGTCTGTGGTTAAATTCATGTAAGCATGACCATTGTTAAGGTTAGCTTTGCTTTGAAGGGAAATGTTTTCAGTTGATTTTATGTGTGAACTCCCACCACCCTCCACCACCACCAAAGTCACTGCATGCTCTTTGTGCTTCTACCATTTTTACTGCACTGTATATTAACCTATGCCTGGTTCCCACCTGCAACCTCTCTCATTCTTTCCCCTATCCCCATGGGATGGCAGAACAATCCGGATAAACCGTATTAGGAGGAAAGAAATAAGAAATAGCTTCCTTGTTCCAGGAATGTGCTCTGTGTTTTCCAGATGTTAAATGAGGTAATTGCCCCAAACAATGGTTCTCAAACCTAAAGATGGATCATGTGGGTTATTATTTTTAATCTGATTCTTGGTATGGAAATTTGAGATCTGCTGACTTAGCTACAAGAGCTCTGCATTCTAGTTAGGTGAACTTTCATTGAATTGAATACATGTTTGCCACTTACTATGTTTGTGGCATTGACAAGTGTACTAACCATTTAAAGATTAGTCTCTTCTTTAGAAAATGAGTATATTAATAACAGTATTAAGAACCAGTTCAGTCCAGTTCAGTCACTCAGTCATGTCTGACTCTTTGTGACCCCATAAATTGCAGCACGCCAGGCCTCCCTGTCTATCTCCAACTCCTGGAGTTTACCCAAACTCATGTCCATGGAGTTGGTGATGCCATCCAGCCACCTCATCCTCTAAATGAGATTAAATGTGTCTATTGAGGGCTTAGCAGAATGCCTGAAACACTGTCAACAATCTTGGTATGGAAATTTGAGATCTGCTGACTTAGCTACAAGAGCTCTGCTTTCTAGTTAGGTGAACTTTCATTGAATTGAATACATGTTTGCCACTTACTATGTTTGTGGCATTGACAAGTGCCCAAGTCAGAAGACCTGGATTATTCTCATAAGTAGTGTGTTACTTTGGACAATTTATATAATTTCCTTGTCCCACTATTTAATCATCTGCAAAGTACATTTATGTTTTTCTTTCTATTTTTTAAAAAATTTGTGATATGTTTTTATATCTCTTAATCTTCAAATGGGCTTCCCTAGTGGCTCAGATGGTAAAGCGTCTGTCTGCAACACTTTATATGGCATTATTTATCATTTGGAGGAGAAACCCTTAACAATGAATTAATATGTGGTAGATGGGGAATTGAACATAAGTTCTCTGATATTCCCTTGTGGCTCAGATGGTAAAGGATCTGCCTGCAATGAGGGAGACCCAGGTTCAATCCCTGGGTAGGGAAGATCCCCTGGAGAAGGAAATGGCAACCCACTCCAGTATTCTTGCCTGAGAATCCCATAGACAGAGGAGCCTGGTGGGCTACAGTTCATAGGGTCGCAAAGAGTCGGACATGACTGAGAGATCATTCTTTTGTTTCTATATCACATGGTCCTCAAATAAAGGACTTGAACTCAAAGCAATCTATAGATTCAATGCAATCCCTATCAAGCTACCAATGGTATTTTTCACATAACTGGAACAAATAATTTCACAATTTGTATGGAAACACACAAAAAAACCATGAATAGCCAAAGAAATCTTGAGAAAGAAGAATAGAACTGGAGGAATCAACCTGCCTGACTTCAGGCTCTACTACAAAACCACAGTCATCAAGACAGTATGGTACTGGCACAAAGACAGAAATATAGATCAGTGGAACAAAATAGAAATCCCAGAGGTAAATCCACACACCTATGCACACCTTATTTTTGACAAAGGAGGCAAGAATATATAATGGAGAAAAGACAATCTCTTTAACAAGTGGTGCTGGGAAAACTGGACAACCACCTGTAACAGATTGAAAGTAGAATGCTTTCTAACACCATACACAAAAATAAACTAAAAATCAATTAAATATCTAAATGTAAGGCCAGAAACTAAAACTCCTAGAGGAAAACATAGGCAAAACCCTTTCTGACATAAATCACAGCAAGGTCCTCTATGACCCACCTTTCAGAGTAATGGAAATAAAAGCAAAAGTAAACAAATGGGACCTAATTAAAAGCTTTTGCACAATGAAGGAGACTGTAAGCAAGATGAAAAGGCAGCCTTCAGAATGGGAGAAAATAATAGCAAATGAAGCAACTGACAAAGAATTAATCTCAAAAATATGAAAGCAGCTCATACAGCTCAATACCAGAAAAATAAATAACCTAATCAAAAAATGGGCCAAAGAACTAAACAGACAGTTATCCAAAGAAGACATACAGATGGCTAAAAAACACATGAAAAGATGATCAACATCACTCATTATCAGAGAAATGCAACTCAAAATCACAATGAGATACCATCTCATGCTGGTCAGAATGGCTGCTATCAAAAGGTCTACAAACAATAAATGCTGGAGAGGGTGTGGAGAAAAGGGAACCCTCTTACACTGTTGGTGGAAATGTAAACTAGTAGAGCCACTATGGAGAACAGTGTGGAGGTTCCTTAAAAAACTGGAAATAGAACTGCCATATGACCGAGCAATCCCATTGAGGAAACCAGAATTGAAAGAGATACGTGTACCCCAATGTTCATCGCAGCACTGTTTACAATAGCTAGGACATGGAAGTAACCTAGATGTCTATCGGCAGACGAATGGATAAGAAAGCTGTGGTACATATACACAATGGAATATTACTCAGCTATTAAAAAGAACGCATTTGAATCAGTTCATATGAGGTGGCAGAGAAGGCAATGGCACCCCACTTCAGTACTATTGCCTGGAGAATCCCATGGATGGAGGAACCTGGTGGGCTGTAGTCCATGGGGTCGCTAAGAGTCGGATACGACTGAGCGACTCCACTTTCACTTTTCACTTTCATGCATTGGAGAAGGAAATGGCAACCCACTCCAGTGTTCTTGCCTGGAGAATCCCAGGGAGGGGGAGCCTGGTGGGCTGCTGTCTCTGGGGTCGCACAGAGTCAGACATGACTGAAGTGACTTAGCAGTAGCATATGAGGTGGGTGAACCTAGAGCCTATTATATAGAGTGAAGTAAGAAAGAAAAACACCCATACAGTATATTAATGAATATATATGGAATTTAGAAAGATGGTAATGATGACCTTATATGCAAGACAGCTAAAGAGACACAGATATAAAGAACAGACTTTTGGACTCTGCAGGAGAAGGTGAGGGTGGGATGATTTGAGGGAATAACATTGAAACATGTATATTACCATATGTGAAATAGATCACCAGTCCAAGTTCAATGCATGAAACAGGGCACTCAAAGCCAGTGCACTGGGACAACTCTGAGGGATGGGATGGGGAGGGAGGTGGGAGCGGGGTTTAGGATGGGGGACACATGTACACCCATGGCTGATTCATGTCAATGTATGGCAAGAACCACTACAATATTGTAAAGTAATTAGCCTTCAATTAAAATAAATTAATTAAAAAATAAATAAAGATACCATAAAAAAATGAAGAACTACAATGTCAAACTGTGTAAAAATGCAGAAAAATTGAGACCCATTGTGAGGGTCCAAGTGGCCTTCAAATATGAACTTAAAGCCCAAATTCCAGCTGCCAATGTGAAGTTGTCTCCCCACAACTTCCATTTCCAGTGTCATCACTCCCCCACAGCTAAGATATTCAAAGGAAGAGAGCAGAGGAACCCAGTCACACTGGTAAGACCAAGAGTGGATTCAAATCTGCTTTCTGAACAGTGTTTTTGAGAGATATGACCTCTCTTTTGCTGCAGACTGCCTCCCTCCCTGTACAGTCACCAGAACCCTGGGAGTAAAATGAGCTGCATTCTACCAAGTTGAAGTGTCTTCACTTGAATTCTGGAGGCCACAGGTATGCAAGTAGAGTGAGGTTTTTCCTGTTTCCTCAGATCCTTCTGCATTCATGTTTTGTTTTTAACATTCTTAGAGGATACCAAGGAAGGGGTGACAGAACCTAGAATTTAAAGAAAGAGCAGGAGTTATAGAACTGCTGGCTAAAAACTGCGATGTCCAAAGCTGATGATGAAAGATGGGAAGTACCACATATTCCCAAAGAGTGCCAGCAATTAGGATCAGTCTCCTGCCTGCAGGACTTACCACCAGGTGACAGTGTATAACCAGCAGTTCACTATCTATCAATCTTGCCCAGGTATCCCAACTCAAAATAAGAAAAGCATGGAAGAGATGGACTAAATGTTAGGAGTGGCTTATTTTTGTTTCCTTCTTAGGGTGTGATGATTTCTCCCCTCCAAAGGCGAGGAATGGGGTTCTTTAGAGCTCCTCATAACTGTTGGGGGTATCCTCCAAGCCGGATAGGTTAGCAGTTGTTATTTAAAGAATGCTTAATGTGCGGTAGAACCTGTAGACACAACTTGAATGTCTTCAGAGTAGTATGGAGGAAGAGTTCTTGAAGGATGTACTGTGAAACAAGGAATTCCCTTGTATTATAGGGTGGGTAGAGTTTTTGCCTAACCTGAGACACTTTTGAAAGTGAAAGGGGACACTATAATTATTCCTGGACAACAGTTGTAAAATATGTCAACCAGTATGTCTGATTATCTAAATTTACTTTAGTATACTTCATCACAGAGAGTGTGATATATGCATGCTAATTACTTTTAATCTACAAACCCTATGGGTAATTAGTTAGTATTTGAAGACCTCTAATTGGCAAGAGTGAATGTCAATATTCTAGGAATCAGCAAACTGAAATGGACTGGAATGGGTGAATTTAACTCAGATGACCATTATATCTACTACTGCGGGCAGGAATCCCTCAGAAGAAATGCAGTGGCCATCATGATCAACAAAAGAGTCTGAAATGCAGTACTTGGATGCAATCTCAAAAATGACAGAATGATCTCTGTTTGTTTCCAAGGCAAACCATTCAATATCACAGTAATCCAAGTCTATGCCCCAACCAGTAATGCTGAAGAAGCTGAAGTTGAGTGGTTCTATGAAGACCTACAAGACCTTTTAGAACACCCAAAAAAGGTGTCCTTTCCATTATAGGGGACTGGAATGCAAAAGTAGGAAGTCAAGAAACACCTGGAGTAACAGGCAAATTTGGTCTTGGAATAAGGAATGAAGCAGGGCAAAGACTTATAGAGTTTTGCCAAGAAAATGCACTGGTCATAACAAACACCCTCTTCCAACAACACAAGAGAAGACTCTACACATGGACATCACCAGATGGTCAACACCGAAAATTACATTGATTATATTCTTTGCAGCCAAAGATGGAGAAGCTCTATACAGTCAGCAAAAACAAGACCAGGAGCTGACTGTGGCTCAGACCATGAACTCCTTATTGCCAAATTCAGACTGAAATTGAAGAAAGTAGGGAAAACCACTAGACCATTCAGGTATGACCTAAGTCAAATCCATTATGATTATACGGTGGAAGTGAGAAATAGATTTAAGGGCCTAGATCTGATAGATAGAGTGCCTGATGAACTAGGGAATGAGATTCATAACATTGTACAGGAGACAGGGATCAAGACCATTCCCATAGAAAAGAAATGCAAAAAAGCAAAATGGCTGTCTGGGGAGGCCTTACAAATAGCTGTGAAAAGAAGAGAAGCGAAAAGCAAAGGAGAAAAGGAAGGATATAAACATCTGAATGCAGAGTTCCAAAGAATAGCAAGAAGAGATAAGAAAGCCTTCTTCAGCGATCAATGCAAAGAAATAGAGGAAAACAACAGAATGGGAAAGACTAGGAATCTCTTCAAGAAAATCAGAGATACCAAAGGAACATTTCATGCAAAGATGAGCTCGATAAAGGACAGAAATGGTATGGACCTAACAGAAGCAGAAGATATTAAGAAGAGATGGCAAGAATACACAGAAGAACTGTACAAAAAAGATCTTCACGACCCAGATAATCACGATGGTGTGATCACTCACCTAGAGCCAGACATCCTGGAATGTGAAGTCAAGTGGGCCTTAGAAAGCATCACTACGAACAAAGCTAGTGGAGGTGATGGAATTCCCGTTGAACTATTCCAAATCCTGAAAGATGATGCGGTGAAAGTGCTGCACTCAATATGCCAGCAAATTTGGAAAACTCAGCAGTGGCCACAGGACTGGAAAAGGTCAGTTTTCATTCCAATCCCAAAGAAAGGCAATGCCAAAGAATGCTCAAACTACCACACAATTGCACTCATCTCACACGCTAGTAAAGTAATGCTCAAAATTCTCCAAGCCAGGCTTCAGCAATATGTAAACCGTGAACTTCCTGATGTTCAAGCTGGTTTTAGAAAAGGCAGAGGAACCAGAGATCAAATTGCCAACATCCGCTGGATCATGGAAAAAGCAAGAGAGTTCCAGAAAAACATCTATTTCTGCTTTATTGACTATGCCAAAGCCTTTGACTGTGTGGATCACAATAAACTGTGGAAAATTCTGAAAGAAATGGGAATACCAGACCACCTGACCTGCCTCTTGAGAAATTTGTATGCAGGTCAGGAAGCAACAGTTAGAACTGGACATGGAACAAGAGACTGGTTCCAAATAGGAAAAGGAGTTCGTCAAGGCTGTATATTGTCACCCTGTTTATTTAACTTATATGCAGAATACATCATGAGAAACGCTGGACTGGAAGAAACACAAGCTGGAATCAAGATTGCCGGGAGAAATATCAATAACTTCAGATATGCAGATGACACCACCCTTATGGCAGAAAGTGAAGAGGAACTCAAAAGCCTCTTGATGAAAGTGAAAGTGGAGAGTAAAAAAGTTGGCTTAAAGCTCAACATTCAGAAAACGAAGATCATGGCATCCGGTCCCAACACTTCATGGGAAATAGATGGGGAAACAGTGGAAACAGTGTCAGACTTTATTTTTTGGGATCCAAAATCACTGCAGATGGTTACTGCAGCCATGAAATTAAAAGACGCTTACTCCTTGGAAGGAAAGTTATGACCAACCTAGATAGCATATTGAAAAGCAGAGACATTACTTTGCCAACAAAGGTTCGTCTAGTCAAGGCTATGGTTTTTCCTGTGGTCATGTATGGATGTGAGAGTTGGACTGTGAAGAAGGCTGAGTGCTGAAGAATTGATGCTTTTGAAGTGTGGTGTTGGAGAAGACTCTTGAGAGTCCCTTGGACTGTAAGGAGATCCAACCAGTCCATTCTGAAGAAGATCAGCCCTGGGATTTCTTTGGAAGGAATGATGCTAAAGCTGAAACTCCAGTACTTTGGCCACCTCATGTGAAGAGTTGACTCATTGGAAAAGACTGATGCTGGGAGGTATTGGGGGCAGGAGGAGAAGGGGGCAATAGAGGATGAAATGGCTGGATGGCATCACTGACTCGATGGACGTGAGTCTGAGTGAACTCCGGGAGTTGGTGATGGACAGGGAGGCCTGGCGTGCTGCGATTCATGGGGTCGCAAAGAGCTGGACACGACTGAGTAACTGATCTGATCTGATCTGAATTGGACATGCACACTCCCAAAGTAGTTGGTTAACGTTTGAATGACTGACTAATCAGGAACCCACTCTCAGAATGCACATTGGCTTCACTTATCTTTGTTACTTAGCATAATGAATATTAGAAAATCTTCATTATTGGAATCAGTGGTGCTCAAGATGTGTGGATAGACTAGTAATATTGTGCAGCCAGTTTTCTCCCTTCTATGAACAAGGTATAACTACTCATGGAATTCAAAAGCGTTCACTATTTGGAATGGCTCCCTAGGTTTAGGATTCCAAGGAAATTGAGAGACTGTTTTCAATTTCATAATGGAACATTTTGTTACTTGACCCTGACCAGAAGGCTAACTGAATATCCTTGCATCTGCATGGCTGGACAGAAAGCTAGAATTTGATTAGACCTACAGTACAAGTTGTAAGACTGTTTTACTGCCTTCCATAACATTTGCCTGTATGGGTAGCAAATTTACTGTAGTATACCACGTGGTACCAAGGTTGAGGGGAAGGACCCATTCAGTCTTTACTCACCTCTAACCATAGGACACTATAGATATCCTCTATGAAGATCCAAACTGGCTTAGGCCACTGTGTGATACTTGTCATTTTCAGCTTCCTCCCCACTATGGAAAGGAAAGGATGCTTGACATAAGTACTTTGAGATCTGGGGTATGATTGAACTTGTGACAGATGCTCACTGGGGCCTGGAGATTTCTAACACAAGGGGGCCAATTGATTAACATATGCTTCCTGAAGTAACTGTGTTACAATGCAGCTAGGAAGTGGACGTGGGGTGGGGGAAGCAATTGCTAAGAGGTCCAATTATTCCAAGATCCTTGGATAGTGTGGAAGAGGATTCCAAATGAAGGAACCCAGAGATTACAGGAGGCACAGGAGCTCTGGGCTGTGGACTAGACAAGGGGTTGGGCACTGCATCATTGGAAAGTCCATGGGAGACATCATTGTCATTTCAAAAAGGGGCTTGCTTGATTGGGGGAGGGGCAGAGTGAAGTTTTACATCATTCCAAGGAAACCATGCACAATGATTATGCAGTGACCACTGCATTGGCAGAGGCTTTCAGCCTTAGCTGGCAGAACCAGAACAAGGCGGTGGGGAACCCCTTTCTAATACTGAAAGTAGTCTCCCTGTGGGCTTCCCAGGTAGTGATAGTGGTAAAGAACCCGCCTGCCAATGCAGGAGACATACGAGATGCGGGTTTAATCCCTGAGTCAGGAAGATCTCCTGGAGGAAGGTATGGCAACCCACTCAAGTATTCTTGCCTGGAGAATCCCATGGACAGAGAAACTTGGAGGGCTAAGGTCCATAGGCAAAGAGTCGGACATGACTGAAGCAACTTGGTACCCATGCAGTCTCCCTAACAACTCTGTTTCCCATCCCTCTTCCCTGTCCCCATAACATAGGTCCTAGAAGAGAAAGAGAGAATATAGTTCTCAGAGCCTCTTTCTTCCTCCTCACTTCAAACTCTCAGAAATAGGGAAATGGATATTTTACTAAAGATTTTTAGGCTAACCAGTGGTTTAATGATGTACCAAGAGAAGGAATTGATGAAATTCTAACAGTTTATCTCTGTTCTTTCTCCAAATTCTTCCCTCATTTGTCCTAGAAAAACTCCCCTAATTTTCCTTTTACGTATGGTTTAAATTAGTAGCTTCAGTGAGACTGCTACCATCAATTAGGGGAAATCAGTGGAAGTGTTCTTAGACTGTTTCCATAGAGGGAGGGTACAACTGGTTTTGATGAGCTGGAGCCGGAGAAGATAAATGTCCTACAATAAGTAGCAAAGTCCCACACAACAAAGAATTGTACCATGTCTTCCATGATTCTTGAATGTCCTGCTGGACAGACATGTACGTGAGAAGCTCTAATTATCTGAGACAATGGCAACCCACTCCAGTACTCTCACCTGGAAAATCCCATGGACGGAGGAGCCTGGTAGGCTGCAGTCCATGGGTCACTAAGAGTCAGACATGACTGAGCGACTTCACTTTCACTTTTCCTTTCATGCATTGGAGAAGGAAATGGCAACTCACTCCAGTGCTCTTGCCTGGAGAATCTCAGGGATGGGGGAACCTGGTGGGCTGCCATCTACGGGGTCGCACAGAGTTGGACACGACTGAAGCGACTTAGCAGCAGCAGCAGCAGAACTTACCTTAATGTGTGTGAGTATGTGTGTACGTATGCTGTATGGCATGATTTTAATATACACGAGGTCTTTCAGGAATGCAACTACTATGCAAACCAGAAGAGCTTGGTGGCTTAGTTTTAAAATTTTCTGAGAGTGTTTGTCATTTCCAATAATCATATCACTAACAGCCATACTGCTTATGGCATTTGAGAGGCCAATGAAACCTACCAATATCAGTCTGCATTGATAACTATTGCAATCTGGTGATTCCAACATTGGCAAAAGCATCTAACAACCTCCTTAAGTGTTATAGCATAGTCAAGGCTAAGCAGTTACACTAAATACTATTCAGATATTATTGTCTTTTCCTAATTAGGCTTGCCAGGTTTAACAAATAAAAATATAGGAAGCCAAGTTACATTTAAATTTCAGATAAGCTACAAATAAATTTTTAGTGTTAAGTATGTGCTAGATATTGTCTCTGGCAATCCTATTTATAGTACATTTAGGAAATTTTATTGAATTGCTTGAAATGTGTGTGACTAGGAAATATTATTCTAATAATTTAATTTTTGAAGGTTAAAGGGATGCTATCTAATATTTAACATAAGAAGGAATCAGTGGAGCTAGATAGAACTTAAAACTACCGGCTTAGTGCAAAACAGATATAGCAAAGGAGGAACTGCATGTCCACAACATGCTTCTGGGGCAGAGTCTCTGTCCCCAACTTGACCCACTAAAATAGTTAAATAAATGTTCTCTCTCTCAAAAAAAAAAAAAAAAGAAAGAAATTCTTACAGAGAATTGTGCTGCCCCTCAGCCAGGAAAGAGGATGGCAACCAGAGGCCACTGACCAACTGCTCTGGGTTTGCTCTGCTTTGTTTCCATCTTGTAAAGTGTTTCTCATTAGTTATCTATGTTATACATAGTATCAACTGTGTATATGTATAGCACAGGGAACTCTACTTAATGCTCTGTGGCTGAATGGGAAGGAAGTGGAAAAATGGGGGATATATATATATATATATATATACACACACACACACACACATAGGGTTGATTCATTTTGCTGTACAGTAGAAGCTAACACAACATTGTAAAGCAACTATACTGCAATAAAAATTAAATAAAAAAATAATTGTGCTGCTAAGGAATAGGTTTTCTTCATTTTGATTTATATTTTTAAATCTAGATTTAATCAAAGTACCTGTTCTCACTATAGGGAGGAGGTGCTCTACAGCATTGATAACCTAAAACACCTGAAACATTGTACCAATATTTTCTCTCCTCAAACCTCCTGCTCATTTTATAATGCTTCCCAGACACTAAGATAAATTTTCTGTGTCTTTTGAAATAGATATATAGCTTTAATTTCTGCAACTTTAATATTTAATTAAAATATTGCTACCAAAATGGGTAGAATAATATTTTAAGATGGTATACTCTATTGAAAAACAAAGACTGAATTATGGTTTTTTGATTAGATTCAGGGAAAATCAGAAGACCATAAGTATCAGAATGCCTCTAGCCAAGCTGTATAAGGTTCAGGATAAATCACCAGGAAATGTACAAAGGGCAGAGATATTTTATGGTTGAGAAAACTGCAGAAGAATAAATAGGTAAAAATGAAATAATCATCATTAAGAGGAGGAAAGGCTTATCTGGTTTATCCTGATAAAATTACAGTTACTGGAGCCAGGATGATCTTCCAGCTTTGCCATCAGAACATATTATTCCCTGCTTAAAACTCCTTAGGGACTTTGCATTGAACTCAAAATAAAGTTCAGAATTCTCTACAAGCTCCTGCCTGACCCGTTTCCTGATTCTTTCTCCAGCTTAACCTCACGTATCTGCTCCAGCTTCACTGGACTCTGTTCACTTAGGTGTTTTTCCTTAGGCTCCTGCCATAAGGTCTTAGAACAGGCTGTTCCCTCTGTCTGAAACCTCTGTACCCTTCATCCTTCGTCTGCATCAACTGTCATTCAGGTCTCAGTCCATATATATTTCCCTAGACTTGCTTTAGGGCCCTCACTATATGCTTCATAAGGAGGGGTGTTTGGGGGAAAATGGATGCATGTATATGAATGGCTGAGTCCCTTTGCTGTTCACCTGAAACTATCACAACATTGTCAATTGGCTATACTCGAATATAAAATGAAGTTTTAAAAAGTCCATTTAATCCATTCAATACCATTTGATTAATGCCTATCATTAGTTATAGGGTTCGGCTTAAATCTGTGTATGATGTTTCTCATTTTCAGCTTCCTCCCCACTATGGGAAAGAAGAGAATGCTTGATGTAAGTCTCCTGACACTGGCTTGGACCCTAAACCCTTGAATATCTATATTCCCTACAAGACTACAGGGGGCTTCCTTTATGGCTCAGCAGGTCAAGAATCCTCCTGCAATGCGGGAGACATAGGAGATATCGGTTCGATCTCTGGGTCAGGAAGATCCTCTGGAAGAGGAAATGGCAATCTGCTCCAGTATTCCTGCCTGAAAAATGCCATGAAGAGAAGAGCCTGGCTGGATAGTCCAAAGGATCAAAAAGAGTTGAATACAACTGAGTGACTAAGCATGCAGAAGACTACAAGCTCTGTTAAGTCTTGGGTCCTACCTATCTTTATAACCATCATCTACTGACTGATAAAATAGGCACTTAATATGTGACTTTTGATTATAGTAATGTTGTTAAATGTCATCTTTGAGATTAAATAAAAATATATATTCCTCATATAGTTTAGAAATATAGGAATCATATTTCTCTAGTTTTCTTAGCATTACACTGGCAAACTCAGGTGTATATTAAAAAAGACTGATTCATTTACTTAATATGAGTTCAGAACCTATCATGTGTGCACAGTGCTAGACAGTGGGGATACACAGGTGGAAAAAGTTGGCAGGCATGAATCCAGCTGTAAAGGAAATTTGAGCAGAAAGCAAAGAGGGATTAACACATTTTGTTATTTAACTGGAATGCTGATGAGCTTCATGTGGTAAAGATTAGGCGCTAAGGGAGACTATGATAGATGACCTGCTATAGATCCAGTGTTTTTGTCTCCCTGTAATTCATAGTTGATGGTGTTGGAAGTGGGTCTTTGGGAGGTGATTAGGTCATGAAGGCAGGGGCCTCTTGAATGTGATTAGTGCTGCCACAAAAAAGAGACCTTATGGAGCTCCTGAGCCTCTTCCACTGTGTGAGGTTACAGTGAAGCGGGCTCTCACCTGGCACTGAATCTGCTGGCAACTTGATCTCCGACTTCCCAGCTTCCATAACTATGAGAAGTATGTTTCTGTGGTTTATAAGCTACCTAGTCTATGGTGTTTTGCTACAGCAGCCCAAATGGAATAAAACAGGAGTCCTTGCCAAGCTGAGAGTGTCTGAAGAAGTGACATTTAACCTGAGGTTTGAAAGAGTAGGCTTGCTTGGTGGCTCAGATGATAAACTACTTGCAATGTGGAAGACCCAGGTTTGATCCCTGGGTCAGGAAGATGCCCTGCAGAAGGTAATGGAATTCCAAGGACAGAGGAGCTTGGCAGGCTACAGTCCATGGGGTCACAAAGAATCGGACACTACTGAGCACCTAATACTTTCACTTTCACTTTGAAAGGGTGGTGTGGCAGTGTTGGGTAAAGTGCCTTAGAGGAAGAGGAAATTTGTATGAGGAGGCTTTCAGAGGAGAAAAAGGATGGCCTTGCTGGAGGTAGAATATGAGTATCAGCTGATTAACAAGCTCCCCAGGGATTCTGATGTGGACCCAGGCATGCGAATCATTGGGCTGGAGCTTTTCTATTCAAAATGTGGTCCTGGTCCCTGCCATGTCAGAAGTTTATTGGGCCTTTCTTAAGTCTCAATCAAAATCTGTGTATCAAAATCTCCAGGTGATTCATATAGAGGTTACAGTTTGAGAAGCACTGTGTTAGAAGAACTTAAAAAGAGAAAAAGCCAACATATACTAAGGGTGGTGTGTGTGCACGCTTTGTTGCTCAGTTGTGTTTGACTCTTTTGCAACCCCATGGATTGTACCAGGCTCCTCTGTCCATGAGATTCTCCAGCCAAGAATATTGGAGCAGGTTGACATTTCCTATCCCAGGGGATCTTCCTGGCCCAGGGATTGAACCCGCATCCCTTGCATGGGCAGGGAAGTTCTTTACCACTAAACCACCTGGGAAGCCCACTAAGGGCAGTGCTCAGAGAATAAGGGCAAGAGTGACTGGAGCTAGCAGAGGCCTAGCTAGCTAGCCTCCAACTGAAGCTATTGGAGCAAGCAGAGCTCAGATCATGTAGAGCTAAGAGCAGTGTCTCCCAAGAGGAGGCGATATAGCTCAGTGAGTGTAAGAGGCAACTTAATAGAGTTTAGAAACAAAATGTGAGCATCTATCTATCTGTTTAATTATATCTATCTATCCATCCACAACTATCTATAATCTAGTATCTATTTAAAGTCTATTTTTTATCTTCATATATTTTGACCTCAAAAGATAAGAAAATAGTAATACCATTTTGTTTTGGCTGCACTGTGCGGCATGCGGGATCTTAAGATCCCAGACCAGAGTTTGAACCCATACCCCCCACAGTGGAAGTGCAGAGTCTTAACACAGGACCGCCACAGAAGTCCCTACCATGTTTCTGATGACTGTTCCATAAAGCCAGGACACTATCAGTTTCAGTAAGGTGGAATAAGAGAAGCTAAACGTTCTATGTGAAAACCTCACATGACAAAGAATTTTAGAACCATGTTCTCCGTGGTGAATACATGTTATTAAACATTTGTCCAAACCCATAGCAGGTATATCAAGAGTTAACTAATGTAAGCTACGG
Organism: Bubalus bubalis; assembly: GCF_019923935.1. Classification (NCBI taxonomy): domain Eukaryota; kingdom Metazoa; phylum Chordata; class Mammalia; order Artiodactyla; family Bovidae; genus Bubalus; species Bubalus bubalis. The sequence goes on along the minus strand of NC_059158.1, from coordinate 95,449,847 downwards.
ACTTTGGGGAACTGGGAGATGTCATTGTAGATTCATCAGTTGTAACAAATGCAGCACCTCTGGTGGGAAAGCCTGCCAATGGGGGAGGCTATGCATGTGTCAGGGCAGAAGGTATATGGGAAATCTATGTACCTTCCTCTCAGGTTTTTTTTTTTTGCTTGTTTGTTTTTTCACGTTTTTATTGGAGTATAGTTGATTTACAATGTTGTGTTAGTGTCAGGTGAACAGCAAAGTGAATCAGTTATACATAGGCATATATCCACTCTTTTTTAAGATTATTTTCCCATATAGGCCATTACAGAGTATTGCATTCCCTGTGCTAAACAGTAGTTTCTTATTAGTTATCTATTTTATATACAGTAGTGTGTATATGTCAGTCCCTATCTCCCAATTTATCCCTTCCCACCTTCCTCTCAATTTTGCTGTGAACCTAAAACTGCTCCCGAAATGAAGTTTATTAAAATATAACAACATACAGTATTTAATATGTGAATCACACCATCCTTCCTCAGTCCATCTAAGCACCAAGTTTTCACATGTTGTGTATTGTATGTGAGTTATTTGGATGTGAGTGCCCCCAAGGCAGAGATAACAGAGGCAATCTCATTTGTTTGTTGGCTTTTAGAAAACTTCACTTTGATGTATGCCATGTGTACTCAGATAAATGAATTTAAAGATATATCTCCTGGTTTTATTTAGACTAACTACCTCAAAACTGGATATCCACAAGGTGTGAATAAAAGGTTAGGAAACCTTTTCTCCTTCTGCACAAGAACTTGCCCTTTTGTTAGCTTTTCAGCTCCTCGCTTAGAGTCCTGTTAAAGCTAGTGAATCAAATAGGTTGCTAGGCGACATTACTTACTGGTAAAAATGACTAAGTAAATGGCTACAACTGGACCAGGGGAACTGTAAGTTCCTAATGGGAACATCATAGCTTTTGGGTGAGAGTGGTGATCCTAGAGCTGATTATGTCCCTATAAGAACCCCAGAAGTTATGCCTATGGAGTTGCTTCAAGAGACACTGGTTACCAGGGTAGATCCTGAAACAAGCCAATATGGATTTGATAACCTTGAACCTGAGCTGTCATAAAGGAAGGTCAGAGTTCACTCCCTGGACAATGGCAAGAAGTGTTGAAGGACTCTGGCAGAAGAGGAATGCTTAGCTCTGACTTCTGGCAGGCTGTATTCCTAGCCTATATTATTCTGAACAAATCTGAAGCCAAGTGTGACCTATAGTAGTTCAAGAATATGAATATTCAGTAGAGCCTTAAGACCCCCTAGTAGGCATTGCAATAGCCTCAAAGGATTCCTGCAAAAAACTTGCTGTTTGGAAATAATACTAATAATACAAACACAGCAAACTAGAAGAAAATGTCAGCATCAATACTTCTTTGACTTCGAGTACAAACTTCACCAGTCACATTGCAAGATTTAAACCAGTGACACCCTAGCCAGATCTAGTAGGTCTAGTAAGAAGTGAAAAAATTGGAATTATCAAGAAAACTCTTTGAAATAGGAATATAAATCCAGTATTACTAATGATGTATGTTTTTCAGGTACATGGTTATATATCAAGTGTCTACTGTGCATTCAGTTATTCTGAGATGTAAGAGTATATATTATGCCATGAATTATGCTAGTGGGATGAAACTATTGTGGTTAGCAAATGTTTAAGAACTAAGGTTCTGGAATTCTATTAAAAATATTTTTTAACTGATGGTAAAAGAGTTTCAATGCCATTAGTAAATAAAAGCAAAGTTTAAAATATTTTTCTTTCATATCCTTTTTAAAACTTCCATTTTTGTGTATATTTAAAATAAATAATACATCATTCTGTAAAACTTGCTTATATATACTACAGATACATGCTGAATTTTTTTTCACTGTGGACCTGGAGAAAAGTATTTGGAGATCACTGCTGGGAAGTAATGATTCTTGATTCTGACTAGCACTGGAGTCAACTTTTCAAACCTTTCAGAATGCTTGAGCTCCTTATCACACATACAGTGTTAGAATTTCTGAGAACGAAGCCCAAGGATTAATACTTCGGAAAGCTCAACAGGTAATTCTGAGGTAGAACTGTTACCTACCTGCCAGAGTCCATCCCCAACCAGGGTCCTTCCTTCAGCACGGTGTTGTGTGGGTCCATAGATGGAGTTTTTGGTTGAGAAACAAAGAAAAGCTTTGATCAGAGAATGGAGAGGCCGCAGCTGCAGCTCTAGTGTCCAAGCTCTGGCGCACAAAACGCAATCAGGGCTGCCTTATAGGGTTCTGGTGGGAGCACAATCAGGGCTGCCTTATGGGGATCTGGTGGGAGCACAATCAGGGCTGCCTTATGGGGATCTGGTGGGAGCACAATCAGGGCTGCCTTATAGGGATCTGGTGGGAGCACAATCAGGGCTGCCTTATAGGGTTCTGGTGGGAGCACAATCAGGGCTGCCTTATAGGGATCTGGTGGGAGCACAATCAGGGCTGCCTTATAGGGATCTGGTGGGCGGGGAGGGGGGGTTTTCTCAGGTCGTGCAGTGCACCTGTGCTGCTCACGCAGTCTTTCTGCACACCACTCGGGATCACAGCGCCCTGCAGTCTGCTCACGGCCCGTCCCCACCGCCACCTTCAACTGCTGCGCCTGCACGTGGCTCTCGTAGCTACAGTATTGGCTGAAGTCTTGCCGTTGGCAGTAGGAACTCTGGTGTGAAGGGCCGGATACAAGCCGTCAGCACGCAGTCCGGGAGCAAGCACAGATGGACTAAGTACAAAGGAATAAAAGGTTAGATTTTATTTTATTACCTAGATTCTATTTCTCCTTCCCAGGAACTGTTACTGAGCTTAACCAGGGACAGGGCCATGCCAAGTGGTCACAGTCTAGAGACAAGGGTAGAGTTTTTCAAAATATCTCCGTTCTCAGACTACCTGCAGCAGAATTACCCGGGAGAGGGGGCTTATTGAATCAGAATCTTGGGACTATGTTGTCGTTATTTTGTTGCTAAATCGTGTCCAGACTATTTTGCAAGGCATGGGCCATAGTCTCCTAGGCTCCTCTCTCCATGGGATTTCCCAGACAAGAATATTGGAGTGGATTGCCGTGTCCTCCTCCAGGGGATCTACCGGACCCAGGAATTGAACCATCATCTTCTACATTGGCAGGCCAATTCTTTACCACTGAGTCACCAGGAAAGCATGGGACTATGTAGATGCTCTATATTGGGTGCTATGCTAAGACTTTCGCTTCTATTAATATTTTATATTAAACTCGCAAATACTTTTAATGTGGAAGTCGTTCTCATTTTATAAAAGAGAATACTGAGGGTTAGAGAGGATAAGGGACCCTCAGGATAAGAGTCACAGAGGTGTGCAACGGAAATGTGAATTGTTAATGAACTCTATGGGCTTCCCTGGTGGCTTAGATGGTAAAGTATCTGCCTGCAGTGTGGGAGACCTGGGATTTATCCTGGGTTGGGAAGGTCCCCTGGAGGAGGGCATGGAAACCCACTCCAGTATTCTTGTCTGGAGAGTCCCCATGGACAGAGGAGCCTGGTGAACTATTGGGGTCACAAAGAGTCAGACATGACTGAGCAACTAACACACACACAGCAAGCTCTGCAGAGTAGTCTTATACACGTCAAAGTCTGAGAAGCACCGGAACAGAGTAGAGAAAGTTCCCTCCTCATTGGTCATCTTCATATTAAGAAATTCCAAAGCCATCACCAGAAGCGATTATGGTAGAGAAAAATTAACTTTCTGCCCTTAAACATGCAGAGCAATAATAGGAGTTCATCAGTATGAAATATATTCACATTAAAAATGCTCTGGTTTAGCGTTTATATTATTTTGATAACTCCTTTATTATAATATAGTGGTTGTTCACTGGAAAAGCTTGTAACAATAGCTGTCCTCTGTTATTTCACATTATGCATATGAGCAGAATAAATATAAGTTAATTTTAAAAATTTGAGTATAATCAAGGTTGACAAAAGCTAATTAAATAGGACATATGCAGAAAGGCTTTTAATTAGCCTTTAAAAAATTGCCACTTATCTTGTTACTTCAACTCTCAGGAAGAAAGGAGCCAGAAAAAAAAAAAATGGCAAAGCATATGCATGTGGAAGAGGGCTAAAGGCAGCTGGGCACAAAGGCAGTTGTTAAAAACATAGGAGAGTGGCTAAGGCAGAATGACTCTGACCTTGTGTTTAAGAGTTGTTATCTAACTAAATGGAGGGGAAACTTAATAATAATTCTCCCTGCAGGGATTAGCTAAATTCATATCATCATATTGGGAAATAATCAGTTAGAAGAGAAATAAAGTGAGGCAGGTGGTTTCTGGCAACACACCCCAAGAATTGTGTGTACTTTACAAAATGTGCATGAGTGTACGTGTGCACACAGAGATATGAAATGTTTATGTTTCATGCATGCTAAATTAAATTATCTTGCAAATGTTAGCATTTTTGGTCTTTTTGGATGAGTAAAGGTAGAAAATTTGCGTGGCATAGGGGAGAAGGCAATGGCACCCCACTCCAGTACTCTTGCCTGGCAAATCCCATGGACAGCAGAGCCTGGTAGGCTGCAGTCCATGGGGTTGCTAAGATTCAGACACGACTGAACGACTTCCCTTTCACTTTTCACTTTCCTGCATTGGAGAAGGAAATGGCAACCCACTCCAGTGTTCTTGCCTGGAGAATCCCAGGGACAGGGGAGCCTGGTGGGCTGCCATCTCTGGGGTCGCACAGAGTCGGACACGACTGAAGAGACTTAGCAGCAGCAGCAGCAGCGTGGCACAGTACAGCAGACAAATTTAATTGACCCCACAGTATCAGTGAATTTTTGTTGCTGTTATTTAGTTGCTAGGTTGTTTCTGAATCTTTTGTGACCCCGTGGACTGTAGCCTGCCAGGTTCCTTTGTCTATGAGATTTCCCAGGGAAGAATGCTGTAGTGGGTTGCCATATCCTTCTCCAAGGGATCTTCCTTTTGCAGGGATTGAACCTGTGCCTCCTGCATATGCAGGCAGATTCTTTACCACTGAGCCACCAGGAAAGCCCTCATTGGTGAATACAGTGTTTTAATTTTGACCACACTATTAACACTAAAGGTGGAAAAATTCCACATAAAATTCCAGAGCTCTGTTTTGCTTTCATTATGGGCAGAAATGGCAACATTTAATCTCTGTTCCTATTGGCACTCACACTGTCCAGTATGCTCAGCTCAGGCCTTTTTATTCTTTTACCTGCATTTAATTTGTGATGTCTCTTCTGGAGGGATAAAATTAAGAAGTGATATGTAGGAGGGAGGAATTTATCACATCTTTATTCTATGATTGGTACTATTAGCATAGACTTGTATGCTAAGATTTTTATATTCTTTATTTAAAACTGTCAAACCAAATTTGCTAGATGAAAATACTGAGATTCAGAGAGAATAAGTCCACCAAAGTCACACAACTTGTGGCAGAGGCAGGAGGAAATCAAGATCTGTTTTGGCTCTTTCTGCTATTGTATGATCATGACATAAATGTTAAAACAGAGTTAAAATAGTGTCCTCAGACTCCTATGTGTGCACATATTTTCCTTCCTCTTCTGACTACTATTGGTAGTGAGTTTTGTTTTCAGATATCTTTCTGCTGCATCAGATCTATGAATATCAGAGAAAACATCAACAAATGTTTATTAATTAACAGCTGTATATGAAAGGTAATGAACTAGATTACATGTGTTAGATGTGGCCACAGTTTAAAACAGAATAGAGGCATTAAGAAAAATGCACAAATAACTTCAATACTAAATTCAGTGAGTGTTGTACAAAGAAATTGCTACAGAAGATGAGAGAAGAAAGAAATCTTTTAGTATGTGTGGCATAAACTCCTGGGTAAATTGTATGATCATTGGCTATTACTGTTTATCTTGCTTTCTTCCTATGTTCTCAGGTCTCTGGCTGATATATATCTCTCCCTATTATATATATATCTGTATATTATATATATAATATACAGATATATATAATGTGTGTGTTAGTCACTCAGTCGTGTCCAACTCTTTGTGACCGCATGGACTCCTCTGTCCATGGAATTCTGCAAGATTACTGGAGTGGGTTGCCATTCCCTTCTCCAGGGGATTTTCCCAATCCAGGATCTAACTCAAGTCTCCCACACTGCAGGCGGATTCTTTACCGTCTGGGCCACCAAGGAAGCCCATGTGTATTATATATAGAACTATCTATATTATATATACATACATATAGTCAAAATGTTGGAGAAGGCAATGGCACCCTACTTCAGTACTCTTGCCTGGAAAATCCTATGGATGGAGGAGCCTGGTGGGCTGCAGTCCACGGGGTCTCGAAGAGTCACGACTGAACAACTTCCCTTTCACTTTTTACTTTCATGCATTGGAGAAGGAAATGGCAACCCACTCCAGTGTTCTTGCCTGGAGAATCCCAGGGACGGGGGAGCCTGGTGGGCTGCCATCTATGGGGTCGCACAGAGTCGGACATGACTGAAGCGACTTAGCAGTAGCAGTCAAAATGTACATGTGTATATAGAAATAGATTAAGATATAATTGTTTATACATACCTGAATACATGGAATAGGCTAGGAGAATAATCTAGAACTCATCATAGAATCACACAAGTCAGAATCTAGACCCTTGATTTTAGTAAATGTCAGATGCTAGTATGATAAATATCAAGAGATAGTATAGAATAGTGGTTAAGGGTCACACTATCTGGGCTTAAATCCCAGCTATGCTATTTATTAGCTGTATAAACTTGAGCAAGTTATTTGATCTCTCAGTGCCTTAATATGCTTGTTTATAAAATGGGGATAAGAAGAGGGTACCTGCCTTCTGTGCTTCTGGTGAAAATTAACATGAGCTAATACACATAGAATAGTGTCTTTCTCAAGATTATTTTAGAGTTAGCTATTATTATTATTACTACAATGTAATACACTGATCTTTCAATATTAAAATAAAACCATGTTTAATGTTATCCATTTTTGGCATATCTCTTTACTTAGTAATGTAAGGAATCATCTATTCAGAAGCTGCTCTTTTTAAGCCATTGCACAGTTCCCTCTCACTTCTGGGTTTGATGTAAGCCCAGCTTGTTTCATGGTTAGCACCACAAGGAAAATTCTAAGAAAGTGGAAGAAGCAAGAAGAATAGATCTTATGTAGTATTGGTAGTCTGTGATGAATGAGCCTCAGGATAAACCAACCTGCCTGCCGTCTTCTCAATTACTCTGGGATCTAAGGTACCACAGTCAGAACCCAGATGCGTTTTATGGCTCAATGTGGAAAAGTTATTCTTTCCCCCCAGATTCTTATTTAGGTTACATGCCCAATTTTTTTTTGTAAAGGAATCAGGGACATATAAAGACACAGGTAAGATTTTAAGTTTCTTTGTAGATAATTATTTTCTGTTTCACTTTTATGGGAAAATACAGATCTTGCACTGACCAAAAAATACCTAAGATATTTTTGAAGTTTTATTCATATGTAGTAAATGCTATCTGTTAACATTATAATTGTTCATTAAGTTTTAAAAGTTAAATATTAAATCCATAAATTTATCTTTTAAACTACTTTGATGGTATAAACAATCCAATAACTTTCTTGAGGTAAATGGAACATAACAATAGAACATAGCAATAGAACAATAGAGCCTCATTTTTAAGTGTATAATTATTTGCATTTAAGATAGAAAAAGCATTCAAAGTGATAAAGTTTAATCATGTCACTTTGCAGTCAATTGCCTTTGCAACTCCTGGCCTCAGGAAACAACTCATCTGTTTTCTAAAATTGTAGAGTAGTTTTATCTGTTTTAGATTTTCATATAAATGGAATAATATGCTATCTTTTTATATGCATGGATGCATGCATTTATCGGTCATTTGTATATCTAATTTTATGTAGTGTCTGTGGAGATCTTTTGCCCATTTTTAGATTGGGTTTATTGTCTTCCTATTGGGTTGTAAAAGTTCTCTAAATACTCTGGACACCAGTCCTTTATCAAATATTATGTATTGTGAATATTTTCCCAGTTTGTGGCTTGCCTTTTTATTTTATTAATTCTGGGTTTTAAAGAACAGAACTTGAATATTTTTATGGAGTCAGGTTGAATCTTTATTTACCTTTTATGACCTACCTTCTGAAATTACGTAGAACTACTTCTGTGGTATTCTGTTAGTAAAAGCAGTTGCAAAGATCTGCCAAGGTTCAGGATTGACTCCATCTCTTGATGCAGGGCAGAAAAGTTCTGAAAAGTATGTGGGTTGAGAAGTATTGTAGTACCAATTTTGCAAAATATCTTCCAGTGTCTTTAAAAAATGTGTCAGTTTCATCTAATAGTCAAATTCATTAGTGCAAAGGTATTCATGCTAATCTTGGTGGTGGTGGTGGTGGTGGTTTAGTTGCTAAACTGTGTCTGATTCTTGCGACCCCATGGACTGTAGCCTGCCAGCCTTCTCTATCCATGGAATTCTCCAGGGAAGAATACTGGAGTAGGTTGCCATTTCCTTTTCCAGGGGATCTTCCCAACCCAGGAATTGAACCGGTGTCTCCTGCACTGGAAACAGTGTCAGACTTTATTTTTGGGGGCTCCAAAATCACTGCAGATGGTGACTGCAGCCATGAAATTAAAAGACTCTTACTCCTTGAAAGTAAAGTTATGACCAACCTAGATAGCATATTGAAAAGCAGAGATATTACTTTGCCAACAAAGGTCTGTCTAGTCAAGCCTATTGTTTTTCCAGTGGTCATGTATGGATGTGAGAGTTGGACTGTGAAGAAGGCTGAGCGCCGAAGAATTGATGCTTTTGAACTGTGGTGTTGGAGAAGACTCTTGAGAGTCCCTTGGACTGCAGGGAGATCCAACCAGTCCATTCTGAAGGAGATCAGCCCTGGGATTTCTTTGGAAGGAAAGATGCTAAAGCTGAAACTCCAGTACTTTGGCCACCTCATGCGAAGAGTTGACTCATTGGAAAAGACTCTGATGCTGGGAGGGACTGGGGGCAGGAGGAGAAGGGGCGACAGAGGATGAGATGGCTGGATGGCATCACTGACTTGATGGACGTGAGTCTGGGTGAACTCCAGGAGTTAGTGATGGACAGGGAGGCCTGGCGTGCTGCGATTCACGGGGTCGCAAAAAGTTGGACACGACTGAGCGACTGAACTGAACTAAACTCCTGCACTGCAGGTGGAATCTTTACCAACTGAGCTATCAGGGGAGCCCTATTAAAGCCCTATTAGAAGCTTAGATCATTGGCTTAGGCTTTTATTCTTTTTTAATACAAGCATTTAAAATTATCAGCACTTCTAGACATGCATCTCATGAATTCTGATATGCTGTGTTTTTGTTATCACTCAGTTAAAATATTTTCTAATCTTTCTTTTAATTCTTTGACTCAGGGCTATTTAGAGATGTTATGTTTAATTTCCAAATAAGAGGATTTTCTACCTTTCTTTCTTTTTCTTTTTTTGATTTATTATTGGAGTAAAAGCCATACAACATAAACCCAATCAGTCCTAACTGTACAATTCACTGGCATTTAGAACATTCAGAATTTTGTGGAACCATCACTGCTTCTAGTTCCAAACCATTTTGATTATTCTTAAAGGAAAGCCTGTCTCCTTAAAGGAGTCATTCTAAATTCCCCCCTCTTCCTGGCACCTAGGATCCCCTGTTCTTTCCTGTCTCTATGGACTTTCCTGTCCTGGATATTTCATACGAAAATTGAATCATGCGACATGCAACCTCTTATGTCTGGTTTCTTTCACTTAGCACAATGATTTGTCTGTTCTTCCATGTTGCATCATGCATCAGTACTTCATTTCTTCTTATGGCTGAATAATATTCCACTGTGAGAATATAGTTTTATTTTTCTATTCATCAGTTGAAGGACGTATGTTTCTAACTTTTGGCTCTTGTGGGCAAGTTTTCTTTTTTTTTGAATGTTTGTTCTCAATTCTTGTGGGCATGTTCTTAGCTGTTCTGGGAATATGACAATTCTATGTTTAACTTTTTGAGGACCCATAAAACAGTTTTCCATAGTGGCTGCACTTTTTTGCATTTCTACTGAGCAGTGTATGCAATGTCTTCACATCTTGCCAACATTTATTTTCTATTTTTTTTTTCCTATGGCCATTATAAGATATATACAGTGGATGAACAGGGGTATCTCATTATGTTTTTAACTTGCATTTCCCTAATGCCTAAGGACATTGAGCATCTTTTCCTGTGCTTGTCGGCCATTTATTTATCATCTTGGTAAAAATATCTATTCAAGTCTTTTGCTCATTTTTTTAAATTGAGTTTTTTGTCTTTTTGTTGTTGAGTTGTAAGAGTCCTTTATATATTCTTGAGACTGAATGCTTATGAGATATATGATTTGTAATTATTTTTCCCCATTATGTCGGTTGTTTTTTCACTTTCTTGATACTGTGTTTGAATGCACAAGAGTTTTAATTTTTGTTGAAGTGTAAGCCATCATTTTTTTCCTTTGGGTTTTTAGTGTCATATGTAAGAATCCATTGCCAATCTATGTTTATAAAAGATTTACCACATGTTCTTGTTGAAGAAACATCTTTCCTCATTGTATAGTCTTGACACTCCTGTTGAAAATTAGTTGGCCATAGGTGTATGGATTTATTTCTAGACTATCAGTTCTATTCCATTGGTCTATATGTGTATCCTTATGCCAATGTTTTTCTCTTAATTACTGAAGTTTTGTGGTAAATTTTGAATCCAGAAGTTTTAGTGCTCTAACTTTATTATTCTTTTTCAAGATTCTTTTTGGCCATATGGGTCCCTTGAAATCGCATATGAATTTTCGTATCTAATTTTCCATCTGCTAAAAATAGGCCATTGATATTTCAATGGAGATTGCATTGACTCTGTAGATTTCTTTGGGGAGTATTGCCATCTTAACTCTATTGATTTCCATTCCTTGAATATTGACATCTTTCTATTTATTTAGGTCTTCTTTCATGTCTTTAAGCAATGTTATAAGCATTAGTCTTTAAGCAATAGTTTCCAGTGTACAAGCCTTGCAACTTTTTGGTTAAATTTATTCCAAGTCATTTTAACTGTTTGATGCTATTGTAAATTGAATTGTTTTCTTGATTCTTTTTTTTGCTAATTACTTGTTACTATAGAAATACAACTGATTTTTACATGTTTATCTATATCCTGCAACTCCATTGAATTTGCTTATTAACTTTAATAGATTTTTCCAGATTCTTTAAGATTTTCTATATGTAAACTTATGTCATCTATAATAGAGATAATTTTGCTTATTAATTTCCAAATTGGATGCCTTTAATTTCTACTTTTGTTTTGGGGAAAATTGATCTGGTTAAAACTTCCAGTGCAATGTTGAATAGAAATGATGAAAGTGGGAATCCTTGTCTTGTTTCTGATCTTAGTGGGGAAAACTTTCTGTCTTCCATCATTAAGTATAATATCACCTGTGTTATTTAAAAAAAAATAAATTTGTAGTTTTTGGGGTGTTTTTATGTACTATTTTAAAGATATTTAATTCTGCTATGGTCACAAAACATATTTTTTATTGCCTTTTAAATTTATGGAGGTCTGTTTTGTGACCTGACTATGGCTATTTGGTGAATCTCTATATGCACTTTAAGAGAATATCTGTTCTGAAGATTTTGGCTGTGCGTGTGCTCAGTTGTATCTGACTCTCTGCAACCCCATGGACTGTGGCCTGCCAAGCTCCTCTGTCCTTGGGATTATCATGGCAAGAATACTGGAGTGGGTTGCCAATTCCTCTTTCAGGGGATCTTTCCTACCCAGGGCTTGAACCCAAGTCTTCTGCAGCTCCTGCACTGGTGAGCAGATTCTTTCCCACTGAGCCACCTGTTCTATAATTGTCAATGAGGAAAAGTTGATTGATAGTTTTGTTCAAGTCTTTTGTATTTTGCTAATTTTCTACTTGTTTTATCAATTATGAGACAGGAATGTTGAGATTGTTTCAACTGTAGTTAGTGATTTATCTATTCTTATTTTCAGTTCTGTCAGTTTTAGTCCGTGTATTTTAAAGCTCTATAATTACATACAGACTCATTTAGGATTACTATGTCTTCTTTGACAAATCAACCCTTTAATCATTATGAAACCCACTTTACCATTGGTAACATTTTGTGTCCTAAAGCCTAATTTACTGATGTTAATGAAGTCACTCTAATTTTCTCATTATTATGGTGAAATATTATATCACTTATGATTCTTTTACTTTTAACCTGCATCTATGTAAAGTGAGTTTTTATAGATAATGTAAAATTGAATATTGCTTTTAAGAAATCTTGCCAGACAATCTCTGCTTTAAATGAAATACTTAACCATATGCATTTATTATTTTTTATAATTTTGTTTTATAAATTTGTAAATTGATAAATTTGTTTTATAATTTTGTTACTTTTTAATATTTGCTCTCTCTGCATTTTCTTCCTTATTTTCTTTTCTTAACTTCTTTTGGATTAAGTGACTTTTTTTAGCTTTCCATTTTATCTCAACTGTTGGCTTATTAGCTATATCTCTTTTTTTTTTTTTTTTTTTTTTTTACAGTTTACTAAGATTTATAGTATATACCTTTAACTTATCACACTTTGTCTTCAAAGGGCTTCCCAAGTTGTTCAGTGGTAAAGAGCTTGCCTGCCAGTGCAGGAGACTTATGAGATGCCGGTTTGATCCCTATGTCAGGAAGATCCCCTGGAGGAGGGCATGGCAACCCACTCCAGTATTCTTGCCTGGAGAATCTCATGGATAGAGGAGGCTGGTGGGCTACAGTCCATAGAGGTGCAAGGAGTCGGGCATAACTGTAGTGACTTAGCATGCATGGATGCCCTTAGCCTTCAAATAATATTATACCATGTCACATATAATGTTGGAGAAGGAAATGGCAACCCACTGCCGTGTTCTTGTCTGGAGAATCCCAGGGACCGGGGAGCCTGGTGGGCTGCCGTCTATGGGGTCGCACAGAGTTGGACACAACTGAAGTGACTTAGCAGCAGCAGCATCACATATAATGTAAGAATCTTACAAAGATAAAATTCCATTTACACTCGCCCATCCTTTGTGTTATTGCTTTGTTACATTTCTCTTCTACATGTATTATAAATCCCCAAATACCTTGTCATTTTTATTGCTACTAAAGCCAATAATCTAAATAATTAAAAAATGAGAAAAATATATTGCAGTATGGTATGCAAATATATCAAATCAACATATATACCTTCAGCTTATACAGTGTTGTTTGTCAGTTATATCTCAGTTAAAACGTGAGAAAAAATTGTTATTTTTACTCACGTCTTACCATATTCAGCATGCTGTTTTGCTCTTTGTATTTCTATGTTTCTGTAGGGTATTTTTTTCCTACTATCTGAATCCTTCTTGAAGTTCAGAGCTCACAGTGATTTTTTTCAGCTTTTGTTTACATGAAAATCAAAGTGGAAATGGAATGAATGAAATGTTTTTATTTCTCCATTTTTGAAGAATATTCTCAGTAGATATAGAATGGTTAATGGGCCATTTTGTGTGTGTGTGTTTTCATCAGTTCAAATACATTATTGCATATCTTCTCTCTTGCACATTTTCTGATGAAATGTCCACTGTTTCTCTTATGTTTGCTTCTACATCTTGTGTGTGACCCATATGCTGTTTTTGGTCCCTTTCCCACTCTATTGAGGCTTTTGTTGTTGTTGTTTAGTTGCTAATTTATGTCCAGCTCTTTTGCAACCCCATGGACTCTGTCCTACAGAGCCCTACAGGCCCCTCTGTCCATGGGATTTTCCAGGCAAGAGTACTGGAGTGGGTTGCCATTTCTTCCTGTAGGAGATCTTTGTGACCCAGGGATCAAACTGGCATCTTCTGTGTCTCCTACATTGGCAGACAGATTCTTTTATCATTAAGCACCATGGAAGCCCTTATTGAGGTATAATTGTCAAATAAAAATTACATACACCATACACACAAAAAAATTGTAACTATGTGATGTGATGAAAGTGCTAACTAACCTTATTTTAGTAATCACTTCTCAATATATTTATTAAATCATCACATGTATACCTTAAATTTACATTATGTTATATATCAATTATCTTTCAATAAAGCTGAAAAAAGAGCTAAAGGAAAACAATCCAATATTATTTTAATTACTCTAAATATATATAAATAAATACAAATATATATATATAAAGTATATTTAAGGTATACCTGTTTTTTCTTTCTGTTTGCTTTTAAAAGTCTTTTTTAATCCTTGATTTTCAGCAATTTGATTATAATGTGCCTTGATGTAATTTTCTTTGTTTTTAACCTGCTTATGGTTTATTGAGTTTCTTGGATCTGAGATTTATAGTTTTCATCAAGATTAGAAAAAGGTTTACAATTATTGCATTCATTTATAAATATTTCTTCTGTTCCGTTCTTCTCTTTTTCCCCTTGGTCTCTAACTGCATTCATGTTTGATTGCTTTTTATTGTCCACAGCTCACTGAGGTTTTGTTAATTAAAAAATCAATTTTTCACATTGTGCTTCATTTTGAATAGGTTCTATTTTTAGGTCCTCAAGTTCACTGTTCTTTTCTCCTGAAATATCTAATCTGCTGTTAATCACATCCAATGAACTTTTTAAAAATAAATTGCATTTTTTATGTTTAGAAGTTCTATTTAGCTTTTTAAAATAATTTCCATTTCTCTTTTTATTATAGTCATGTTTTTCTTTAATTCTCTGAGAATATTTATAGCAGTTATTTTGATATCTTTGCCTGATAATTTCATCATCTCTGCCATTTTGGGGTCTGTTATTATTTACTGATTTGTGTCTTTGTTATGGGTAACACTTTTCTCTTTTTCACAGTTACAGGCACTTTTGATTGAATTTAGGACATTGTGAATGTTAATATTGAGTCCTGGATTTTTTTTTTTTAAATCTCAAACTTCATTTTACTAGGAAGTTAAGTGACTGGTAGGTTGGCATTGTCCTTCCTAGTCTTGTTTTAAAGTGTTTTAGGGTAAGTCACAGAGAAGGCGATGGCACCCCACTCCAGTACTCTTGCCTGGAAATCCCATGGACGGAGGAGCCTGGTAGGCTGCAGTCCATGGGGTCGCTAAGAGTCAGACACGACTGAGCGACTTCACTTTCACTTTTCACTTTCATGCATTGGAGAAGGAAATGGCAACCCACTCCAGTGTTCTCGCCTGGAGAATCCCGGGGACGGGGGAGCCTGGTGGGCTGCCGTCTATGGGGTTGCACAGAGTCGGACACAACTGAAGCGACTTAGCAGCAGCAGCAGCAGCAGCAGCAGGGTAAGTCAGTAGTAGTCCTTACATTAGAGTTGCATTAGAGTTACATAACTTTGCTAACAAGTCATGACCTTCCATGTGCCAAATGTTCAGTAAGGTTTTGTACTCTTGCTGATTAGAACTTTACCATCTCTGATTTGTGTATAAGTTCTAGGAATGATTCAGCTGATAGCTTCTTGGTAGTTCTTTTGCTGGCCTGACGGCATTTGTACTCATCAGCAGACTCAAGGGAATTTTCTATGCTGATTTCTGGAGCACTTTCTTTGAAGTGCCCTCCCCCACCCCATATTTTACCTTGTCCCAAATATTTCAGCTGTGTCATTCTCCTCCAAGTCCAAACTCTGTCCTATCAATTTATAGTTCAGCATAGCTGCTATGATCTGCTTGAGTTTTTCCTTTGTCATATTCAAAAAAGTACTCCCAGGCAGATGGCCAGGGTGATCCTAGGGTTCATTTCATTTGCCTCCCTTCTCTAAAAGATCTCAGTCCTGTGTTGCCTGTTTCCAAAATTTGAAAACACACATTTCTTCTTATTTCTGTCATGTTTTTTAGTTCTTTATGGGGGAAGGATAACACCAGTACCAGTTATCCCAATATAGTTGTTGTTCAGTCGCTCAGTCATGTCTGACTCTTTGAGATCCCATGGACTGCAGCACGCCAGGTTTCCCTGTCTTTCACCATCTCCTGGAGCTTGCTCAAACTCATGTCCATTGAATCGGTGATCCCATCCAACCATCTGAGCCTCTGTTGTCCCCTTCTCTTCCTGCCTTCAACCTTTCTTGGTATCAGGGACTTTCCAGTGAGTTGGCTCTTTGCATCAGGTGGCCAAAGTATCAGAGCTTCAGCTTCAGCATCAGTCTTTCCAATGAATATTCAGGGTTGATTTCCTTTAGGATTGACTGGTTTGATCTCCTTGCAGTCCAAGGGACTCTCAAGAGTCTTCTCCAACACCACCGTTCAAAAGCATCAATTCTTTGGAAATGAGCTGTCTTTATGGTCCAACTCTTACATCCATACATGGCTACTATAGCATTAAGCTGTCATTCCTTGGAAATCTGTCAGTAGGTTACAAGGTCCTACCCCAGCCTGAGTTTCAAGTATTATGTGCTTTGAAGTAGAAGTGAGGCAAGACAGTCATTTTCTATCTTCTTCCAACATCTGCCATCCCCTCTCATCCCAATCATATATTGAACCCCTACTTTGTGTTCAGGGCCAATCACTTTCTTATTTTATTAACTATTTTTTTTTGCCAGTTTAAAAACACAGAACTTTATAGGCCATATTTCTGATCATATTAATGAATAAATGTAAACAAAAAGACAAAAAATAACAACCTTGAAAACTGAGTTAAACATACCTGTGAGTATAGACTATAGACCAAAGGAAAAACAATGAGCCCCCAGAGTCTTTGAAACCCCTGAGTCTTTCCAGACTCAGGAAAAAGTGTATATAATTTCAATCATGTTTATTATTAAAGAAGATTAAAAAAAGGAATCCAGGATCTAAAGAAATTAGAAAACAACAATAATATAAGATAATATGGGAAGAGTGAATTTATTATTTATAAATTTATTTACAAATTATAAATAATTATATAATTATAATTATATAATATAATATACAAATATATGATTATACAAATATATATTATATTTTATATAAATATATATAATTATATATAAATATATAATTGTAAATAAATATTTATAAATTATTTATTATTATTAGCTGGCCCACACTGACTCCACTTTGTCAGCTCTATCTTAGGTCCACATTCCTACTGCCTGAGCATGTGCATTTGTAACAAATTCATAGATGCTGTTTAGATTTCTGATTGTGACTACACTTTGGGAACCACTGACATCCAGGCTGGAGAGAGAAAGGCCCTGGTATTGAGGATCAAGTGATTGTACCTGTGAGGAGAGTGGGTTGCAGAGACTGGAAACCATGCAGGGCTTGATGACATGGTCTACCTTTCTGAGTTTTCCTGACTATCAATCCATCTACCGGCCAACTTCTTCTTGAGCCAGACAACCTCACCTCCTACAAAAGAGATTACAGCATCATTAGTTATAATGAGATTTTATATTAATAAGGATTTATTGCTACCTATAAAATACATACTCTGATGGTATGCTACCAAGCAGTCTGTCCTAAATGAGAGGAACCCAACGTTGTCTGACAGAATAAATGGATGAAATACACTGTGTAATGCACTATGTTTCATTTTTATGTTGTGTGTTGACATTCTCATTTTCTGAATTCAACAGCATGTCATTAGTGTGGTTTCTGAGTAATTTTCATGATGTAACAAGAGTGTAACATTTTCTGAAACCACTGGATTAATTAATCCAGATTTATCTTCTCAGCATCCCTGGTAAGTAAAGAGCTGTATCAGTTCTACTGCTAGGACCCTCTGACTTAGAAGGAGAAAGAGGAGTTTGTGATTCAGCGTATGCTGGTACTTAGGGACTGGGGACTGCTGGACTATTTCTTCTACAGTCAGTTTCCTTTGTTTACTTTTAATTTTTTTGTCATTGTATTAATACTTTGACTCCAGTGTACAAATTAGTGTGATTCAGTAATGCAAACATAACTGGCAGTGCATATTCCCCACCAACCTGCTACAGTTTCTTAATTCCTACTATGTTGGACATTCTCTTAGGTTATCTTAGGTAATGGAGGTTTAATGTAAGGATGAGTAATGAGGAAATAAAGTTTGTTTTCTATGTACATGAAGGGTCTATTGTGTGTGTGTGTGTTTTTATTGAGGAAATAAAGTTTTTTAAACTCCAGTTTTAAGAATTTAAGTAAAGACAGTGAAATCACAAGACACAATTTTCAATGGTATCTAGTAATAAATTTTGACTAAAGAATCTGAGTAAAGATGACCAAGTGGGCTTTATCCCAGGGATGCAAGGATTCTTCAATATCTGCAAATCAATCAATGTAATACACCACATTAACAAATTGAAAAATAAAAATCATATGATTATCTCAATAGATGCAGAGAAAGCCTTTGACAAAATTCAACATCCATTTATGATCAAAACTCTCCAGAAAGCAGGAATAGAAGGAACATACCTCAACATAATAAAAGCTATATATGACAAACCCACAGCAAACATTATCCTCAATGGTGAAAAATTGAAAGCATTTCCCTAAAGTCAGGAACAAGACAAGGGTGCCCACTTTCACCATTACTATTCAACATAGTTTTGGAAGTTTTGGCCACAGCAATAAGAACAGGAAAAGGGGAAAAAAAGGAATCCAAATTGGAAAAGAAGAAGTAAAACTCTCGCTGTTTGCAGATGACATGATCCTCTACGTAGAAAACCCTAAAGACTCCACCAGAAAATTACTAGAACTAATCAATGATTATAGTAAAGTTGCAGGATATAAAATCAACACACAGAAATCCCTTGCATTCCTATACACTAATAATGAGAAAACAGAAAGAGAAATTAAGGAAACAGTTCCATTCACCATTGCAACGAAAAGAATAAAATACTTAGGAATATATCTACCTAAAGAAACTAAAGACCTATATATAGAAAACTATAAACACTGGTGAAAGAAATCAAAGAGGACACTAACAGGTGGAGAAATATACCATGTTCATGGATTGGAAGAATCAACATAGTGAAAATGAGTATACTACCCAAAGCAATTTATAGATTCAATGCAATCCCTATCAAGCTACCAATGGTATTCTTCACAGAGCTAGAACAAATAATTTCACAATTTGTATGGAAATACAAAAAACCTCGAATAGCCAAAGCTATCTTGAGAAAGAAGAATGGAACTGGAGGAATCAACCTGCCTGACTTCAGGCTCTACTACAAAGCCACAGTCATCAAGACAGTATGGTACTGGCACAAAGACAGAAATATAGATCAATGGAACAAAATAGAAAGCCCAGAGATAAATCCACGCACCTATGGATACCTTATCTTTGACAAAGGAGGCAAGAATATGCAATGGATTAAAGACAATCTCTCTAACAAGTGGTGTTGGGAAAACTGGTCAACCACTTGTAAAAGAATGAAACTAGAACACTTTCTAATACCATACACAAAAATAAACTCAAAATGGATTAAAGATCTAAACGTAAGACCAGAAACTATAAAACTCCTAGGGGAGAACATAGGCAAAACACTCTCTAACATAAATCACAGCAGGATCCTCTATGACCCACCTCCCAGAATATTGGAAATAAAAGCAAAAATAAACAAATGGAACCTAATTAACCTTAAAAGCTTCTGCACAACAAAGGAAACTATAAGCAAGGTGAAAAGACAGCCTTCAGAATGGGAGAAAATAATAGCAAATGAAGCAACTGACAAACAACTAATCTCAAAATATACAAGCAACTCCTCCAGCTCAACTCCAGAAAAATAAATGACCCAATCAAAAAATGGGCCAAAGAGCTAAATAGACATTTCTCCAAAGAAGACATACAGATGGCTAACAAACACATGAAAAGATGCTCAACATCACTCATTATCAGAGAAATGCAAATCAAAACCACTATGAGGTACCATTTCACACCAGTCAGAATGGCTGCGATCCAAAAGTCTACAAGTAATAAATGCTGGAGAGGATGTGGAGAAAAGGGAACCCTCTTACACTCTTGGTGGGAATACAAACTAGTACAGCCACTATGGAGAACAGTGTGGAGATTCCTTAAAAAACTGGAAATAGACCTGCCTTATGACCCAGCAATCCCACTGCTGGGCATACACACTGAGGAAACCAGAAGGGAAAGAGACACGTGTACCCCAATGTTCATGGCAGCACTGTTTATAATAGCCAGGACATGGAAGCAACCTAGATGTCCATCAGCAGATGAATGGATAAGAAAGCAGTGGTACATATACACAATGGAGTATTACTCAGCCATTAAAAAGAATACATTTGAATCAGTTCTAATGAGGTGGATGAAACTGGAGCCTATTATACAGAGTGAAGTAAGCCAGAAAGAAAAACACCAATACAGTATACTAACGCATATATATGGAATTTAGAAAGATGGTAACAATAACCCTGTATACGAGACAGTAAAAGAGACACTGATGTATAGAACAGTCTAATGGACTCTGTGGGAGAGGGAGAGGGTGAGATGATTTGGAGAATGGCATTGAAATATGTATAATATCATATATGAAATGAGTCGCCAGTCCAGGTTCGATGTACGATATTGGATACTTGGGGCTGGTGCACTGGGATGACCCAGAGAGATGGTATGGGGAGGGAGGAGGGAGGAGTGTTCAGGATGGGGAATACATGTATGCCTGTGGCAGATTCATTTCGATATATGGCAGAACCAATACAATATTGTAAATTTTAAAAAAAAAAAAAAAAAAAAAGATTTACTCTCCCACCTGAAATAAATCAGATAATATATATGGAACAATGGCTTTCAAGTTTCCATTCAGGCAGTGAAGAAAAGTGATTCCTGAGAGCTGAAAGGCAAATAAGGTGAGCCCTATGATTTCCCCAGCTTACTGTGTTGAGAGAATTTCCAGACTGCAACACAGAGAGCATGAACCCAGATTGAGCCTGGCATATGCCCCAGGTAGAAGAAATGGAGCTGAAAGTCCAGTAGGCCAAGGCGGTTAGAGTTCCAGGAGAGAGTATCAGAAAAGAGAACCACACAGGGATCAACAGTGGACAGATCAGCACCTATGTATGGGGACGCTACCTGAGACATGGGAGGGAAACACCAAAAGGATTATGGGTAACAGCACTAGGGCCTATTCTAATGTTTTTATGTCCTCAACCCCTCGACACACATTGGAAAAGAGTATTCTTGGGTATATGGTCTTTTCTCTCCATCTTCTCTTTCCAGAATCTCTGCCTCCTTTGAGGAGAAGATACAGACTTGGCAATCAAGCTGTTTACTTGTAGGGTCAGGACAGAATATCTCTGCTACACTGTCTCCTGTGTTCTGATCTTTCCCAGCCAAAATTTATGTAACTGAATATTGTGGTCTGAATATTTCTGTCTCCCCCAAATCCATATGTTGAAGTCTATTTAAAAAAAAAAATAGGTAAAAGCCTTAATTAAATGGAGTAAGGAGAGTAGAGGGGGAATTCTCATATCCTGTGACAATAGCTGATCAAGAAAAGAGACACTTTTTATTTTTTGGCAAGGACTCAGCCAATGAAATGCCATGGATTCTCGGTTTACTACATTCCTCCTGACTTCCTTTTCCTCTCTAAAAAAGAGTTCTCCTTCCCTTGCCAATGGGGGGACTTGCACATGGCTCCCCATGGTTGCAAACCCCAAATTGTAGTTCTCTGTTGATTCTTAGCAAACTCGTCATTGCTGGAAAATATCTGCTAATCTGTTTATTCCAGGTCTACAAGTCCTCATCCCAATGTGAGGTTATTTAGAGATGGGGCCTTTGGGGAGTGATTAGCTTTAGAGAATGTTATGAAGGTAGGATGAATTAGTGTCCTTAAACGAAGTGGATCTTCATGACCCAGATAATCACGATGGCATGATCACTCACCTAGAGCCAGACATCCTGGAATGCAAAGTCAAGTGGGCCTTAGGAAGCATCACTACGAACAAAGCTAGTGGAGGTGATGGAATTCCAGTTGAGCTATTTCAAATCCTAAAAGATCATGCTGTGAAGGTGCTGCACTCAATATGCCAGCAAATTTGGAAAACTCAGCAGTGGCCACAGGACTGAGACATGGGAGGGAAACACCAAAAGGATTATGGGTAACAGCACTAGGGCCTGTTCTAGTGTTTTTTGTGTCCTCAACCCCTCAACACACATTGGAAGAGAGTATTCTTGGGTACATGGTCTTTTCTCTCCATCTTCTCTTTCAAGAATCTCTGCGTCCTTTGAGGAGAAGGTACAGACTTGGCAATTAAGCTGTTTTCATTCCAATATGAAAGAAAGGCAATGCCAAAGAATGCTCACTACTGCACAGCTGCACTCATCTCACAGGCTAGCAAAGTAATGCTTAAAATTCTCCAAGCCAGGCTTCAACAGTATGTGAACCGTGACTGTCCAGATATTCTAGCTGGATTTAGAAAAGGCAGACAAACTAGAGATCAAATTGCTAACATCTGTTGGTTCATCGAAAAAGCAAGAGAATTCCAGAAAAACATCTACTTATACTTTATTGAATATGCCAAAGCCTTTGCCTGTGTGGATTACAACAAACTCTGGAAAATTCTTCAAGAGATGGGAATACCAGACCACCTGACCTGCCTGCTGAGAAATCTGTATGCCGGTCAAGAAGCAACAGTTAGAACTGGACATGGAACAACAGACTGTTTCCAAATTGGGAAAGGAGTATGTCAAGGCTATATATTGTCACCCTGCTTATTTAACTGGAATGAAGCACTAGATGGAATCAAGATTGCTGGGAGAAATATCAATAACCTCAGCACCACACTTATGGCAGAAAGCAAAGAGGAACTAAAGAGCCTCTTGATGAAGTGAAAGAGGAGAGTGAAAAAATTGGCTTAAAACTCAACATTCAGAAAACTAAGATCATGGCATCTGGTCCCATCACTTCATGGCGAATAGATGGAGAAACAATGGCAACAGTGAGACACTTTATTTTTTCGGGCTCCAAGAGTCACTGCAGATGATGACTGCAGCCATGAAATTAAAAGATGCTTGCTCCTTGGAAGAAAAGTTATGACCAACGTAGACAGCATATTAAAAAGCAGAGATATTACTTTGCCAACAAAGGTCCTTCTAGTCAAATCTATGGTTTTTCCAGTAGTCTTGTATGGATGTCAGAGTTGGACTTATAAAGAAAGCTGAGCACCAAAGAATTGATGCTTTTGAACCGTGGCATTGGAGAAGACTCTTGAGAGTCCCTTGGACTACAAGGAGATCCAACCAGTCCATCCTAAAGGAATCAGTCCTGAATATATATTGGAAGGACTGATGCTGAAGATGAATCTCCAACACTTTGGCCACCTGATGCGAAGAACTGACTCATTTGAAAAAACCCTGATGCTGGGAAAGATTGAAGGTGGGAGGAGAAGGGGATGACAGAAGATGAGATGGTTGGATGGCATCACTGACTGAATGGACATGAGTTTGAGTAAACTCCAGGAGTTGGTGATGGGCAGGGAAGACTGGTGTGCTGCAGTCCATGGGGTCGCAAAGAGTTGGACATGACTGAGTGACTGAACTGAACTGAAAAGAAGTGGAAGAAAACAGAACTCTTCCTCCACCGTGTGAGGACACAGTGAGAGGGCAGCCATCTGTAAACTAGGAAGCAGGCTTTTATCAGGAACTGAATCTGCCACCACCTTGATCTTGGACTTAGAAATAGTTATGTATAATCTTAGAAACCGTCTTGACCTCCAGAACTGTGAGAAATAAATGTTTATTGTTGAGGCCACCAAGGCTTTGGCTTTTTATCAGAACAACCTGAGATGACTAACACACTGAATTTCTAGCATGCATATAGTTTGTAATGTACACAGCCATATTAATAGTAGGTAGCTGGGCTCCAGGTGTGTGTGTGTGTGTGTGTGTGTGTGTGTGTGTGTGTGTGTGCATGCGCTCAGTCATGTCCAACTCTTTGAGACCCTGTGAATTATAGCACACCAGGCTCTTCTGTCCATGGGATTTCCCAGGCAAGAAGAGTGGAGCAGGTTGCCATTTCCTACTCTAGGGGATATTCCTGACCCAGGGATGGAAACTGCATCTCTTGTGTCTTCTGCACTGGCAGGTGGATTCTTTACCATCAGCAGCACCTGAAAAGCCAGGTGTTTGCCACTGCTCAAATTGAGGAGCAGGTACTAGCAGAGTGATGAGAAGTGCAGGGTCTGGAGAAGGTGGCAGGGATCTGTGTCTGGATGTACATGTAGATAGCTTTGTGACTCTGGGTAATCTAAGTAACCTTTCTAAGCCTCAGTTTCTTCAAGGTATGGAATGGAAGTTACAATTGTAGAATCTTCCTTCTAGGATGAATTTAGAGGATTGTATGATAATATGTGAAGCATAGTACCTGTCACATACCAGAAGGTATCCCCCAAGTCTGAATTTCTGGAAGCCCATACAAGTGCCCTATGGAGATTTTGGTTTGCTAGGTTATCAGTGGGCAGTTTACAGGTTGATCATAGCTACTGCATTTCAGTTCAGTTCAGTTGCTCAGTTGTGTCCAACTCTTTGATACCCCCAAGGACTGCAGCATGCCAGGCTTCCCTGTCCATCACCAACTCCTGGAGCTTGCTCAAACTCATGTCCATTGAGTCGGTGATGCCATCCAACCATCTCATCCTCTGTCATCCCCTTCTCCTCTTGCCTTCAATATTTCCCAGCATAAGGGTCTTTTCAAATGAGTCAGTTCTTTCCAATGAGTCACATCAAGTGGCCAAACTATTGGAATTTCAGCCTCAGCATCAGTCCTTCCAATAAATATTCAGGACTGATTTCCTTTAGGATTAACTGGTTGGATCTCCTTGCAGTCCAAGGGGCTCTCAAAAGTCTTCTCCAACACCACAGTTCAAAAGCATCAATTCTTCGGTGCTCAGCTTTCTTTATAGTCCATCTCTCACATCCATACATGACTACTGGAAAAACCATAGCTTTGACTAGATAGATCTTTGTTGGCAAAGTAATGTCTCTGGTTTTTAATACACTATTTAGGTTGGTCATAGCTTTTCTTCCAAGGAGCAAGCATCTTTTAATTTCATGGCCACAGTCACCATTTACTATCTGCAGTGATTTTGGAGCCCAAGAAAATAAAGTCTCTCTGTTAGCAAATCAGTGGCCATGACTGCCACCCAGAATGCAAACTTGTTCTCCAGGACCATTTTGTTCCCACTCCCAGGGCCTGACAGGGCGAAGAGCTCTGACTCAGGCAGCCAAGGTGACTCTAAAGATTGGTTTCTTCTCCATAATCTCTTGCCAATGGGGAGAATTTGGAAGTGTTCTTAAGAGCTTTTATGCAATTCAAGTGTTTCTAGTGTAAATAGCCCTAATAACTTGATCCAGTTCCATGGAAGTGACTGATTGTTCTGGACTATATTTATGTACCTTTCTGCATTGCTATCTTCTAATTAGTCTCTAATCACATAACCATTTTCATGCCATGGATCCCTTAGGTAGTCTGTAGAAGCCTATAGACTCCACAGAATCATGTGATAAATGCATAAAATAAAATATCCAAGGTTATAAAGACATCAATTACATTCAAATACAGTTATCAAAATTAAAAAATGCAATTTATGTTCTTTATTAGTACATTCAATAAGAACTGTAGCAGAAAATAATAACTGCTCTAATTTTGAGGTAGCAATGAATATAAACTGTGTCTGGAAATCTGCAATAGTTGTAATATGTACTATAAAAATATCTATGATTTCTATTATTGACAAAGTTACAGATTCTCTTAATTTTATTGTGATTTGTAATCTACAAATCACAATAAATGAAAGTACATGTTAAATAATCAATAAGAAATTTGTGCAAATAAAGATGTTAAGTTTTTCCACCATCCAAGTTCAGGGGCCTCTGAATTCTTGAGGGGTTATATACATAGACTTCTTTTCTTCTTCAAATGGATACATGGCCAAAAACCAGACAAACTTCAGGAGTCTAGATATTCCTCAGTTCCAATATGCTGTTAGGCATTTTAAATAGGAAGTGTTCGTGCAAGGGCATGGGGTGTTAAGGTGGATGTTAGGTACACAGCAGGTAACTGGAAGTATCTGAAATGTCAGGTGCATCATGGGGAGTGTTTGGTGCCTACAGAAATTTTCTTTTTCTTCTCTCCTATCCTCTTCACTCTCCCCCTCCCCGTTCTTCCTCCTCTCCCTCTACCTCCTTTTCCTTCCCTGCTTTATGCCTCCCATCCTATGTCTTTCTTCTAATGGAAATGCCTGAAGCACAGAGAACCATGTCTTCTAATAATTTGGTCATAGGCCTTCCCATCACTGTAACTTGTAGGGTGTGTAACCCACAGAAGACTTTTAATTAGCTTAAAGATAGGCTGTATGTGAGAGTTGTGAAGATGAAATCCAGGCCGTGATATTTGGTAGCTCAGATAGTAAAGAATCTGCCTGCAATGCAGGAGACCCAGGCTCAATTCCTGGGTCAGGAAGATTCTCTGAAGAAGCAAATGGCAACCCACTCCAGTATTCCTGCCTGGAGAATTCCATAGACTGAGGAGCCTGGCTGGCTATGGTCCATGGGGTTGCAAAGAACTGGACAGAGTGAAGTGATTTAGCAGGCAAAGGGGTGAGGTAGTAGCTTCTCCTAATTTATTTAGAGTGGCTTTTAATTTTTTAGAACCCTGAGTAATATTAATAAGAACATTTTATATTGTTATCTAATATCCACGTATACTTGTACAGATTACATATGTACATGCATGTATGCTTGTAACTGAAACAATGTTCCAAGATCATATGTTATGGGATGCATTCCGATATTTTTATTCTATTCTATCTTGTTCCATTCTATAATTTAGTTCAGTTCAGTTCAGTCACTCAGTCGTGTCCGACTCTTTGCGACCCCATGAATCGCAGCATGCCAGGCCTCCCTGTCCATCACCAACTCCCGGAGTTCACTCAGACTCACGTCCATTGAGTCCGTGATGCCATCCAGCCATCTCATCCTCTGTCATCCCCTTCTCCTCCTGCCCCAAATCCTTCCCAGCATCACAGTCTTTTCCAGTGAGTCAACTCTTCGCATGAGATGGCCAAAGTACTGGAGTTTCAGCCCTAGCATCAGTCCTTCCAAAGAAATCCCAGGGCTGATCTCCTTCAGAATGGACTGGTTGGATCTCCCTGCAGTCCAAGGGACTCTCAAGAGTCTTCTCCAACACCACAGTTCAAAAGCATCAATTCTTTGGTGCTCAGCTTTCTTCGCAGTCCAACTCTCACATCCATACATGACCACTGGAAAAACCATAGCCTTGACTAGATGGACCTTTGTTGGCAAAGTAATGTCTCTGCTTTTCAATATGCTATCTAGATTGGTCATAACTTTTCTTCCAAGGAGTAAGTGTCTTTTAATTTCATGGCTGCAGTCACCATCTGCAGTGATTCTGGATCCCCAAAAAATTAAGTCTGACACTGTTTCTACTGTTTTCCCATCTATTTCCCATGAAGTGATGGGACCAGATGCCATGATCTTCAAAATATGCTAAATAAATTTCATCCTCTAATAGGTTGTCATCTTCAGTTTGAAAAGAAGAGATTCTGAGAATCCAAAAAGAAATATATTGAAATGTATTATACTGCAAAAAACACTGTAATGCTGTTTTCACACAGTGAAAATTATTGGTCCCATGTAGGAAAAGGGAAATGGATGGAAGATCCTGTATTTCTCCTTTACTATTGCCTGCAGGATCTTAGTCTTTAAAGTCAGTCTTAACATTTAGAAAAGTACAATGACTTCCTCCACATAGAGTCTGTACTTTTTCTGACACTACATTTTGATTAAATAACTAGGTCTTTGCTGCCTCTTGGTAGGGTGTGGCTCTTCAGATGTTTGTTTTGGTGTGATTTGTTGTTTAGTCCCTAAGTTGTGTCTAATTGTTTGAGACCCTGTGGACTGTAGCCCAACAGGCTCCTCTGTCCATGGTGTTTTCCAGGCAAAAATAGTGGAGTAGGTTGCCATTTCCTTCTCCAGGGGGTCTTACCAACCCAGGGATCAAACCCAAGTTTCCTGCATTGGCAGGTGGAGTCTTTACCAAGTCCCCAGGGAAGCCCTTAGGTGTGAGTGTGGAGTCTTTAACACTTTCGTACTCGTACTGTTTTTTTGTCAGTCTTCCCATCTCATGGCTCCTGGAGTGGAGGAGTGTTCTATCATGAGTTTATCCTTTGTACTACTGTTTTTCAGTTAGTTCAATAGACAATCAAATCACATCATCCTCACCAACCATTTGGATTGTGCCTGAAAAGGAAATTCTCTCTCTTGGGGACAAATGGATGACAGAGGCTCTTAAATGAAGAAGGAATGATGACAAAATCAAGGCACTGAGCCTAGTCATGTCAGTGAGTGAGTGCCACTGGGATGTCTAATTATGGGCTTCCCAGGTGGCGCTAGTGGTAAAGAACCCACCTGCTAATGCACGTAGACTTAAGAGACCCAGGTTCGATCCCTGGGTTGGGGAGATCCCCTGGAGGAGGGCACAGAAACCCACGCTGGTTTTCTTTCCTGGAGAATCTCTGGTAGGCTACAGTCCATAGGGTCGCACAGAGTCAGACATGATTGAAGTGACTGAGCACTCATACATGTCCCTACCTAGGCACTGAAGCTTTTGGCCCCTGCAAGTTGTGGAGAAAAGCTACTTATTATTTCTTACTCATAGAGTACCTGACATTGTGGTGAACTTCATAAGGCTCTCCAAAAATGTCCCAGTGTCAGCTCAAAGATTCCTGGACTTATAAAGCTGACATTAGCACCTTACACAGAGCAACAAACAGGAAAAAACAAAACACAATGGTTTTGTTCACAAACAATTCAGTCTCTTCTTCTTGTCTTTTTCTACTCTGAGAGTTTTTTTTTTTTTTTTTTTACTTTTGTGATTCACTCAGATTCATTCTCAACTCAGTAAGAGAATAGCTATAATATGCCATGTAACCAATTTATCTGTAAAGTCATTACCCATATAATTTGATTTTAATTAAAAAGTGCTTCTGCACTTTCCTTTACTTATCTGGTTTAATACCCACTGAAACATATTTTAAATCAAATTGTCTTCTTGAATAGAAAAAGCCTTATTTTTAATGATATTTTTGTATTGTATGGGATTCATAGAAAGTGAAAGCTGCTCCGTCAGGTCCGACTCTTTGTGACCCCGTGGACTATACAGCCCATGGAATTATCCAGGCCAGAATACTGGAGTGGGTAGCCGTTGTCTTCTCCAGAGGATTTTCCTGACTCAGGGATCGAACCTTGGTCTCCCGCATTGCAGGCGGATTCTTATCAGCTGAGCCACCAGGGAAGCCCTTATGAGATTCATAAGTAGGCCTTTAAATTTTCACTCCTAAGTTATTGGACTGAACCTGGCAGACTAAATGAAAATGTATATTGTACTCATCCAGTGGTTGATTAGTCATTTGTTCCAACCTGCCCCCTACCCCACTCCCCCCACCGCCACCGAGAGTACCTATTTGGTATAGGACAGGTGCAACCACAGTATAATAATGTAGAGTCTATGGCATTGTTAATGGGTGGGATCCACTAGAAAGCCAAGGATTGGTTGCTACAATTATTCTTATCAATTCTCT
Organism: Bubalus bubalis; assembly: GCF_019923935.1. Taxonomy (NCBI): domain Eukaryota; kingdom Metazoa; phylum Chordata; class Mammalia; order Artiodactyla; family Bovidae; genus Bubalus; species Bubalus bubalis. Next base: position 95,420,306 of record NC_059158.1, on the reverse strand, counting down.
ATTGTTTATTTAGAGAGTCCTGAAGCCAGACTCTGAGCTCTGTTAGCTGTAAACTCATGAAGATGCCTGTGGGGATTGTAGCCTGGAGATGGACATTGTGAATAAAAACAAATGCTTTCATATTGAGTGTGGCAACTAGGAAGGAAGACAAATAGCAGCAGAGCAAAGATCCCTCATTTCTCTGTGGTAGAAGGATAGCTTTGATAAGAGTCTCCACATGGCAGCATCCTTGGGGCCGGTTCAGACTTCAACTCTGGAGTCTGGACTATATTGAATTATTCTTAGGTCTTGTCCACATAGATCCGAAGAAATGTGTAGATGCCCTGAGAGGCACAAGCTGCTTCTGAGCTAGCTGTTGAGAACATGTCATTGCCTCCCTGAAGGATCTGGAGAAGAAGGAAGCTGAGGAAAGTTGGACTCTTAGTTGATGTCATGGGCTGGATTCTTGAGTACTTACCTAATGTTTCAGGTTGGTTCTCTGGAAAAAGATGTTGAGATGGAATTTGGTGTGCAGGGTATTTATTAAGGATTAACACCTGTGGAAGGGAGGAGGCTTGTGGGGAAATAGGCTTGCTTGGTCAGAAGTTGATTATGCGCTAAAGGCACCCCTAAGCAATGGCCAACACTAGGGGGCGCTCTGAAGAGCATGCTCATCAGAGTAATAGCTCATGTTGGGATGAAGTTGCTGAGCCTTTATACTCAATCAGTCATAGAATACTGGTTGCCTTTTCAGGGTGTATCTTTGAGTAAGGTGACTTTCTGCAATTGAGGCAAACCCTGAGAAGGTGACAGCTGGAACAAATGTCTCCTCTGGAAGGGGATCTGGGGGGGCACACCTCCAATGTCTACCACAGCTAGTAAGTGATAGAGTTAAAAACTGAGCTGAGCTTGGATGATACTGAATCCAAAGCTATTGGTATACCTTCCCACTTGATTCAATAGGCATTTATTAAAGATTTCATTAGTGCCAGGAACCTTTTTAGGTGCTGAGGGTTCAACATCGAAGGAAAAGAAAAAGTAAAAAATTCTTGCCCTTAGGGAATTACCTTTCAGTTGGGCGTAAGCTGTAACAAAGGAATAAAATACATAGTATATTGGATGGTGATACGTGCTGTGGTGAAAATAAAATAAAAAGGTGGTGAAAACTGTGTGGGTATGATGGAGGGATGGTATAGAATTTATTGCTATTAAAAACAGAATAGCTAGAGAAGGACTCACAAAGAAGAAGACATTTGAGCAATGACCCAAATAAGAGACAGAGGAGTGTCTTATGTATGTGTGAGAAACCATTCCAAGCAGAGGAAACAGCCAGCGTAAAGGTCTGAGATTGCAGCATGCCTTGTGTATTCTTGTCATAGCATTCTCTTCCTAGTTTTTTGTGCAGTATAACATCTAGCATAAGCTTTGCACAGAAGGCAGTTTTTTTCCTCTCCAAAACTTCCTTCATTTGTGTACCACTGTGATACTTTTTGTAATATTCATATACCATCTCTGTTGTTGTCATTTAGTTGCTAAGTCATGTCTGACTCTTTTGCAACCCCAGGGACTGTAGCCTGCCAGACACTTCTGTCCATGGCAAGAATACTGTAGTAGGTTGCCGTTTCCTTCTGCAGGGGATCTTCCTGACCCAGGGACTGAACACCCATCTCCTGAATTGGCAGGTGGATTCTTTACCATTGAGCCAATAGGGAAGCCCTCATATCATCTGTACTACTATTTAATTATATATTTTTTTTAATTTTCCTTTTCACATGTAAGTACATTTATTTTAGAAGGAGATTTTGGTTTTGTGAAAATAAATGAAGACCAGACAGTAAAGCGTCTGCCTGCAATGCGGGAGACCAGGGTTCGATTCCTGGGTTGGGAAGATCCCCTGGAGAAGGAAATGGCAATCCACTCCAGCACTCTTGCCTGGAAAATCCCACGGACAGAGGAGCCTGATAGGCTACAGTCCATGGGGTTGCAAAGAGTCGGACACGACTGAGTGACTTCACTTTCACTTTCAAATGAGAACAAGCAAAGATTGTCTATTCAGAGCTTACTATAGCAAGGGATTCAGCCACCATCACCTGTATTTGACATGGACTCAAAGTCAGGCAGGGGAGCAGAAGAGTGGAAAGAATCAGACATGCCTTGATTGGAAGCTATTGGTGCGGGGAAGCTGTAGGTGGGCCAACTAGAAGTGGGGTACTCTACATGATTAATTAGGGGTACATATTTAACTCTCGTTGGTTGGAAATAGGGGCAAAAATTAGGGAAGTCCTCAGTTATTAATCAAGTCCTGGCCATTTTGGGCCCATTGTTTACAAGGGTTTTTGTTTGGCTTCCTGGACTGGTTGATGGAGAAAGTTGTCTGTCTTCTTAGAGTTTTGACTTGTAGATAGTAAATTGGCTTCTTAGACTGGTTACTGTAGATAATAGGCAGTCTTCTTGAGCTGGTTGGTACAGATTGTGGGTCAGAGTTTTATTTTTATATATGGTCTGGCCATTATCCATTTGTGTATTCAGTGTCTCAATTTTATTTCCCTAAAATAAGAAGGTAGCATCATTTAGTAGGTTAGTTCTATTTTCAACATAATTACATATAAGCAACAGCAGAAACAAATACATATACACATTCACATAACTGTTAAAATGACAATGTATCCCATGTGATACCAAAAGGGATGTGTATCACACTTTGTGGTATTGTAGGTGTTCAGTATATATTTTATTTTAAACTGCAAGGCAACCAATATTTAAACAATTTTGAGTATATTTTCATTGATTTAAATTTTTTTCTGCATTAATACTACATTGTCTCCTGGGATGATTAACTTGCCACATCATTAATTTATTCCTTGGTGAGAATTGATCTAAGAAAATTTGTTCAAGGGATTGATGTTAGTTTCCCTAAGATCATGGGGGTTTTGATGCAATAGGGAAATGAAGTGGGCTAATGCTTTGGGAATCCAGAGAGATTGCTTCAATTCAGGTCATTGGTGTTGGGTATGAGGGAGAAAAAGGTGACTAGGAAAACAGAATAAGGGTAGGTGACAAAAACCAATTTTGCATAGGTTACAGGGAACTCGGAACCACATTCCCTGGGCCATGTTCTTCAAACTGGGGGAGAAATTAGCACTTTTTCCCAGCACCATTTTGCTTGATCTTCAGAGACACATCTTTTTGTGTATGCACATCTAATGTGCTTATTCATTTAGTCATTTTGTGTTTTTCTTCCCCAATTGACTGTGAAATCCTTGAGGGTTTCCGGAGTTAGTCTTCCACATGCTTGAACTCCTGCCTATTAGTCCCGAGTTTGCCAAGTAGCAACTGCTCAATAAATGTCAATGAAATTAATTAGCAAGCAAATCTGCTAGGGCCTTTGCATATTGTGATTGTTCTCCTGAGCCCAGTGAAAGTAATGGTCAGCAGATCTGTGTCTTGGCATGGAATTTCACAAACAAATGGGTTCCTATCAAGTGCTTGATGATCAGGTGAAAAGAGAGCTTGGAGGAAGACCAGCTCTCTGATTCTTTGGTGCCCAGGCTCATGATTTAACATTATGCTTTGTAGACATTTGGCCAAATGAAACATATTCTGTGCTCTCTGTTTGATGAATAGCTCCAGTTTTCAACTGTGGAGGTTTGCTTTTGTAAAGATAAGAAATGAGGTGTTTGATTGGAGAATTTGTGGAAAGACTGCCAGTACCCACCATAGGATGGCTTGGCATTTCTTTGTCTATCTTATTTCACATTCAGGAACAAAAAGGACCCTTCCATATTTCTTTTCTTTAGATTTCTTTTCTCATATTTCTGATAGTTAAGGGTTGTCACACTAACTTTGTGTTTTGAGTGTGTGTGTGTGTATATATATATATAAAACATTTCCCTAAGTATGTGAAATCAATCTAATTTAATAAATACATTTTCAGGGGTTTACATATTCTCATGTGAAAGAGTACAAATTAAAATCTTCACAGACTTTAAAAATGATGTAAATAAAACTACCCAAATGACAGCCTGAACTTGTTCAAAAGGAGAGAGTTATGTCATACTTGGTTATCTCAGCCTATTAAGATCTAGAAATAGGAATTTTCTTCTTTTTCTAGAAATAATTAGATGTAGACAGGCTTCCCTAGGCAGTTCAGGTTGCTGGTTAGTAATGACTTTCACAACCTGAAATACACTTAGAGCAGCTCGATGTCTTAGGAAAACCTGTTTTCCCTTTTAGATATTTGGTTATGGTACTTGTTATGATGTCTACAGTTTACTCCCAAAGTACTTTAGTATAGCAGTGTTGTTTGGGGTTTATGTTAGTTGAGGCTATGTTCTAGCAGTAGGGGGTGAATTAAGACTTAGTCAGAATGGCCACTCTTCATAGATGGCTACTGCAAGTACAGCAACCTCTGGTTGACATTAGATATTTTGCTAATTAGCATTGCAAATGTTAGAAATCAGTGTTCATAGATGAAATCAGTATTTGATTGGCATAATAGATTTAATAATTAATCTCTCAGTGAAATTAGTGGTATTTAAGATTATATGGACAAATTGATGCTTTTGAACTGTGGTGTTGGATAAGACTCGAGAGTCCCTTGGACTGCAAAGAGATCTGACTAGTCCATCCTGGAGGAGTCCAGTCCTGGGTGTTCATTGGAAGGACTGATGCTGAAGCTGAAGCTCCAATACTTTGGCCACCTGATGTGAAAAGCTGACTCATTGGAAAAGACCCTGACGCTGGGAAAGATTGAGGGAAGGAGGAGAAGGGGACGACAGAGGATGAGATGGTTGGATGGCATCACTGACTCAATGGACATGAGTTTGGGTGAACTGTGGGAGTTGGTGATGGACAGGAAAGCCTGGTGCTGTGGCTCATGGGGTGGCAAAGAGTCAGACACGACTGAGCAACTGAACTGAACTGAAGATTATATGTCTTGGCTAAAGAGAATCACCGTTATTGCATGAAGAAAGTAAAAAAAAGCTACCAAGCATTATAGCTTTGGGCATGGTAGCTGCTATCCGTAGCAGTCTTGCCCTTATGGTTTTCAACTGATTGAATTGGGTCTACTTAGATTACCCAGGATAATACCTTTCACTTAAAATTGACTAATTATGAACTTTTTTTTTCTTTTAAATATAAATCCTATTTTTTTTTTTTTTTTTTTTTTACTTATTGGCCATTTTATTTTATTTTGCGTTACAATATTGTATTGGTTTTGCCATACATCAACATGCATCCGCCACGGGTGTACATGTGTTCCCTATCCTGAACCTCCCTCCCACTTCCCTCCCCATTCCATCCCTCTGGGTCATCCCAGTGCACCAGCCCCAAGCTTCCTGTATCCTACATCGAACCTGGACTGGCGATTCGTTTCTTATATGATATTATACATGTTTTAATGCCATTCTCCCAAATCATCCTCCCACTCCCTCTCCCCTAGCAACACCTAGACTAGTGTTTGATTGAAAACTGAGGACTGTAGCCTAGCCAAGTTGACATATCAAAAAGATCATCGTGTCCCTTCTTAGTTTTATAAGTAGCCAAGGCAGGCTTGGTGCCAATCATTCCTGTCCAGGTCCCCTACATGGTCTAATTACAAAAGGTCACTCACTGTGCTCAGTCTCAAGGGTCCTTTTGGTCTTTCATTATTCTTTTGTTCATAATTCTTAAAATAAAAAGTATTGTTTCTAAAGAGATTATGTTACACAGCTTAGCTTAACTTCAGTGATTTTTCCTCCTTTAAAACATGTTTGGATTTTCAAAATGGGCTTCTTTAGCCCAATATTCTGATGGAAAGAAGATTTATCTCCAAAAATATTTTTCTAAGCAGATGATGTACTCTTCTGTATTCTATCCAGAGCAGTGGTGGCCTCCCAGAGTGCATGGCAGAGGGACAGACATGGGATTTAGAGTCTCATGACTTCCAAGATGCCCAAACTCCAGTCTTTTTTAAATAAATGTTTATTTGGCTGTGCTGGATCTTAGTTGCAGCATGCAAGCTCTTTGTTGTGGCATATCAGATTTAGTTCCCTGACCAGGGATTAAACCTGGGTCCACAACATTGGGAGTGTAGAGTCAGCCACTGGACCACCAGGAAGTCCTTCTCCAAGTCCTTTCTAAATGAACTTTGGAACTGCATGCAAGTTACTTAATCTATTTGAATCCTTGATTCATCATCTATGACACAGAGACACTGACCATAATTTCTGTGAAGAATTGTAGTAAAGGTCAGAAATAGTATTGAGAAAGTGACTGGAAGATGGTAGATTCTTTGTTGTTGTTTATCGCTCAGTTGTGTCCAGCTCTCTTGCAACCCAATAGACTGTGGCCCACCAGGCTCTTCTGTCCAGAAGATTTTTCAGACAAGAATATTGGAGTGAGGTGTTGTTTCCTTCTCAGGGGATTTTCTTGACCCAGGGATTGAATCTATGTGCCCTAGGTCTCCTGCATTGGCAGGCAGATCCTTTACCACTAATGCCACCTGGGAAGCCCTTTAGATTGTTAATAGATGATTGATCATCACTTAACCAACAACTGTACCATCTGCTATACTAAATGCTCTAATCGATACCAGAACAACAATATAACAACAACACACACACACTACCAGAGCACTAGGAGGAAGAAAGACCTGGTGCTAATTAATACTTCCAATATAAATATCCACATGAAAGTGTCAGTTATAATATTGATAAATAACAAATGATATTTATTATCCAATCTGTAGTAATAAATTCATGACATTGAATTTCCTTTCCACCTTCTTTTGAATTGAGTAATGTGTATTTACGACATTTCCTAGGCTTTATTATTGGTTTCAAAAATGTCATTCTTGAACACTGTCTCAGAACCTGCATTTTTCCAGGGCAAGCTGCTTTTACCACACTGTTATAAGTTTGTTGTCTTTTACTTACTCAGTATAACCAGATTTCTGCTGTTATCCATATTTTATTTTAATATTAAATATTACAGATGGGAGATAGTAAAATAAGCCAGGCCTTTAAAAATCGGCACAATGTAATTCATCTTTCTCTAGAACCAGAAGGTATAAGCACTTTTAATTTCTAATTTTCTTTACATCTATTTTGTGCTTTCAGTTCAGTTCAGTTCAGTTCAGTCACTCAGTCGTGTCCGACTCTTTGCGACCCCATGAATTGCAGCACGCCAGGCCTCCTTGTCCATCACCAACTCCCGGAGTTCACTCAGACTCACGTCCATCGAGTCAGTGATGCCATCCAGCCATCTCATCCTCTGTCGTCCCCTTCTCCTCCTGCCCCCAATCCCTCCCAGCATCAGAGTCTTTTCCAATGAGTCAACTCTTCGCATGAGGTGGCCAAACTACTGGAGTTTCAGCTATAGCATCATTCCTTCCAAAGAAATCCCAGGGCTGATCTCCTTCAGAATGGACTGGTTGGATCTCCTTGCAGTCCAGGTGACTCTCAAGAGTCTTCTCCAACACCACAGTTCTAAAGTGTCAATTCTTCAGCGCTCAGCTTTCTTCACAGTCCAACTCTCACATCCATACATGACCACTGGAAAAACCAAAGCCTTGTCTAGACGGACCTTTATGGCAAAGTAACGTCTCTGCTTTTCAATATACTATTTAGGTTGGTCATAACTTTTCTTCCAAGGAGTAAGTGTCTTTTAATTTCATGGCTGTAAACACCATCTGCAATGATTTTGAATTTTGTGGTTTAGGTCCTAAGAATTATGTATTTGAATTATTTGATTAGTAGCAGTAAGAAAAACCAATTGACAAGACTAATCGTATTCTTTGTAACACATATGAGCTTATATCTCAAAATATTTTGACTTGAAAGGACATACAAAACAAGAAGTTTAATGATTTCAGAGGTATTGCCATAATCTTAGGTTTGGAGATAAATCTTTCAGATAGGGACAGCTTGAGATGAAGTTGTATATAAAATTTTGTCTTGCTACCCTTTGCCTTCCCTAATTTTCTGTCTTCCTGATCACTGTTACCATGTTTAGGGAGACATTGCATAGTCCTTGAATTAATTATGTCAAGCATTGTTCCCAAGCTCACAAGTTTCTTGCTCACCTCTGCCTCAAAGAGCAAAGTGGGATCACAACAAAGCTATTTCCATAGGTTCCTCTTATCAACCAAATTGAGTCATTCCTCCTTTCCTTCATTTTTTATTATTTTAGATAAATATTGATTTCTTTAGGTTCATGGCACTAGTTCAGTTCAGTCGCTGAGTCGTGTCTGACTCTTTGCGACCCCATGGACGGCAGCACACCAGGCCTCCCTGTCCATCACCAACTCCTGGAGTTTACTCAAACTCATGTCCATTGAGTTGGTGGTATCATCCCACCATCTCATCCTCTGTTGTCCCCTTCTCCTCCTGCCTTCAATCTTGCCCAGCATCAGGGTCTTTTCCAATGAGTTGGCTCTTCACATCAGGTGGCCAAAATATTGGAGTTTCAGCTTCAGCATCAGTCCTTCCAAAGAATATTCAGGACTGATTTCCTTTAGGATTAGCTGGTTGGATGTCCTTGCAGTCCAAGGGACTCTCAAGAGTCTCCTCCAACACCACAGTTCAAAAGCATCAATTATTTGGTGCTCGGCTTTCTTTATAGTCCAACTCTCACATCCATACATGACTGCTGGAAAAACCATAGCTTTGACTAGACGGACCTTTGCTATACTAAGTCCTAGGGTCATAGAGATGAAAAGGCATGATCCCTATCTTTAGCAAGCTCACAGAAAAGTGAAGAAGTAGACAATGAAAAGACAATATAACATTTATATAGTGGACATCTGGGTAGGGTGCAGAAACACTGAATTTTCAGGAAATTGGTGAATCCCAAGGAAGTCTGCCTGCAATGCAGGAGACATAGGAGAAACGGGTTCAATCCTTAGGTCGGGAAGATCCCCTGGAGGAGAGCATGGCAACCCACTCCAGCATTCTTGTCTGGAAAATCCCATGGACAGAGGAGTCTTGTGGGCTACAGTCCATAAAGTTGCAAAGAGTTGGACACGACTGAAGCAAATGAGCATGCACGTATGCAAAGAGATGTTGCTTGAGCTAATTTTCAAAGAAGTATGTCTAAGTCAGTTTGGGCTGCTATAACGAAGTACCATAGAGTAGGTGGCTTATAAACAATAGATGTGTATTTCTCACAGTTCTGAAGTCTGGGATTTTGAGGTCAGGGTGCCATCAGGGTTGGGTTCTGATAAGTAACCTCATCTGGTTTGGAGACTGCCAACTTCTTGATGGAGAGCAGAAAAGAAGCAAGGTCTCTTATGACTCTTACAAGGGCACTGATCCCATTCATGAGGGCTGCATGCTCATGACCTTATCTAATCTGAATTATCTCCCAAATACCCCACCTCCTAATACCATCACGTTGGGGTGGGTTGGGGGAGAGTTTCAACATAAGAATTGGGGAGGGGGCTATGTGATCAATTTATTGGGCTTCCCTGGTGGCTCAGATGGCAGATAATCTGCCTGTGATGCAGGAGACCCAGGTTTGATCTTTGGGTTGGGAAGATCCCTTGGAGAAGGGAATGGCAACCCACTCCAATACTTTTGCCTGGAGAATTCCATAAACTGAGGAGCCTGGCAGGTTATAGTCTATGGGGTCACAAAGAGTCAGACACAACTGAGCAACTAACGCACCACACAAATTTAATTCCTAAGATGGAGACAGAGGTTTTCCGGGCAAATAAGGTGAGGGAAGAGTGTATATGTGGTGATGGGGGGACTGGGATCTTCCTGGTGGAGGAAAATTTTATGCACAAAACTTCAAATCTTTGAAACAGAAGCTCAAAGGTCCTTATTAGGAAGGGGGTCAATAATACAAACTTCCATAATGATTGAGCAAAGGGGTGAATGTAGGTTTCATGCTATAGGACAGAGGGGAAAGATAAAATTCTTAGATAAGAAAAGAGAAATGTACACTTTATCCTTTTGAGGAGACTACTGAGAAATTTTAAAATAGTGTGAAATTAATCATGTTTTGCTGGGAATCTCAAAAGTTGGCTCAAGAAGAGAAGTGAAAAGACCATTTTAGAGGTTTTGCTCGTATTTGGGTCAGGAGACAGGAGAGAGGTGGGTATTAAAAAATCCACTCATCCTTTGACAAATGCCTTTGAGTATTTACAATGTACCAGGCATGAGGGCTGCAGAAGTGAATATGAATTATCTCTTTACTCACATTGCTTATGAGCCAGTGGGAAGTTAGATAAGCAAACAGACTCTTATCATATTGTATTTCAGATTTTTTCTTCTTTAGGGGTGCAAAAGTGAAAGTCACTCAGTAATGTCTGACTCTTTGTGGCCCCATGGACTATATAGTCCATGTGATTCTCCAGGCCAGAATACTGGAATGGGCAGCCTTTCACTTCTCCAAGGGATCTTCCCAACCCAGGGATTGAACCCAGGTCTCCTGCATTGCAGGTGGATTCTTTACCAGCTGAGCCACCAGGGAAGCCCAAGAATACTGGAGTGGGTAGCCTATCCCTTCTCCAGCAGATCTTTCAAACCCAGGAATTGAACCAGGGTCTCCTGCACTGCAGGCAGATTCTTTACCACCTGAGCTATGAGGGAAGCCCCAGTGTGTTGTATATGAAAGAATCTTTAGATCAGACCATCCAGTATTCAAATTCTGCCTCTGTAGCTTTCTACTTAAGAAAACTTGGACAAGTTACTTGTCCTTATCAGTAATGTGGCTGGAATTTGTGAAGATGAGAAGAGAAAAATAAACAAAGAACTAAGAACATTGTTCGTACATCTCTCAGCTCCCAGTTTAAGGAAGAAAGAGAAGACCGAGCAGGAGCTTGACAGGTGATGGAATATAAAGGTTACAATGTAGTATATCTAGGACTTACAACTTGCTAGAAAGGCCAGTGCAAAAACAGTTTCCTTAAGAAAGAATCTGTCATTTCCTTCTTATTGCTTTATAGTTCCTGAAATAGTAGCAGTCTGGTAGGAAGAGGGAGGTTAATCCCACATAGAAATGGCTGTAATTTGTCTGCCATGTCATGGATTGTCCCTTCTTGATTTCTCCACTCCCAAAGTTGGTGACCTTGCACTTCAGCTGTTCTCCCTGATGCATACAGACCTGCTTGACACAGGAGCCAGTGGACCGTTTTTCAGTTCAGGTCAGAGGGTGAACTCTGGTCAGAGGTCTCTGTGAACTCACAGAGACAGGAGTCTAGTATTAAGAATATATAAATTAGAAAAAAGGAAGCAGAAAAGACCAATGGTCAGAGAAAAGGAAATGAAAAGAGAATAGTATCCAATTGAGAGAGGGTTTTGGGCTAGCCACTGTTTATTAGCATTTTACATAATAAAGGCTCAGGAACTGATAATGGTCAGAATTCATGATTCTGAGATAGTAGAATGGTCCCAGCATTAGCAAAAGGAGATGCAGCTGAGCATAAAATGGTCTGCTGGTGAACAGTGCCCATGTGACAAGCATCTTTGGGCTGGGGACAATTCGAAATTGTCTTCCATATAGGGTTTTCACATTAAAGAAAGAAATTCTATATGAAACAATATCAGTTCTCCCATAAGAGGATAGAAAAGATCTGAAAGATGGTGTTTTTTGGAGATTGCAGTCCAGGAAGTCAAGAATGTTTCTTCCAGAGTTGCCACGGCAACATCTCCCTCTTATGACATGAGGGAAGACAGAGGTCATGCTGGTGGGTGTTTAAATGTTGCTCTGATAATGTCTTTTATTTCCACAGGGAAGAAGAGAAAAAGGCAATAGGCAGGAAAGAATTAGAATGGAAAACAAAATAAAAGAGATAAAAGGATTCCTGTGAGTGATTTTCCAAATAGATTTTGTTATTGAAGGATTTGTATTAATTCAGTTGGATTTAAAGTCTAATTTGAGAATTCAGAATGAAATCTATGACACTTCAAGGTGTAAATGAGTGTTCAAGTATAAGATGATGTAATGGCCACTTTTGTGTTGTAGAGAGGTACTTGATTTCTGGGAAGAGAAGAGGCTACAAAAGCCATCAGTTAAGGTGTAGACCAAGTGGAAACACAGGTTTTCTTTAAATTAATACAGCTTCTTTTGGTGGTTTCTACTTTACTCAGTATTTAAACCCATACTTTAGAATTATACAAAACCTCTGTCAAATTTGTGAATGGGGTGATATCCAACCAGGGAAATAGTAACACAGTACTTTAACAGAATTCAGTATAGAAAACTGGTTTTTGGATATGAAGGTATTAGAAAATCTAAAGACTAAGGCAGATATTATGCTATCTATATTTTACCCTTGTGCTCCCCATATAGAGTGGAGGGGACAGAAGGCCAAGCCAGAGATTAGTATCCTGGTTACCACACTTCTGGAGGGACAAAGGGAAAAGGTAGTGGGTACAGGATTCCAGGGTCAAAGATCCCGGTGGGAGCAGTAACCATGGTAAGGCAGACTGGCAGGAGCTAGGGCCCCTGAAGAGACAAACCACAGTTGGGAATAGCATCCAAATCAGAGAGAGGGAGAAGGAAGGAGAGGAGGCTGGGACAGAGAGAGAGAGAGAGAGAGAGAGAGTGGTTCTGTTCTCTCCCCTCTTTACCCCTTCAAGTTTTTGTTTTTCAATTCCTCATCAGTGCCTCCCATTGGCCAGACCTAACACAAAGTTGAAAAGAGAGCCTGGAAAGTACCATTGCATGGATCAGCGTCCAGTGATGCAGAGCAGAGGAAGGGCACTGACTGGATCTTAGAGACAGGCAAATACATCAGAAAAGGGAACTTGGAAACATGAGAGAAGGCTAATATTATGTACTAGTGAAAAGTGTGAATTATAAAGTACTTGAAAATAAATGCTATTTTATTTTTTAATTTATTTTTAAAACTTTTTATTTTGAATTGGGGTATAGCTGATTAACAATGTTGTGATAGTTTCAAGTGAACAGTGAAGGGACTCAGCCATGCATATACATGTATCCTTTCTCCTCCAAACTCCCCTCCCATCCAGGCTGCCATGTAACATTGAACAGAGTCCCATGTGCCATACAGTAGGTCCTTGTTGGTTATCCATTTTAAACATAGCAGTGTGTACATGTCCATCCTAAACTCCCTAAATATCCTTCCCCCAATCCCTCTCCCCAGCAGCTATAAGTTTGTTCTCTGAGTCTGAGTCTCTTTCTGTTTCATAAGTTCATTTGCATCATTTCTTTTTAGATTCCACATATAAGGGATGTCATACAATATTTCTCCTCTGACTTACTTCACTCAGTACAACAATATCTAGGTCCATCCCTGTTGCTGCAAATGACATTATTCCATTCTTTTTAGTAGCTAATATTCCATTGTATATATGTATCACATCTTCTTTATCCATTCTGTCTATGACCGTTTAGGTTGCTTCCATGTCTTGGCTATTGTGAACAGTGCTGCAATGAACATTGGGGTAGATGTATCCTTTTGGGCCATGTTTTTCTCCAGATATACGCCCAGGAATAGGATTACAGGGTCATATGGTAGCTCTTAGGCTTCCCAGGTGGCACCAGTGGTAAAGAACCTGCCTGCCAATGCAGGAGATGAAAAGACTCCGGCTTGATCCCTGGGTTGGGAAGATCCCCTAGAGGAGGGAATGGCAGCCCACTCCAGTATTCTTGCCTGGAGAATCCAGAGGACAGAGGAGTCTGGCGGGCCCCAGTCCATAGGGCTACAAAGAGTTGGACAGCACTGAAGTGACTTAGCATGCACACACTCATAGTAGCTCTATTTTTAGTTTTTGTTTTAAGGAACCTCCATTCTGTTCTCCATAGTAGCTGTTCCAATTTACATTCCCACCAAGAGTGTAGGAGGACTCCCTTTTATCTATACCCTCTCCATATAGAAATGTTAATTTATTATTTCAGAATGCATATTACATTAGACATTTTGTTTAGAGGTCTGAGATTGTACTAAAAAGGCCAAAACTTTGGATTTGAAGTCCAAAGATCCTGGCTGCTGCTTTCTGAAGTACAGAATCTGTAGTATCAAAGACAGCATCGGTTAAGTTAGAGCACCTCTTCTTTAATATCAGAATGAGATTCACCAGGACAATAACTGTGGAGAGTAGAATGAATTTCTTTCCTGAATAACTTCTAAATTATTGCAAGTAAATACACACAATCTCAAATTCAAAGAACTGATCAGAAAATTGACTGCAGTTGAGCTGCAACAAAAAACTGGTAGAATGTTGAGCTACTCTGTGCTAGAATCCTAGAGTATCATGGCAGGGTCAGGAGATCATCTCTGAATCTAGAGCCATGTCTCTGGAAAACCTCTATGATTATTATCTTTTCATAGCCTCTTCTTGAACTATTCTAGAGGAAGATATCTTCTTGAGGCAACTCATGATATTTTCAGACTCTTCAGTGTCAAAGAAAAATCTTTCTGTACAGAAATCAAACTGGTAAAGGCAAATTTTATTCAGGAACTGTTGTGATAGGGGAAGACAGACCTCAGTATAGATTTGTGCTCCATTCCAAATATAAGAAGGACAAGTGGGTGTTATACACCAAGGAGCAGAGTGCGGGTCAATGGGTAGAAGGTTACCAACAGGAAACATCAAGGATAAGGGGAATTCTGGCTAAATTTATTTGATAGGAGTCTTGCTGAAGGCAGGGCAGGGTGATAAGATATTAGATGCTGAGGGCAAAGAGGAACAGAATATGCCACTCCAAAATATGCCATTTTTGGTGTATTGATCATTTTGAATTAAAGTTACTTGAGAAACAGTGGTGCAGAAAATACATGTTGACCATCCTTTGTCCTCCTGAAAGCAGGAAATAAATATCCCATGTGGAAAGTGCGTTTCCTGTACCAGGAGGGGAAAAGCATCCCTGTCACTAGAGATTAAAGAACCTGCCTGCAATGCAGGAGACCTGGGTTTGATCCCTGAGTCAGGGAGATTCCCTGGAGGAGGAAATGACAACCCACTCCAGTATTCTTGTTTGGAGAATCTCATGGACAGAGGAGCCTGGTGGGCTACAGTCCATAGGGTCACAAAAGAGTTGCAAAAAAAAAAAAAAACCCAATGGCTTAGCGACTAAAACAACAGCAAATCACCAGAGATGGGGAGTTAAGGGCTGAGAAGACTATAAAAGCAAATCTTGTTACTTCTTCACTGATTTACTACCCTAGCCCATACTTCTTTGCTTTTCAGTTCTTTAGAGATTTATTGTTTCTTTGTCGAAAAGGTATAAAAAGCTGTCTGTTTTGATCCTGTCTTTGAGTCTCAATTTTTTATGGGGCTCTTTTATGTACAAAATTAAATTTGTTTTTCTTCTGCTAATCTGTTTTATGTCAATTTTATTATTAAACCAGCCAACACACTTAGAAGGGATGAAGGGAAAAGTTTTCCATCCCTATGGGGGTGTTGGGTCAGGAATTTCATCAGCTATCAAGGGTGGGAAAATTTCCCTAAACAGATCCAGCAGTATTTTTGCTAAAACTGGACTAAATGGGCCAAGGACAGAGCCCCCAACTTTGGATCTAGACAAAAAGAAAACTCAGAGCAGCCCAACCAAAGTTTGGTTATTTGTCATCCTGTCATCAGCTAGCAAAATTTTCATTTTGCTCCATGATGTTCCTTCATATGTTGAAAGATGGAAGCTGTGTGCTTCTCGCCTTGGCTCTTCTTAGGCTAAAAATCTCCTGATTCCTCACAAATTCCTTCTATTAGCATTTCATTGATCCCACCAGTTGTTTTTTTCCTGCCATCCTTATTCGTGTCTTTTGTTGTTGTTGTATTGGTATTGTACATTTTATTCTAAAATATATTATTTAAGCAGTCTTCTTTTCAAATTTGAAATGCATTCTTTATTGAAGCATAGGTGATTTACAATATTACTGATTCATAAGTTACAGGGGTACAATATAGTGAGTCACAATTTTTAAAGTTTGTACTACATCCCCTGGGAGCTCAGCCATAAAGAATCTGCCTGCAGTGCAGGAGATGTGGATTCAATCCCTGGTCTGGAAGTTTCCCTGGAGAAGGAAATGGCAACCTATTCCAGTATCCTTGCCTCAGAAATCCCATGGACAGAGAAGCCTGGTGGGGTAGAGTCCATGGGGTCTCAAAAGAGTTGGACACAACTTAGCAACCAAACAACCGAACAACTCCATTTATAGTCATTATAATATACATTCCCCATGGTGTACATTATTAGTATCTTATCTTGATACAAACCTTAGGCTCACTTATTCTGAGACTCATCACATTTCAATAATTTAGAGGCTCAATTTCCTATCTCTCAGGATAATTCGTAACTCTGTTACTTCAACCAACTTGGTGGTAGATTTGCTAATCTCCTCTATTGCATTTGGAAAAGGAAATAGCAATCCACTCCAGTATTCTTGCCTGGAGAATCCCATGGACAGAGGAACCTTGCAGGCTACAGTCTGTGGGGTTGCAAGAGTCGGACATACTGAGTGACTTTCACTGCTTCACTTCTATTGGATTACATGTTTGTGAAAAGCAGGGATCGTGTCTTGATCATTTGTTTTATCTTACCTTCCACAATGCTTAGTTTAATTTGTGGATATCACACAGCAGTATGTAGATATAGAAGGAACGCAAAAAGTAACCTACTGAAAATCATGATCTTATGCTCTGTGCACAACTCTTGGGCCCTTCAACAGCTCTGTGTTTTTTCCCCTTGCAGTGCCCCTTTGCCTTGAATGGTATTTTCCTTTTATCTTTATGGGGAACTCCTCCAAGATTCAGCTTAAATATCACTTAGCCTTTCTAGTTATCTTTGTCTCTCCCTCTCCCAGAAGTCTGACCCTCTGAAAGCAGAATTCATTTCTCCCTCATTTGTGTTCCTATGATGTATAATTAATTCTCTGTCATATAGAAAGAGCCTTTGATGTGGGAATTAGGGATATTTATGTTTGAAGCTCAATTATCAACGTGGTCTTACATACTTCATCTTTTATAGGACTCTGTTTTGCTTAAAATATGAAATTTAGGATGGTAATTTATTTCACTGAGTTCTTGAAGGGTTAAAAAGATAGTAAATGTTGAGAAAATTGCCTAAATCTTGGCACATACTGAGTACTCAATTTTTATCTATGATTATGGCATTTATATCCTTGTACATTACTTTGCCAACAAAGGTCCATCCAGTCAAGGCTATGGTTTTTCCAGCGGTCGTGTATGGATGTGAGAGTTGGACTGTGAAGAAAGCTGAGTGCTGAAGAATTGATGCTTTTGAACTGTGGTGTTGGAGAAGACTCTTGAGAGTCCCTTGGACTGCAAGGAGATCCAACCAGTCCATTCTAAGGGAGATCAGCCCTGGGCGTTCTTTGGAAGGAATGATGTTAAAGCTGAAACTCCAGTACTTTGGCCACCTCATGCAAAGAGTTGACTCATTGGAAAAGACTGTGATGCTGGGAGGGATTGGGGGCAGGAGGAGAAGGGGACGCCAGAGGATGAGATGGCTGGATGGCATCACCGACTCAATGGATGTAAGTTTGAATGAACTCCGGGAGTTGGTGATGGACAGGGAGGCCTGGCATGCTTCGATTCATGAGGTCGCAAAGAGTCGGACATGACTGAGCGACTGAATTGAACTGAACTGATTTTAGTTTTGTGGGCATCTATATATCTGCTATATTTTAATTGAATCTTGCTTTTATGTCTGCAGAACAAAGGACTAATAGGTTCTATTGAATTAAACTGTTTTCTTTTTATTACACAAGTACATCTATGATGCCAAATGCTTCATATCTGCACTGTGCAATATGATAGCCACTACCCACATGTGGCTAGATTTAAATTAGTTATTTAAAATTAAATACAATTAAAATTCAGTTCCTTATTCAAACAATATCCACAGGTGGTTATTGTATTGGCCAGATGTATCTGCATTTTCATCATTGCAGAAATTTCTTTTGGACCATGCTGTTCTAGAATGCTTCCAGCTCAACATAATACTTCTAGCTTGGTCAGCTATTTCCTCCATCATTCTGGATCCTATATTTGTAGCAATCGAACTATAGTTTAATGCCACTGTTGAGCAGCCAAATCATACAACTAATTTATATAGAATTTGCAATAAATTAAAATACCAAATGTCTTAATTTTTTTTTCTTTATGTGCTTTCATAATACTTTGAAAGTATTGATTATATCAAGGGTTGGCAACTTTTTCTGTAATAGGCCAGATACTAATTGTTTTAGGCTTTGGGGGCTGTATAGACTCTGTTGCAGCTACTCAGTCCTGCTGTTGTAGAATGAAAGCAGCCATAGACACTATGTATGGGTGCGGCTGTTTTGTTTACAAGCTATGTTGTAGGCTGTAGGTAGTTTCCAAAGCCTGGTCTATTTTCACAGACCTCACTGCTTCCTGTAGTGATATGGCTAGTCCTCTCTACCCCTACGCTTTTTTCCTTTTAGATCAAAATAGTTCTACCTCTAAATACTTTCCCCCCCGCCAAGATTGGAGTGAATCCAATCTCAGTTGGTGCTAGTGGCTCATCTTCTCAAAGAGTTCATCAGAATTCTTTAAGGTTTACACACACCCCAGAAAATGAAACAGTGAGGAACTAACACAGTATGCTGATTGTATACCAAACATTGTTGAAACCTATCACAACAATTAGCTCTTTTAAACCTCACAACAGCCTGCTTTACTGAGAGGCAAAGAAGGTAAAGAGAAGTTAAATAACTTGTCCAAGGTCACCCCATTTTTAAGTGGCAGCCCTGTGAACCCAGCGTTGACAACCTCATGTTATTAGTCTCTACACAAGTTTGCTTCCAGACAGCACCTGTGTCCTTGTTCCCACCCTTTGACCTCCATACTTTTAAAAATGTGAATATTCTTCTCTCCTCTTGTTGCTCCCAGAGGCCCTCACTCATACATGCTGCCCAAACTCAGGGGATTAGCACAAATTCTTCAAAGCTCTGTGCTGCTGCTGCTGCTAAGCCACTTCAGTCATGTCCGACTCTGTGCGACCCCATAGTTGGCAGCCCACCAGGCTCCTCTGTCCCTGGATTTCTCCAGGCAAGAATACTGGAATGGGTTGCCATTTCCATCGCCAATGCATGCATGCATGCTAAGTCGCTTCAGTCGTGTCCGACTCTGTGCGACCCCATGGACAGCAGCCCACCAGGCTCCCCTGTCCATGGGATTCTCCAGGCAAGAATACTGGAGTGGGTTGCCATTTCCCTCTCCTCAAAGCTCTATACAAATACACAAATTAAGCTAACAGTCCTGTCCAACTCTTTGTGACCCTTTGGATTGCAGCTTGCCAGGCTTCTCTGTCCATAATATTCTCCAGGTAAAAATATCAGAGTGGGTGGCCATTTCTTCCTCCAAGGGGTCTTCTTGACCCTGGGATCGAACCCATGTCTCCTGTGTCTCCTGCATCACAGGCAGATTCCTTACCTACTGATCCATCTGGAAAGCCTCTTCAACGCTCTATAAAAGACAGGAATGCAATTGTCTTATAGCAGATTCTTCTAAGGTACAAAAATCTATTCTGTTAGTGAACCCACTGGATGTAATTTCAGTCTTCTTGTTTCAGCAGCATTTGGTATGGTGATCACTCCTTCCTTCTTGAAATCTTTTCTCCTGACTCCCATGATGCCCACACCTGGCTTTCCTCACATCTCAAGGCTAGTCATTCTTTTTTTATTTTATTTTATTTCTAAACTTTACAATATTGTATTGGTTCTGCCATATATTGAAATGAATCCGCCACAGGCATACATGTGTTCCCCATCCTGAACCCTCCTCCCTCTTCCCTCCCCATACCATCCCTCTGGGTCATCCCAGTGCACCAGCCCCAAGCTTCCAGTATTGTGCATCGAATCTGGAGGGCTAGTCATTCTTTGAAACCTTTTTTAACCTTTAAAGACTGGTTTCCCATTCTTACTTTCTTCCCTACTCTGCATGCTTTCTCTGTGTGATGTCACAACTCTTATTTGTGTGAGGATGGTTCCCACATCTTTATCTTCAGAATTTCCTGAGCCCCAATCTTACCGACCAGATAAACAACTTGTTCATCTAGATGTCCCCTGAGCACCATAGCTCAGCATTTCTCAGACAGAAATAATTATTTTCCCTCTTAAAGCTGCTGTTTCTCTTATACTGCCTTCCTTTTTGAATAGATTTCTTAGCTAGAAACTGCTTGTCATCTGATTCCTCCTCTGACAGCTCTACCAATTACCAAGTCGTGGAAATTTCACACTACTTTGGAAATCACTTTCAAATCCACCTACATCTTGCTCTTGTAACTGCCACTTGCCTGTGTTCCTGACCATCTCATAATTGGCCTTCCATCAGTCTAGCTCCTCTTCCAGACACTTGTTCTCATGATGCAGTCTGAGAGGTCATCCCAGTATGCAAATTGAACTTGTTATTTTCCTTGTTGAAATTTTCATTGGTTTCCTGCTGCTTTTAGAATTAAGCGTGAATGGCCAACAAGACCCTTCATGCTCCCATCTCCTGTCATCTCCCCAGCACATCACAGTGTGTTCTTTCACACCCTGTGCTCTTTTCACACTGACCTCAGAGTCCTTACCCAGGCCCTTTCCTCAGCTTGGAACACATGTCCTTTAATTTGGCCACCTGGCTAACCCCTGCCCCTTCCGTGTTTCACAGCAATACAGACTTGTGCTTAGAAGTTACTTGCTGTCCACACCTTCTGTGACTTCTGGGATGCCTTCTTTAGTCTCTCAAACCAGTGTTAGGGACCTCCTGTTTACTCCCACTGCACTGTAACTAATCCTGTTCAGTATCTATTCTTCTAGGTTGCAATTGTCACAGGTTGCTTGTCTTTCTCATAGACTAAGCTCTGTGAAGGCAGGAAGGTCGGTCTCTCCTGCTTATAGCCCTAGTACCTTGCATGTTGCCTAGTAGAAGCTTTATACATATTTAAAAACTGAAAAAAAAATGATCAGAGAGAGGAAGTTAGGAATATGGGTTCTGGAATAAGAAAACCTTGCGTTTAAATCCTACCTTTGCTACTCCTAGTCATGTGACTGTTGCTACTTACTAGCTATATGACCTGTGTTGATCTCCTGAAGCCTCAGTTTGGTCATATGTAATATGAGAATAATAATGAAGCCAAATTCACAGAGTTGTTTTCAGGCTTCTGTGAGCTAAAGCATGCAAAGCAATTAGTCCCGTTACTGGAACGTGGTTAGCGCTCAATAAATGCCACTATTAGTAGTAATGTCCTTGCAAGGCGCACAGACTCTAGAACTAGACTGCCTGGGTTCAAATATTCCTTTTAAAAGCAGAAATGTTAATAGATACAGAGAAAAAACTAGTGGTTGCCAGAGGGGAGAGGGATAGATGAGGTGGGTGAAATAGGTAAAAGGGATTAAGAGGTCAAATGACTAGTTATAGAATAAATGAGTTACAGGGATGTAATATACAGCACAGGAAGTATAGAGTATTGTAATAACTCTGTATGGTGCATGCCTTTGTGTTCAGTTGCTTCAGTCCTGTCCAACTTTTTGTGACCCCATGGATGGTAGCCTGCCAGGCTCCTCTGTCCATGTGATTATCCAGGCAAGAATACTGGGTTGCCATCCCCTCCTCCAGGAGATCTTCCCGACCCAGGGATCGAATCCACACCTCTTAGGTCTCATGCATTGCAGGTGGGTTCTTTATCTCTAGTGCCACTTAGCAATCTCTAATTTTATATGGTACATAATCCATAAAATAACTTTGTAATATTATACTATTATAATATCCACATAATCTATAAAAAATATTGAATCAATATGTTGTACACCTTATAATATTGTGGTTTGATTATATTTCAATTAAAAAAAATCCTGGCTTTACCTCCTACTAGCCATAGGAATGGAGAAGGCAATGGCACCCCACTCCAGTACTCTTGCCTGGAGAATCCCATGAATGGAGCAGCCTGGTGGGCTGCAGTCCATGGGGTCGCGAAGAGTCAGACATGACTGAGTGACTTCACTTTCACTTTTCACTTTCATGCATTGGAGAAGGAAATGGCAACCCACTCCAGTGTTCTTGTCTGGAGAATCCCAGGGACAGGGGAACCTGGTTGGCTGCCATCTCTGGGGTCGCACAGAGTTGGACATGACTGAAAGTGACTTAGCAGCAGCAGCAGCAGCCATAGGAAATTGGACAAGTTGCTAATCTCTCTGTGCCTCAGTGTCCACATCTTTAAAATGGGAAAATAACAGAATATGTCTTAAGGTATTATTGTGTGGCTTATATGAATGCCTGTGACAGATTCTTTCCTTGACCAAATGCTATAGTCAGGCTCTTCTGAATCCTCTGCTTGACTAAACTGGACCGTTGGGCTTCTGTCTCCATTCTTGTAGAGTCTATTTCTAGTAAGAATCCTGTCTAGTCAGTATAGCCAGGAACTCCACTGGCTAAACACAGGCATACTCTTGACATGTGACCAAATTCCTCATCACCCACCATCTCCCTGGTGATATCTGATCACCCTTACCTGCCTTCAGCAAGAACCCTGTTAGGTTGGTGTAGCAAGAGTTATGCTACCCTCCAAGTTAATTTTCCATCCACTGACCCTTCTACTTTTCTCCTTGGCTATAAATCCCCCCCCTTTTTTTTTTCACTTGTATTCAGAATTAAGCCCAGTTCTATACTGCGATATTTTTTTCCTATTGAAATAGTCCTGAATAAAAATCTGTTTTTACTGCTTTGACTACTGTCAGGGTCTGGTTTTTCTGACACCTGGCATACTATGTCGGGCTATGGGACAGTGACCATTATTATTGCCTGTATAAAAAGGAAACTGTCCTTGCCTAAAGGAAATAATAAAGTTTAATTTTTACTCTTAGCCTCTTTCTGGAAGGGTAAGAAAGATAACAGGAGCTTACAGTTTATTCCAAATGAAAAGTAAAACACTGTCAGTCTTTCAGACTTTGAGCCCAGTCAGTGCTTAGCATCAAATGATCTTGAAAACCCAGATGGTTTTCACAAAGTAGATTAGATATGAATTTGGG
This sequence comes from Bubalus bubalis, assembly GCF_019923935.1. Lineage (NCBI taxonomy): Eukaryota > Metazoa > Chordata > Mammalia > Artiodactyla > Bovidae > Bubalus > Bubalus bubalis. The sequence goes on along the minus strand of NC_059158.1, from coordinate 95,397,382 downwards.
ACCAAACCTTCTCTTTCTCAGGGATTTTTCTCATATTATGCAGTGAAAAATTGTTGTGTTTTACAGAGCTTGTGGTATCACATGGGTAAGATTATTTATGAGTATGTTCGGTTGCTGTGGAATTATTTTAAATGTTTTATGTGATCAAAGAAGATGCTGGTGGGTTGCTTTAATATGTGATTTTTCTAATTTATAGTAACGCTTTCTTTTTCTAAATTTCCACTATCCCTAGTCTCTAACTTTATGAAGAAACATATATGACTCAGTCCTAGTCTTTTATATTAACTCTCAGAAAAACAGAACTTCCATGTCAGTTTTGTAAATTGTGGAAGTATGTGAGCTAAGAGCTGGGAGTAATTTGTGCACAAATGAACAGATAGTAGACAGGAATGATATAATAATTCCAAAATTCTGTAAGTAGCAAATACCTTTCCTTCAGTTAGAAGCAACATGCTTTATGATGATCGTTACTGAATAAACCAACAGGGAGTCTGAGAAACACTGAGTCTCACAGGTGAGTATGAGTATGGGGCCTAGGAGGGGGAAGTCTCTAAGAAGCTGGGTAAGCCCCAAGCTCTAACATACTAGCTTAAAGAAAAAAAAAAATCCCTAGGAGAAGGAATTGTCATGAAATGAGGCTAAAGTTATGTAAGTATGGTGACATACTTTTATCTCCTTGCATTGATTTTTTTAGTTTTCTTGCCTGGTAATACTTCCTTTCTATCTTTTCCCAATGAAGATACTTGTTAAGAGACAATTCTCCATGGGTCTCTTGCATTTCTGCATATCTTGTGAATACAGGCACTGGCTGCCTTTGTTCTAGACGATCTTTTCAAGGCTATTTGTATAGCAAACTGCCTTGGAAGATACTGTCTGCCTTCAGAGCAAAGGGCAGGCATGTTTAGCACCCGTTATAAAAGAATCAGGTTCCCAAAGCTCAGGTTTCCTCCTCTTCTGTGTTTCCAAACTGCTGAGGGTGCAGGTGTTACCCTTTTCATATTCTCATGAAGGAATTGCATGTCCTGAAATGACATGAGAAAATGACAATACTCTGGGTACTACTATTGCTACAAAACTATCCATATATCTTTAGATATCTGTATCTATGTACATCTAGGACCTCCCTTGTGGCTCAGATGGTAAAGCGTCTGCCTACAATGCAGGAGACCCGGGTTCGATCCCTGGGTTGGGAAGATCCTCTGGAGAAGGAAATGGTAATCCACTCCAGTACTCTTGCCTGGAAAATTCCATGGATGGAGGAGCGTGGTAGGCTACAGTCCATGGGGTCGTAAAGAGTAGGACACGACTGAGCAACTTCACTTGAACTTGGATAGATATAAAGGAATATTGTTTCCTCTGCCAGCATCAATGAAAGCTGTGTGTAGCGAGCTAAATTGCTACCTGCAGGTAGGGTTAAATCTCAGAATGCTTTAATTCTTGACAATTCTTTTCTCATGTTCTATTTCCAGAGAGACAGTTTATATATTCCTTGCTCTCCATTAATAATTTATTGTTTTGAGATTCCTTTACAGCATTTTTTCTCTTATTCCTTGTGTCAGTCACCTGTAAACAACATATAGACATTCTCCTACTATTCTTATTGATTTACTACATCACCCATCTCTGTCATTCTCATTACCTGGCCTGAAGCATCTTAATGGGAATATCTTTATACTCCCTTTCCAGATTATCAGATACCTCAGTTCCAATGGCCTCCATTTAAAAAAAAAATTACTTAATTACCTAGTTTGAACTTACATTTCATCAGTCAAAACTGCTTTGCCTACAAGGTCGCAAATTTTGAAATTTCTTTTTCTAACCATCATGTCATCTTTTTCCTCTTCTAGTTCATCATTCATCATTAACTAGCTCATCTTCTTGTAGTCCTTTGATGTACTTCTCTCAATTCTCCCTGTGCTTAATTTTGATTATAATATTGAGTACTAAATACTGTGTCATGTAAACACTCATTTCTCATAACAAATGATGAAGGTAGGCACTATTATAATCTTGATTCCTCTGACTAAAAATTTGAGGCTTAGATATGAAGTAAAATTCTCAACACTACAGAGATAGTAGGTTACAGAACCAGGACTTGATTTAAGGACTGATAAACTTCCCATCCATACCAAATTCCTGGCTTTCCCACCTCTTTTGTAGTGATGAACTTTTAAAGACTTCCAGACTACTCTTTAGAATATTAGACTATTGCATATTGCCAAATAAAGTTAAGAATCTGGATCAGTGTACCTGTAACATTCATACTATCTTCAGATTCATTCTACCACTTGGCAACTTTTTGATCACACATTATTGTTAACTTTCTTTCATATTTCTCACAGGGATCATTTTAAATCTATCAATTCCTTAAGCTCCAATTCTGTACTAGCCACTCCTTTTTGAAGCCATCAATAGAAGCTCTCAGTTCATTCCACTGAGGTTCATTCTTTTTCTCTTTTTTACTTCTTTCTCTCAGGTTGCAAAATATTCCAAGCTTAGAGCTTTCATCTATAATATGACACCCATCTCTTCATTAATTGCACCCTCTTAATTCTTCAAACATAAATTTTCCTTAATACCACATTGAAAGAATTACTCTTACTCCTATAACTGCCAAGGCCTCATTTACATTTTAATTTCTTGTATTTGAGTTTCTTTTCTTTCACTCACTGAAATGCTGGTCTCAGAAATGCTAGTCTCAAATATTCTAGTCCCAAATATGCTTTAGTCTTAATATTCTATAAACACTCAATTTAACCTCCTTCTCTTAGTTATCATTTTTGCTATTTCTTTATAATTTTTGATATTTTAATCATTGTTTCCAAGTAAAAGCAAGTGGCCAGAAGTTCAAGTAAGGTCTCTGAATTTGAAACTGGCTTTGAACTTACACTCTTCAACTAAACTAACTATGAAATCTTAAATTTTAACCTCTCTGAGCCTCAGTTTCCACATCTCCAAATGAGAACTTTTATATATATTTTCAGCTTTCTTAGATAAAGTTTTTACTATAAAGTTCTTTGCATGTTTCTGATAAATAAAGAATCTTCAGTGTTTGGACAGATATTTTCTTCTTTCCTTGGTCTTGTCTTTTTCTCACTCTAAGCCTATATTGTCAAACTTAATCTTTAGACCACTTATTTTATCTTCTTATAGTTGTGTCTTTGTCCAACTGTATCCTCTCCTGCATCTTCTATATAATTCTTATGCCAGTGATATCACGATCTATGTCTCTAGTGCCAAATATTTTAAATCAAGGATTTTAAAATTACATAATACTTGAGCACATGACTATTATAAAATTCAAACAACATAAATACATAAAGAGTAAAACATGAAATTTCCTCTTCTCATCAACATCTAGTTTTACAAGATCTGTTATTTCTCTTGGGTTTAGGGAGTGGAGCATGTGTTATAATACAGATTTTTCTGTGGGTTTGTATCCAGTTAATAAGGAACAACATTTAAGATTTGATTTTTTAAAATAGCATGATACTAAATTCTTAACCCGTGTTTCCATTTTTTTTGCTATAAACTTTCACCTGTGTATCCAAGTGGACAATTGAAGTGCAAGCTGTATAGACTACACTCATGTCCTTTCCCAAGTGGCATCTATTCTTGACATCTTTGTCTGCCTGTGCTCTTAGTCACTTTGCCCTCTCCCTCATCACATTAAATTATTTGCCAAGTTTTATAAATTTCAACTTTACAGTGTCTCTTTTGTCCTTTCTTTTAAGTTTTCTGTGACTTTTTGGATCACGCTGATTGTGTGATTTAGACTGCTGATTTATATAAGAATTGCTTATTATTTTTCAGTTCAGTTATTTTTGGGAAAGATTTTTCTTTCTTCCTGCACCAGTGCCAAGTTTTAGACTCTTGTTTGTTCTTCCATTCTGTATTTCCTACATCATACTTCAATGCTTTATCATACTCTCTGCTTTTGCTACAGCAATAGAAGCTCCTCAAGAATAGAGGCCACATTTTCACTTTCAATTTCTTAATAGATTCTCCATCTTGATAATTTGCATTCTGTTTTCAATGCTAAACACAATGGCACGTTTTACCATTGATTTTTGAACTTGATTTGATGAACTGTGGGAGTTTTCCCACCACCAGTGTCTTCCTGCCTTAATCTATTTTGCACACTGTGGGAGAAAATATTCATAAAACCCAGCTCCAACCCTGTCACTCTTTTGCTGATCCTGTTTGTTGGCTCCCCACTGACTATTGCATATGTATATAGTTCTTCTCTTGGTGTCAGTGCCTTTCATGATATGACTCCAAAATATCCTTCTGGTTTATCTACTCCCAGTTGTCATTCCCCAGGCTCTAGACAAACTAGATTACTCATATTCCTCACAGTCCTTGCTATTCTAGTTTCTGTAGTTTTTATTTTCTAGCTTTGCTGTCTTCCTAAGACTCTATCTACCTTTAGGAGCCCTACTTCCATCTCCATTTATTGATATTCTATCCATCTTAAAGCTTCATTTCAGATGAGACCACTCATAATCTTGCTGGAATTAATCATATTTTATCTTTCCCCCCCTGTCTTTTTGGGGCTTTTCTGAAATAGCTGACTGAACTTTACACTCCTTATTAGTAGCAGCTCTGGTTTGTTCATCTGTGTACCTCTTTCAGTATCTTGCACAGTGTGTGGATATTTGGAAAATTAAGTGTTAGGAGTTGCTGATGGAGGCAAACAAATAATTTTGGGGGAGTGTAAGCTCCTGGAGGGATAATATGGAATGATAGCAATTAATTAATGAGTTTTTAATTTATCCAATGCATATTTATTGGATAGCTACTATGTATTGGGCACTGTGCTAGGCACCTAAATGTGATGAAATGTGATGGAAAATGGGCACCATTATGTCTGTCCTCAAAGAGTTTAAAATGAAGAAGAGAAAACAATTATAATAAATAATTAAAGTGATAAAGGAAGTATAAGGTACAGTGGGGAAACAGCTGAGGAGTCTGACCTGTTTGCTGAGGATGGGGGAAGTGACAATCTCAAGGAAGCGTGAAGTCGCTCAGTCGTGTCCGACTCTTTGCGGCCCCACGGACTGTAGCCTACCAGGCTCCTCTGTCCATGGGATTTTCCAGGCAATAGTACTGGAGTGGATTGCCATTTCCTTCTCCAAGGGATCTTCCCAACCCAGGGATCGAACCCGCGTCTCCCGCATTGTAGACAGACGCTTTACCATCTGAGCCACCAGGGAAGTCCAAAATGAAGACGAGAAAACAATTATAATAAATAATTAAAGTGATAAAGGAAATATAAGGCACAGTGGGGAAACAGCTGAGGAGTCTGACCTGTCTGCTGAGGACGGGGAAAGTGACAATCTCAAGGGAGTGTAGGATCTAGCCAGGAGACAAAGGGGTAGTGCAGCAGATTGTTTCATACAGAGAAACTAGTCTGATGGTCTTACGGTTAGAATGCACAGGGTACATGAAACTGTTAGGTACAGCTGGTGGATACTGTAAGCAGAGTGGTAAGAGACATATTGAAGAGGCCCAATCACAGAAAGGTTTTGTAAACTATGGTAAGTAATTTGAATTTTTCCATTAAGGACAAAAAAAAAATTAGAAGATTTTAAAATGAGGAATAATTTGATTAGATTTATGTTTTGACAGTTACCTTTTGGTGTGGAAATAGAGGAAGAATAAATTTAAGGAGATATATTAAAAGTCTGCTTTAGGAATCCAAGCAAGGTAGAAAAAGAGAGAGAGTGAGAATATGAATGAATTTGACAATGTCTTATTTCAGGGATGTAGGTGTGTGGATTTGAAAAATGTTTAAGAGACTGTACAGCATAATAGCCTGGAGAATCCCCATGGACATAGGAGCCTGGTGGGCCACAGTCCAAGGGTTACAAAGAGTGAGACATGATTAAAGCGACTTAGCACACACGCACAATATAATAGAGGGGCTTCCCAGGTGGTGCTAGTGGTAAAGAGACACCTGCCAATGCAGGAGACACAGGAGACTTAAGAAACATGGGTTTTGGTCCCTGAGTAGGGAAGATTCCCTGGAGGAGGGCATTGCAACCCACTCCAGTATTCTTGCCTGGAGAATCTCATGGACAGAGGAGCCTGGTGGACTATAGTCCATAGGGTAACAAGGAATCAGACATGACCGAAGCAACTTTGCATGCATGCATGGCTTTTGAATTTTGGCTTCATATTTTTTAGCTGAATAACTTGGCAAATTAGCTACATCTCTAAGTTTAAGTTCCTTCCTCTCTAAAAATGGGAATAATAAAGAATTCAACTATGTAATGCATGTAAAATCTTCTTGTGCAGCACTTGGCACATAGTAATCACTCAGTAAAATATTACTTGTTAATTTTAGAATTAACACAGTTTGAGTAACTGGAAAGGGTGAAGGAGTAGAGGCAGTGAGATCATTAGAATCACGGTTTACTTATTGAGCGGATAGTGATGCTATTCATTGAAATTTGGATGCAAGTGTTGAGGGATGAAAAAATGAGTTTGAGTGAAGATGTAGAAATTGATTTATAGGTCTAGAATTCAGGAGAGAGACTTGAAAGTTACTTATATAAAGGTATTTCTTGAAAAGATTGGTGGGTTTCTGTTTTCTTACGTTCATATTTTCTCCTAATCCTTGTTGCATGTGTCCATAAACTATGAGAAGAGGCATGCTCTACTAGCTAATTTAATTCATGTGAGTGGATGGGAATATCTGGGAGTAGGTACAGTGTGAGAGTAGAAGAAGGCTCAGGGAACCCTGGGGACACCAACTTCCAAGAAGTGATTAGAGGAACAGCAGGCTGTAAATGAAAAGGTGTGTAACCAGAAGGAAAACCAGGAGAAAGTCATGGGACAAAGCCAGGCAGACCAAGTACTTTCAGAGGGGGGAATGGTCAATGGTTCTGTTGAGAGTAAAGTATAAAAATTATTAATTGGATTTAGCAATGAGAATATTCATGATAAATTTTGCATAGAGTGATGGGGACAGAAGAAAGATTTGAGTGGATTGAGAGCTGCTTAGGAAGTGAGAAAATAGAATCCTGGCAACCCTTTCAAGAAATTGGCTGTTGAAGGATGAAAGGGAACAGGGCCTGAAGAAGGAGATGAGGGTAGAGGATTTGTTTTGTTTTGAAAAATAGAGTTTGTATTAGCATATTTGAGTGATAAGAAGTAGCTGGTAGAAAGAACTGGTAGTGTAGAGGGCCAGGAAATTGTAAGCAGGTAAAGATAGAACAGAGCAGAGAAGCCCATGAAAACATCCTGGAGTTAAAAGATGGAAAATTAGGGATTCCAGCATGATGAGCCAAAATCAGTTCACTGTAGAATTTTGGCACACAACTTTCCAAAGATGAAAGAACTTTGGACTAAAGAAAAGCAGTTCCTGTGGCTGTGTCTTATAGTAGGGGCTTCTACAAAGTTCATGGGGTCAGACTAGCATTTATTAGAGAAGATGGAAAGAGTAAGCTTTTAGAGAGGTTGTGGTTGTATTTATAGAAGAAAAGAATTTCTTCAGAAATGGCAAGAGAGAATGAAGAGACATCAGACTTCTAAAGAACTGTCTTGTTTGATCATCTAGAAGAATGCTCTTGGGTACCATTTTATGGCAAAAATGCCTCTTTTGGAAGAATATCTAGATGTAATCAATACTCAGACTTTGAGGAAGTAGGGTCATAAGAAAACTTCTCTTAAAGAATAATAACTGAAGCCGAACAGGATGATATACATATATTTTTATATGACATATGTGAGGGGAAAGCAAAGTAGTTTGTAAGAATTTTAGAGAAATGCAGTGTTGGTTTCCTCTTAATTAATGTGAGACAGCACAGACATATTTGTGCTAATTTCAAGGAATGTTTTATATGTCCTCTATCTCCCAACCATGTGCATTCTTTATTTTTGACAAATGGCCTTTTGTGCACAAACTTCATGATCAAATTGGTTCAAGAATAAATTGCTGAAAAGAACTTTCCTACATTAGTCCTTGTGACAGCTAATGAAGATGGATAGGATAAAGCAGAGCTTCACTTTACGAAGGAGGCGTTCTCATTCTCCACTGTGTTGGCTAAAGGCAAATTTGTTTGCAAATGAAAAAATAGAATCATTTAATTGATTAATTTTTGCAGAAAGCAGTTGTCATCCAGCCTGCTCAGATACGCAGAATTTTGCTAAAGAAGCAAGTGTAAAACTCTTGCATACACACCAAACAGAAACCTCATTTTTTTCTCCATTGGACATTTAATGCCATCAGAAAATGTTTAGATTTGATCAGAAGAAAAAATTATTTGCATTTAAGTGTTCAGATTCATGAACAAACATTTCTATTTGCTTTAATATGTGGAAATAAAGACTATAACTGGAATGACTAGAACTTTGGAGATCATAGGAACACTTAAGAAAGTTTCTTATCCTCAGCTAATTTTGAAATCAATGTACCAGTCAAGTATATGAAGCAACTGGAACTTTGATACACTGCTGGTAGGCATCAAATTGATACAATTACTTTGGAAAATTGTTTGGCGATATATATTAAAGCAAATATATATCTAGACTATGGTCCAGCAATTTCAATGCTGGGCATTACCCAACAGAAATTATTTGTATGAGAATGATCATATTGCCACTACTCAGCATAGTTCCAAACTAGAAACAATGTAAATATCCTTCTGCAGAATTGAATAGACTACCTGCATAATAATAAAAAAGAATGAGCTATTGACCAAGGAACAACGTAATTGAATCTTAAAAAAAGAAAAAACAATGTTGAGTAGAAGAGCTCAGATGCAAAAAAATGCTTTCTGCATCTGTATGTTTCCATATTTTTATTTTTAAATATTGATTTGGCTGCATTGAGTCTTAGTTGTAGAACATGGGCTCTTCAGTCTTCGTTGCAGCATGTGGGATCTTCAGTTGTGGCATGTGGCAGCATGTGGGTTCTAGATCCCTGACAAGGGATTGAACCCAGGCACCCAGCATTGGGAAGGCAGAGTCTTTGTCACTGGCCACGAGGCAAGTTCTTCATGGTTCCATATTTTTAAAAGTTCAAAGACAAACATGATGGATGCATGGGGATAAAGATTAGAATAGTGATTATCCTTGGAGGGAAATATTGACCTGGAGGGGCCCAAGAGAACCTTCTGCTGTGCTGGAGATAGCCTAGTCTCCAGTGTGATTATAAGAGTAGTGATTAAAAGAGGGTCAACAGTTAGAACTGGACATGGAACAACAGATTGGTTCCAAATAGGAAAAGGAGTTCGTCAAGTCTGTATATTGTCACCCTGCTTATTTAACTTATATGCAGAGTACATCATGAGAAACGCTGGACTGGAAGAAACACAAACTGGAATCAAGATTGCCAGGAGAAATATCAATCACCTCAGATATGCAGATGACACCACCCTTATGAAAGAAAGTGAAGAGGAACTCAAAAGCCTCTTGAGGAAAGTGAAAGAGGAGAGTGAAAAAGTTGGCTTAAAGCTCAACATTCAGAAAATGAAGATCATGGCATCCGGTCCCATCACTTCATGGGAAATAGATGGGGAAACAGTGGAAACAGTGTCAGACTTTATTTTTCTGGGCTCCAAAATCACTACAGATGGTGACTGCAGCCATGAAATTAAAAGACACTTACTCCTTGGAAGGAAAGTTATGACCAATCTAGATAGCATTACTTTGCTAACAAAGGTTCGTCTAGTCAAGGCTATGGTTTTTCCTGTGGCCATGTATGGATGTGAGAGTTGGACTGTGAAGAAGGCTGAGCGCTGAAGAATTGATGCTTTTGAACTGTGGTGTTGGAGAAGACTCTTGAGAGTCTACTGGACCGCAAGGAGATCCAACCAGTCCATTCTGAAGGAGATCAGCCCTGGGATTTCTTTGGAAGGAATGATGCTAAAGCTGAAACTCCAGTACTTTGGCCACCTCATGTGAAGAGTTGACTCATTGGAAAAGATTCTGATGCTGGGAGGGATTGGGGGCAAGAGGAGAAGGGGATGACAGAGGATGAGATGGCTGGATGGCATCACTGACTCGATGGACATGCGTCTGGGTGAACTCTGGGAGTTGGTGATGGACAGGGAGGCCTGGCGTGCTGCAATTCATGGGGTCACAAAGAGTCGGACATGACTGAGTGACTGATCTGATCTGATACATATGTAAAGATCCAATGAACTGTGTATTTCAAATTTGTACACATTACAATATGTTGCACTTTAATTTGAAAATGGACCATTTTTCCACATCAGTGATTTTTTTTTTTTTTTGGTCTTTTTATCTGCGAGGGGGCAAAAGAAGGCAATTATAAGGGCTTGTCTCCTTGAACATGACTTTGCTGGTCTTGCACGTTTTAGATAAATCCGACCAAGTGACAAAACCTCACTAATCTGAGTAATTGATTTTCATTTAGAAGGTAACAACTGTAACAATTGAATATTTATTGGATTTAAAGTAGTTATTAAAGATAAATTTTATTTACAGAGGTGTTGACAGCATTCTGTAAGCAACACTTTTTATACTTGTCCTACCCATGAGTCAGTAGTCACAAGCCCATGACCTTGACCACCTCTTTGTCCCTTTGTTTGTGGCCTCATGTACCCTATCAAGGTCATCTAGAGGTCCTTCATAGGCTCTGTCAATGGCCCTATTTCACCTGCTTTACAGTTTGACCAGTGAACTTTGGAAATACACAAGGAGATAGTGCTTCACTTCAGAAACCACAAGAAAATTAAAATGTCTGGAATTTTAGAAAATATTGTAGGGTTGGAGGGGGCAGCAAATTTTCACAATATTAACCTATTCTGTCAATAGATGTTAAAGCCTTCATGGAAGAGGATGGTGGCTCTCTGTTTCTGGTGTGATTGAAAAAAATCAACTTAGATATAGCAAAACACAGCTAGGATGAAAGTCAGGAAGAACTGGAGAATTGGAAAGGACTTTAGAGATCACCTTAATCTTGTGTTTCTAAGAGCACGAATACCATGCATTTGAATAAGGATTTTTATTATACCTGTTTCTATTTAATCCATGGAGAAGTGGAAAACACATGCCTTGACATCATTAGAAGGAAAATAATATTTTTACCCCCAATTAGACTTTAATGATTATCTGCGCAAAGCAGTTACATATTATGATAGCAGAGAAGACAAACTTTGGAGTTGGAATGGTGATGCCACATCCAGCCTCTGTACCCAGACACTAAATTAAATCTTGGAGACAGAGTTTTGAGTGAAGTAGAAAAGAATTATTTTATTGCTTTACTTGGCAAAGAGGGCCACAGCAGTCTAGTGCCCTCAGTACAATGTGCCCTGACCTGGAGGGGTTAGCAGGTAATGATTTAAAGAAAGCATGGTCAGTTCATGGGCATTCTTCTGATTGGTTGAGGAGTGAAGTAACTGGGAGTCAGCAGCATCAAACTTCTGCTTCCAACCAGTCTGGGGTCTAAATGCTTGTGGGTAGCATGCAGTTAAATTTTCCCATCTGGTGAGGGTGTCAGTATCTACAAAACAGCTCAAAGATATTCTTATGTATATCCCTTGAGGGGGAACCAAGACCTTGCCCCAGTTCAGTTCAGTCCCTCAGTCATGTCCGACTCTTTGTGACACCATGGATTGCAGCATTCCAGGCTTCCCTGTCCTTCACCAACTCCTGGAGTGTGCTCAAACTCATGTCCATCTAGCTGGTGATGCCATCAAACCATCTCATCCTCTGTTGTCCCCTTCTCCTCCTGTCTTCAATCTTTCCCAGGATCAGGGTCTTTTCAAATGAGTCAGTTCTTCGCATCAGGTGGCCAAAGTATTGGAGTTTCAGCTTCAGCATCAGTCCTTCCAAAGAATATTCAGGACTGATTTCTTTTAGAATGGACTGGTTGGATCTCCTTGCAGTCCAAGGGACTCTCAAGAGTCTTCTCCAACTCCACAGTTCAAAAGCATCAATTCTTCAGTGCTCAGCTTTCTTTATGGTTCAACTCTCACATCCACACAAGACTACTGGAAAAACCATAGCTTTGACTAGACAGACCTTTGTCGACAAGGTAATGTCTCTGGTTTTTAATATGCTGTCTAGGTTGATCATAACTTTCCTTCCAAGGAGCAAGTGTCTTTTAATTTCATGGCTGCAGTCACCATCTGCAGTGATTTTGGAGCCCAGGAAAATAAAGTCTGTCACTGTTTCCATTGTTTCCCCTTCTATTTGCCATGAAATGATGGGACAAAGATGCCATGATTTAGTTTTTTGAATGTTGAGCTTTAAGCCAACTTTTTCATTCTCCACTTTCAGTTTCATCAAGAGGCTCTTTAGTTCTTCTCATCCTGCCATAAGGTTGGTGTTATCTGCATATCTGAGGTTATTGATATTTCTCCTGGCGATCTTGATTCCAGCTTGTGCTTCATCCAGCCCAGCATTTTGCATGATGTACCCTGCATATAAGTTAAATAAGCAGGGTGACAATATATAGCCTTGATGTACTCCTTTCCTAATTTGGAACCAGTCTGTTGTTCCATGTCCAATTCTAACTATTGCTTCTTGACCTACATACAAATTTCTCAGGAGGCAGGTCAGGTGGTCTGGTATTCCCATATCTTTAAGAATTTTCCACAGTTTGTTGTGATCCACATAGTGAAAGACTTTGGTGTAGTCAATAAAGCAGAAGTAGGTGTTTTTCTAGAACTCTCATGCTTTTCTATGACCAAACAGATGTTGGCAATTTGATCTTTGATTCCTCTACTGTTTCTAAATCCAGCTTGAATGTCTGCAAGTTCTTGTTTCATGTACTGTTAAAGCCTAGCTTGGAGAATTTTGAGCATTTCTTTGCTACCCTGTGAGATGAGTGCAATTGTGCAGTAGTTTGAACCTTGCCCCAAGGCTGCACTATTGTTTCCTGACTGTTCCTCTCTTGTTTCCACATCCCCTCCCTTGTTTAATCAGTGACCATTTGAACCTGCCCATTGGAATTCAGGGAAGGTCATGGAGGCTGAATGAAGCTTATTCCTTTAATAAAGAAATGGGGGACTTCCCTGGTGATACAGTGGATAGGGATCTGTCTGCCAATGTAGGGGAAATGAGTTCTATCGCAGAGATAGCAATCTGCTCTGTATAAAAGAGAGAAAACCTCTGGGCAGCAATAAAGACCCAGTGCACCCCACCCCCCCAAAAAGAAATGTGGGAACACAGAAAGGCTTTTGTGCTAAGGAATCCCAGAGGGTCCTGCTCAGTTTCAGCAGGGAGTTTAGGGTTTGCTGTTTATTGGTTATGTGACCCTGGACAAGTTACTTAACTTCTTCAGTTCCTGTCTCCTTAATTGTTAAAGTGGAGCGAGCTGACATACGTTAGCTCTTAGTACTTAATAGAACAAAGCCTGGTATATCTTAGCAGCTCAATAAGTATTACTTATCATCATCATTACATAACAGCAACAACATAACTGTAACAGCTATTATTTAATAGCTTATATTTGTGTAGTGAATCTGGTGTAAACTTTTTGTGAGACTACCAGTGTGGTAATGCCAAGTGCTCCCTGTCCTTTTTTATCCCTTAGCCCGCTGTGTTTATCCTTCATACAGAATTGAAGCAATTTATATAATGGTTTTAGAAGAGAGGTAAAATAGGATGAGATTCATTACTGTTGGACTGATTTGTGCCTAGCACCCCTATGGGAAATTTCTTGACGGCTAAGTCACCTAGTCCCATGGTACCAGTTAATAGAAAAATGCTTCATCTATAGTGAATTCACTTGTTATGGTAGGTGGGACCATTTCATTTTCGAATCTTTTTTATTTGCAGCTGCACTAGACTCAGAGTGTTCCAATATTTTTATTTTAAAAGTATTGTTTACATTTGAGATTACTCTTCAGAGGAAGCAAAGTGTCTTCCTAGTTGCGAGGCAGGGTAATGTGTTTGCAGCCCCATTAAAATGTGACGATAGCACAGCTGTGGGAGCTGGTGGGGCTTAATCTTTTGAGCCAGAATAAAGTGCTGTGTACCTGAACTTCTAGATATTAATTAGACATAAATATTCATCTGTGTTAAATTTGAACATTATAATCATGACTCACATATAATATGTTATGATTATAACATAGTGATGTTAGGTGAATGAACAAACGTAACAGCTAAACCCAGTGCCCATACCCATCACTGTAGTTATCGCTGTGTGACATGAACCTAAATACAAACATCAGTGAAAAAATTGGAACATGTATTCTTATCATATTGCTATTTGTCTGGTTCAAAAGCTTATGGCTTATTTAGTGATTTTGTTATTATGGAATACCATCTAAATGTGAGTTCCAACTTAAGTGTTTTGATTTTTACAGATCTAGAAAAGAGATTATCCTTTTTTCTGGAGAATCATTCTTTGAGACTGGAGCTTGGATTTGGGGGAAAAAAGGAAACATTTGAATTTTATGGTATACTTAAAAAAAATAATCCTAGGGACTAAAACTTACTTTCATTTATTTTATGCCAATAATAGACATAAGACTCTATGAACATGAAAACACTCTAAATTTGGATATTTAGATCCTTCAATTTGTTATCTATTATCTGTTTTGAAGCATGTGTCTCTTCTAGAACATGTATGTGTGTTAGTTGCTCAGTCATGTCTGACTCTTTGCAACCCATGAACTATATAACCTGCTAGGTTCCTCTGTCCATGGAATTCTTTAGCCAAAAATACTGGAGTGGCTTGCCATTCCCTTCTTCAGGGGATCTTCCTGACCCAGGGATTGAACCCAGGGTCTCCTGCATTGCAGGTAGATTATTTATCATCTGAGCTACCAGGGAAGTCCTTACTCAACTTGTTTGAGTCACTAAGGCATCCACTGACTCAACTCTAATTGTTTTTATATCATTGCCTTTAGATGATACAGATTTTATAAAAACATCAAAGCTAACAGGGAAAACAGCTGAAGAATGTTCCATAAGAAAACACAGAAAATAAAAAGAATTGGAAAATATGGTGGGTATGTTCATCCATATATAATACACTGAGAACCAATCAGATGGTAAGCACAGAAACATGGGGGAGAAAAAACAAATGGACTAGATTCAGCTATTTAAGTGTTATTTTAACTGGCCAGAAAAAAAATCTCTTCATTTCTCAGTTAGTAATTTTTCTTCTATTGCATCATGTAATCAAGAAATATTTTTGTAGAGCCTCCTAGAAGCCAGGGTCTTCTAGACACTGGGGATTTATCAAAAAGAGTTAACAGGAGTGGGGTGTGGCCTAAGATCAAAGTAGGAAACTGATTGTTCCTCCAAAAGTTTCAGTGAATGGCTAGGGTTGTGGTGAGAAGCTGTTAGGGAAAGCAGTATAAAATGAGACTGGAAACACAGGTACTTAGACTGTGGATTAGAGGCTGTGGGGCCTTCTCAGTATGTCACTTCTTCAGCTGTGAGCACTCTGGTCTCCTGCTTCATCTCTCTGGTCAAAAAGACAGTTAAAGTCCAGTCTTT
The DNA here is from genome assembly GCF_019923935.1 of Bubalus bubalis. NCBI lineage: Eukaryota > Metazoa > Chordata > Mammalia > Artiodactyla > Bovidae > Bubalus > Bubalus bubalis. Next base: position 95,381,950 of record NC_059158.1, on the reverse strand, counting down.
CATGGGTCCAACAAGCCCAAAACAGATCAGGAGATGTTAAGTGTTAGGAAGGCAGTGAAAAAGAGAAGTGTGATAGAACAGAAGTTTGAGAGAGTACAGCCTTAGAGAGGGTGGTCAGGAAAGATTTCTCAGGGAGGCTGACATTTGAGTTAAGATTTAAACAAGGAAGAGAATATCTACAAAAACCCTGAGTTGTGTGTGATTTTTCCAGAAATAAGAAACAAGTCTGATTGAGAGCAAATGAAAGGGTTAGGATGATACTGAAATCATTCAAGCCATAACAGAGCTAAACTCCCAATTCCTCTCCTCCCCCAACATCCTTGGGTTAAAGAAACAACCTAACCACAGCCTGTATAATCAAAACATTCTACTCATTCGTTCCCTTAAGAGAGTAATTTATAACTGTAGGAGTTTTTGATAGAACATGAAATTTATGTTCCTGGAAAACGTCCTATTAGGAAAAATTGTGTGCTAAAAATAATAAAGTTACAAAAAACATCTGCTTCTGCTTTATTGACTACACCAAAGCCTTTGACTGTGTGGATCATAACAAACTGTGTAACATTCTTAAAGAGATGGGAATACCAGACCACCTGACCTGCCTCCTTAGAAATCTGTATGTGGATCAAGAAGCAACAGTTAGAGCTGGACATGAAACAACAGACTGGTTCCAAATCAGGAAAGTAGTATGTGAAGGCTATATATTGTCACTCTGCTTATTTAACTTATATGCAGGGTACATCATGCAAAATGCTGGGCTGGATGAAGCACAAGCTGGAATCAAGATTTCCGGGAGAAATATCAATAACCTCAGATATGCAGATGACACCACCCTTATGGCAAAAGTGAAGAACTAAAGAGCCTCTTGATGAAAGTGAAAGAGGAGAGTGAAAAAGTTGGCTTAAAGCTCAATATTCAGAAAACAAAGATCATGACATATGGCCCCATCATTTCATGGCAAATAGAAGGGGAAATAATGGAAAGAGTGACAGACTTTATTTTGGGGGCTCCAAAATCACTGCAGATGGTGACTGCAGCCATGAAATTAAAAGATGCTTGCTCCTTGGAAGAAAAGTTATGACCAACCTAGACAGCATATTAAAAACCAGAGACATTACCTTATTGACAAAGGTCTGTCAAAGCTATGGTTTTTCCAGTAGTCTTGTATGGATATGAGAGTTCGACCATAAAAAAAGCTGAGTGCTGAAGAACTGATGCTTTTAAACTGTGGTGTTGGAGAAGACTCTTGAGTGTCCCTTGAACTGCAAGGAGATCCAACCAATCCATCCTAAAGGAAATAAGTCCTGAATATTTATTGGAAGGACTGATGCTGAAGCTGAAACTCCAATACTTTGGCCACCTGATGCAAAAAACTGACTCATTTGAAAAGACCCTGATCCTGGGAAAGATTGAAGGCAGGAGGAGCAGGGGATGACAGAGGATGAGATGGTTGAATGACATCACCAACTCAATGAACATGAGTTTGAGAAATCTCCAGGAATTGGTGAAGGACAGGGAAGCCTGGTGTGCTGCAATCCATGGGGTTGCAAAGAATCAGACATGACTGAGCAACAGAACTGATCTGAACCGAAAAATAATAAGGCTTATGGGAAAATAGAACTGAGGCAGACCATTTAAAACCTATGCAACTCTGTAGCCAGAACTTTAACCGATACAGTAATAATATCTGAAGGCAAAACAACTAGGGGTTGCCTTATGGGATACCAAAAATACACAAGCAAAATAGAATGAAAGTACTGGCTTGTTAATATGGAGACAGTACAACTGGAATTGGAGTTCTGCGTAAAGGAAGAAGAGCAGTTAAAGGCTGGGGTGCACCTCTTTGGAGAAGGGATCCTGGATGCAGGCACTTATTTGAAATAATACAATATTGAAAGGGCTCCTGCCTCTGCAGCAACAAGTGGAGACCATTGTTCTTTCCCGCTGAAGAGTTTACTTTTTTCCACAATTGTTGCTCCCCTTACTTGAAAGAGTTGCATTTCAGTCAACACAGCTTCTGCCTTCTACACTGATAGAATTTCTCTACTTACCACTTGCTTATGTACTAATTGGTTTATAATATACATCGTAGGTGGAAGACTGTAGCTCATTTGTTTTTAAGTTTTATCTCACTAAGTATCTGTGTGAATGTGTGTTCAGTTGCTCAGTTGTGTCTGACTCTCTAAACCCTATAGACGATAATCCACCAGACTCCTTGTCTATGAAATTTTTGAGTCAAAAATGCTGGAGTGGGTTGTCATTTCCTTCTCCAGGGGATCTTCCTGACCCAGGGATTGAACCTGCATTGGCAGGCAGATTCTTTACCCCTGTGCCACCTGGGAAGTCACAATAAGGATATTGTGATTTAATTCAATTAAATTCAATTCAACAAGTATTTATTGAGTGATTAGTTTGTGCATGTTACTTTAATTAACGTATCTAAAAAGACCTGGTCAGTTACTGTGTCATTGAATCCTAGAGTCTTCACTTTTTGTGACACGTGACATCACATGTGAATGGGAAGAATTATTCTCACATTGGATGCTTTTTTTGGTTGTTGTTGTTTAGTTGCAAAGTCATGTCTGACTCTTTTGTGACCCCAAGGACTATAGACCACCAGACTCCTCTGTCCATGGGATTTCCCAGGCAAGAATACTGGAGTGGGTTGCCATTTCATTCTCCAGGAGATCTTCCTGACTAAGGGATGGAACCCATGTCTCCTATATTGCAGGAGGTCTTTTTACTGCTGAGCCACCAAGAAAGTTTTAAAAGAATTACATATAATCAAAACAAACTGAAAATTTATTAGTTTATTTTAAATGTATAAGGAAAGTTTTTTTAAAAAATATAATTCTTTGGTATGCTCATGAAAATTGAGTAATAATCCCATCATCTGTCTGTTTTGTAAAGAATTTCTGCTTAAAATGGGAGACACATTTTCAAAACTAACTTCTCTGCTTTTCTCTGGTGTAGCATTTTCTATGGTGTGTTCTGAAAAATAGTCATTCTCAGTGGTTGCTAGTAAGTACTAAACAAAATCAGTTTTGTAGGGGTGGCATGCCCCTACTATGTAAGGTACCCAACTGGGCTTGAGAATTAAATTAAGACAGATTAACAGGAAAAGTAAATTTATTTAATATAAGTTTTACATGACACAGGAGCCCTTGTATGGAAACAAAGACACAAAAGAACAGGCAAAACTTAAATGTTTTTATACTAGGTTGAATAAAGAAAGGCAATTGTGAAAAATAATTAAATGGAAAGAATATATAGAGATAATTATTTTAACAAGGTCTATTTGTATAGAGTTCTTTCAGCTTCGACTCCTGCCCTGGTGATAAGGATGTTTCTTTCCTCCTGGCATAGGGAGAGCAGCTCTCACATGAAAGTTTTGTCTTCTGTTTTCAGCAAGAAAAAAGGGAAGTTAGCTCTTCAAGTGCCTTTATGTCAAAATGATTCTTATGCCCAAGTAGCATATTCTGGGATAGCATGTACTGTCACCCTTTAGCTACAAAATGCCCTAGGTCTGGAAACACTGGTTAGAGTGAAACATATATCTTTACTTTTAAACTTCTAAGTGTTGTCTAATATTTTAATGTGCCTTGTGAATCTCTAAGAAGGGGGCATACTGCCTGCCATTTACCAAAGTCATTTGTCCATCAAACTCTTGATGGAATATCTTGTGAGGCTGATGACTTAACAACAGTTTGGGAAATCCTAATCTATTTTGTGAGACTTGGAAGTAAATAAATAATTCCTGTTTTCCTCATTTCCTTCCTTGACCATAAAACCCGCCATAAACCAGGTGAGATACTGACATCCTTACTTCAACATGTTTCCATTTAAATAGTCATGACACCAACCATGTCTGTGGTTGGGAATTTCATGATGGGAAGCAAGTATTATCAGCCAGTTGCTATTAAAAAAGTAGTGTGGACATGACTAAGGTTGGAGTGTGCTGTACAGAAATTTAGGGAGCAGTGATGCCAGAACATAGATGAAATTTAGCAGTTTTGTTTGGGAAGAGCTGACTTGAGTGGGTTTTCCAGGTGGTGCTAGTGGTAAAGAATCCTCCTGCCAATGCAGGAGAGACAAGAGACACAGGTTTGATCCCTGGGTCAGGTAGATCCTCTGGAGTAGGGAGTGGCAACTTGCTCCAGTATTCTGCTATTCTGCCTGGAAAATTCCATGAACAGAGGAGCCTGTTAGATTACAGTCCATGGAGTCATAGAGAGTCAGACACGACTGAGAGATAGAATGTTCTAACAACTTGAATGTAGTTTTCTACTTTTCCCTTTCTGTCAGTGGTAAGTCAACATTTGTGTTCATGCCAAGACTCCTTTTAACTTACCTATTTACTAGCTTCAATTTTATATAAAAGTATTTAAACCAGTGGCACATTCAGTGATGAGAAGTTTTTTGGTAACATATCACATTTTATGCATTTTTCAGTCAGATTATGTAGGAAACTTTAATCCCTATCTAAGCATGAAATCAGCTATTTCAAAAGATTTAAGAATGGGTTTATTTTAAATTTAAATGAAAACTGTTTATTTTATCTTGTTAGATTTGTTTCAACTATCAGCATCCTCTGGGAAAATACCTGAAACAAATTTAGTAGAGGCCTAAGAGAAAACCTTGTGAAGTCAGTAAATTGTATGGCTAGAAGAACACTAGAAAATTCTGAAACTTGCCTACAAAATATATACCCATTAACTCTGTATTCTATTTTTATATATCCTAAAGATTGAGAGCCACTGAACTGTATTAAAGGGAAAAATATATGGATAGTCTATATGCAAATGTCTGGGAATTAAAACTTTGTTTTTAAGGTGACTCTTGCAGTCAGAAGATCATTATATCTACTATTGTGGACGTGAATCCTTCAGAAGAAATGGAGTAGCCCTCATAGTCAACAAAAGAGTCCAAAATGCAGTACTTGGATGGAGTCTCAAAAATGACAGAATGATTTCTGTTTGTTTCCAAGGCAAACCATTCAGCATCACAGTAACCAAGTCTATGCCCTAACCACTGATGCTGAAAAAGCTAAACTTGACTGGTTCTAGGATGACCTACAAGACCTTTTAGAACTAACACCAAAAAAAATGTCCTTTTCGTCATAGGGGACTGGAATGCAAAAGTAGCGAGTCAAGACATACCCAGAATAACAGGCAAGTTTGGCCTTGAAGCACAAAATGAAGCAGGGCAAAGACTAAAAAGAGGTTTGTCAAGAGAACACAGTGGTCATAACAAATACCCTTTGCAACAATCCAAGAGACAACTCTGCACATGGATATCACCAGATGGTCAATACTAAAATCAGATTGATTGTGTTCTTTGCAGCTCAAGATGGAGAAACTCTATACAGTCAGGAAAACAAGACTGGGAGCTGACTGTGGCTCAGATCATGAGCTCCTTATTGCAAAATTCAAGGTTAAATTGAAGAAAGTAGGGAAAATCACTAGGTCATTCAGGCATGACCTTAATCAAATCCCTTAGGATTATACAGTGGAGGTGATGACTAGATTCAAGGAATTAGATCTGGTAGACAGGCTGCCTGGGGACCTATGGACAGAGGTTCATAACATTGTATAGGAGGCAGTGACCAAAACCATCTCAAAGAAAAAGAAATGCAAGAAGGCCAAGTGGTTGTCTGAGGAAGCTTTACAAACAGCCAAAGAAAGAAGGGAAGTGAAAAGCAAGGGAGAAAGGGAAAGGTAGGTCCAACTGAATGCAGAGTTTCAGAGAATAATAAGGATAGATAAGGAGGACTTCTTAACTGAGCAATGCAAAGAAATAGAGGAAAAAAATAGAAAGGGAACAACTAGAACTCTCTTTGAGAAAATTAGAGATACCAAGGGAACACTTAATGCAAGGATACGTACAATAAAGGACAGAAATGGTAAGGACCTAACAGAACCAGAAGAGATTAAGAAGAGGTAGCAAGAATACATGGAAGAACTATACAAGAAAGGTCTTAATGACTCAGATAACCACGATGTTGTGGTCACTCACCAGGAGCCGGAAAACCTGGAGTGTGAAGTCAGGTGGGCCTTAAGAAACATTACTACAAACAAAGCTAGTGGAAGTGATGGAATTCCAGCAGAGTTATTTAAAATCCTAAAAGATAATGAGGTTAAAGTGCTGCACTGAATATGTCAGCAAAATTGGAAAACTGAACAGTGGCCACAGGATGGGAAAAGATCAGTTTTCACTCCAATCCCTAAGAAGGACAGTGCCAAAGAATGTTCAAACTACTGCACAATTGCACTCATTTCAGATGCTAGTAAGGTTATTCTCAAAATCCTTCAAGTTAGGCTTTAGCAGTATATGACCTTAGAACTTCCAGATGTACAAGATGGGTTTCAAAGAGGCAGGGGAAACAGAGATCAAATTGCCAGCATTTGTTGGATCATGGAGAAAGCAAGGGAATTCCAGAAAAGCATCTACTTCTGCTTCATTGACTTAGGCTAAAGATTTTGGCTGTGTTGGATCACAACAAATGTGGAAAATCCTTAAAGAGATGGGAGTACCTAACCACCTTACGTATCTCCTGAGAAACCTGTATGCAGATCAAGAAGCAACAGTTAGAACCAGACCTGGAACAACGGACTGGTTCAAAATTGGCAAAACAAGACAAGGCTGTATATTGTCACTCTGCTTATTTAACTTATACGAAGAGTACATCATGCAAAATGCCAGGCTGGATGAATTGCAAGCTGGAGTCAGGATTGCTGGGAGAAATAACAACCACCTCAGTTAGGCAGATGATACCACTCTAATGGCAGAATGTGAAAAGGAACTAAGGAGCCTTTTGAGGGTGAAAGAGGAAAGTGAAAAAGCAGGCTTGAAACTCAGCATTCATAAAACTAAGATCATGGCATCCAGTCTCATTACTTCATGGCAAATAGAAGGGGAAATAGTATAAGCAGTGATAGATTTTCTTGGGCTCTAAAATCACTGTGGACAGTGACTCAGTTCAGTTCAGTACAGTTCAGTCGCTCAGTTGTGTCTGACTCTTTGCGACCCCATGAATCACAGCACGCCAGGCCTCCCTGTCCATCACCAACTCCGGAAGTTCACTCAGACTCTAGTCCATCGAGTCAGTGATGCCATCCAGCCATCTCATCCTCTGTCGTCCCCTTCTCCTCTTGCCCCCAATCCCTCCCAGCATCAGAGTCTTTTCCAATGAGTCAACTCTTCACATGAGGTGGCCAAAGTACTGGAGTTTCAGCTTTAGCATCATTCCTTCCAAAGAAATCCCAGGGCTGATCTCCTTCAGACTGGTTGGATCTCCTTGCAGTCCAAGGGTCTCTCAAGAGTCTTCTCCAACACCACAGTTCAAAAGCATCAATTCTTTGGCGCTCAGCCTTCTTCACAGTCCAACTCTCACATCCATACATGACCACAGGAAAAACCATAGCCTTGACTAGACAGAACTTTGTTGACTAAGTAATGTCTTTGCTTTTTAATATACTGTCTAGATTGGTCATAGCTATTCTTCCAAGGAGCAAGTGTCTTTTAATTTCATGGCTACAGTCACCATCTGCAGTGATGTTGGAGCCCAAGAAAATAGATCTGTCACTCCTTCCATTGTTTCCCCATCTATATGCCATGAAGTGATGCGACCAGATGCCATGATCTTTATTTTCTGAATGCTAAGGTTTAAGCCAGCTTTTGCACTCTCCTCTTTTACTTTCATCAACAGGCTCTTTAGTTCCTTTTCACTTTCTGCCATAGGGGTGGTGTCATCTACATATCTGAGGTTATTGATCTTTATCCTTGCAATCTTGATTCCAGCTTGTGCTTCTTCCAGTCCAGCATTTCTAATGATGTACTCTGCATGTGAGTTAAATAAGCAGGGTGACAACATACAGCCTTGACGTACTCCTTTCCCAATTTGGAACCAGTCTGTTGTTCCATGTCCAATTCTAACTGTTGCTTCTTGACCTGCACACAGGTTTCTCAGGAGGCAGGTAAGGTGGTTTGGTACTCCCATCATTTAAGAATTTTCCATAGTTTGTTGTGACCCACACAGTCAACTCTTTGGTGTAGTCAATAAAGCAGAGGTAGATGTTTTTCTTGAATTCTCTTGCTTTCTCTTGGTCCAACAAATGTTGGCCATTTGATCTCTAGTTCCTCTGCCTTTTCTAAATCCAGCTTGAACATCTGGAAGTTCTTGGTTCATGTACTGTTGAAACTGGCTTGGAGAATTTTGAGCATTACTTTGCTAGCATGTAAGATGAGTGCAATTGTGTGGTAGTTTAAATGTTCTTTGGCGTTGCTTTTCTTTGAGATTGGAATGAAAACTGACCTTTTCCATTTCTGTGGCCACTACTGTGTTTTCAAAATTTACTGGTATATTGAGAGCAGCACTTTCACAGCATCATATTTGAGGATTTGAAATAGCTCAGCTAGAGTTCCATCACCTCCACTAACTTTGTTCATAGTGATGCTTCCCAAGGCCCACTTGATTTTGCATTCCATGATGTCTGGTTCTGTCAGATAACCACCATTGTGGTTATCTGGGTCATGAAGATCTTTTTTGTATAGTTCTTCTGTGTATTCTTGCCACCTTTTCTTAATGTCTTTTGCTTCTGTTAGGTCCATACAGTTTCTGTCCTTTATTGTGCCCAGTGCAGTTCAGTTCAGTCACTCAGTCGTGTCTGACTCTTTGCAACCCCATGGACTTCAGCATGCCAGGCCTCCCTGTCCATCACCAACTCCTGGAGTTTACTCAAACTCATGTCCATTGAGTCAGTGATGCTATCCAACCATCCCATCCTCTGTTGTCCTCTTCTCCTCTCACCTTCAATCTTTCCCAGTATCAGGATCTTTTCAAATGAGTCAGCTCTTTGTATCAGGTGGCCAAAGTATTGGAGTTTCAGCTTCAGCATCAGTCCTTTCAATGAACATTCAGGACTGATTTACTTTAGGATGGACTGGATCTCCTTGCAGTCCAAAGGACTCTCAAGAGTCTTCTCCAACACCACAGTTTAAAAACATCAATTCTTTGGCACTCAGCTTTCTTTTTAGTCCAACTCTCACAGCCATACATACTGGAAAAACTATAGCCTTGACTAGATGGACCTATGTTGGCAAAATAATGTCTCTGCTCTTTCACATGCTGTCTAGGTTGATCATAACTTTTCTTCCAAGGAGTAAGCATCTTTTTATTTCATGGTTGCAGTCACCATCTGCAGTGATTTTGGAGCACCTCAAAATAAAGTCTGCCACTGTTTCCATTGTTTCTCCACCTGTTTGCTATGAAGTGATGGGACTGGATGCCATGATATTTGTTTTTAGAATGTTGAGCTTTAAGCCAACTTTTTCACTCTCTTCTTTCACTTTCATCAAGAGGCTTTTTAGTTCCTCTTCACTTTCTGCCATTAGGGTGGTGTCATCTGCATATCTGAGGTTATTGATATTTATTGTGCCCATGTTTCCATGCAATGTTCTCTTGGTAGCTCCAATTTTCTTAAGAGATCTCTAGTCTTTTCCATTCTATTGTTTTCCTGTATTTCTTTGCATTGGTCACTTAGGAAGGCTTTCTTATCTCTCCTTGCTATTCTTTGAAACTCTGCATTCAGATGGATGTATCTTTCCTTTTCTCCTTTGCCTGTTGCTTCTCTTCTTTTCTCAGCTATTTGTAAGGCCTTGTCAGACAACTATTTTGCCTTATTGTATTTCTTTTTCTTGGGGATGATCTTCATCACTGCCTCCTGTACAATGTCATCAACCTCCATCCATAGTTCTTCAGGCATTCTCTCTATCAGATCTAATCCCTTGAATCTATTAGTCACTTCTACTGCCAGTGGAATCATAAGAGATTTGATTTAGGTCATACTGAGTGGTCTAGTGGTTTTCTCCTAATTTACTCAAGTCTGAATTTTGCCACAAGGAGCTCATGATCTGAGCCACAGTCAGTTCCTTGTCTTCTTTTTGCCCACGTTATAGAGCTTCTCCATCTTCAGCTGCAAAGAATATAATCAATCTGATTTCAGTACTGACCATCTTGTGATGTCCATGTTTAGAGTCATCTCTTTTGTTGTTGGAAGAGGGTATTTGCTATGAGTAGTGCTCTCTCTTGGAAAAACCTTGTTAGCCTTTGCCATGCTTCATTTTGTACTCTAAGGCCAAATTTGCCTGTTACTCCAGATATCTCTTGACTTCCTACTTTTGCATTCCAGTCCCCTATGATGAAAAGGACATCTTTTTGGTGTTAGTTCTAGAAGGTCTTGTAGGTCTGTTCAACTTCATCTTCTTCAGCATTAGTGGTTGGGGCATAGACTTGGATTACTATGTTATTGAATGGTTTACCTTGGAAACAAACAGATCATTCTGTTGTTTTTGAGTTTGCACCCAAGTACTGCATTTTGGACTCTTTTTTTTGTCTATGAGATCTACTCCATTTCTTCAAAGGGATTCTTGCCCTCAGTATATTGGTCATCTGAATTAAATCTACCCATTCCATCCACTGATTCGTAAAATATCTGTGTTCACTCTTGCCATCTGTTTGACCACTTCCAATATTCCTTGATTCATGGACCTAACGTTCCAGGTTCCTATACAACATTGTTCTTTACATTGGAGTTTACTTACATCACCACTCACATCCACAGCTGGGCATTGTTTTTGCTTTGGCTCAGCCTCTTCATTCTTTCTGAAGTTATTTCTCCACTCTTCCTCGGTAGCATTTTGCACACCTACCGACCTGAAGAGATCATCTTTCAGTGTTTTATATTTTTGCCTTTTCATACTGTTCATGGGGTTCTCAAGGCAAGAATACTGAAGTGGTTTGCCATTCCTTTCTCCAGTGGACCATGTTTTGTCAGAATTCTCCACCATAACCTGTCCACGGCATGGCTCATAGTTTCAATGAGTTAGACACGACTGTCATCCATGTGATTAGTTTGGTTAGCTTTCTCTGATTGTGCTTTTCATTCTGTCTGCCCTCTTGTCCCTAAGGATAAGAGATTTGTGGGAGCTTCCTGATGGGAGGGGCTGTGGGGGAATCTGGGTCTTGTTTTGATGGGCGGAACTGTGCTCAGGAAATCTTTATTCCATCAATGGGCAGGGCTGTGTTCCTCAGTAAATCTTTGTTCTGTGTTCTGTGTTCCTCAGTAAATCTTTATTCTATCAATGGGCAGGGCTGTGTTCCCTTTCTGTTGTTTGGCAAGGCCAAACAGGTAAGGGTAATGGAGGTAATGGTGACTTCCTTCAAAAGGAAGGAACTGTTGCATTGTTGCAATCAGTGCCCCTGACCCTGCAGCGGGCCCCTGTTGATCCTTGCCTCCACCAGAGACTCATGGTCACTCACAGGCAAGTCTGGCTCAGTCTCTTGTCAGGAGCAGTCTGGGGTCACTGCTCCTTTGTCCTGGGTCCTGGTGCACACAAGGTTTTGTTTGTGCCCTCCAAAAGTCTATTTCCCAAATCCTGTGGAAGTTCTGTAATCAAATCCCACTGGCCCCCAAAGACAAATTCACTGGGGGTTCTCAGCCCCTTTGCCAGATCTCCAGGTTTGGAAATCTGTTCTGGGTCCTGGAACTTTTGTAACAGTGCGAGAACTTCTTTGGTATAATGGTTCACCAGTTTGTGAGTTGTCTGCTAGGTGGCTCTGTGGTGTGACTAATGGTGACCTCCCCCAAGAGGACTTAGGTCACATGCGGTGCCTCCCAGGTCTGCTGGAACCAGAGCCCCTGTCCCCATGGCATGCCACTGCTGGCCTGTGCCTCTTGCAGGAGACACTCAAACATTCAAAGGCAGGTCTGGCTCTGTCTCTTGTGGGGTCCCTCGGTCCTGGTGCACACAAGGTTTTGTTTGCACCCTCCAAGTGTCTCTGGTGGGTATGGAGTCTGATTCTAAACATAATTTTGCCCTTCCTACCATCTTGTTGGGACTTCTCCTTTGCCTTTGGATGTGAAGTATCTTTTTCTGGTGGGATCCAACATTTTCCTGTTGATGGCTGTTCATCAGCAAGTTGCAATTTGGAATTCTTGCAGGAGAAGATGAGTGCACGTCCTTCTACTCTGCCATCTTCCCTGGTAGCTGGGAAAGATTGAAGGCAAAAAGAGAAGTGAGCAGCCGAGGATGAGATGTTTAGATGGCATCACCAACTCAATGGACTTAATTTGAGCAAACTCAGGGAGATAGTGGAGGACAGAGGAGTCTGCTGCTGCTGCTGCTGCTGCTGCTAAGTCGCTTCAGTCGTGTCCGACTCTGTGCGACGCCAGAGACGGCAGCCCACCAGGCTCTGCTGTCCCTGGGATTCTCCAGGCAAGAACACTGGAGTGGGTTGCCATTTCCTTCTCCAGTGCATGAAAGTGAAAAGTGAAAGGGAAGTCACTCAGTCGTGTCCGACTCTTAGTGACCCCATGGACTGCAGCCAACCAGACTTCTCCATCCATGGATTTTTCCAGGCAAGAGTACTGGAGTGGGGTGCCATTGCCTTCTCCCAGAGGAGTCTGGCATGATCCAATTCATGGGGTTGCAAAGAGTCAGACATAGCAAAAGAAAAACAGTACAACCCTGCGTTCCTAGAAGAACAGCAACCTAGGTGGAGAATACTAAAGTACTAACTTATCTTTAGTTTTTCTTTTTTCTGTTTTGTATTACTGTGAAGCCTCTGTAAATTTTGTACAAATTAACATATTCATTTGTAGTAGTGATACCTTATCTTCATAGATGGTAGTCTTCATAGTTCATCAGATACATGTAAAAATTCTGATAAATTTCCATTCTCTGCATTCTATCTTAATTTGTACATATCTTTATTATAGAACTTCTGATGTGATTATATCATCACCCCATTAGGTAGGATCTAGGTCTCATTTATTTTATATTCCTAGTACCTCAGAGAGTGCTTCCTATTTGGGAGATGCTCATTTTTTTGTTAATAAATCTGTATTCTAGTCTCTATGGAGGATATATGCTTGCCTGAAAAATTTAATTGTGCTTGTATTATTATTCATTTTTTAATTAGTTAACTTTATTTTACAGCAGTTTTGGGTTCACAGCAAAACTGAGTGCAAAGAGTTCCCACATACTCCGTATCCTGACACATGCACAACATCCTTGTTCAACAGTGGTGCATTTACTTCAATCTATGAACCCACCGTGGTATATCATTGTCACTCAAAGTCCATGGTTTACAATAGGCCTTACTTTTGGTGCTGTGCATTCTAATTGTTTTGACAGATGTATAATAACAGGGGTTGATCATTGTGGTTTGTACAAAATAGTTTCATTGCCCCCCAAATCCTCTGTAGTGTTGCCACTCATCTCTCTACTCCCTAACCTCTGGCAACCACTGTTATTTGTACTGTTTCTAAATTTTTACCTTTTTCAGAATATCATATAGTTGGAATTATACAGTATGTAGCCTTTTCGGATTGGCTTCTTGCACTTAATAACAAGCATTTACGTTTTTCCATTTCTCTTCATGGCTTCTTAGTTCATTACTTTTCAGTATGGAATAATATCCTTTTGTCTGGATGTACCACTATTTATTTATTCTTTCACCTACTAAAGAACATCTTGATTGCTTCCAAGTTTTAGCATTTGTGAATAAAGCTTACATAAACATCTGTGTTCAAGTTTTCATGAGGACTGTTTTCAGCTCCTATGGGCAAATACCAAGGAGTGTGATTGCCAGATTGTATAGTTGGATTATGTTTAGTTTAGTAAGAAACTGTCAAACTGTCTTTTAAATTGGATGTACCATTTTGCATTCTCATCAGCAATGTTGCTCCACATCCTCACCAGCATTTGGTGTTGCCGGTGTTTTGGATTGGGAACATTGTAATTGGTGTGTATTGATGTTTTGCTGTTTTAACTTGTATTTTTCCCTGATGACTTATTATGTTGAACATCTTTTCACATTTTTACTTGCCATCTGGATATCTTCTTTGTTGAGATGTCTCTAGATCTTTGGCCTCTTTTAAATTGAGTTGTTTTCTTATTGCCAAGTTTTAAGAGTTCTGTGTATATTTTGCATATGTATTCTTTGCAAATACTTTCTCCCAGGTCTTCTCATTTTCTTGGCAGTGTCTTTCACAGAGCCAAACTTTAACATTTAATGAAGTCTAGTTTATCAATTATTTCTTTCTTGGATTGTACCTTTGGTGGTGTATGTAAAATATCATTGCTATACCCAAGGTCCGGAGAAGGCAATGGCAACCCACTCCAGTACTCTTGCCTGGAAAATCCCATGGACGGAGGAGCCTCGTAGGCTGCAGTCCACAGGGTCGCTAAGAGTCGGACACGACTGAGCGACTTCACGTTCACTTTTCACTTTCATGCATTGGAGAAGGAAATGGCAACCCACTCCAGTGTTCTTGCCTGGAGAATCCCAGGGACGAGGGAGCCTGGTGGGCTGCCATCTCTGCAGCAGCAGCAGCAGCAGCATACCCAAGGTCATCTAGATTTTGTCCTCGGTTGTCTTCTAAGTGTCTTATAGTTTTGTGTTTTATATGTTGTTTTATGATCTACTGCTTTTGTTGCATCCCACAGTTTTGATAAGTTGTGTTTTCTTTTTCACGTAGTTAAAAACATATTTAAACTTCTGAGACAACTTCTTTGATTCATGCATTATTTAGAAATGTGTCCTTTACACATTAAAAAGATCATACACCATGACCAAGTGGGCTTTATCCCAGGGATGCAAGGATTCTTCAATATCCGCAAATCAATCAATGTAATACACCACATTAACAAATTGAAAAATAAAAACCATATGATAATCTCAATAGATGCAGAGAAAGCCTTTGACAAAATTCAACATCCACTTATGATAAAAACTCTCCAGAAAGCAGGAATAGAAGGAACATGCCTCAACATAATAAAAGCTATATATGACAAACCCACAGCAAATATTATCCTCAATGGTGAAAAATTGAAAGCATTTCCCCTAAAGTCAGGAACAAGACAAGGGTGCCCACTTTCACCATTACTATTCAACATAGTTTTGGAAGTTTTGACCACAGCAATCAGAGCAGAAAAAGAAATAAAAGGAATCCAAATTGGAAAAGAAGAAGTAAAACTCTCACTGTTTGCAGATGACATGATCCTCTATATAGAAAGCCCAAAGACTCCACCAGAAAATTACTAGAACTAATCAATGACTATAGTAAAGTTGCAGAATATAAAACCAACACACAGAAATCCCTTGCATTCCTATACACTAATAATGAGAAAACAGAAAGAGAAATTAAGGAAACAATTCCATTCACCATTGCAACGGAAAGAATAATATACTTAGGAATATATCTACCTAAAGAAACTAAAGACCTATATATAGAAAACTATAAAACACTGGTGAAAGAAATCAAAGAGGACACTAACAGATGGAGAAATATACCATGTTCATGGATTGGAAGAATCAATATAGTGAAAATGAGTATACTACCCAAAGCAATCTATAGATTCAGTGCAATCCCTATCAAGCTACCAACAGCATTCTTCACAGAGCTAGAACAAATAATTTCACAATTTGTATGGAAATACAAAAAACCTCGAATAGCCAAAGCGATCTTGAGAAAGAAGAATGGAACTGGAGGAATCAACCCTACCTGACTTCAGGCTCTACTACAAAGCCACAGTTATCAAGACAGTATGGTACTGGCACAAAGACAGAAATATAGATCAATGGAACAAAATAGAAAGCCCAGAGATAAATCCACGCACATATGGACACCTTATCTTTGACAAAGGAGGCAAGAATATACAATGGATTAAAGACAATCTCTTTAACAAGTGGTGCTGGGAACTCTGGTCAACCACTTGTAAAAGAATGAAACTAGAACACTTTCTAACACCATACACAAAAATAAACTCAAAATGGATTAAAGATCTCAACGTAAGACCAGAAACTATAAAACTCCTAGAGGAGAACATAGGCAAAACACTCTCTGACATACATCACAGCAGGATCCTCTATGACCCACCTCCCAGAATATTGGAAATAAAAGCAAAAATAAACAAATGGGGCCTAATTAACCTTAAAAGCTTCTGCACGTCAAAGGAAACTATTAGCAAGGTGAAAAGACAGCCTTCAGAATGGGAGAAGATAATAGCAAATGAAGCAACTGAGAAACAACTAATCTCGAGAATATACAAGCAACTCCTACAGCTCAACTCCAGAAAAATAAATGACCCAATCAAAAAATGGGCCAAAGAACTAAATAGACATTTCTCCAAAGAAGACATACAGATGGCTAACAAACACATGAAAAGATGCTCAACATCACTCATTATCAGAGAAATGCAAATCAAAACCACTATGAGGTACCATTTCACGCCAGTCAGAATGGCTGCGATCCAAAAGTCTACAAGTAATAAATGCTGGAGAGGGTGTGGAGAAAAGGGACTTTTCTTGCACTGTTGGCGGATTCATTTTGATATTTGGCAAAACTAATACATGTAAAGTTTAAATAAAATATGTATTTTAATTTAAAAAATTTTTTTTAAAAGCATTTTTTTTAAAAACATTTAAAAATATGTTTAAAATATGTAAAGTTTAAAAATAAAATAAAATTAAAAAACAAAACAAACAAACAAACAAAAAAAAACAAAAGTCTACAAGCAATAAATGCTGGAGAGGGTGTGGAGAAAAGGGAACCCTCTTACACTGTTGGTGGGAATGCAAACTAGTACAGCCACTATGGAGAACAGTGTGGAGATTCCTTAAAAAACTGGAAATAGACCTGCCTTATGATCCAGCAGTCCCACTGCTGGGCATACACACTGAGGAAACCAGAAGGGAAAGAGACACGTGTACCCCAATGTTCATCGCAGCACTGTTTATAATAGCCAGGACATGGAAGCAACCTAGATGTCCATCAGCAGATGAATGGATAAGCAAGCTGTGGTACATATACACAATGGAGTATTACTCAGCCATTAAAAAGAATACATTTGAATCAGTTCTAATGAGGTGGATGAAACTGGAGCCTATTATACAGAGTGAAGTAAGCCAGAAAGAAAAACACCAATACAGTATACTAACGCATATATATGGAATTTAGAAAGATGGTAACAATAACTCTGTATATGAGACAGCAAAAGAGACACTGATGTATAGAACAGTCTTATGGACTCTGTGAGAGAGGGAGAGGGTGGGAAGATTTGGGAGAATGGCATTGAAACATGTATAATATCATGTATGAAACGAGTCGCCAGTCCAGGTTTGATGCACGATACTGGATGCTTGGGGCTGGTGCATTGGGACGACCCAGAGGGTTGGAATGGGGAGGGAGGAGGGAGGAGGGTTCAGGATGGGGAACATATGTATACCTGAGTTGGATTCATGTTAATATAATGCAAAACCAATACAATATTGTAAAGTTAAAAAAAAAAAGAAATATGTTGTTTAATATTCACATACTCTGGGATTTCCTAGTTATCTTTCTGTTACTGATTTCTAGTTTAACTTTATTGTGGTCTGAGAGCAGCCTTTGTATGAATTGAGATATTTTGTTGAAAGTGGACATGTTGTACTGGGTAAAAATAAATTTGATAAATATGTCTTTAGCAATGTTGTGGTAAAATGTTGGGATGGGGGGAGGACGCATTCTATAGTCCTATCATTAGGTCTCAGTCTGCTAGTGAGCCTTTGCTTTGGACTGTGAACTTCACTGGTGCTTCTCAGTTTACATCCACCCCTTTTTGGGACAGGGCTGGGGTTGGGTATTTCTCCTCTCTCATGTGGAAAGCAAAATACTTATGGAGTTGAATACTTTTTTTGTTCCAGGAAGATTGGACTCTGATAAAACCACAGGAGGTTAAAATATAATTTTTCATTTTTTCTGGTAAAATTGTTTCTCCAGAGGGCAGGCCTTTTTATGAAGGACAGAATACTCTGGTGTATCTCAAAGTGGCTCCTTTTGCCCTCTTCCTGACAGAAGAAAAAAGGATTATTTTTCTTTAATATTCACTGTGCACACCTGGAGGTAAAACTCACAAAACTTCACCCCATTGACTGAGTCCCCCTGGAGTTTTTAACTCAGAGATTGCTCCATACTGAGCCTTCAGCAATTGTGAATTACAGCTCAAGTTTTCCTACCTTGGCACTGGTTCCCATCACATTTTCTACTGGTGGATTTATGTTATATAAATTGTGATTATCTGTATTCTTCATCAATCTTTCCAGTTTTAGGGACAGTGGTTTTCCTTATGATATCACTTCTCTGACAGATCTATGAAGAATTGTTGATTTTTCAGTGTTTTTAGCTTTTTACTTGTTAAGGTGGCTGGTGACTTTAAGTTAAGGTGAACTGAATGGCTTCTTTTTTTCTTCCTGCTCATTATTCGAGGCATGTGCTACCTTTGGGTTCAATTCCTCCTAAGTTTCTCATTGTTGCTATAGTATAGCTGTTGAAAAGTTATGAATGAATTCATACATATGTCTTACAATACAGAGCTTTTCCTGAAGTTTATTTCTGTGCTTTCACAGTGTTATGCTTAACCTATAAAATTTTAGATAACTTGATTTCCTTTATTTTAGATATTATCTGTCTGTGATAAGGAGAGAAACAGATAGCTAGCAAACTTTAAATCTGACCTTTTAAAAGCCAAATTCAGAAAATGAACTGATCAGAATGTTTGCCACTGTTACTTGTATTTTCTGATTTCTGAAACTCACATTTCTTCCTAATGTCTTTTTTTCCCCTGGAAACTCAAGAAATCACTTTTTTATTTATTTTTTTTAATATTTGAAAGGTAGCTGGATTGCCTCTAATAATGTCAATTCATTGACAAAGCACATTCTTTTTCTCCTTAAAAGAAGGTAACCTTTTAAAGAACGGCATAGATATAGAGTCAGTCATGATTCTATGAGCACATTGTGGTTCCTATCTTAGCTTGGACTAGGAAATTGAGCACAGAATTATGGACAAAACTTCTCAGAAAAATTCTTTAGGAAAAGGACTCTGCAAAAACCACATTATAAATTGTTTTGTCTTCTTGGAGAACTGACTTCTTTGCCATTATGTAAAGCCCTTCTGCTTCCCTGATAATTTTCCTTGCTCTGAAGTCAGCTCTGTGTGAAATTAACATAGTTATTCTTTCTTTATTTTGATTAGTATTAGCATGGTATATTTTCTCTACCACTTTACTTTTTAAAAGATTTTTTTAATCTTTTATTGAAAAATTTTTAAATAATTATATTTAAACTAAAAATTCCACCCATTTCTCACTCCTCACCCTTTTACTGTATATGTTTCTTTATATTTAGAGTAGATTTCTTATAGACAAATACAGTTGGGTTTTGTTCTTTCATTCACTCTGGCCTCTTCTGTCTTTTTTCTCTTAAAAACATGTATTTGTTTACTTGGCTGTGTCAGGTCTTAGCTGCAGGGAGTGGGGTCTTTTGTTGCAGGGCAGGCTCTCCATTGCAGCTCAGGCTCCAGAGCATGGGGGCTCAGTAATTGCAGGGGATTTTGAGACTTTTCTGTTTTCTTGAGCTCTAGCATATCCAAGCTTTCTGGAAATTCTGTTCTTGTATAATTTTGACCTTTCTTAATAGAAGTAATGCATTGTGAAGTGAAAGTTACTCAGTCATGTCTGACTCTTTGCAACCCCATGGACTGTAGCCTGCCAGGCTCCTCTGTCCATGGAATTCTCCAGGCCTGAATACTAGAGTGGGTAGCTATTCTCTTCTCCAAGAGATCTTCCCAACCCAGGGATCAAAGCCAGGTCTCCCACATTGCAGGTGGATTCTTTACCTCTGAGCCACCAGAGAAGCCCAAGAATGCTGGAGTGGGTAGCCTATCTTTTCTCCAGGGGAACTTCTCAACCCAGTAATTGAACCAGGGTCTCCTGCTTTGCAGGCAGATTCTTTACCAGCTGAGCTACCAGGGCAGCCGGTAATGTATTGTATGACAATGTAAAAATGATCCAATATTTATACCATTGCATAATTTAAATATAAATTAAGGATAAATATATTGATAGTCTGATTTTTTTCCTTTAGAAAGTAAAAGTGGTAATTTTTTTACATGAAATGTGAGAAATATTTATTACTCTTCTTCTTTCCTTTCCTCCTTCCCTTCCTCCCTCTTTCCTTCTTTTATTTTCCCATCAATGATTGTTTGTTAAATACGTAAGCCAGAGACCTATAAGTGTGAATTTTGTTCTTTTAGTTTTAAGATTTAATTTTTGTTGTATAGGGGCTTCCTTGATGTCTCAGATGGCTAAGTATCTGTCTGCAATGCTGGGTCGGGAAGATCCCTTGGAAAAGAGAATGACTACCCACTCCAATATTCTTACCCGGGAAATTCCATGGACAGAGGAGCCTGGCAGGTCCATGGGATCAAAAATAGTCATACATGGCTGAGCAAGTAACACTTTCACTAACACTTCTGTTGTGCAAAAAGGGGAAATAGGAGAGGATTAAGATGGAGAGATAAAAAAGAAAAAAGAAGGGAGCAAATTCACTCAATAAACCAGGTAAGCAGAACTTCTCTGATTGATTTTCTCCATGTTTACCTCAAAGAGAGAAATCTGAACTCTTTGTGACTTCAACATATATAGATCTTTCTGGTACTCTCTGGGAAGAATCTGAACTATAGGTCATAGTGAGGGCTAGTTAATCTTTATGAGTTAAAACCTGGATTTTGTAATTAGCCCCATCAAATACCTAATCTAGCTCTGGTTAGAGTTCCTAATCTTTAATTTTTATTTTCATAGAATCTCCATTTCTAATTGCAAAATATATTACTTCTCAGCCACCAAAGATTTGCTGCATGATTCTTGTTTGCCAGGCTTCCCAGGTGAATTCCGAAAAGGCACTGTGGATGAGACATTAAATAACTAAGTAACTCAGTAGCAAACATTTCATTAGAACATTGTCAACCAGTATTGGCTTGGGTCTCAGCTGGTATTCCTAGGTGTCTGGCAAAGTTTAGTCATCTGGTAAGAGAATAGATGGAGGGTGGATCTGTTTGAATAAACTTGCTTCAAGAGTTTTTCTTGAAGGGGATGATTTTCTTCTACAGCTTTAAGGTAGGAGGGAGGGCAATGTACCATTTACCTCAGCTATGGTCCTCCTGCTAGCTTTAAGGACTTGATTTTGAACCCTGTGGAGAGAGGTGCTGTAGGTGGAAGGGAAGCTGAAGAGCTGTTTCCAGAGTTACTGAGACCTGAAATCCTCCCATCACTGCATTAGTTGGGGAGGGGTGTGCATGGAGACTCCAGGAACCTCCTGGGTCTTTGCTGCAGATCTGGGAAATCCAGGAGACAGTTTCCTTGACCCTGACAGTTGGAGTAACATAGCCAATACCCACAGGCCAATGAGATCTCAAACCCTTGCCTTAGACAGTTTGCCTTTGTTGGTGCAAAGAAAGGTACTAGGGTTAGAAGTCAAGGTGAGACAAAGATTGTATAGAGTGAAAAGGAAGCAACTGGCTGTCTAATGACTTCACGAGAACATGAACATCTCAGGAATTCACAGTAATCCTGGGGTAGGAGTCGACCTTCTCACAGTTTGGGGCACAGAGCTTAGTCTCCTTTTCTTTAGAACTTAAGGTGACTTCAGTCTCTCTCTCACCCCAGGCCCTCCTTCCACCTTCCTCCCTTTTCCTTCCATGCTATTAAAAATGAAGTAGACTATATTATTTTCCCTTTCCTGTATCCCAAGTTTATTTGTTGCTACATTTAGATGTTACTGAAAGGGCCTCAGGGATTGACTAGACATTGCCTGAGAACGTTCAGTGTTAGCAGCGTCCTAAATCATCCATCCTGGAAGTGGGCATATATATTGATTTTTTTTCTTGTGTGTCCATTCCCAGCATTCATTACCTGATTTTTCTTTGTACGTTTACTCCTTCATCACTGTCAGTCCCAGTGGTACTGGTAAGGCTAGAATGGAGACATATGAGGAGTTAAGACCGTGGCTCCTCTGATGGTTCAGGATTTGGCCACAAGGGACACCGTTCCCCTGTACTGTTGTCTGAGCTGTTGGAAAGAGGTGTGGTCTCTTCTGCTGGGTCTCTTAACCTGGAAGAATGGAGCTGAAGCTGCTGATGGTTAACTTTGCTACCACCTTGGAAGAAAAGCCTGCCTGAACATGAAGAGAGGAGAGGAGGTCCAAGAAGAGCAGAGGCAGCTTTCTGAACACACTGTAGAAACTTTGGGTCCAGTCAGTCATGCCAGATGCACTTGTAGGTTTGTGAGTCAAAGTGGACTTTTTCTGCGTATGCAGTTTGAAATGGGTCTCTGCCACCTGAAGTTTCCAGAGTCTGGCTAAACACAGCACCTAAGCCACACCTGCTGATGCTGTGTGAGAAAGAGGATTAGTTGAAAAGAGGTGATGCTATGGAACAAATACCTCTAAAAGAGGCATCCAAAAAGAAACCCACAGCCTAAAGTGATCTGGTTTTGCTAAGGGTGGAGTTGGGATGCCAGGGAGTGATGGGGTCCTTTTGATCGTTACATCCCCTCTTGCATAAAGTCTTATTTTTCTCTCAAGTCTATATGCAGGCTCAGGACAGGGTTTGAGGGTTTAACACTCTGACCTTGAGAGAGAGCCACTTTGAGGTGTTTTGACACACTATGACTACCTGACTGCTCATTAGCAGGTCCTATTCTAACAAATATACTTGCTCAAGCTCGACCTGGGGTCATCCAGACTGTCTTATTGTCTGTATGCTGGCTAAAAAGTAGAGGGGGTGGGACAGTAGCTCCCATGATTAGAAAATTGAAGCCTTTATACATTTTTTTTTCTGCCTCTTCTAAGAGATTTATTTTTAGAAGTGTGAAATTGGCAGGTATGTACTGTCTTTCATTCTGTGTACCTGACTGCCTCAAGGATAACAGGCCAAACTCGAAAGTGTTTGGAGAAGATAAATGCAAATCTATGCTTCAAAAAATTAATCACACAGACGAGAGATTTGGAGATTCAAATGTGTGACTTGTCTTATTAAAGATAAAGGTGAAACAGGATTACTGGACATAACCAATTAGAAGAGTGTGGCCTCTTGGAGGTTCAAGAAGCAGCTCATGGCCACAGCTGGGGGAAATGAGGTAGGCATGTCACCCAGGGAGGCTGGATGACCCACCACCTGGTAACCTTTGCAGAGCAGTAGAAATTGGCACTTTAAATTAAATTGGTTTGAATTGTTGGCTTGATTCAGCCTCGTTTATTGCAGCCCTGTCAAGGGGAGCAACATGGGGACTCAGATTTTTCCATGTCAAAGACAATCCTTCTTGTATTATTACATTGTTTTTCTTAAATCTGATAAAAAAATGTTTTTAAAATTATTAACATGTTCTCCCTTTAATGCTGCAGTCTAGGGCACAACATTTTAAAGGTAATGTTGAGGTTATGCAATCTGAGTCATTGACTCTATAGGAAACTGTATTTGTCTCACTGTGGCTTCCACAAAACACTTACGTGTAGCATGACGAGGTATTTAAAATGTGCGTGTATATATAAAGCATATATGTTTATATACGAGTGTGTGTGTGTGTGTGTGTGTGTACTTCAGATGCCTAGAATTGGATTAATTGTAATTCTTGGTTTATGACACCTTCTCATTACTAGTCCCTCGAATGGGCCACTTTTATTAATTTTCTTGGCCTTTGGGGCATATAGTGGACTTCACTTCCCATACTCTCCGCTCTGAAATTTGGTATGGTCATGCGAAAAGGTCAGTTTTCATTCCAATGCCAAAGAAAAGCAATGCCAAAGAATGCTCAAACTACTGCACAGTTGCACTCATCTCACACGCTAGTAAAGTGATGCTTAAAATTCTCCAAGCCAGGCTTCAGCAATACGTGAACCGTGAACTTCCTGCTGTTCAAGCTGGTTTTAGAAAAGGCAGAGGAACCAGAGACCTAATTGCCAACATCCACTGGATCATCGAAAAAGCAAGAGAGTTCCAGAAAAACATCTATTTCTGCTTTATTGACTATGCCAAAGCCTTTGACTGTGTGCATCACAATAAACTGGAAAATTCTGAAAGAGATGGGAATACCAGACTACCTGATCTGCCTCTTGAGAAATCTGTATGCAGGTCAGGAAGCAACAGTTAGAACTGGACATGGAACAACAGACTGGTTCCAAATAGGAAAAGGAGTACATCAAGGCTGTATATCGTCACCCTGCTTATTTAACTTATATGCCGAGTACATCATGAGAAATGCTGGGCTGGAGGAAGCACAAGCTGGAATCAAGATTGCTGGGAGAAATATCAATAACCTTAGATATGCAGATGACACCACTCTTATGGCAGAAAGTGAAGAAGAACTAAAGAGCCTCTTGATGTAAGTGAAAGAGGAGAGTGAGAAAGTTGACTTAAAGCTCAACATTCAGAAAACGAAGATCATGGCATCCGGTCCCATCACTTCATGGGAAATAGATGGGGAAACAGTGGAAACAGTGGCTGACTTTATTTTTCTGGGCTCCAAAATCACTGCAGATGGTGATTTCAGCCGTGAAATTAAAAGATGCTTACTCCTTGGAGGGAAAGTTATGACCAACCTAGACAGCATATTAAAAAGCAGAGATATTACTTAGTTAGCAAAGGTTCGTCTAGTCAAGGCTATGGTTTTTCCAGTGGTCATGTATGGATGTGAGAGTTGGACTATAAAGAAAGCTGAGCACCGAAGACTTGATGCTTTTGAACTGTGGTGTTGGAGAAGACTCTTGAGAGTCCCTTGGACTGCAAGGAGATCCAATCAGTCCATCCTAAAGGAAATCAGTCCTGGTTGTTCATTGGAAAGACTGATGTTGAAGCTGAAACTCCAATACTTTGGCCACCTGATGTGAAGAGCTTACTCATTTGAAAAGACCCTGATGCTGGGAAAGATTGAGGGCAGGAGGAGAAGGGGATGACAGAGGATGAGATCATTGGATGGTGTCACCAACTCAATGGACATGGGTTTGGGTGGACTCCAGGAGTTGGTGATGGACAGGGAGGCCTGACGTGCTATTCATGGGGTTGCAAAGACAGAGTTGGACATGACTGAGCTACTGGACTGAACTGAACTGAACTGATGTGACCTGCTTTGGCCAACAAAACATGGCTCCAAAAGTGACATGTAATATTTCAGAGCAGAAGCATTAACAGCAAATGTATGATCCATATAGCTTTCCCGTTGCACTGATGGTTGTGGAAACTTCCATAAGCATGGTCCTTGACTGGCTGTGATGAACAGAGCCCCTTGCTGACCTGCACTGGGCAAAGAGAATGGCAGAAAGTATACTTTTATTCTGTTAGAGATTTTAGATTGTCAGGACAGCATAACCTGGCTTACATGTCTGCATGGGTAACCAGTTATTTTTTCTCTACCTCACTTCTTGGGCTGGGATTTTGCTAATCATACTCCTCCCTGTCAGCTGACTTCCTGTCTGTTAGGTCCCACAGACAGAGGTCTCCAGAGGGCAGGAGGAGGGGATCTTCCTGACCCAGTGATCAAACGCAGGTCTTCTGCATAGTAGGAAGACTCTTTACTGCCTGAGCCATCAGAAAAGCCCTTGATATATGTATATATATACATATATATATTCATTTCTAGCATTTATAATTTTGTCATACCAAGTTGTTTTTAATTTACATCTACCTATTTTTGAGCCATAACCTAACCCCACCTCTTTTTGTAATGGAAACATTTTCTTCTTTTATAGTTTGAAGATATTAAAATGCTTATTTTAAAAAATTGTCATATGCCTTATTGTTTCCATTTCTTTGAGATTCAGTTCTCCCTTTCGTTGACTGTGGGCTTTCATTTACTGGGTGGGGTTTCTTTATCAGGTTTTCAATTCTGACTTTCAAGTCTCATCTTAAGCAAGAGGCTTCCTTCTCTCTTCAGACAACATCCTTGTACTTGGCGATTTGGCAGTTGCTTTCCTTTGGATTCTTGTCCAGTTCAAAACTATGTCTTATATTGACTTGGGGATACTGTACATCTAGTCCTAGAAACTTTAATTTGTTTTCTTGTGTTTCAAGGCTAACAGCTTTCCATTCCAGTCTCTGTCCCAGACAGGAATAGTCTTTTTTTCAGCTTGTAGTTTCAACATTTGAGCCTGAATGTGGGCTCTGACACACATGGAGTGTTCTGTCCTTATTCTCCTAAAGCAGTGGAGCTGCCAGAGACCAACACTTGTTAATTTTGATCCCAGTGCCTCACATGCTTAGAGCTGGCTACAGCTAGTTTTCATTATTATGGACTTCTTTCTATATCTGAACCACGAAGATACTTATATTGTTCTGAATTATACCAATGTCTTTAAAAAACATTGAAAAATTTAAACTATTATTTTGTTTGAAGTAAAGGAGAAATAAGGATGTACAAGGGGACTTACTCTACCAGCTCAATAAGCTTACTTTTGCTTTTTTTTTTTTCCCCAAGGTAACATAAGAGATTTTTTTAAAGAGATTTTTTTTAATGTGGACCGTTTTTATAGTCTTTATTGAATTTGTTATAATATTGCTTTTATTTTATGTTTTGGTTTTTTGGCCGCAAGGCACGTGGTATGTTAGCTCCCCAATCTGGATTGAACCCATACCCCCTGCATTGAAAGGCGAAGTCTTCACCACTGGACCACCAGGAAAGTCCCCTAAGAGAGACTTAAGCATAATTATTTCTACATAGATATTCTGGGCAATGAGAGGCAGGTTTAGAAATGTATAGACTTATTTGCTGCCAGATGAGGAGATGAGGTAATTTTAATAGAAAAATATGTGTAAACTTTCATGTTATGTATTTGTTCCCTAACCGGTTTCCTAAAAACTTGGTTGAGGAACGTAATATTGGTAAGAAGGATGGTTCTGAGCAGTGGTGATTAAGAAACTTTGTGTTTATTTAGAGCTTTGTGTTTCCTGCTTCTCAAAGTGGCTGTCTTGCAGGAGGTGAGAAAACGCAACAGTGCTGCCAGTGTGGCTGGTAGAGTTACTAGGCGGAGGGTGGGCTTGCAGAGAAAGCAGAGGAGCGAGGAAGATGCAGCAAGCTTTCTTTATCTGTAGTGATTTGTTGTATTTCTTCTTTTGGCAAGATTTTCTTCTAATAGAAAAAATTACTTCCATATTTCTTATTTCCTGTATCAAAGACTTATTTCCTCTGAACTTAAAAAAGATCTTTCTCTGAGCTTTCTTTTGTAGTACAGTGATATCATAATCTGAATGCAATCTTCTGGAGTGCTTCCATTAATCTTTAGGGAGGTGTTCTAGTCCCCCTGACTGTAACAGAATGCCTTTTATGTGCAACCTAAAACAGTAGTGTTCTTTTTGTGAACACTAAATTACATTGTAGGCCTTTTCTTAATGTTTCTTGCTAATAGAAGTTTCTTGCTAATCTTTGTTTAATGGAACACTTCTTGCACATTCATTTTTTACTTTTAAAACTGTTTGTTGAAGTATAATGTACACAAGGAAAAGTGCATGAAATCTAAGCTTGATAATTTTTTAGGAAGTGAATACACTTGTGTAACCACTCCCCAGATCATAAAGTAGAAAATTATCAGCACCTCAGAAACACTTCTTGTGCTTTCCTCAGTTGTAACTCTTCTTTCTCAAAGGTAAGTAATATCCTGGCTTCTATGAACATCTTTAAGTTCTATCTGTTTTGAATTTTGTATGAAAGGAATTGTACAATATGTCCTCCTTTTGGCTGACTTCTTTCACTCAACATGTTTGCAAAACTCTTCTATATTGTTGTCATGTCAGGAGTTCATTCATTTGCACTGCTGTTTAATATTCTATTGTATGAATATAACACAATTTATCATACTTGTTTATTTATTAGGAACATTTGGATTGTTTCCAACTTTTGACTATCATAAATAGTGCTGGTATGAACACTCATGTATGTTCGTATAAGATATTCTTGTATATCTTTTGTTGAGTATACATGTACACATATGTATCTATCTAGGGCTGGAATTTCTAAGTCATAGGGAATGCATATATTCAGTTGTTGTTCGATTATTGTAGATATCACTGAATGATTTTCCAAAATGGTTGTACCAATTTACTCCATCTCCATTAGTGTAGAGTTTTGGGTGCTTCCCATCTTGCCAACATGTGGTATTGTTAGTCATTTAATGTTAGCTATTCTGGTCTTATGTAACAAAACCTCATTGTGGATTTAAGTGATATATTTTAGGTGACCAATGAAGCTGAACAACTTTTCATATGCTTATTGACCATTTAGAGAAACTCTTCTGTGCAGTGTCCATTATCTTGCTGCTGCTGCTGCTGCTAAGTCCCTTCAGTTCTGTCCGACTCCGTGCGACCCCATAGATGGCAGCCCACCAGGCTCCTCTGTCCCTGGGATTCTCCAGGCAAGAATACTGGAGTGGGTTGCCATTTCCTTCTGCAGTTCATTATCTTAAGTAATTGTTCTTTCTTCTTACTGATTTGCATCAATAGTTCTTTTAGATTCTTCATATGAGTTGTCTGATTGATGTACACTTGTCAATTTCTCCTTTCACTTGCTTCATGATCTTCTGTTATAATAGTGTCTTTGGACGCACAGGATTCCACACTTACCACAAAGCAAGAATATTTTCTTTATTCATTTTCTAAAAGTTTTATTGCTTGATGCTTTACACGTAGATCTACATTCTGTCTAGAATTGGTCCGTTGTTGTTGTGTTGCTCAGTCATGTCTGACTCTTCCTGACCCCATGGATTGCAGTGTGTCCAGTCTTCTGTGTCCTTCACTGTCTCCTGGAGCTTGCTCAAACTCATGTCCATTGAGTCAGTGATGCAATCCAACCATCTCATCATCTGTCATCCCCTTCTCCTCCTGCCCTCAAACTTTCCCAGCATCAGGGTCTTTTCCAGTGAGTCGGCTCTTCCCATCAAGTGGCCAAAGTATTGAAGCTTCAGCTTCAGCATCAGTCCTTCCAGTGAATATTCAGGACTGATTTCCTTTAGGATTGAATGGTTTGAGCTCCTTGATGTCCAGAGGACTCTCAAGAGTCTTTTCCAGCACCACATTTCCAAAGCATCAATTCTTTGGCGCTCAGCCTTCTTTATGGTCCAACTCTCACATCTGTACATGACTACTGGAAAAACCATAGCTTTGACTAGACAGACCTTTGTTGGCAAAGTGATGTCTCTGCTTTTTAATACTTTGTGTAGGTTCATCATAGCTTTTATTCCAAGGAGCAAGTGTCTTTTAATTTTATGGCTGCAGTCACCGTCCACAGTGATTTTGGAGCTCAAGAAAATAAAGTCTGTCACTGTTTCCATTTTTTCCCCATCTATTTGCCATGAAGTGATGAGACTAGATGCCATGGTCTTAGTTTTCTGAATGTTGAGTTTTAAGCCAGCTTTTTCACTCTCTTCTTTAACCCTCATCAGGAGGTTCCCTTGTTCCTCTTCGCTTTCTTCCATAAGGGTGGTGTCATCTGCATATCTGAGATTATTGATATTTCTCCTGGAAATCTCGATTTGAGCTTGTGCTTCATCCAGCCCAGCATTTTGCATGATGTAGTCTGCATATAAGTTAAATAAGCAGGGTAACAATATATAGCCTTGATGGACTCCTTTCCCAATTTTGAGCCAGTCCATTGTTCCATGTCCGGTTTTAACTATTGCTTCTTGACCTGCATACAGGTTTCTGAGGAGGCAGGTAAGGTAGCCTGGTATTCCCATCTCCTTAAGAACTCTCCACAGTTTGTTGTTATCCACACAAAGGATTTAGCATAGTCAATGAAGCAGAAGTAGATGTTTTTCTGGAATTCTCTTGCTTTTTCTATGATCAAGTGGAAGTTGGCAATTTGATCTTTTGTTCCTCTGCCTTTTCTAAATCCAGCTTGTACATCTGGAAATTCCCACTTCACATACTATTGAAGCCTAGTTTGGAGGATATTGAGTATGACCTTGCTAGCATGTGAAATGAATGCAGTTGTACAATAGTTTGAACATTCTTTTCATTGCTCTTCTTTGGTGCTGCAATGAAAACTGACCTTTTCCAGTCCTGTGTTCACTGCTGAGTTTTCCAAATTTGCTGGCATATTGAGTGAAGCACTTTTAACAGCATTGTCTTTTGAAATAGCTCAGCTGGAATTCCATCATCTTTACTAGCTTTGTTGGAGTGTGGGCTCTAGAATGTGGACTTGAGTAGTTGCAGCTTGCATGCTTAGCTGCCCTGGGACATGTGGGATCTCAGTTTCTGGACCAGAGATCATACCAAAGTCCTCTGCAATGGCAGGTGGATTCTTAACTACTGGGCCCCCAGGAAAGTCCCTGCAATAGGGTTTTTGTAAGTATCATTTTAAAATTGGATTTAAGGAGTTCCTATTTATTCTTGGTTTGCCAAGAGTTTTTTTTTTTTAAATGGTGTTGAATTTTATAAAAGCATTTTTTTGCATGTATTTATATAATGTTTCTCTTTTAGTTAAGGTGGTGAATATACTGATTAAATTTAGTTTGTTAAACCAACTTTGTATTTCTTGAATAAATCTTAACTGGTTATGATTTTTTTATGTCACTGGATTTGACTTACTCATATGTTTTTTAAACTTTATTTTGTATTTAGGTATAGCTGATTAACAATGTTGTCATAATTGCAGGTAAACAGCAAAAGGAGTCAACCATACATGGACTTACTAATATTTTGTGTAGGATTTTTATGTCTATGTTCATGAAAGAAATCAACATAAACATTTCCTTCTTGAATTGCATTTGTCAGGTTTTGGTATAAATATGCTGGCTTTAAAAAATGAGTTGAGGAGTGTTTCCTGTTTTTCTATTCACTGGTAGGGTTCATATAAGATTGATTGTATATCTTAGCATATGGAGGAATTCACTGGTAAAACTCTCTGGATCCAGAGATTGTTGGTTTTTGATTACAGATACTATTTATTTTCTAGTATGTGTGTGCATGATAAGTTGCTTCAGTCATGTCCGATTCTTTGTGACCCTGTGGACTATGGCCTGTCAGTTTCCTCTGTTCATGGGATCCTCCAGGCAAGAATACTGGAGTGTGTTACCATTTTCTACTCCAGGGGATCTACCTGACCCAGGGATTGAACCGAATCTCTTATGTCTCCTGCATTGGAAGGTGGGTTCTTTATCGCTAGTGCCACCTGGGAAGTCCTATTTTTCTAGGATAGTAGTATTCTATTTTTCAATTTCTTCTTATGTTATTTTTTATATTGTACTTATCTAAGAATTTATTTTATATGCATTTTTAAAATTTATCAGCAAACAGTTATTTTGATAACTTCTAATTTTTTTTTTAATGTCCAGAGTGCCTGTGGTAATGTCTCCTTTTGTATCCCTAAATATTGGTCATTTGTACCTTACCTCTCTTTTCTTGGTTTCTCTTGATAGGAGTTCATAATTTTATTTTATTTTAATAATCAAATATTGTCTTTGTTGATTTTCTATACTGTGTATACGTTCTACGTCATTTATTTTTGCTGTTTATAATTTTTTCCTTCTACTTTCATTTGAATTTAATTTGTTGTTATTTTTCTAATTGCCCAAGATAGATATTTTCAGCATTCTAGTTTTGATTTACATTTCTCTAATAATTAGTGATGTTGAGCATCTTTTCATATGCCTGTTGGCCATCTGTATGTCTTCTTTGGAGAAATGTCTATTTAAGTCTTCTGCACATTTTTTGATTGTTGTTGTTGCTTTTGATATTAAGCTGTATGAGCTGGTTGTATATTTTGGAAACTAATCCCTTGTCAGAAGTGTCTTTCCCCCCATGCTCTCTTTTTGTTTTGTTTATGATTTACACCTTTATCTTTAAAGGTCATTTTTTCCTGGACATATAATTTTACATTGAATTAAAAAACCTTTCAGCAGTTATCCTATTATTTTCTGGCTTCCATCATTTCTGTTCAAACTTAGCTGTTAATTTGGTAGTTCCTTTAAAGCTAATGTGTTTTGTTCTTTTGGCTGATTTTTAAGACCTTTCCCTTTATTGTGAGTTTTGTTCAGGAATTTTGGTAAAAGTGTTTGTGTGTGTGTGTGTGTGTGTGTGTGTGTGTGTGTAGTTTCTTAGAGCTTTATGAATGTGCAGATTGATATTTTTTACAAATCTTAATACTGTCTCACACATATTCCTTCAAATGTTGCTTCAGTTTGATTCTTTTACCCTTCCATCTTGGATCTTCAATAATATGAATGTTAGATATTTCTTCATGTCTTTGATATTTTTTTGCATTGTTTTTCTTCCTGTTTTTGAACATGGATATTTTATAATAACCTATTTTTTGATCATGAATTTCTCTACTTCAATTCAATTTGCTGAAACAATAATTGCATTTTAATGTCAATTATTTTACTTTTCAGTTCTGTAATTTATAATTGGTTGTTTTTGTAGATTTTTATTTCTCAAGTGAAGTTCTTTATCTTATCTGTTTTGTTAAAGTCATTTATACGAACTTTAAAATTTGTGTAGATGCCAGTCAGAATGGCTGCTATCCAAAAGTCTACAAGCAATAAATGCTGGAGAGGGTGTGGAGAAAAGGGAACCCTCTTACACTGTTGGTGGGAATGCAAACTAGTACAGCCACAATGGAGAACAGTGTGGAAATTCCTTAAAAAACTGGAAATAGAACTGCCTTATGACCCAGCAATCCCACTGCTGGGCATACACACTGAGGAAACCAGAATTGAAAGAGAAACGTGTACCCCAATGTTCATCGCAGCACTGTTTATAATAGCCAGGACATGAAAGCAACCTAGATGTCCATCAGCAGATGAAATGATAAGAAAGCTGTGGTACATATACACAATGGAGTATTACTCAGCCATTAAAAAGAATACATTTGAGTCAGTTCTAATGAGGTGGATGAAACTGGAGCCTATTATACAGAGTGAAGTAAGCCAGAAAGAAAAACACCAATACAGTATACTAACGCATATATATGGAATTTAGAAAGATGGTAACAATAACCCTATGCGAGACAGCAAAAGAGACACAGATGTATAGAACAGTCTTTTGGACTCTATGGGAGAGGGTGAGGGTGGGATGATTTGGGAGAATGGCATTGAAACATGTATATTATCATATAAGAAATGAATCGCCAGTCCAGGTTTGATGCATGATATAGGATGCTTGGGGCTGGTGCACTGGGATGACCCAGAGGGATGGTATGGGGAGGGAGGTGGGAGGAGGGTTCAGGATGGGGAACACGTGTACACCCGTGGCGGATGCATGTTGATGTATGGCAAAACCAATACAATATTGTAAAGTAATTAGCCTCCAATTAAAATAAATAAATTTATATTAAAAAATAAAAATATCCCATTTAAGAAAAAAAATAATATAATAAAATATGTGTAGAATATCTGGGTCTCCTTTGTGGATCTGTTTCTTTTTGTATTTTTATTTTATATTGGAGTGTAGTTGCTTTACAATGTTGCATTAGTTTCAAGTGTACAGCAAGATGATTCAGTTTTACATGCACATATATCTATTCTTTTTCAGATTCTTTTCTGTGAGTCTCTTTCTATTGTTTGCTTGTCACCTGGCCCTGTTTCTTGGTATGCCTAATAATTTTTTAATGGAATGATGGCATTGTATCTATACCTACATCTGTATCTATAAAGTGGAGGGGCTTTGGATGTATCTATAAAGGAAGGGGCTCTCTTCCTCTAGAGGTGATTTGCCCTACATTCCATCATGTAGTAGAGTAGGGGCAGAAGCCCTTAATCTAATCAGAGGTTAAAATGATCCTAGGCTACATTTTTGACCCTTTTAAGCCTAGATCTCATGTTTGCCCATCTCAGAAGATAGAATTCAAAAGTTTCTAAGTGAAAGCCTAGGGTATTTAATGTAAGGCTATTCTACTTGGGAGATCCTGAACTCTAATTTTTATTTCACCTGTTCTGTGAGACTGTGGAAAGCTCCACTGAGGTTTCCTGTAGACTTTTGCTCAGCTTCTTACCTACTTTTCCCTGTGTAATTTAAGAATTAGGAAATGATATGAGGGGAAAACTTATGTGAGTTTGGACTTATGCTTCACTTCTGCTGATGATCTCAGCTTCTCTGGCTGCCTTAGCAGGCCCAAAGTGCATTTTTTATCTACTTAGTTCTATGAGAAAAGCTGCATTGTCTTCTTTGGTTTAGAATTTGCATTCTGCAAAAATTTTTAGCTTCTGTCTTCAGCCTGTTCCCTCTTCCTTAAGACTCAACAAATGCCCCAAGGGGAAAATGTGTGCATAGAATATTGGGTTCACCTCAAAGAATTTCTCTTCTTTTTGAGATTTTGACCCTCTGTTCTGGATGTCCCAAACATTCTCCAATGCCAACAGATATATTTCAAAACTATTTTAGTTAGATTGTCTAGTTACTTTTAGAGGGCATATTGGACTAAGAAAGCTATTCTGTTTTTGTTGCACATAGGGTGTCTACATTCATCTTTGATATATTGATATTTTTTGAAAATAAGTTTTTTAAAAAGATACTAAGTATATTAAGGTCTAATTAATCTACTTTTTAAGAAAATTTATTAATTACAGTTTTAAAAAAATGACTCAGTTCTTTTTTATAATTTATGCACTCTAATAAATACTTGGTATCTCTACCTACCAAGATGAACAAATAGAAGTTGTTTGTGGCAGGGGACCTTTATTCAGGCAGTTGAAATTTCATATTGAATATTCTTCTCTATCCATAAGTCAGATACTCAAGAGTAACACCTTCAACATTGGCAAGTGCTTTGCATGAAACAGACCGTCAGCAACGTTAATGATAACTGACAGCTCCAAGGACAGGAAGGAGGATGAAAGGACTGGTGCCCTTGCAGAGAGTACATCCATTTGGCAGTTACTTTAAGAATGTATTGTCTTAGCTTAAAGTGGAAGATAGGTTTGCCACCAAATAAAGGGTTTTGTATTTTGTAATTTACCATGATTTTTCTTTTTGTCGTCTCAAGGAACTAACAAATAACTTAAAGATGATCCTGTCTGTCTGAAGCATAGGTAGCAGATGAGCTGTTCTTTCAAGATCTCTCTCAATTCAGTTTCTGTGTTATTATTAAGGGAGAGGGTGGGAAGATTTGGGAGAATGGCATTGAAACATGTAAAATATCATGTATGAAACGAGTTGCCAGTCCAGGTTCGATGCACGGTACTGGATGCGTGGGGCTGGTGCACTGGGACGACCCAGAGGGATGGTATGGGGAGGGAGGAGGGAGTAGGGTTCAGGATGGGGAACACATGTATACCTGTGGCGGATTCATTTTGATATTTGGCAAAACTAATATAATTATGTAAAGTTTAAAAATAAAATAAAATTAAAAAAAACAAACAAAAAAAAATAAAAAGAAAGTTAATATGATCTTATGGAGAATTAAACAATAGTATAACAAACACCCTCTTCCAACAACACAAGAGAAGACTCTATACATGGACATCACCAGATGGTCAACACTGCAATCAGATTGATTATATTCTTTGCAGCCAAAGATGGAGAAGCTCTATACAGTCAGCAAAAACAAGACCAGAAGCTGACTGTGGCTCAGACCATGAACTCCTTATTGCCAAATTCAGACTGAAATTGAAGAAAGTAGGGAAAATCACTAGACTATTCAGGTATGACCTAAATCAAATCCCTTATGATTATACAGTGGAAGTGAGAAATAGATTTGAGGGACTAGATCTGATAGAGTGCCTAATGAACTATGGACTGAGGTTCATGACATTGTACAGGAGACAGGGATCAAGACCATTCCCATAGAAAAGAAATGCAAAAAAGCAAAATGGCTGTCTGGGGAGGCCTTACAAATAGATGTGAAAAGAAGAGAAGCGAAAAGCAAAGGAGAAAAGGAAAGATATAAACATCTGAATGCAGAGTTCCAAAGAATAGCAAGAAGAGATAAGAAAGCCTTCTTCAGCGATCAGTGCAAAGAAATACTTCTTTGGAAATGTTTATTCTTTCACTCTGTCTCAATTTATTAAGATTTCACTGAATTTTGATGCAATCTGTATGCCTTTAGCACATATACCCTTTATTCCATCCCAGTCATTGTTATTTTTTAGTGTCAGTTGCTTGGAATACAACCAGTTCTATCATTCTTGTTAGAATTAATCTCTTCCATAACCATCCATGAAGTTCAATCTAGCCAACTGTAGATTCTGACTGGTTTTTGGGGTCTAGGGCAGAATCAGAACGATATGGCATTGTACGATCATTCAATTCTTCTCTCCATAACAAACATTGATAATGAATGATGACACTCTAACCTGCTGGGCCTGGATAAGATTTCATAGTCCTCTCAATATGCTGCTCTAGGCTATTAATACCCAACTGATAGATTTTGGCAAACCAGATGACGTCTCCATGCCAATCTGGGTCTTTTATTTTAGTCAAGGGAATGGTTTATTATATTAGATGAAATTAAAAAATACAACTAGCACCAAAATTTACTACAGCTAGTACATTTTTTAGGCATGATAAAAACTTTAAAGTCTTCACATTCTGAGGAAAAGCTGACTTGATAATCAGTAAACATCAGTCCTGGTATTAAACCTGTCTCACTGATTAATGAGTTTGCTTCTATGAATTCACCATGGAAAGTCAGTCAATTGGTAATAGCCTCATGGTTTGAAAGTCAGCCCATTAGCAGTGGACTCACTCCCCTGAACTTGAGTCAAAGGCTGACGTCAACCCACTCTTGTTTCTGTAACCAAACACAAGCATGTTTCTTTATCCAACTCAAGTGACCTTTTCAGTTCAGTTCAGTTCAGTTGCTCAGTCGTGTCCGACTCTTTGCGACCCCATGAACTGCAGCACGCCAGGCCTCCCTATCCATTACCAACACCCGGAGCTTACCCAAACTCATGTCCATTGAGTCGATGATGCCATCTAACCATCTCATCATCTGTGGTCCCCTTTTCCACCTGCATTCAATCTTTCCCAACATCAGGGTCTTTTCAAGTGAGTCAGCTCTTCGCATCAGGTGGCCAAAATATTGGCACTTCAGCTTCAACATCAGTCCTTCCAAAGGACACCCAGGACCAATATCCTTTATGATGGACTGGTTGGATCTCCTTGCCGTCCAAGGGACTCTCAAGAGTCTTCTCCAACACCATAGTTCAAAGGCATCAGTTCTTCTGTGCTCAGCTTTCTTTATAGGCCAACTCTTACATCCATACATGACCATTGGAAAAACCATAGCCTTGACTAGATGGACCTTTGTTGGCAAAGAAAGGTCTCTGCTTTTGAACATGCTATCTAGGTTGGTCATAGCTTTCCTTCCAAGGAATAAGCGTCTTTCAATTTCATGGCTGCAATCACCATCTGCAGTGATTTTGGAGCCCCCCAAAATAAAGTCTGACACTGTTTCCACTGTTTCTCTATCTATTTGCCATGAAGTGATGGGACCAGATGCCATGATCTTTGTTTTCTGAATGTTGAGCTTTAAGCCAACTTTTTCACTCTCCTCTTTCACTTTCATCAAGAGGCTCTTCAGTTCTTCTTCACTTTCTGCCATAAGGGTGGTGTCATCTGCATATCTGAGGTTATTGATATTTCTCCCGGCAATCTTGATTCCAGCTTGTGCCATATTCCATATTCTAGTATGTGAATAGTTGGGGGCTTAAGGGGACAAAACTCTGAGAAATCCCTAGGAGTAAGCTAAGAGTTGATGAGTAATAGCAAATAAGTCTATTTGGAGTTCCCCAAGATGAAACTCCTGGAGAAGGCAATGGCACCCCACTGCAGTACTCTTGCCTGGAAAATCCCATGGACGGGGCAGCCTGGTAGGCTGCAGTCCATGGGGTTGCTAAGAGTTGGACATAACTGAGCAACTTCACTTTCACTTTTTACTTTCATGCATTGGAGAAGGAAATGGCAACCCCCTTCAGTGTTCTTGCTTGGAGAATCCCAGGGACAGGGGAGCCTGGTGGGCTGCCGCCTATAGGGTCGCACAAGAGTCGGACACGACTGAAGCAACTTAGCAGCAGCAGCAGCAAGATGAAACTGCACTGTGCCATTTCTGCCTCTTTTCTAGACATCTCAGTCCGTCTAGAAACAGAGAAAATAGAATGGAAAAGCATGTATGTGTGGGAAAATAATTTGGAGATAAACTTGCCAGTAGGTCCAAAGCTTTTATGATTATGATGGAATTGGCAGAGAAGTGACTCAACAGAAGTCCAGGACTGAGTAGGGATTATATTGTCAGTGGAGAGATCAAGGATGGACTGGAAGAAGTATAAAAGACTTTGTTATTAAGTATCTTCTATAAGAATGAAGTGCAGATGCATTTCAAGATGGGAGGATATGGACAGAATGCTGTGATAAGAATTTCAGATATGTTGCATTCAAATCAAAGAGTTCCAAGCCTCAATGGTATATCGCTCAGTTGCTTCAGTTATGTCTGACTCTTTGTGACCCCATGGACTGTAGCCCGCCAGGCTCCTCTGTCCATGGGATTCTCCAGGCAAAAATACTGAAGTGGGTTGCCATTCCCTTCTCCAGCAATGGCATATTATGTGCTGATAATTTTGCCCAATGCTGTGGGAGCTACAAAAAATAGCAAGTTGTAACTTTTGCTCTCATGGAACTGACAGCTTATTAGGACCATAGCTTTATGACAAGGTTGCTCAAACATGTTTGTGGCTGGTTTGGGAAGAAGGCCATTAAGGCCATTGAAAAATACAGGTTGTGAGATCCATGTGCCAGATGGTTATCAATGTAAATGCTAAAGGCTGAGGATAAAGGCAAGGAATGGATCTGAAGAGACGTAAAAGTGCTGTACATCCCCAAGGTGTGTAGGTCAGTGATGACTGCTTCTTTCTTTTGATTTCTTCCTTTTGGACTACTTAGTAAGGGAAAGAAAAGCTGATAACTCCATTGGAACCCTTAGCAGATGATATACATTTACAGAGGCATCAGACATACATTTATGAGACGAGGTAGGTCTGACTAATTACAAAACCATTACATTATTACTTGAGATATTAAATGCTCATAAATTTTCTGAAAACATAAATTCACACCTGAAAATTTGCAGCCTTCTTTTTAGGAAATGTATGCATGTATTAATGTATACATCTGGGAAAGTTGTTAGCGGCTGCATATTTCTTTTTGATCATTTTTCAGTCAAGCCATCAGCACTAAATGTCTGAAGACTAATGCAGTTTTAGTTCATGATTATTTGGTGTTTACATCAATTCTTTAAGAAAAGATAATTTCATAAGATTAGATGATAACATTAAAGATAAATCAATAGAATCAAACTTAGAGACCTAATCACAGACTGAATTTGGCATAAAGTTGCAGTATTCAAGGTTTCTTATTGTACTTAATCCTTTGTACCCAGCATCTCCCGTCATCTATCCAGTGTCCTCATTTCTGTATTTTATGTCACAAACTTGTTTGCAGCACTTTTTTTTGAAGCCTTCTTTCAATGTGTGATAGCTGGGTTTAATATGGTTATTAGAGAGGAGCTTATTAGTGGTAAGGGAGTGCAGAGATGAAAGTGAGCGTTCTATGACGGCCTGTCTGTTCTGAACTCGGTTTGCTGGGAAGTAGCAGATATCAAAGGAAACACTGGCTGCTGCTGGCAAGTCTGAGGGGTCTGAGGGGTTTTCAGAGCACAGGCTGATGGACATGGGGTGAATAATTGCTAGTGGGTTTAACCCTGGCTTGTCTCCAACCCAGCGCCTGGGAAGCTCACAATAGGAAATGACAGGTGCTTTAAAGCGTGAGGCCAGTGTGTGACATGGTTTTGGACAGAAGCCACAGAGTGTTGGTTACCTTGGGTGTTGCTGTGTCTTTTATTTTACCCTAACACCTGTTCTTCTTCACAAAGTAACCAACTTCATGGAGCGCCAGTCCTTGATGAAAAAAAATTTTTAAGGGGCGTATATACATCTTTCCTTTGGACTTACATGAATCACATGTGGTGGCATCTGCTGGCTGCATTTGTGACGGGGCCAGGTGGGAGACAGTACACCTGCAGTTTTCTCATTTAATTATAAGGGAAAAAGCAGATCATCCTTGTGTCACATGCCTTGGTATCATGGCATTTCTAGCATCTGGCCCTACATGTGGTGCAGTTAGACGCATATGGATATGTGACAGGAGGAAGATGCCCAAGGCAGATAGAAATTGAAGACAAGATTACAGTCAGGGCCAAACAAGCAGTGTGTCAGTTTTGGAAACACTGAAATATTGAACAGAGCCTTAACTTGGGCAGCAGATTGGCTGCCAATGATCTTTTCTGATGCTGGTGGTTAATGTAGCATTTTTTAAAAAAGAAGAAAACATATTGAGCAAGTGCCCAGAAAGGAGGGAAAAAATTGGCCAAAAAAGGAGGTGGCATTGTTCATATATCTGTTTAATTGTATTTGGAAGCACATCTTGCTTGCTGTGGGAATACCGATACCATCATTTAAAGCTTAGATTGCCTATGCCAAATACTAGGGATGCAAAGCAATCTTTTCCTTTCATTTAGCTACCTATACAAGAAATGGTAACTATACCTAGAAGACATATAAAACCTTATGAGGAAAAAATAACTTGTCATTTACAAACAGTTGTTTGTAAATATTGTTTCTCATATATGAACAATATAGATTGCATATTCTTGGCAAAGTACCCAATACTGTCTCAAGGGGAACATCAAACTACTCTCATAGGGGGTTGAGAAGGAAAGGATTTGAAAAAGAGAATAGTTTTCCTTCTTTAATTGATACTCTTCAAATACTACCTGGGAAGGAGGGGGTTTGAAAAAGAGAGTAGTTTTCCTTCTTTAACTGGTACTCTTCAAAAATTACCTGGACCAGAAAGCAGGCACATTCCCTTTGATTTCTATTCCTGTAAAGTGTTGAAAACATGAAAGTCATTCCCCAGCAAATTAGCCTGATCCCTAATTTTCACCTATTGTCTTTCAACCAAAGAACTGTCAATAAAAACACAAATGATTTTGTATGTTCGCCTTAGAATAATCTGTGGCAACAGCTCTGTTTCCTATTTTGTCCCTTTGGCATCTCTTGTTTCGTGTACCATCTAGGTAATATCAGATGTTTAGCCAGGAAGCATCATTAAGATGATTTTCTGCCTTCATGAGAAATAGGTGGGATATGGCATATTTGCTTTTCAAGCCACAAATGGGTAGAAGAGTAATTACTTCTTAGGATTAGGTTTTTCAGCAAATAGCAGAATTTTCATTAAATACTGACATAACACAATATAATCTATGCTCTCTTAAGTTTTTGTGAGTTTCCAAAATTAAGCTTGTGAAGCATGAAAGTGTGTCTGTTCTCTTGTACCATAGTGAGGTTTTTTTTTTTTTTTTTTTTAAATTCCTGATACTTGTTTTATCTTTATTCAAAGAGAAACTAAAGATGCATAGTGAATTCTTTTAGCTGTAAATGACAAATCAGACATAAAATTAACAATTAAAAAATCCCAGATACAATAATATTTATTCCTTAAGATTTTTTTTTTCTCTCACACAAAATAGGTTGTTATACCATCTAATAGACTATGCACTGTGCTCAGTTGCTTGGTCAGACTTTGTGATCCCATGA
This sequence comes from Bubalus bubalis, assembly GCF_019923935.1. Taxonomy (NCBI): domain Eukaryota; kingdom Metazoa; phylum Chordata; class Mammalia; order Artiodactyla; family Bovidae; genus Bubalus; species Bubalus bubalis. The sequence continues at coordinate 95,340,501 of NC_059158.1, read as the reverse complement.
ACTGTAGCCTCCCAGGCTCCTTTGTCCATGGGATTTCTATAGTTATATAATATATGGTCTAATGTACCCATTTTGGCAATCTTTTAAGTTTTACAAAAATGAGAAGGAAAGGAAAAGAGGGGACAAAAATTCACATTTGTTTGACACTATGTTAATTAAGCCTCATTCTGGTAGTTGCTGCTACCAGATTTCATCATATGTATGTATGTATACATGATATATACACGCAATTTGTTAATAAGGACATAAAGAGGAGAATCTGGCTTCAGTCATGCTCTATACTATAGAAGTATAGCTGAAATTATCAGAAATCTGAGTCTTTTACTCTCTTTCTTGACTCTGCTTTCCTCTGGATCAGCTTTATTCTAAATGGGAGCTTTCAATACGGTGGTGAAGATGGTCACTGGCCTCTCTAGACAGACATAATCTTTACAGCTAGCATCTCTTTCCTTGTAGATCTAGCTAGTCTTGCTAATGGTCTTGATTGGCTTGACTTGGATCACGTGGCCATTCTTGATCATATTACTGTGGCTAGACTTGACTTACATGCTCATGCCTACAGCTATCAGGACCAAGGACAGCAGTGATGCTGCCCCCAAAGAAATTCTGATTCTAGTCAGAAGAAAAGCAGTGTCCACTACAAATTTCTATTATGTACCAGGCACCTTGTAACTACCTTTTATAAACTATAAATGGAGCATAAAGCAAATTCCTTTTTTTTTTTCAGTTTTACATATAGGTTGAATTATGGAGCTAATGTTTTCAAACTATAATGATTTTAGCAAATCTATACAGGGCTAATGATTTATCTTACTATTTATTTAGAAGTCTAATATCTCCCAAAAGATTAAAACTCCCAACAATTATATGAGGAAATACAGAAGACACAAGCTATTTATGGTGCTTTTCCTGAGCTTTCCCTTAAAATAGTGTTTTGATGTGCTGTTTCAAATAGACATTTGCCTGACCATCTATGAAATCAAGAACTCATAGATAGCAAATAGAAATAGCACAAACTAGTTATCTGCCAACTATAAATAGATATTAACTCATAGAATTTAGCTGTGTAAGTGTATTCAAAATTGTGATTGGACATTATGGCAGATTTCAATCTGTGGGTTCGCTCTAAGAATCCTCTTCTATTCATCGTCAAAGCTCAAATGTATACGACTATAAATTAAAGCGTATTTGTTATTTTCCCTTCTATGAGTCATTTGTGCTTCTAATGTTGCACTTATCCAGAGCTGTAATTTGCATATGTGCTCAGTTGCTCGGTTGTGTCTGACTGTTTGCAACCCTGTGGACTATAGCCTGCCAGGCTCCTCTGTCCATGCAATTTTCCAGAGAAGAATATTGGAATAGGCTGCCATTTCCATCTCCAGGGGATCATCCCGACTCAGGGATTGAACCCACTTATCCTGCATTGGCAGATGGATTCTTTACCACTCAGCCACCTGGGAAGACTTGGTATAATTTAGTGACCTAAATTCTTTGGGGGACAAAGTAAGAGTATATATATAATGTTATAACATTATTATTATTTGCTTATGGATTTGTCTCAACCATTGGATTTCAGGAGAACGTATATTGGTATTTTCTCATCTTTTCTTCCCCCTTATTCTGAACAGTTGGCACATAGCAGGGAATCAACAAATGCTGGTTGAATCACTATGAAAGCCCTTTGGGAATTTGCTACTGAAAGAAACTGGGGAAATCTTTCAGTGAGTCTTTGAATAATTATTTTCTAAGTTATTTGTTTCACAAACTTGGATATTAAATAGCTAGGTTCCTTTACAGATTTATAACACACACACCCTCAGCTAAAAACCTGGTAGGGCTACCTTATTAATTGTCTATGTGCAATGTTGGATGGATTCTAAAAAATATTCAGAAGTTACCTGTGTATATATGAAGATGCAGATATATGATATGTATATATGAAGAAAACCTAAAATTTAGAAAATCTCTCTAAAAGTGACCAAGATCAGATATTGTAATAAAAAATTGTGTGTGCAAACTGCTTGGATGGAGGTTCCCCTCTTCTCTTTACTTATTGAAACCAAAAGAAAAAAAGAAGAATTCTTTTACTCTTTGGTGGAAAATATAGTTTCAGAAAGCAATAGCCAGGCTGCAAAGTATAATAAGCTTTTCATAAAACAGAAATAATTTGGTATAATTTAAAACAAGGATCAGATGTGTTCCATCTGGTAGGGTAGGAAACTGATATGCTTATTTCTGTAAAGAAGATTTTGGATGTCTTTAAAATAAAACCTTACCACTCAATAGAGGTGTTCTAAATAATAGTAGCTAACTTTTTAATTTCCCAACTGAGATGTCTAAATACTTTCCTATGCATAAAAGATTACATAATTAACCATGCATCTTGAATAAGACATGGATATTTGGAAATACAACTCCATTCCCACTTTATATAGTAATTCTGTGATTTCTAAAACTAAAATTTACTGTGTTTTATAGCTCATTAGAAGTTGAAATGTTGAAATGATTCTATTTCAACTTTCAATGAGCTATAAAAAAGAGTAGATTTTAATATTAAAATCATAGAATTAATATATAAAGTGAGAGTGGAGCCTTATTTCCAAATATACATACCTAATTCAAGTGGTAGTTTTAATTCTCCAAGAAGTATATGCATTCTAATAATGCATATGGAAAACCTCAAAGGTATATCACAGATACCTCAGACCCAGGCTTGCAAGGCCAAATCTGCATAGCATAATGTACAATAAAAATGCCACTTTATATATTGTCCATAATAAGGAACTGGCAAAAGTGGATGATAATATTAAGTTGTGAATAGTGTGATAGTTAAAAAAAAATTCAGGAATAATACATATTTAGTTGCTGCTGCTGCTGCTGCTAAGTCGCTTCAGTTGTGTCTGACTCTGTGCGACCCCATAGACAGCAGCCCATTAGGCTCCTCTGTCCCTGGGATTCTCCAGGCAAGAATACTGGAGTGGGTTGCCATTTCCTTCTCCAATGCACGAAAGTGAAAAGTGAAAGTGAAGTCGCTCAGTCGTGTCCGACTCTTAGCGACCCCATGGACTATAGCCTACCAGGCTCCTCCGTCCATGGATTTTCCAGGCAAGAGTACTGGAGTGGGGTGCCATTGCCTTCTCTGATTTAGTTGTTACTAAATGTTACTAAATGTTACAAAATTTTTTTTAATTAAAACACAGATTCCCCAGATTTTGCCAATTCATCACTCTGCTTTGGCCTGTCTTTTGAGTTTCATGGAGGTTTATTGAAGCTTTAGCTTGGACAATAAAAAGAGGAAGGTTATTTCTTTGTGTTAATGGCTTTTAAAAAATATGTCTATCTTTTCCTTTTGTTTAATCTTGATTCCAACAGGTAAGAAGCCTATACCTTGCCTTCTACATGATGATAGATTATTCTGTTTGTTTCATTTACGTGTGTGGAGTGCAGCTTCATCTTCATACCAAAATGTGTGGTTGGCTCTGATGGTGTGCCTTCTGTGAAGGAGGGAGCCTGACTCTTTAGCAGCCCTATGTCCTCAGATTTTCTATGTGCTGAAAGGGTTTGTGATATTTTTTTTAGGATTTGTGTTTTGACAGGTGTTAAGCTCCTTAACTTTGATCAGTATTCCTTTAAAAATGTTGTTGTTATAATTTCTTTATAATAAAGAAGGAGAAACAAATTGCCACGCTTTATGATCCAGAGCTGATAAAAGGTCTTTAAAATAAAAGGCATCTCCTCTTGATTTGTCATTCTCCTAGGAAAGCTTGAAGAAAGGTACCAATTATTTCTGACTGGTGGCAAGGGAATTATGAGCAATTCTCTATTAACATGTTTTTGGTCATTTGCCAGCTTATCTGTATGGTCTGCCAATGCTCAGCACTAATTAGCAAAACTAAAGGAAGAGAAAAAAAGAATCACCTAAGTTCAGTCAAACTAACATGACACAGAAAATAGTTGAGAAAAAACTTACTTTTCTAAAAACAGATTCTTGAAAGAAAATCCTACAGATTGGAGTAGTTTGCAGAATTATGAAAGTATTTGGGTTGTTTTGCTTACTTTTTAGGTATTCTGGCCTCTTTGATTATGCTGTAGATTGAATGGTGGGATGAATTGGAAATGAAATGCACTTAAAGATGTTTGTTTTAGTGTTTGTTTAGATACTTCACACATTCAGCTTTTTATCATCTTATCACATAATAGTTTTTTGCCTCTTTCTCACATTTTTTTCTTTCACTAATTTTGGCCCTCGCTTCTTTAGCAGCTGGCCAAATCCCTTGCCTGAGGCCTAGCTTTGTTTCAAGTTTTGACAGAGACACCTTGACATGAGAATTCTCTCATACTCTCCATGATTATCCCTAAAGACACTTTGCTGTGTGTGTGTAGAAAGAAGAAAGGAGGAAGGAGGGAGAGAGAAAGAAAAAAAGAGAAGCATTGTTTATCTTCAAATAGTGTCTAAATAGTTGAATAAGATTTTATCAACATACAATCTCTTTGCATTCAGCACTTGGTTAAGATGTATCATAATGAAAGGGAATTTTTGTCACTATCATTACAAGTAGTGGATTTCTAGGGGATTATAATGGGTCTGTCTCCTCAATCTGAGTTATCTCATTATGGATCCAATGCTAAGAGCCTCTTCTTAGTTGGAATTTGTTCTTTATCAAAGCAAGCTGTGATGCTCTGTTTAATTGTCTCAGTTCTTGTTCAGAGCAGTGATTCATTTTCAGTGCTGTGGTGTAGTGTCTGATATTTATAAAGGCTAATTTAAAGATATAACAAATGATACAGATTAGTGATACAGATTAAACATTCTGCTTTCACATCTGTTGGAGGGATAAAATAAGGATATGTAAATCAACTTAGAAACAAGTATAAACAAGTATATTTTGGCATTCACAGTTTTGGAGTTTGGCTCACAGGTGGCCAGCCTGGCTCACTAGATAAGAGAGGACATAGGGATCTAGGGCCTCAATCTCAGTGAACAGTGAAAACATCATTTACTCAAAAGTGTTCTCTATAAGGCCATAAGTACTGGAGATGTGCAAGGGACAGTAAGGGATTGGTCAAGGATCATGGACGGAGGTTCTGTGTTTCCTGTCAGAGGCATGGCTAACACAGGTCTCTGGGTCTAGGTAAAGCAAATATCCAATGGTAAAAGGAGAGTTTATAGATATCTAGAAGGTTTCTAATCATAGCCTCTATGTCCGGTCTACATTTTTTTTGGTGTGCTCTTTACCTGAATCCCCATATTTTGTTCAACATGTACTTGTGAACACTGTAGAATAGCTTGTTAATGAATTCTGATTTGAGGGATAGTATGAGAGTTGTATTGCAAAACTTTTTGCTGTGCTTCTTGTAACAATGTTGAGGACATTGTCTTTTATCCACGATCTCTAGAAGTACTTGGGGTTCTTCTGAGGATCTGCTATAATATCTTTATATGTTTACTGTGAATCGTGTACCAAGTTGTACTTTCCTCTTTGAACTGACTCCTGTAAATCTGCATTTGTGGCCAATCTACAAAAAGATGGAACCTTATGGGTTGTGTTTTTTCTTTTTTCCTTATGTATATTTATTCTTTGTCCTAAATGCCCTCTATTTATTTTAGTTTAATAATGTTAATTTGAATGATTTTTGAAAAAGGGTGTTTATAAAAAAAATCAAATTTTAGAGGATATTTTACTCTATAATATTCATTGGTAACTTCCACATTTCCTAAAGTTCTATTTGTTAAGAAAATAACAGAGAGAAGCTCTAGTTATAGGCTCAACTATGTGAGTAGATGAGAAGCAGGAGAAAGATTTGGCCAGGGGTGTGTGTGTGTGTGTGTATGTGTTAGTTGCTCAGTCATGTCTGACTCTTTGTGACCCTAAGAACTGTGGCCTGCCAGGCTGCTCTGTCCATGAAATTCTCCAGGCAAGAGTACTGAAGTGGGTTGCCATTGAAATGTCTAATATCTCTTTGCGCTCTTGTAAATGTCCCAGGAAAGACAGCTGCATTCATTCCTATGGAAAGATGAAGATCCTGAGAGTGGGGAGAAGGGAAGAAAGAGAGAATATTGGAGGGGGAAGAAGAGTGATAATTAAAAAGGAGAACCAGAAAGCCATGGGTGAGGAGGAGAGAGGACTGAGACTGCTGGTATGCTTGGTACTACCACAGATGTCCAGAACCGCTTTGATGGCTGCATTAGGCATGACTGAAGAGTAGTCAATGGGTAATGGATTAATATGCCCCAAATGCCTCTATTTTCTTCACTAGTCACATGATTGCTGCAATCAAATTGAAATAAGCCAATAAGAAAACTTAATTAAACCCCAATTTGTTGCTTAATGATATTGTTTTCTTTATTCAAAGTTTCAAAACATTCAAATGTTTCAGAAAATTCAAGTTTTAATTTCCAGAGGAAGACGTATATTTGATTTTCAGAATAATTTGTGATTATAGCCTGTATTGGTAATTCCACTGTTATCACCCCGTGTAATAGTTGCCAGAGCTGGAGTAGGGGAGGTGTGTGAGGCATGCCTTTATTCATGCTGATTATAATACACAATAATTTTTTCATTTTTGACTTCCATAATCACTATGAGGTATTGTTGTCTTTCATGCTTATGCCCAAGTGGGACATGTATGAGGGGGATCAAAGTTAGCTTCCATACATTCTTAAATTGTTTCTACAAGAACGTAAGTATGAAAATAACAAAATTTATGAAGATGAGCTACTACTCATGTTGATATATAACATTAAGATAAATTTGCAGCCAGATTTACAAAAGTAATAAGCATCTTAACTTGGGAGGGAATTATAATTTTAAGTTTTTAAGCCACATTTAATTTAATTCTAATAGGATGCCCTTCTTGCAACATCGTTGTTTAAAATGACTCCTCCACCACAGTTTTGCCTTTGTATAACCACTGCAAGCAGTTTGTCAAATTCTCCTTAGCCTGAGATATCTGAAGCTGTGCATATCAGAAGTTACCATGAAACTAGTGACTTCATGCCCAAACCTATGGCCTGAAATTGTTTTCCAGTGCTCTGATTTCTGCTCAAGAAGTATTTCTCCTTGTTCAAGCCCTCAAACTTCTCTCATGTGTACCAGCAAGAAAATTCCTGCCATATCTAGCAGAATTTAAGCTGAGTTAATGATTTCAAGAAAACACAACCAACCACTGTGTTCTTACTTAGTGGCAGTAGCAGGAGCAGAATAGGGACATGGGCTCTGAGCCTAGTGGCTATGTTCAAATACCAACTTTGCCTCTTATGAGCTATTTTATTTTATTATTTTTTTAATTTATTATTTTAATAGGAGGCTAATTACTTTACAATATGGTAGTGGGTTTTGCCAACATTGACATGAATCAGCCATGGGTATACATGCGTTCCTGATCCTGACCCTCCCTCCCACCTCCCTCCCCATCCCATCCCTCAGGGTCATCCCAGTGCACCAGCCCTAAGCACCCTGTCTCATGCATCAAACCTGGACTGGCGATATGTTTCATATATGATAATCTACATGTTTCAATGCTATTCTCTCAAATCATCCCACCCTCGCCATCTCCCACAGAGTCCAAAAGACTGTTCTATACATCTGTGTCTCTTTTGCTGTCTCACATATAGGGTCATCATTACCATCTTTCTAAATTCCATATATACGCGTTGCTGCTGCTGCTGCTGCTGCTAAGTCGCTTCAGTCGTGTCCGACTCTGTGCGACCCCATAGATGGCAGCCCACCAAGCTCCCCCATCCCTGGGATTCTTCAAGCAAGAATACTGGAGTGGGTTGCCATTTCCTTCTCCAATGCATGAAAGTGAAAAGTGAAAGTGAAGACGCTCAGTTGTGTCCAACTCTTCGCGACCCCATGGACTGCAGCCTACCAGGCTCCTCTGTCCATGGGATTTTCCAGGAAAGAGTACTGGAGTGGGGTGCCATTGCCTACTCCATATATGCATTAGTATACTGTATTGGTGATTTTCTTTCTGACTTACTTCACTCTGTATAATAGGCTCCAGTTTCATCCACCTCATTAGAACTGATTCAAATATATTCTTTTTAATGGCTGAGTAATATTCCATTGTGTATATGTACCACAGCTTTCTTATCATTTCATCTGCCAATGGACATCTAGGTTGCTTCCATGTCCTGGCTATTATAAACAGTGCTGCGATGAACATTGGGGTACACGTGTCTCTTTAAATTCTGGTTTCCTCAGTGTGTATGCCCAGCAGTGAGATTGCTGGGTCATATGGCAGTTCTATTTCCAGTTTTTAAAGGAATCTCCACACTGTTCTCCATAGTGGCTGTACTAGTTTGCATTCCCACCAACAGTATAAGAGGGTTCCCTTTTCTCTATGCCCTCTCCAGCATTTATTGCTTGTTGACTTTTGGATAGCAGCCATTCTAAGAGGGGTACCTCATAGTGGTTTTGATTTGCATTTCTCTGATAATGAGTGATGTTTAGCATTTTTTCATGTGTTTGTTAGCCATTTGTATGTCTTCTTTGGAGAAATGTCTGTTTAGTTCTTTGGCCCATTTTTTGACTGGGTCACCTATTTTTCTGGGATTGAGCTGCATGAACTCTTTGTATATTTTTGAGATTAGTTGTTTGTCAGTTGCTTCATTTGCTATTATTTTCTCCCATTCTGAAGGCCGTCTTTTCACTTTGCTTATAGTTTCCTTCGTTGTGCAAAAACTTTTAAGTTTAATTAGGTCCCATTTGTTTATTTTTGCTTTTATTTCCATTACTCTCGGAGGTGGGTCATAGAGGATCCTGTTGTGATTATGTCAGAGAGTGTTTTTCCTATGTTTTTCTCTAGGAGTTTTATAGTTTCTGGTCTTACGTTTAGATCTTTAATCCATTTTGAGTTTATTTTTGTGTATGGTGTTAAAAAGTGTTCTAGTTTCATTCTTTCACAAGTGGTTGACAAGTTTTCCCAACTGCTGCTGCTGCTAAGTTGCTTCATTGTGTCTGACTCTGTGCGACCCCATAGACAGCAGCCCACCAGGCTCCCCCATCCCTGGGATTCTCTAGGCAAGAATACTGGAGTGGGTTGCCATTTACTTCTCCAATGCATGAAAGTGAAAAGTCAAAGTGAAGTCACTCAGTCATGTCCGACTCTTAGCGACCTCATGGACTGCAGCCTACCAGGTCCTCCGTCCATGGGATTTTCCAGGCAAGAGTACTGGAGTGTACTCTCCAAGTACTGTAGAGTACATCTCCAAGTTTTCCCAGCACCACTTGTTAAAGAGCTTATCTTTTCTCCATTGCATATTCTTGCCTCCTTTGTCAAAGATAAGGTGTCCATAGGTGCGTGGATTTATCTCTGGGCTTTCTATTTTGTTCCATTGATCTATGTTTCTTTCTTGTGCCAGTACCATACTGTCTTGATGACTGTTGCTTTGTAGTATAGCCTAAAGTCAGGCAGGTTGATTCCTCCAGTTCCATTCTTCTTTCTCAAGACGGCTTTGGCTATTCGAGGCTTTTTGTATTTCCATACAAATTGTGAAATTGTTTGTTCTAGTTCTCTGAAAAATACCATTAGTAGCTTGATAGGGATTGCATTGAATCAGTAGATTGCTTTGGGTAGTATATTCATTTTCACTATATTGATTCTTTCAATCCATGAACATGGTATATTTATCCATCTATTTGTGTCATTTTTTATTTCTTTCATCAGTGTTTTATAGTTTTCTATATATAGGTCTTTTGTTTCTTTAGGTAGATTTATTCCTAAGTATTTTATTCTTTTCATTGCAAAGGTGAGTGGAATTGTTTCCTTAATTTGTCTTGCTGTTTTCTCGTTAGTGTATAGGAATGCAAGGGATTTCTGTGTGTTAATTTTATATCCTGCAGCTTTACTATATTCATTGATTAGCTCTAGTAATTTTCTGGGGGAGTCTTTAGGGTTTTCTATGTAGAGGATCATGTCATCTGCAAACAGTGAGAGTTTTACATCTTCGTTTTCAACCTGGATTCCTTTTATTTCTTTTTCTTCTCTGATTGCTGTGGCTAAAACTTCCAAAACTATGTTGAATAGTAGTGGCGATTGTGGGCATCCTTATCTTGTTCCTGATTTTAAGGGAAATGCTTTCAATTTTTCACCATTGTGGATAATGTTTGCTGGGGGTTTATCATATATGGCTTTTATTATGTTGAGGTATGTTCCTTCTATGCCTGCTTTCTGGAGGGTTTTTATCATCAATGGATGTTGAATTTTGTCAAAGGCTTTCTTTACATCTATTGAGATAACCATATGGTTTTTATCTTTCAATTTGTTAATGTGGTGTATCACATTGATTGATTTGTGAATATTGAAGAATCCTTGCATCCCTGGGATAAAGCCCACTTGGTCATGGTGTATGATCTTTTTAATGTGTTGTTGGATTCTGTTTGCTAGGATTTTGTTTAGGATTTCTGCATCTATGTTCATCAGTGATATTGGCCTGTAGTTTTCTTTTTTTGTGGTATCTTTGTCAGGTTTTGGTATTAGGGTGATGGTGACCTCATAGAATGAGTTTGGAAGTTTACCTTCGTCTGCAATTTTCTGGAAGAGTTTGAGTAGGATAGGTGTTAGCTCTTCTTTAAGTTTTTGGTAGAATTCAGCTGTGAAGCTGTCTGGTCCTGGGATTTTTTTGTGTGTGTGGAAGATTTCTGATTATAGTTTCAATTTCTGTGCTTGTGATGGGTCTGTTAAGATTTTCGATTTCTTCCTGGTTCAGTTTTGGAAAGTTATAGTTTTCTAAGAATTTGTCCATTTCTTCCAAGTTGTCCATTTTATTGGCATATAGTTGCTGATAGTAGTCTCTTATGATCCTTTGTATTTCTGTGTTGTCTGTTGTGATTTCTCCATTTTCATTTCTAATTTTGTTGATTTGATTCTTCTCCCTTTTTTTCTTGATGAGTCTGGCTAATGGTTTGTCCATTTTATTTATCTTCTCAAAGAACCAGCTTTTAGCTTTGTTGATTTTTGCTATGGTCTCTTTTGTTTCTTTTGCATTTATTTCTGCCCCAATTTTTATGAATTCTTTCCTTCTACTACCTGGGGTTATTCATTTCTTCCTTTTCTAGTTGCTTTAGGTGTAGAGTTAGGTTATTTATTTGACTTTTTTCTTGTTTCTGAAGGTAAGCCTGTATTGCTATGACCCTTCCCCTTAGCACTGGTTTTACAGTGTCCCATAGGTTTTGGGTTGTTGTGTTTTCATTTTCATTCATTTCTATGCATATTTTGATTTCTTCTGTGATTTTTTGGTTATTCAGAAGCGTGTTGTTTAGCCTCCATATGTTGGAATTTTTAATAGTTTTTTTTCCTGTAATAGATATCTAATCTTATTGCATTGTGATCAGAAAAAATGCTTGGAACGATTTAAGTTTTTTGAATTTACCAAAGCTAGATTTATGGCCCAGGATGTGATCTATCCTGGAGAATGTTCTGTGTGCACTTGAGAAAAAGGTGAAATTCATTGTTTTGGGGTAAAATATCCTATAGATATCAATAGGTCTAACTGGTCCATTGTATCATTTAAAGTTTGTGTCTCCTTGCTAACGTTCTGTTTAGTTGATCTATCCATAGGTGTGAGTGGTGTTAAAGTCTCCCACTATTATTGTGTTATTGTTAATTTCCCCTTTCATACTTGTTAGCATTTGTCTTACATATTGTGGTGCTCCTATGTTGGGTGCATATATATTTATAATTGTTATATCTTCTTCTTGGATTGATCCTTTGATCATTATGTAGTGTCCTTCTTTGTCTCTTTTCACAGCCTTTATTTCAAAGTCTATTTTATCTGATATGAGTATTGCTACTCCTGTTTTCTTTTGGTCTCCATTTGTGTGAAATACCTTTTTCCAGCCCTTCACTTTCAGTCTGTATGTGAGGTAGGTCTCTTGTAGACAACATATATAGGGGTCTTGTTTTTGTCCATTCAGCCAGTCTTTGTCTTTTGGTTGGGGCATTCAACCCATTTACATTTAAGGTAATTATTGATAAGTATGATCTCATTGCCATTTACTTTGGTGTTTTGGGTTCAAGTTTATACACCTTTTCTGTGTTTCTTGTCTAGACAAGATTCTTTAGCATTAGTTGAAGAGCTGGTTTGGTGGTGGTGAATTCTCTCAGCTTTTGCTTGTCTGTAAAGCTTTTGATTTCTCCTTCATATTTGAATGAGATCCTTGCTGGTTATAGTAATATCAGTTGTAGGTTATTTTCTTTCATCACTTTAAGTATGTCCTGCCATTCCCTTCTGACCTGAAGAGTTTCTATTGAAAGATCAGCTGTTATCCTTATGGGAATCCCCTTGTGTACTATTTGTTGTTTTTCCCTTGCTGCTTTTAATATTTGTTCTTTGTGTTTGATATTTGTTAATTTGATTAATATGTGTCTTGGGGTGTTTTGTCTTGGGTTTATCCTGTTGGGACTCTCTGGGTTTCTTGGACTTGGATGACTATTTCCTTCCCCATTATAGGGAAGTTCTCAACTATTATCTCCTCAAGTATTTTCTCATGGCCTTTTCCTTTATCTTCTTCTTCTGGGACTCCTATGATTAGAATGTTGGGGCATTTGACATTGTCCCAGAGGTCTCTGAAATTGTCCTCCTTTCTTTTAATTCTTTTTTCCTCTCTGCTTCATTTATTTCCACCATTCACTTATCCTATCTTCTGCCTCAGTTATTCTACTGTTGGTTCCCTCCAGAGTGTTTTTTTTTAATCTCATTTATTGCATTATTCATTATTGATTGACTCTTTTTTATTTCTTCTAGGTCCTTGTTAAACGTTTCTTGCATCTTCTCATCCTTGTCTCCAGGCTATTTATCTGTAACTCCATTTTGTTTTCAAGATTTTGGATCATTTTTACTATCATTATTCTGAATTTTTTTTTTCCAGTTAGACTCCCTATATCCTCCTCTTTTGTTTGGTTTGGTGGGCATTTTTCATGTTCCTTTATCTGCTGAATATATCTCTGCCTTTTCATCTTGTTTAGATTGCTGTGTTTGGGGTGGCTTTTCTGTATTCTGGAAATTTGTGGTTCCTCTTTATTGTGGAGGTTCCTCCCTGTGGGTGGGGTTGGACAAGTGGCTTGTCAAGGTATCCTGGTTAGGGAAGCTTGTGTCAGTGTTCTGGTGGGTGGAGCTGGATTTCTTTTCTCTAGAGTGCAATGATGTGTCCAGTAGTGAGTTTTAAGATGTATATGGGTTTGGTGTGACATTGGGCAGCCTGTATATTAAAGCTCAGGGCTATGATCCTGCATTGCTGGAGAATTTGCATGGTATGTTTGCTTTGGAACTTGTTGGCTCTTTGGTGGAGCTTGGTTTCAGTGTAGGTATGGAGGCTTTTGGATGAGCTCTTATTGATTAATGTTCCCCGGAGTCAGGAGTTCTCTGGTGTTCTCAGGTTTTGGACTTAAGCCTCCTGCCTCTGGTTTTCAGTCTCATTCTTACAGTAGCCTCAAGACTTCTCCATCCATACAGCACCGATGATAAACATCTAGGTTAATGGAAAAAAGATTCTCCACAATGAGGGACACCCAGAAAGGTTCGCTGAGTTACATGGAGAAGAGGGAGGAGGGAGATAGAGGTGACCAGGAGGAGAAGAGGGGGAATCAAAAGGGGAGAGAGCAATCTAGCTAGTAATCAAATCCTTATGTGCTCTTCACAGCCTGGAACACTGAGAGAGGTTCATGGATTTACATAGAGAAGAGGAGAGGGAGGAAGGAGATAGAGGTGACCAGGAGAAGAGGGGGGTTCAAAAAGAGAGAGACAGATCTAGCCAGTAATCAGTTCCTTAAGTGCTCTCCACAGCCCAGAATACCCAAAGAGATTTATAGAGTTTGGTAGAGAAGAGAAGAAGGAGGGAGGAGATAGAGGTGACCTAGGGGAGAAAAAGGAGAGCCAAAAGGGGGAGAGGGCAATCAAGCCACTAATCACAGTACTAAGTAAAAATGAGTACTGAAGATTAAAGGTACAAAATTTATAACAAATACCAAAAAGCAAAGACTAAAAATCTAAAGTAGAGGATAGACTCTCAAAAATACAATATTAAAAAAAACAAAACAAAATCACAAGAATTATAAAAAATATATATGAAGTTTGCTTTAAAAATAGGGTCTTTTTTTTTTTTTTGAAAGGTAATCAGTTCAGTTCAGTCACTCAGTCGTGTCCGACTCTTTGCGACCCCATGAATCGCAGCATGCCAGGCCTCCCTGTCCATCACCAACTCCCGGAGTTCACTCAGACTCACGTCCATCGAGTCAGTGATGCCATCCAGCCATCTCATCCTCTGTCGTCCCCTTCTCCTCTTGCCCCCAATCTCTCCCAGCATCAGAGTCTTTTCCAATGAGTCAACTCTTCGCATGAGGTGGCCAAAGTACTGGAGTTTCAGCTTAGCATCATTCCTTCCAAAGAAATCCCAGGGCTGATCTCCTTCAGAATGGACTGGTTGGATCTCCTTGCAGTCCAAGAGACTCTCAAGAGTCTTCTCCAACACCACAGTTCAAAAGCATCAATTCTTCGGTGCTCAGCCTTCTTCACAGTCCAACTCTCACATCCATACATGACCACAGGAAAAACCATAGCCTTGACTAGACGAACCTTTGTTGGCAAAGTAATGTCTCTGCTTTTGAATATGCCACCTGGGAAGCCCCACAATAACCATATCACCCCTAATCTTGTATAGGGTTTCCCAGGTGGCGCCAGTGGTAAAGAACCCCCCTGCCAATGCAGGAGAAGTAAGAGATGTATGTTCAATCTCTGGGTCAGGAAGATCCCCTAGAGGAGGGCATGGCAACGCACTCCAGTAGTCTTGCCTGGAGAATTCCATGGACAGAGAAGCCTGGTGGGCTACAGTCATGAGGTCGCAAAAAGTCAGACATGACTGAACACATGGGAGCAGTACTTAATCTTGTTTATCTGCAGCAATACACATTGTACACTTTCAGAAACCCTGGGTAAACAATGACAATGAGGAAGCTAATGGCAGTTAACGCATATTTAGAGCTTACTTTTCTTCACATAAAGAGTCCTGCATGTAGAAATTTATTTTGTCCTCACAAGAACCTCTGAAATAGGCTCTATTTCCTTTTTCATTATACAGATGTGACAGCTAAAGCAGAGGGAGGTGGGTAACTTGCTCATAGTCCATTAGATTAAAAATGACAAAGTTGGCAATGAGGCAGTGATGAAGGGTTAGGAATGGAGGCTGACCACCAGTTTTACTTCTAGAAAACTTGAGATCAACTGTGAATTTTCCCTTTTTTCTTTGTGTTATAAATATTTTAGTAAAATTTTTAAAGAAATTTTAAAAGCTGCTATCTTATTAAGGAAACAGTTCATTATTTTTTGTATTTTTCTAAAATTGTATCTCTTTTTTTAACTTGAGGTTGCTGAGAATGGATATGAATGAACAAAACAATGATAATAAGATGCCCTTTTCCATGTTGTATTAGTAAAATATTTTTCAAGTTGCAAAATATCTAATTCTATAAAGATGCAATAAGATTTTTGAGATTATATATTATAGTTATGGGCTTCTTCAATGGCTCAGCAGATAAAGACTCCACCTGCAATGCAGGAGAAACAGGAGATGCTGATTTGATCCCTGGATCAGGAAGGCCCCCTGGAGAAGGAAATGGCAACCCATTCCAGGATTCTTGCCTGAAAAATCCCATGAACAGAGGAGTCTGGTGTGCTACAGTCCAAAGCATCACAAAGAGTCAGACAGACATGACTGAGCAACTAAGCCCATTATATTTATAAATTTGTGATGACAATCTAATTTGGTAGGGCTGTTTTTGGAAACAAGCTTAAAATATGTGTTGACCATAATAAAGCAGAGAGAGGTAGGTAACTTGTTCATAGTCCATTGGATTAAAAATGACAAAGTTGGCAATGAGGCAGTGATGAATGGTTAGGGATGGAGGCTTGACCACCAATTTTGCTTCTAGAAGACTTGAGATCAGTTTTGAATTTTCTCTTTGTATTATAAATATAAATTTATTTCCATAAATTCAAAGTTTAACTTGGCTAAATCTATTGTGAAAAAGTAATATGAATAATATTAACAATAAAGATAATTTGGAAACAACCAAAAAACAATACAACCTCTGGAATCAAATAGATTCCAGAGCGTGAGTCTATTGCCTAATCTATAGTGAAATGATTAAGGTGTTCAGGAATGCTACCCCATGGTACCAAATGCGATAAAAAACTGCCCATGTACAGCAGGAAGAGCTAGGCTACATTTGAGTTTGGGCTCTGCCTCTGCATGTTTTTAGGTTGTGTAACCTCTCAAAGTTAGTTCCTAATCATTAAGCAGAGATAAAAATGTCTATCCCATAAAAAGTACTAAATGAGACAATGTATATAAAGGGTCTCAGGAATATGGTTCTTTCAAGAAATCTGAGCTATTTTTCTTCTCCTGTTTGGTTTTCTTTAACATGTAGTAGAATAAAAAGACCAAACTTGTTGGGACTAAATATCACAGGTGGGGAATATTTGCTTAGCCTCAGATGTGACAATTCTCTTTGTGATGTGGAAGCAGTATTTTTGACTTTTTTTGCCACCGAATATTAAGTTCCATTCAGATTTCAAGGTCAAATACTCTTTAGTCATATGGAAACATAAGCTTACTTAGAAACTGAGGACCCAAACTACCAGGAGTTGAAAGCAACCTCTGACATTTACGAGCCCTGTGATTTTAAGTAGGTTCAACTTTCCACACCTCTGTTTCCTTATCTGTAAAATAAAAATAATGAGAGCATGTCACTCAGAAGGCTAGGAAAATTTAGATGTTAATTTTGTAGGTTTACAACACTGGCCCATACTTATGAAAACTATATGGTGTATGTGCTCAGTTGTGTCTGACTCTTTACAGCCCTATGAATTGTAGCCCACCAGGCTCCACTGTCCATGGGATTTTCCAGGCAAGAATACTGGAGCAGGTTGACATTTCCTACTCCAGGGGATCTTCCCAGCCCAGGGATTGAATCAGCATCTCTTACATCTCCTGCATTGGCAGGAATGTTCTTTACCACTAGCGGCACCTATAAGCACTCTATGCTGCTGCTAAGTCGCTTCAGTCGTGTCCGACTCTATGCGACCCCATAGATGGCAGCCCACCAGGGTCCTCGTCCCTGGGATTCTCCAGGCAAGAGCACTGGAGTGGGTTGCCATTTCCTTCTCCAATGCATGAAAGTGAAAAGTGAAAGTGAAGTCGCTCAGTCGTGTCCGACTCTTCAGCGACCCCATGGACTGCAGCCTACCAGGCTCCTCTGCCCATGGGATTTTCCAGGTAAGAGTACTGGAGTGGGGGTGCCATTGCCTTCTCCATAAGCACTCTATATGTATTGTTAAATAGAATACTTTGACATTTCTGAAAAATGTCATTGAAGCAATAATTATAACTCTTCTTGAGGTTATTGGTAAGCATTATTTTATCATTGTGCCACAAATCCTCCATCTATGAGCTCTTAAATAATGAGAAGGGCTGGATTCTACACTGTTGTCTTTAGTTCTTGCTGTTCATGAAGTACATAATATGTTACCTTGTTGTCAAGGTAACAGGATTCAGGAAGGTTCTGTAAAATGAGAATGGGAGTCATTAAAGAAAATAGCACCAGGAAATACTTTAGAAAGGGAGATGGCTTAATAACAGACTTTTATTGAAGCAAAAGTGTCTAGATCTCATTGAAGGCAGAGAATCGATTGCTCTGTAGTTCAGCTGCCTTATTGAAAATAGCCTGTATTTTCAAACAAGAGCTTGGCATTTAATATCACCACAATAATGGGGCAGAACTTTTGAGAGTGAGAATAAAAGGAGTTAATAAAGATTTTTTTCCCTTGAGAAAAAGACA
The DNA here is from genome assembly GCF_019923935.1 of Bubalus bubalis. Taxonomy (NCBI): domain Eukaryota; kingdom Metazoa; phylum Chordata; class Mammalia; order Artiodactyla; family Bovidae; genus Bubalus; species Bubalus bubalis. The sequence continues at coordinate 95,322,663 of NC_059158.1, read as the reverse complement.
TAAAATAACAGTAGATGTCACTGACTTATGATTGGGGGAAAATGATATATGAAGAGATTTAACAGAATGAGTCTCAGCATTATGAAGTGTATATCAATATAGCCATTTCACTTGGTTTCTCTATCAAAGTCCTGGAACCAACTCACTTTTGTGCTAAGCCAAAGGTTAATAATGATAAGACAAATCTAATGATAAAACAAAAAATATAATTTGGGAACACATAGCATCATTTACATATCACCTAAAATTGTTCAAAAGAAAGATTTGTTATTGAACACAAATTCCTGTGCCCAATGCACAGCGAGGCCAAACAAACTGAAGTGTTGCAGTGTGAGCAGAGAAAGGATTATTGCAGGGTTGAACAAGAAGAACAGATGGCTTGTGCTCAAAAACTGAACTCTCTGATGGTTTGAGGGGAGAAGCTTTTTATTTTTAATTAATTTTTATTGGAATATATCTGATTTACAATGTTGTATTAATTTCTACTGTACAGCAAAGTGAATCAGTTATATGTGTACATATATCCTCTTTCTTTTTGGATTTCCTTCTCATTTAGATCACCATAGAGCACTGAGTAGAGTTCCCTGTGTTATACAGTAGGTTCTTATTAGTTATCTATTTTATGCATGTGTGCACACTTGCTAAATCATTTCACTCATGTCCAACTCTTTGCGACCCTATTTGACTGTAGCCCCACCAGGCTCCTCTGTCCATGGGATTCTCCAGGCAAGAATACTGACGTGGGTTGCCATGCCCTCCTCCAGGGGATCTTCTCTATCTGGGGATCGAGCCCACGTCTCTTGCATTGTCCACTGCATTGCAGTAGACATTACCGCTGAGCCAGCAGGGAAACCCTTATCTGTCTTATACATGGTATCAATAGAATATAGGGCTTCCCTGGTGTCTCAGTGGTAAGAATTCGCCTGCTAATGCAGGAGACAAGGGTTTGATCCCTGGGTTGGGAAGATCTCCTGGAGAAGGAAATGGTGACCTACTCCAGTATTCTTACCTGGGAAATCCCACAGACAGAGGAGCCTGGCAGGCCTGTCCAATCCATGGGGTTGCAAAGAGTTGGACACGACTTAGTGACTAAACAATAACAACAATCAATCAATAGTGTTTATATGACAATCCTAATCTCCTAATTCATCCCATCCACCCTCCCATTTCCTAGGGGAGAAGTTTTTATAGGAGAAATTTGGGGTGAGGGCTGGAGGATATGTGACTTTCTTCTGATTGTTTGGTGGTGAGGTAACAGGGTGACGTTCTCAGAATCCTGCACTCAGACAGAAGTCACCATCCTCTACCTGGGTGGAGGCTTCAGTTCCTGTAGAAAAACTCAAAGATATTCCTTCAGAGGAACCAGGAACCTGCTGCATCACCCCACTATTATTTCTTGACTGCTCCTCCCTTGTTTCTGCATTCCCTCTCTTCTCTGATTAGCAACTGTTAATCTGTTCTTGGGTATTCAGGGAGGTTCGGGGAGGCTAAAGCCTTTTCTTATGAAAGAGAAATGGGAACATGGAAAGGATTTGTACCCCAGAGGGCCCCACAGAGTCCTACTTGGTTTTAGGTTTTTGCTATTTTTGCTTTTTACCATTAACCTACTTTTTAAAAACAAAACAATGTTTATTCTTTTTTATTTTTTTGCAAAGTCAAGAAAAGAGGAGTGTATGAGAAAAAAGACCAAGGTATATGAGATGTTTAACAACTTCATTGCTTATATTGTTTTATCTTAATGCATACTATCTCATCTGATAACAACATATTAAAAACTAAGAAAAAATATTGAGAATCTCAATTGAGGTTCTTGATTATGAGTGATAGAAACTGACTAGTTTTTCTAACAGTAAAAGATGCATCCTTGCTTGAGATCCATGGCGATGGCTGATGCTACCACAGATAATTCTAGCCAGTTCCTTTTCTTTGTATTATTGCTCCAAAGCCCTTGGCACAGAGCCACTTGGCTGAGACTAGGCCACGTGTTTGTGCCCTGGCTGTAGGGATGGGGAGCTGAGCCATCTGCTTCCCCTTAGATGCCATAGTGGGTGGGCAAAAATTTGCTTCACATCAAGTCTCACACAGTGGGGTCTCCCCTTAGTTAGAAAAGAAGTTGAGATACAACAAATAACAGCAAATACAAACACCCTAGAGTATAATTTTTAAAAGACTGAAAAAAAGAAGAGATAGAATCGAGCCCTTTTATATATGTGCTATGTATTGCATATGGTAAGCTATACTTGTATGAGAACTCAAGAACTTGCCTGGCAATTAATATCATCTTATATGAATGCACTCTCCTGGATGTCCCAGAAGTGCAGCTCCATCCCACTGAAGATGTTTTAAAGACTCCTGGAAGGCAAATAAATAATCTCTTTCCTGACCCATGGAAATAAAAGTAAGCAGAAATAGTTTATCTTCTTGAATGCTAGACTCATAAAATTAATGTCTTCCCTCTCCTAGTTTGGCTTTTCTTTGACCAGGTGCTGATAGTACAGTTGGTCCAGCTAAACAGTCCTCTAAAAGAATTCCACAGGGAGGTGTCTTATACCAACTACTGGTGGTTATTAGAACTTAACGTAGATGTACAGCTTTGGCCATCTGATGCGAGAAGCTGACTCACTGGAAAATACCTTGATGCTGGGTAAGATTGAGGGCAGGAGGAGAAGGGAGCACAGAGGACAAGATGGTTGGATGGCATCATTAATTTAATGGACATGAGTTTGAGCAAACTCCGGGAGATGGTGAAGGACAGGGAAGCCTGGCACGCTGCAGTTGATTAGGTTGCAAAGAGTCGGACAAGACTTAGCGACTGACCAACAACAGCAGCATCTTTTATTTTCAGCTTGGTCTTGGGTCTTAGTCCAATTTGGACTAAGTTTTTCATAGAAAAACTCCCATTGCTATCTAGTAACTGACAGTTGGTGTTCCTGAAGAGGACAGAATAAATGATTCAGATAAATATTCAAAGACAGAATAGAAAAATATCTTGAAATAAAGAAATCTGTGGCTAGGAGGGCACAGTATATGCAAGGGAAAAGATGGTAGAGCAGGACCAATATCAATCTATATTCTAGAGAAGTTACTGAATTTCAAGGATCTAGAAACCATTCTTAAGGCAAAAGAAAAAAATTATCATGTTTAGACTACATCACAGTGACTTTCAACGACAGAGTATCATGGAGCAACATCAGGTATCTAAAAGGAAAAAGTATGATTCAATGATTTTTTTTTTAAAGATCAAAGATCCATGTTGTCAACTGTGCAAAAAAGAATATAGCACAAATTAGGCCTTGGAAAAAGATTACCTGATGAATTTTTTCAAGGTGGTTGAAAATCAGACATTAGAGAAGTGAGTCATGATGAGGATCTTGGAAATTGGGAAACTTGTATTAGAAGGCTGGGAATGAAAACTAACTTGTCTCTATTAGAATCAGGGCTCAACAAGTATGAGAATTATGGTTATAGGGAAGTATCTAAGTGTTAAAAGTGTAGGCAATGTAAAAATAATAATCTACAAAGCAAAATAATGAAAGATGAGGAGAAAAAGTGTGATAGAAATGTAAGTGCACTTTTTTGGCAGAAAGTCATAAAACATATTCTAATGTAGCTAGTTCAAGAAATATGCTTTAATATACCATTTAAACTTTTCTTAAAAAAATGAAAGAGATTAGAGACTCACAGTCCTAGAGAATGAACTTATGGTTGCTGTGGGAGGGGAGGAGAAAGGGAAGGGATAGTTAGGGAGTTTGGGAATGGCATGTACACACTGCTGTATTTAAAATGGATAACCTACTGTGTAGTACAGGGAACTCTGCTCAATGTTATGGGGCAGCATGGATGGGAGAGGAGTTTGAGGGAGAATGGATACATGTATATGTATGGCTGAGTCTCTGCTGTCCACCTGAAACTACCACAATGCTGTTAATCAGCTATATTCCAAAACAAAATGAAAAGTTTAAGGAGAAAAAAAAAAGAGATCAGAGACAACTTCATAAACAACAGAAAAAAGAAAATACAAATATCAGAAAATATAAATAAAATATTAGGAATAAGAACAAAGTATATCTGTTTTTTAAAAAACGAAGATAACTGAGATAAAGTACCTATAACAAGAGAAATAGTCTCAAATTAGTTTTATGAGAATACGGATTCTGCCTGTTTCATTTGCTGTTGTCTTTAAGTTTTTAGAACAGAGATAAAATCAAACTGACTTGAAAATGAAGAAAGTATTTGGCTTATGTGTTAAAAAAACAAAATTCAACTGAGTAAATTTTAGAGATCTTACTGGCTTTTTTCAATGATTCAAGAATTGGGCAGTATCCAGTCTAGCAGATAGAAATGAGCTCAGAGGAGTTATACAAAATGAATCACTTAGCAGCAGAAGGGAGCAGGAACAAGGAAGTTACACTAGGTCGGAAAAGTAGATTGGATGTGGGAAGGTTGATGTCCTTCTGGGCAAGGCAGGGGTCTCTTAAATAAATTATCTAACCAGTGCTGACCAGGGGATTCCTGATTGACTGGTTTAGGATTCCATTTCCAGGAGAGCTGAAGGTGTAATTAAGTTTCAGTTTGGTGATGTGGGACTTAGCCTGTAGTGATTCTATTTTGAACCTGTTAAACCTGTTATCTTATTTTTAACATTTGTAACCAAAGGTCTAGTGGAATAGTGGGTGCCCTGAGGGTCTCTGTCTTTGGTTTTCTGTGAAGGTCTTTGGTGTGTACTGAAAAGGAAAGGCAGTGGAAAGGCAGATAGGTGGATTTAGACCAGACTTCTCAAAGTGTGGGGCTTCCCTGGTGGCTCAGAGGTTAAAGCATCTGCCTGCAATGTGGGAGACCCAGGTTCAATCCCTGGGTCGGGAAGATCCCCTAGAGAAGGGAATGGCAACCCACTCCAGTATTCTTGCCTGGAGAATCCCATGGACAGAGGAGTCTGGTAGGCTACAGTCCACCGGGTCGCAAAGAGTCGGACACGACTGAGCGACTTCACTTTCACTTTCTCAAAGTGTGAACCCTAGATCTCTAGGACTTCTCAAATCTCTTCCAAGAAATCTGCAAGGTTAAAAGTATTATACTAATACTAACAGAATTGCTGATACCTCAGTGTGAGTCAAGGCCATAGCTCCAAAATGCAATAGTGATGCTTGTATTCTTTTCTGTCAGTCCCTCGCAGCCAAAATTGCCAGTTTCACTTGCGAATGTCATTGATAAAGCAGTAAAAGCTATTAATTTTATTAAATCTCAACTTCTGCATGCATGTCTTTTTAATATTTTGTCCAATGAAATGAAAATAACCATAAAGCACTTATGCAATATCTTAAAGTACAGTGGATGTTTCTGATTGTCTCAAGGAAAGCATTTTGAGATTGAGATACAACTGAACTAGCTGCTTTTTTTCATATAACACCATTTTATTTCAAAGAACCACTGACAAATTACTGTTATTCAGATGTTATTCAGATGTGAGTATTTGATAGACATTTTCTTGAAAACAAATGAAGTGAATCTGTCACTTCAAGAAACCCACTGCTAGTATTTATTATTACTTTTTTTTTTTAACCAAAGATAAAATTCAAGCTTTCAGGCAAAAACTTGAATTTTGGAAACTTGTGTCTGCCACCATGAACTGAATAGCTTCCCCATATTAAAAGGCTTATCTGGTCATAATGATGATGATATTACCAAATGTAATTTTTTGGTATTCAGTTCAGTTCAGTCGCTCAGTCGTGTCCAACTCTTTGCCACCCCATGAATTGCAGCACGCCAGGCCTCCCTGTTCATCACCAACTCCGGGAGTTTACTCAAACTCACATCTATTGAGTTGGTGATGCCATCCAGCCATCTCATCCTCTGTCATCCCCTTTTCCTCCTGCCCCCAATCCCTCCCAGCATCAGAATCTTTCCCAATGAGTCAACTCTTCGTATGAGGTGGCCAAAGTACTGGAGTTTCAGCTTTAGCATCATTCCTTCCAAACACCCAGGACTGATCTCCTTCAGAATGGACTGGTTGGATCTCCTTGCAGTCCAAGGGACTCTCAAGAGTCTTCTCCAACACCACAGTTCTAAAGCATCAATTCTTCGGCACTCAGCTTTCTTCACAGTCCAACTCTTACATCCATACATGACCTTTTTGGTATTACATAATGAAATATGTCAGCATTGAGAAGATTCATATAACTTAGCTCGTATTTCCCAAATGACCAATGTATATTATTGCAAAATCATGCTTAATAAAAGATCTATTTATACTACAAAAGACCAATAAATTAAAAAAAATTAGTTAAGTAATTAATTAATTATTGGATGCAATGGGTCTTCATTGCTTTGTGTGGGCTTTCTCTAGTTGTGTTGAACTGGGAGGCCACTCTTTGAGTGGGGGCCACTCTTTGTTATAGTGCAAGCTTCTCATTGCAGTGGCCTCTTTTCTTACAGAGCACGGGTTCTAGGCACATGAGCTTCAGTAGTTGTAGAATGTGGGCTCAGTAGTTGTGGAGCGTGGGCTTAATTGCTCTGCAGCCTGTGGAATCTTCACAGACCAGGGATTGAACCTGTGTCCCCTGCACTGGTAGGTGGGTTCTTATCCAGTGAGCCACCAGGAAAGTCCCCAAGCTAATAGATTTTAATGTAAAAAAAAGTTCAAGATATAAAATGTTTGTTTGTTTGGTTTCAGATTCAGATATTGTAATTAACATTTAAGATACCAGGTATGACTAAAATGTCATACCTAAGTAGATCCTGAATTCACCTCCTCCCACAAGCACACCAAAATTGCAGCTATTTACAGAGCAACTAAATACACCTCCTATAACATATTCCATCAATACAGAAGGGCAAAATGTAAAGAAATACTTCTGTTCCTATTCTTACTCTTTTTATCAGTCCTCAGAGGAAGCTTTAACATTTTTTTTTTTTTTAAGCTCTGGATATAATTATATGATACCTGAAGAAGGATTTCTTCTAAAGTGATAATAGATGACTGTTAAAATATAAATATGCAAAGAGAGAAGAGAAAGAAAAAATTTTTAAGGAAACTTGATATTTTACATTTATCACAAAAGCTTAAAGCTTATTTAATTGAGGAAAGTGCCTTTATACTTTTATGTGCCCCTGTCTTTTTTGGCTCACTTCTGGGTTTTAACCTGGGTATTTCCAAACGCTGACCACTTTCTTTTACTTTTTGCCAGAAGTGGAGCCACCTGAAACAGGACCATGCACGAGGAATCTGAGGCTGTATTTCCTGAAGGCCCTGTCATGGTGTCCTGAGAAGGGCTGCATGTTGGAAGTCCAAATGGGCTTCCTGTCCTCAGTTCTGAGGCTTTGCATCACTTGATAGTGCCTCTCCCCCCGTGACTCCTAAGTATGTCCTTTGTTTCTTACATAGTATGATTCAGTGGGATGTATAGTCATCAAAAGTATATTTTACTTTTAAACAAACGCATGTATACCAGTAGTCTTTCCACTCTTCATCCTTTAAATCTTTTTCAGAAGTACTAGATCGTATTGTCCAACCTGATTAGAGATACCAATCCCACAAGATGAACCATGAAAAAAGGTACTGTGAGTAAAAACACATTGGAACATGTTGCATACAATATCTCTGCTTTGGATAGTCCCTGTGTATTAACATATTGAAGGGTGGGCTTAGCACTTCTTTAAAAACCTGGACTTAAGACTCTGTTATCCCCCAAATTCCCATTAGCATCTAAGAAGGCTCTCATTCATCAAATTCCACAGGAAGCAGACTATAAGCAGGAAAGGAAGCTAATTCTTTCATGGAATATTTTATGGAAAACTTGGGCTGGTGAAACAGTATTTCATAGCAGGAATTCCATAGCAGTTTCTGCAACCAAACAGATCTGGGTTTGAATTTCAACCTTTTCCTTATGTATTTAATAACCATAGTCTGGATAAAATTTTCAATACTTCATAGCTCTTATTTTGAAAAGGAATTGTAGGGAGAATGAAGAGATGAGGTATCTAAAGTAGGTGCTCAAACAGTGTTTACTTTCTATTCTCTTTAAGACAAGTTTCAAGTTATGCTTTCTTTCCTCTTAAGTCTATCTTATTACCTTTAAGGCAACCATTCTGTCTCTCCAAAGAAACCTGGAAACTTTCCTCTCTTTTTACTTCCTCTGAAACAGTTTATTCTTATCTTGGCCCTTAGTGTTTCCTGTTTGGTATGATTAACCAAGACAAACCAAATAGATGCAGAAAGTACTTTATATGGCACCTTGGATGGGAAGGGAGTTTGGGGGAGAATGGATATGTATATATGTGTGGCTGAGTCATTTTGCTGTATACCTGAAATTATTACAGCATTTATAATCAGCCATACTCTTTTATAAAATAAAAAGTTAAAAAAAGATTAAAAAAAGAAGAAAATTTAAACAGGACTTTAAGGGTAAAGAAAATAATGTGATTTAGCATTTAGCTACATAAAAATATTTAGCCTTAAAAAAGTTTTTATTTCTTACTTTCCAATAGTCATAATGGCTTCCCAGGTGGCGCTAGGGGTAGAGTCTACTTGCCAATGTAGGAGACGCTGGAAATGTGGGTTCCATCCCTGGGTCGGGAAGATCCCCTGGAGTAGGAAATGGCACCCCACCCCAGTATTCTTGCCTGGGAAATCCCAAGGACAGAGAAGCCTGGAGGGTTACAGTCCATGGGGTCGCAAAGAGTTGGACACAGCTGAGCATCAGCATGAGCATTCCAATAGTCATGATAGTCCTAATAGCTCATTAAGATACAGAATCAGCTTGGGGGACTTGATGTGGCCTTCTCCTTATTTGCATTTTGTATTTATCCCAGTCATTGTGCTGAACTATCTCTAGTTAGAGTAGCTTCTGAGTTGATCTTCCTGCCTCTAGAATCCCTTAGTATCCCAGTGATCACCAACACACCTGTCAGTCCATCTTCCTAGAAATTCCATTTTATCTGACTCTCCTAGTCATTCATTTTAGTAACTTACCTTGCACATAGGATTGTGTCTAAGGAGCCTTTCACTGTTAAATTCTTCCAGCCTAGCTGTGTAGTGTCTTTTACATGTAACCCCCTATTTCACCAAAACCAGAATTTTTTCTGTTTTATGTATGTACTAGGCTCACACTAGTGCTGCCAGTTTGCTTTCCTCCAAACCTCTGTGCTCCTCCCCTTCTTCTCTGATTATTGTAAATTTTAAGGAGCAATGAAGTGTTTTCTTCTACCTGAAACCTTCCCTTCCTACTCCAGCCAGTGAATATGATTTCTTTTTTGAATAATTGACCACATCTGGCTAAGTTTGAACCACTTACTGTGGTATATAATCAAATGCCTACCTAAAAAAGTAAGACTTTACCTTTTATCACCCCATAGGGAATTTCTAGAAAAAAGACATTACCTTTTTCCACCTCTAGAAAACAGGAATTAATTTTTAAACTTCTCTTGTATTGCTTATGAGGTCTAGCATAGTGCATTGGTTGATTAACTGACTGAATCAGGTATGATTTTGACTTCATCTGAACTTTTGCTTTTATCATCTAAATACTGCCATCTTCCTTGTCTTGTGACTTTGTCCCATGATTTATCTTAATTGTTTTCAAACAGTGTTTGAAGTTCTATCTAGGGGAATCTGATTGGTCTTCCCAGGTAGTGCAGTGTTAACAAACCTGCCTGTCAATAGAGGGGACACATGCGCCTCAGGTTTGATTCCTGCAGAGGATTCCCTGGAGAAGGAAATGGCAACCCACTCCAATATTCTTGACTGGAAAGTTCTGTAGACAGAAGAGCCTGGTGGGCTGCAGTCCATGGGGTCACAAAGAGTTAGACACGATTGAGCATCATGCAAAAGCAAGGCAAAAGAGTGTAGAGTTAAGACTAGGGAGCCCTGGAAATGTTTATATGTTCTTGCAACTATGTGCCATTGTAATCAGAAGAAAGTTCTTTTGATCAAGCAATTTAAATAATGAATTGCAAAATAAGGGCATAAGGATTGAGAAAAGACAGTGAAGTACAAGAGGTTTGGGATGAAATGGAGCACAAAATTTCTATGGAAATTAATGAATAACCTTATGTTCTGTTCAGGAGTTTTCTGATAAAATCAGTTTTAGGAAGCCATCCATTTTCTTCCAAATTTTTTATTTCTTTGAGAAAAAGCAAGGCATGAATAGTAGAATTTTGAAGAGACAGTTCAGGGAAGAAACATACAATCTGCTGTTGTATTACTTTAAAAGGGAAAAACATCATAGGAAATGCCTGAACATTTTATTTTGTCCTGACAAAAGCATTTAGATTAGAAACTCCTGCCTATTTATTAATATTTGTCTACACCTCCATTATCCAATCCATGTGAAGGTTCTGTTGGTTTCTACTTCACACTGCATGACAAATTTACACTTTTATTTCTACTTCCATTCATAACTGTACATCAAATTTCATCAGTCCTAGACTGGAACATTGTAAATGTCTTCTAATTCTTCTTACTCTCATGAGTCTCTTTTCCCCTTAATCCACTCACCATGCTGCATCCTGAATCATATTCTTTAAGTACACTTACATCATGCACGTTTCTGCTCACAGAAATGCCTGTCAACTTAAAAGAAAATGCACAATGTGAGAGTTATGAGTTAAGTTTTATTTGGGGCAATATGAGGACTGCAGTCAGGGAGACAGAACCTCAGATAGTTCTGAGAGACTGTTCCAAAGATGTATGGGGGAAGGAGAGTGTATATGTGATTTTGGAGAAAGGAGAGTACACACAATCAAGCAAATTTATATTTTAGAAAGTTTCTGCTGGTCTCACGGAGCTTTTGCTGGTCATGAGAAACAGTTGTCACCATGAAGGATTTTAGCACTTTTGAGGAGGAGGTACAAGAATTGGGCTCATAAAATCAACTCCTGAGACTAACAATCTGAAGATCTGTCCTGCCAGTTTTCTAGGAGCACAGAGTGCTTCATTTCTGCTCTCCACTCTGCATTCCTTCAGTGGGTGTTGGAGGTCAGCAGAACATGATTGAATCCTTGTGGAGGTAGCTGTCAACCAATTTTTGGTTGACATATCAAATAAAGTTCAAATACTCACGTCCTATTTGGGCCTGACCTACTCTTTCTCTAAAATGACTTTTCAATGCACAACCTATGGTCTAGCCATGCATAACTTCTTGCTCTTTTTCGACACAATCTATAATTTCTTGCTTTTGTTTTTATGATCATCCTGTTATCCCTACTTGGAATGTCCTCTTTCATTTCTACCTGTTGAAATAATTTCCGTCCTCCAAAAAACAGCACTAACTGTTGCTGCTGCTGCTGCTAAGTCGCGTCAGTCATGTCCGACTCTGTGCAACCCCATAGACGGCCGCCCACCAGGCTTCCCCGTCCCTGGGATTCTCCAGGCAAGAACACTGGAGTGGGTTGCCATTCCTTCTCCAATGCATGAAAGTGAAAAGTGAAAAGTGAAGTCGCTCAGTTGTGCCCGACTCTAGCGACACCGTGGACTACAGCCCACCAGGCTCCTCTGTCCATGGGATTTTCCAGGCAAAAGTACTGGAGTGGGGTGCCATTGCCTTCTCCGGCACTAAGTATTAACTATTAAATAATTTTTTAAAAAACCACCATTGACTTTCTGAATACTTATGAATCACTCTTGTTTCTATGCGTTGGTTTTCAAAAAACATGTTTTTGGTCATAATTCTATTCTCCTAAATCAGCAGCAGAAACTTGTTTTATTCATTTTTATTTATCACATAGCATCTAGGACAGATGCTTTTGTTTATTTCTATTATTCTCATAAGGATTAACAACAAGAATGACAAGGGCTACTCTGGATTATTGTCCAACTCTTTTGCCTCAGTTTTAAAAAATCATTAATTATTTAATCTATTGTGAATAGGACTCTCTAGGCAATGATGATCAATGGGAAATACATTTATTAGATGAGAAGCTTATGGAAAGCTTTACAATGTATGGTTAAGGCTAACAGTACCTGAATCTTTTAAATAATCTAAATATCACAAAAAGAGACATAATTGGATTTTGTTGCTTCCTGCTATGATGCTGTGGGGTTCCCTGGTCACTCAGTGGTAAAGAATTCGCCTGCCAATGCAAGAGATACAGATTTAATCATTGGCTTGGAATGATCCCCTGGAGAAGGAAATGACAACCCACTCCAGTATTCTTGCCTGGGAAATCCCATGGACAGAGGAGCCTGGCAGGCTACAGTCCATGGGATCACAAAAGAATCGGACATGACTTAGCGACTAAACAACAACATGATGCTATAGATCGTATATAACACAACCTATGAAGCTTTATATTTTAAGAATTCAACATTAATCTGATCAAGCCTCTAGTTCTAACTAAAAGTTTATAAGAATATAGCAGACAGAGAAACAGGTTAGATTATTATATAATGGTGCAACAATCAAAACCCAGAAGCTGTGAAAATGTATTGGTCAAATGATCTGATGGCTTCAAAGGTAAATTGCAAAGAAACTTAAAAAGCATATTAGCTGAATGCATTATAGAGAGTTTATTTGAACAAAGCAACCATAAAAGTAAGTCAAACACCAACCATAGCAATAGAAACCCAAAATAGTGTGTGAGGGTATTTGCCTATAGTGTGGATATTTGATAGCATTAGTTAGTTAGTTAGTTCAATCGCTCAGTCATGTCCGATTCTTTGTGACCCCATGAACTGCAGCACGCCAGGCCTCCCTGTCCATCACCAACTGCCAAAGTCTACCCAAACCTATGTCCATTGAGTCAGTGATACCATCCAACCATCTCATCCTCTGTCATCCCCTTCTCCTCCTGCCCTCAATTTTCCCAGCATCAGGGTCTTTCCAAATGAGTCAGCTCTTCACATGAGGTGGCCAAAGTATTGGAGTTTCAGCTTTAGCATCATTCCTTCCAATGAACACCCAGGACTGGTCTCCTTTAGGATGGACTGGTTGGATCTCCTTGCAGTCCAAGGGATTCTCAAGAGTCTTCTCCAACACCACAGTTCAAAAGCATCAATTCCTCGGCACTCAGCTTTCTTTATAGTCCAACTCTCACATCCATACATGACTACTGGAAAAACCATAGCCTTGACTAGACGGACCTTTGTTGATAAAGTAATGTCTCTGCTTTTGAATATGCTATCTAGGTTGTTCATAACTTTCCTTCCAAGGAGTAAGCATCTTTTAATTTCATGGCTGCAATCACCATCTGCAGTGATTTTGGAGCCCCCCAAAATAAAGTCAGCCACTGTTTCCACTGTTTCCCATCTATTTGGCATGAAGTGATGGGACTGGATGCCATGATCTTAGTTTTCTGAATTTTGAGCTTTAAGCCAACTTTTTCGCTCTCCTCTTTCACTTTCTCTTTTAAGGTATTCTTAAATATTGCTATTTTTATATGTGGTAATGTTATTGTTGATATATTATTAAAAAAAGACCTTATACTTTAGAGATACAAACTTAAATTACAGAAGAAATGATCTGATGTGTGGGATTTGCTTCAAAATAAACAAATTTTTGTGGATGATTTGGGTGGATGGGTATGTGGGAAAGCCTACAATGTGGCCTTTAAAAATGTACAGTTTATAAAGACTAATATTGGGTCATGAATGGAAGCTGTGGTGATTGGTAAGATACCAGACTCGAGGTAGAACTCAGCAATGATATGTCTACAGAAAAGATTATTTTACACCAGAGGTCATTTTAAGCAGAAGCTGACCCTTTAAAATTCTCTTCTCCGCCTAGAAGTTTCCCTCTTTTGCTTTCTATGTCTGGGCACTGCCCCACCTTCAGGTTTTGCTCTTTATTCCCTACTTCTCCTTTCTTTTTCCTCTTCTACCTACATTCTCTTCTTTCACTTTTCAACTATCCTCCATTTGCTAGGCATATTATTCAATAAAATTTTATATATTTTAAAAGAATTTGTGTTTTCCCTTTTTTGATTGCAGTAGTAGATTATTTTATATATAGGTGATCATCTCCCTAGGTTTGAGAGGAACAATCATGATTTATGACTTTTATCCAAGAGAAGTTATTAATAGCATCTTGTCCTTCTCAAAAGTATCCTGGATTATACGATAAATATGCTTATATTTTTCTGAAATTTGCAATAGTTAGCTGTCATTCATATGCTTTAGTAGTACCTTAATGGTATCATGTGTCTGAATCTATTTCAAGGCTTGGTTTTCCCCTGTACTTTACTCTGGTAAGACTAGCTCATGTGGGCCAATGGTTTTCAATAGAAATAAAGTTTCCACTCTTAAGATATTTTTCTAAGTAGACATTTGTTCTAATGAAAACACTTAACTTTGAGAAATAGAACATTAAAGTATTGGCAGCCATATACTCCTTTCAGTAGATTTATTTGGCACAATTGGAACATTTAGAAGCAGAGAGCAGGATCTCCAGGGAGCAGAGGACAGACATACTTTGACAGGGAAGGAAAGTGCCAAGAATAGGCACTTGTAGGGAGGTAAAGCCAGATATGGAGGCTGGAATGTGACCTAAAAGCTGAAATGCATCAGTGAGAGTTGATGGAGTCAGACATGAGATCAGAAACAGTTCAAGACTAAGGTAACAACAGTTTTGTTTATAAAGAAGATAATGTTGTCTCTATTGTAAATAACAAAAACACCAAGACAAAACAAGAACAACAATAATAGAGTGAAACATGGATTAGCAAGAAATGCCCCTCCCCCCACCCCCCATAACTTCCCTTGAATATAACTTAAAAACTAGATTTTGCTCAATTTATTGTTCTCTCAAACCAGTTCCTTACCTTCCTCAGACTTTTGTTTCAGAGCGTAATTAGATTCCAAGATAGTGCGGGATGGTTATGAACCTGATTCACATCTTCTGATCACAGGGGCATCCTCTTAGGATATATGTTCTTGATTATTTCTTGGTTCTAAAGTTTTATCAGGACCTGCTCTCATATCTATATTCAAAATCCTCCAACTATTGACCACAGAAGTTGTCAGATGCCCTCTTGATGCTGGGAGTTGTGGGGAAAGCTCTGTGAGCCTGTCTCAGAAAGGCTGCCTTGATGACTAAGGTAGCCTTCTCCACCCTTCTGTGTCTATGTCAGGCACCATGCTCAGAAGCTTTTCCAGATTTGGTACTTTTTTCTGGCATTACCGGGAAAGAGAAGCACAGTTGATCTCTGCTCCTGGACCCCCAAATTCATCTGGAGTTTTTGGTCTGTCTTGGGCATGATTGCCCTCAGATCCTTGCTTATGTTGCTTTGATCTGTATGGTACATTTTTTTACAAGTGATTGTATATTTCTTTTGGTTGTGGGTCACATTTTTTTGCCTCTTCACATTCCAGTGGTTTTTTTTTTTTTTTTTTTTGATGCTGGACAATATAAATATTATATGATTGAGGATCTGGATTATGCTTTCTCTTTTTAAAAGTTATTACTTTTGATTTAATAGACACTCAAGAAACTTAATGATTAGCTTGGTTCTTTTAAAGTTTGCTTTTAAGTTTTAATTGTTCATGGCTGGAGTAGTTTTAATCTAGGTAAGTTTAGTTCTGATATTAAAGGGTGAGCCTCTGAAGTCTTTACTCCTTGTTCATTAAGGTCTTTCTACTTTGGCTAGTTATATTTCAAACCCTTTCCATCCCTATCTACTCTGGGAATTTTTCAGCTTACAGCTCCTTAGTTGTTCTTTACCTAGCTTAATAGAGCCTTTATGCTATGAGTGTGCCCCTAGTAAAATTTAGGAACAGACTCAAGGGGGCTCCCTTATAGATTTTTGGAGTCCTTTTAATCTTTCCTCTCTAGTCTCTGCCTAGCACATTTCATCTGTCATAGCTTCCCTGAACTCGATCTCTATTTCCTTAATTTAGTGCTACCCTTATTCTTCATTTGGGTTTTTCCTCTTTGTACTGTAATCCTTAATGTATATCCAGTCAGAATATGGGATGATCATAGGGCCCACTTTATTTGCATCCTTTCCCATAGGAACCATGGTCCTCCTTTACCTCTGGCACAGGCCTGAAAAGAATTACTGCATCTGTTTTGTCAAGCCTTCTACTTACTTCTGGAAGACAAAACTGCTACCAGTTTACTCCATCAAGGTTAGAAATGGAAATCTATGATTGTTCCTTTTAAGTTGTACTTGCCTGTACCTTTTAAGCTGTACTTTTAAGTATAAATTCCTCTGACAGATAGGTAATGTATTCTAGTGTGCATTGTGGTCCTACCAACCACTTAGGCTTATTGAAAACTACTGCCACTCTACAGGTGGTGGCAAAAACTTTGATCACTTACTGTTTTTTGAATCTATCTTCTTTTACCACTTCTTTATTTTTGTATCTATTTTTTTCCCTACTATTGGGGATACTCAGAAGATGACACACTTTTTGTCTTCAAACAGCTGATGAACTAAACCTTACAAAGTACTGCAATACAAAGTCAAACAAGGAAAATATGGAGAGAAGCATAGAGCTGAACATGTTTTAAATGGGTCTGAAAAGCAAAGTAGAATATCAGGTTTGGTTGTTGGTAGCCAAAAACACTTATTTATTATGTGTCCCAGTTACATGCTGCACACTGTTTCAGGGATTAAAGCCTGTAGTTAAAAGTGGTTTATTAAAAACAAATCTTCTTAACAAAGGTACTTGTTTTTTTTTTTAATGATATAAACAAAAGTTTGGCAAATTATAGCCTATGGGCCAAATTTGCTTTTATTCAGCCTGAAAGCTAAGATGGCTTTTACTTTTACAATGGTTATGTACTAAGTATTCACTTTTTTATGTACTATGTATTCACTTTTTCATTTTTCTATATACAAGTACCTTTATAATATTCTAAATTTTGTCTCTTGGCCTATAAAGTCTAAAATATTTACTATCCCTGCCTCTTTAAGAAAAAGTTTGACAGTGTTGGTCTTAAACAATTTCTCCATCCATTCCTCCATGCCACCCATTTAACAAGTATTTATTCAATGTCTTTCATTGTGCAAGGTACTTCACTAAGATTAAAAACTTGAATTATGCAGAGAACCTTCTTTAAAGGCATTCATAATTAATCAAGAAAGGTGGGGACATGAACAACAGCTTACAAACAGAGTTGAGTAAAAGAGGAATCATGGGAGAGAGGTAACAGGTTAAGGACTGTCATATTTCAGAAAAGAATAGCTAACACAGACCTGGGGAAATTCAAGGTTTCTCAATTCGGGGAGGAGGTGAGATTGGATCTGGGCTAGGAAAGATGGATACCATTCTAGGAGGTCAACTTGATTAAAACTCAGCCATAGTTACAATTCACAGAAGGATCTACCAGTTCATTCTTTGAATCTGAATCCCACCCTCAGAAGGGCAATTAACTGGTGTTCTGGGTTTTGGAGAAAAACATTCTTTCCCTTTGACACACATTTTCTTCTTTACATTCTACCCCTTTCCTTTCCTCTGGTCAATAATCAGCCTGAGTTTCCTTACTAAAATTCTGAGAGATTAAGTAATGGACTTAGAGAGGTGGTTTCCTAGCTGATTTTTCAGATTTGGGATTCCAGTATGTTTAGGAGGAGGCTAGTATTCTTTACTCTCATCCCAGGTTAGAAAAGTTTTAGCCAAGTGACTCCACATATCATTCTCCATGTATGTCAGTGTTTAGCAGGGAGAGCTCTGCCAAGATTTCCTTCCATAACTGCCCTCTTTCTCTTTATGGAGATCCATGACCAGCAGTGGCATTTCTCTCTCTACCTTCACCAGCCTAGTATTTCTGCTGAGTGTGGGGAAGGGAAGAAAGTCAGATTTGGTGTTTAGAAATTACTTTGTGTTGTGTAAATAAGCCTCTTAGTGGTAGAACCAAAGAAACTGATCTGAGCAAAAAGAGAATCTTGACTCCTCTGTTTAAAAGACATCTGAATACAGAATGAGGAACTGAAATAAATACTGTCATTCATCCTAAGTGAAATAAAAACAACCTGAAAATAATTTTCTTTTTAAGTAGAGTTGGAATATAAAAAGATTATTCAAAGAACTGAAATTCATGAACTTTCCTATAAAAATAATCTTTTCATATAATTTGGGATGATGGCATTGTTCCTGACTGATGAGTTAAAGGTGAAAAAATACCTTTTGCAGGGAATAAGAATACAATCATTTCAGAAAAGGAGCTTTTAAATAATAATACTCTTATTCTTCGAGGTAAAAGTATTTTTTTGTTATTAAAGACTAGTCATCCTTGAACTTGAACTCTAATTCACACAAGTGCCTAAAATCAAATTCTATTCATGGACATACACAGCAGTACTTATTACTCAAAATCACCAAATAGTTTTCAAAAATGAGTTTAGTGTTTTTGCATTTGGCAGTCAAAATAATGTTCCTCCTGGGGCTTCTGGTGGCTCAGACAGTAAAGAATCTGCCTGCAATGCAGGAGACCCAGATTCGATCCTTGAGTTTGGAAGATCCCCTGGAGAAGGAAATGGCAGCCCACTCCAGTGTTCTTGCCTGGAGAATCCCATGGACAGAGGAGCCTGGAGGGCTATAGTTCATGGAGTTGCAAAGAGTTGGACATGACTGAGCAACATGTGTGTAACATCCACACACATGTTACAAGTACACTGCTTTCATAATACCTTTTCATTTCTTCCATGGACTCTGCAGTGAACTGTGGATAATTGTTTATTTAATTTAAATTTTATTTCAAATTTATATACTAGTCATATTAGTTTATCCAACATAAGGACAGTGAGAATTGAGTTGAAAGTTGCATTAAAGAATGATGTAGTCACTAGACTCAGATCAAATGGAATATTTTGAGGAAAGTTCTTACATTTGTTTGGCAACAATAAAAATGCCTTATATTTGTGTACCACCTTAACATTTTATTATTGCTTTACCATAATCTCTTAGTCTACCTTTGGCTGCAATGGCAGAAATTTAACTCAAAAAAGTTTAATTAAAAAAAGAGAATGTATTGCTTCATTTTGCTGAAAAGTCTAGAGGCATCAGTTTTTAGGAATGACATGTTATGTGTTTTCAACTATATGCTTAGATTTTGGCTCTGATTTCCTCTGTGTTAACTTCATTCTTAGAGTCTGTTTATACAATGTAACCATTGATAACTCTAGGCTTGTCTGGTCCTTATAGCTTAATATACAAAAGGGACAAGGAGCATCTTTACCCACAGATCCAACAGATTTCCCAGAGTGGACTCTGGTGTGGGTCATGCATCTTGAATATGGTTAGGGAATACAATACTGACTGAACCAGGGTGCCCAGTTTGCATACATCTGAGGCAAGGTACATTAATGTACTCTGGGAGCAGGAGCTTCTAGATCAATTCATTAAAAGTCAATTAGCCAAGGAGAAATTTATTGAATTCATTTTCTTTTAAGGATTTATTTATTTGCTTCTATTTTACATTCACATGAATCAGCCATGGGTGTACATGTGTTCCCCATACTGACCCTCCCCCCAACCTCCCTCCCCATCCCGTCCCTCAGGGTCATTCCAGTGCACCAGCCCTGAGCACCCTGTCTCATGCATTGAACCTGGACTGGTGATCTATTTCACATATGATAATATACATGTTTCAGTGCTATTCTCTCAAATCCCACCCTCGCCTTCTCCCACAGAGTCCAAAAGTCTGTTCTTTACATCTGTGTCTCTGTTGCTGTCTCGCATATAGGATCATCCTTATCATCTTTTTAAATTCCATATATATGCGTTAATATACTGTATTGGTGTTTTTCTTTTTGACTTACTTCGCTGTGTATAATAGGCTCCAGTTTCATCCACCTCACTAGAACTGATTCAAATGCATTCTTTTCAATAGCTGAGTAATATTCCATTGTGTATATGTACCACAGCTTTCTTATCCATTCATCT
This sequence comes from Bubalus bubalis, assembly GCF_019923935.1. NCBI lineage: Eukaryota > Metazoa > Chordata > Mammalia > Artiodactyla > Bovidae > Bubalus > Bubalus bubalis. Next base: position 95,302,844 of record NC_059158.1, on the reverse strand, counting down.
GCTGATGGACATCTAGGTTGCTTCCATGTCCTGGCTATTGTAAACAGTGCTGCGATGAACATTGGGGTATACATGTCTCTTTCAATTCTGGTTTCCTCAGTGTATATGCCCAGCAGTGGGATTGCTGGGCTGTATGGCAGTTCTATTTCCAGTTTTTTAAGGAAACTCCACACTGTTCCCCATGGTGGCTGTACTAGTTTGCATTCCCACCAACAGTGTAAGAGGTTCCCTTTTCTCCACACCCTCTCCAGCATTTATTGTTTGTAGACTTTTGGCTAGCAGCCATTCTGACTGGCGTGAAATGGTACCTCATTGTGGTTTTGATTTGTATTTCTCTGATAATAAGTGATGTTGAGCATCTTTTCATGTGTTTGTTAGCCATCTGTATGTCTTCTTTGGAGAAATGTCTGTTTAGTTCTTTGGCCCATTTTTTGATTGGGTCATTTATTTTTCTGGGATTGAGCTGTAGGAGTTGCTTGTATATTTTTGAGATTAATTCTTTGTCAGTTGCTTCAGTTGCTATTATTTTTTCCCATTCTGAAGGCCATCTTTTCATCTTCCTTATAGTTTCCTTCGTTGTGCAAAAGCTTTTAAGTTTAATTAGGTCCCATTTGTTTATTTTTGCTTTTATTTCCATTATTCTGGGAGGTGGGTCATAGAGGATGCTGCTATGATTTACATCAGAGAATGTTTTGCCTATGTTCTCCTCTAGGAGTTTTATAGTTTCTGGTCTTACATTTAGATCTTTAACCCATTTTGAGTTTATTTTTGTTTATGGTGTTAGAAAGTGCTCTAGTTTCATTCTTTTATAAGTGGTTGACCAGTTTTCCCAGCACTACTTGTTAAAGAGATTGTCTTTTCTCCATTGTATATTCTTGCCTGCTTTGTCAAAGATAAGGTGTCCATAGGTGTGTGGATTTGTCTCTGTGCTTTCTATTTTGTTTCATTGATCTATGTTTCTGTCTTTGTGCCAGTACCATACTGTCTTGATGACTGTTGCTTTGTAGTATTGCCTGAAATCAGGTAGGTTGATTCCTCCAGTTCTATTCTTCTTTCTCAAGATTGCTTTGGCTATTCAAGGTTTTTTGTATTTCTATACAAATTGTGAAATTATTTGTTCTAGTTCTGTGAAAAATACTGTTGGTAGCTTGATAGGGATTGCATTGAATCTATATATTGCTTTGGGTAGTATACTCATTTTCACTATATTGATTCTTCTAATCCATGAACACGGTATATTTCTCCATCTATTTGTGTCCTCTTTGATTTCTTTCATCAGTGTTTTATAGTTTTCTATATATAGGTCTTTTGTTTCTTTATGCAGATTTATTCCTAAGTATTTTATTCTTTTCGTTGCAATGGTGAATGGAATTGTTTCCTTAATTTCTCTGTTTTCTCATTGCTAGTGTATAGGAACGCAAGGGATTTCTGTGTGTTGATTTTATATCCTGCAACTTTACTATATTCATTGATTAGCTCTAGTAATTTTCTGGGGGAGTCTTTAGCATTTTCTATGTAGAGGATCATGTCATCTGCAAACAGTGAGAGTTTTACATCTCTGTTTCCAATCTGGATTACTTTTATTTCTTTTCTTCTCTGATTACTGTGGCTAAAACTTCCAAATCTAAGTTGAATAGTAGCAGTGAGAGTGGGCATCCTTGTCTTGTTCCTGACTTTAGGGGAAATGCTTTCCGTTTTTCACCATTGAGGATAATGTTTGCTGTGGGTTTGTCATTTACAGCTTTTATTATGTTGAGGTATGTTCCTTCTATACCTGCTTTCTGGAGGGTTTTTATCATCAATGGATGTTGAATTTTGTTAAAGGCTTTCTTTACATCTATTGAGATAATCATATGGTTTTTTATCTTTCAATTTGTTAATGTGGTGTATCACATTGATTGATTTGCGAATACTGAAGAATCCTTGCATCCCTGGGATAAAGCCCACTTGGTCGTGATGTATGATCTTTTTGGTGTGTTGCTGGATTTTGTTTGCTAGGATTTTGTTAAGGATTTTTGCATCTATTTTCATCAGTGATATTGGCCTATAGTTTTCTTTTTTTGTGTTATCTTTGTATGGTTTTGGTATTAGGGTGATGGTGGCCTCATAGAATGAGTTTGGAAGTTTACCTTCCTCTGCAATTTTCTGGAAGAGTTTGAGTAGGATAGGTGTTAGCTCTTCTCTACATTTTTGGTAGAATTCAGTTGTGAAACCATCTGGTTCTGGGCTTTTGTTTGCTGGAAGATTCCTGATTACAGTTTCAATTTCTGTGCTTGTGCTGGGCCTGTTAAGATTTTCTATTTCTTCCTGGTTCAGTTTTGGAAAGTTATAGTTTTCTAAGAATTTGTCCATTTCTTCCAAGTTGTCCATTTTATTGGCATGTAACTGCTCATACTAGTCTCTTAGGACCTTTTGTATTTCTGTGTTGTCTGTTGTGATTTCTCCATTTTCATTTCTAGTTTTGTTGATTGGATTCTTCTCCCTTTTTTTCTTGATGAGTCTGGCTAACAGTTTTTCCATTTTATTTATCTTCTCAAAGAATCAGCTTTTAGCTTTGTTGAGTTTGGCTGTGGTCTCCTTTGTTTCTTTATTTCTGCCCTAATTTTTATGAATTCTTTCCTTCTACTAATCCTGGTGTGCTTTATTTCTTCTTTTCCTAGTTGCTTTATGTGTAGAGTTAGGTTATTTATTTCCTATTTCTCCTGTTTCTTGAGGTAGGCTAGTATTGCTATGAACATTCTCCTTAGTACTTCTTTTACTGAATCCCATAGGTTTTGGGTTGTTGTGTTTTCATTTTAATTCATTTCTATGCATATTTTGATTTTCTTTTTGATTTCTTCTGTGATTTTTTGGTTGTTCAGAAGTATGTTGTTTAACCTCCATCTATTTGTATTTTTAGTAGTTTTTTTCCTGTAATTGACATCTAATCTTACTGCATTGTGATCAGAAAAGATGCTTGAGATGATTTCAATTTTTTTTTAAAATTTACCAAGGCTATATTTATGGCCCAGGATGTGATGTATCCTGCAGAATGTTCTGTGGGCACTTGAGAAAAAGTTGAAATTGATTGTTTTGGGGTGAAACGTCCTATAGATATCAATTAGGTCTAACTGATCCATTGTATCATTTAAAGTTTGTGTTTCCTTGCTAATTTTCTGTTAGTTGATCTACCCATAGGTGTGAGTGGGGTATTACAGTCTCCCACTATTATTTTGTTACAGTTTATTTCCCCTTTCATACTTGTTAGCATTTGCCTTACATATTGTGGTGCTCCTATGTTGGGTGCATATGTATTTATAATCTTTTAAGGATTTATTTTAAAACCAGATTTCATTTTGCATTCATGACAAGACTTTAAGGGATGGTCACTTCACTTCCCTACTTTCTGTAGCTAGAGATAGAGGCCAGAAAGGTGGGGAATCAGGAGCAGAGGGAGGAAAGAGACCTAGCTCTACTCTACCTTCGCTTTATCGGGGGCGGGGGGGGGGGGGGGGGTAATAACTTCCTCAGGGCTACTGTCAAATCTAAGATCTACCATTAAAATGACTTTCTTTGTGTTAGCATTGAAGAGTTCTTTGTAAGTGAAGGGCTTCCCAGGTGGCGGAAGTCATAAAGAAGCTGCCTGCAAATGGAGGAGATGAAAGAGACACAGGTTTGATCCCTGGGTCAGGATTACTCCCTGGTGGCCATGGCAACCCACTCCAGTTTTCTTGCCTAGAGAATCCCATGGACAGAGGAGCCTGGAGGACTTCCACTTACATAGGACTGCAAAGAGTCGGACACGGCTGAAGCGACTTAGCGCACACACATGCATGCATGTAAGTGAAACTGGATTCATCAGTGGACAGATTCCATTGACAGTTTTTTTGGAACTGAATCACCCAGTCCAAGGACCACGAAGTACTGACAGGGGAGAAGTTGGGTCTTGGCCACCAACGTGGTATGAATGCATTGTTCACCTGTCATACATTATTTAAGACATGGACTTTTGTGATATGCCATTAAACAATTTATATGAAATGAGAACAAAGTATTTCATCAAGCATTTTCAAAGCTCAAAAAAGAAATTGCAATAATTCCCTGTATCCTCAGCCATGAGCTCATGCAAGACCCTGCAAGGGTTTCAGATTTTGAGAATGGAGAGAAAGGCATAGTTTTGAGAGAGGAGGATAACATTTAAGAATGCTTTGTACTTACAGTAAAGAGTTGCTAGGGTGTTTGCCGACAAAGCTCTGTCTAGTCAAAGCTATGGTTTTTCCAGCAATCATGTATGGATGTGAGAGCTGGATAATAAAGAAAGTTGAGTGACAAAGAATTGATGTATTTAAACTGGGGTGTTGGAGAAGACTCTTGGACTGCAAGGAGATAAAACCAGCCCATCCTAAAGGAAATCAGTCCTGAATGTTCATTGGAAGGACTAATGCTGAAGCTCCAATACTTTGGCCACCTGATGAGAAGAACCGACACATTGGAAAAGACCCTCATGCTGGGAAAGATTGAAGGTAGGAAGAGAAGAGGATGACAGAGGATGAAATGGTTGGATGGTATCACCAATTCGATGGATATGAGTTTGAGCAAGCTTTGGGAGTTGGTGATGGACAGGGAAGCCTGGCGTGCTGCAGTCCATGGGGTCGCAAAGAGTTGGACACGAATGAACGACTGAACTGAACTGAATCGAACTGGGGGTGTAATGTAAAGAACATCTAATTAGGGGTCAATGTCAGGATTTAAATCCCATTTTTGCCTTGTTCTAGCCTTTCAACATTAGTTAAATTTAACCTTCTAAGCTTTGAGTCCCCCAGTAATAGAGCAGATTGATAAAGATCTTTTTAAAGCGGATACCCATAATAGCATTCTGAGTGTTGAAATGGCAGAATAAGATTAGATGAAGCAATTGATTTACTATTCAGAAGAAATGAGTACAATTTTCTCTATATTTCCAGTGCTCTTGTCAAGTGCTTGGAATAAAAGGACTTGCTTTTTACTCCTTTACAAGGACATTGCAAATAAAATACACTTGAGAAGGATAGGCGAATATCTCTTTGTCATTGGTTGTTTAGTAGTGGTAGTGGAATGTGTAGCTGTTTCCAAAAGCTATTCCTTTATATTGTAGAGTACTTTAAGCTTGCATTATACCAAATAGCCATCACTGTCTGTTGCAGAAATAGCAGTGCAGTACATAGTCACAGTTTGAAATATCAGTGGCTATCAGTCTAAACACCTGGGATGTCTTGCAACATTATTGCTGTGTGGGGGTAAAAACCCATTTTGATCAGGAAATTACACCTTGAGGAACTGGTTTTTATTATAGACATATCTTAAAACCAAATTATGCTTTATGGTGCAGGCTGAGTTAAAAAATTCCAACTATCAATATGATTCTAATATGTGATGCTCTAGGATTTATCTTTCCTGAGTTTTCAAAATTATATTTCTATGTTTGACATCCATTCTTTACTCTGTGCTCTGAGGCATCACATTATGTCTGTGTGTTTCACAGATATTCTTTGTGGAAATGCAGTGATTAATGAGAACAATAATCAATTAAGAACTCATTTATTACACTCCATTAAACCAGTGATCCATTTACACTCACAAGACATGAACATAAAGTACAATTTAATGATTAAAATAGTACAGTGAATTAAATTTATCATGGAATGTTAGCTCATTGGAAGAGTTGACAAAGATTATTTTTGTGCAATATGAGAGGGCTGTCTTTATGTGAACTTCAGCTAAGGAAAAATGTGAATTAAAAACAGTGGAATGACAAGAACTTAATAAAGGAAGCCACGTTATAGAACCAGTATTTGCTTAGCAAAACTGAAAAACAGGAGAGAAAGAAAACCTATTACAGGGAAGGTTGATAGATAACAGTAACATTGTTCATTCAATTAATATTTGTGACACATTTTCTATGTGCACTGTACTAAATGCTGAAGATCCAAGATAGTCAAATCCCTGAAGAGATTAAAAAAAAAAAATCTTTGTTTTCTCTCTTGATTACTGAAGAGTATTCTGCTTTATTTTTATATTATTATAAAACACATTTGTTTAGCTAAGTTGGACACAATGCAGTTAGCACAAACACTACCTTCCCTCCTTTTTAAAAAGCATCTATTTAATACCATTGCTAATTCTGGTAGTTTTGTTTTGTAAACATTTGAGGAGGGAATTTGGATTTGAGTTTGGTGGAGACAGCCCAGTGATAAGAAAATGGTGATGTTGATTAGTCATTTCCAAAGTATGTGATACCACCCTTGATGGAGTATTTAGAAATTTATGAGGCATTTTTATATTCTTACAGTGATGGAGGAGGGGGAATACCACTGGTGGCTATCACAATGCTAGATTGTCTCCACAGATGAGACATTCCCAGAGAATGAAGACTTATCATGTGACTCATAAATATTGCATGTCCAACCAGACATTAATGTGTATATTTAAAAATCCTATTTATAATTATCTGAGTATAAATGTAAAAAACATACATTCAATCATATTTTTTTATACAATCATGTTTTTTCATACAATCATATTTTTTTTGCAAGTTGTTATATAAACTGAACTTTCCCAGAATGAAATCACTAAATAAATCCTCAGAAAATTCGGCTTTTTCACCTTACCAAAAATTCCTTGTTATTCTGAAAAATCACATCATTGAAGGAAATGTTACTGCAAAGTACCAGTATCAGACTTCATTGGAGTTTCACTGTGGTTGTAGACATACAGATAAGTATCAGATTTCTTCATCAAACTTTTTTAGTGTAATTTTCTGAAAGCATTTCACACTGAAATACATAATTTTTTATTATAAATTTATTTCCATTAATTCTTCTTTTAAAATATAAAGTTTTTATATATTATAATTTGAATTTAAGATATATAATTTGAAATTCTATATTTAGGTAGCTTACCTATGAATTTAATTTCATACATAAGAAGGCATTGAGAACCACAGATGGCAATGGTATGGCATCTGTCCCTCTTTGGAAAAACCTTTGAACTTTTATTCATAAAGAAATAAAGGACAGAATTTATCGAACCATTTTGATGAGGACTCTGTGACATTCTGTGCTGGCAAGAAAGACCCAAGAAAGACTACGAAAGATTGAGAAACAAGCAGATTTGATTCAGTATCCAAATGTCAAAGTTTGACACTAAAGTCAGGGAGGAGGACATTCTTCTTATGTCTCTACTGATCCCAGAAATGGCCAAATTTGGAATAATCTGGAAAGAAGACACTTAACACGCCTATGATGTAGTATATAGTGATAAAATTTTACAAAGTGACCTAGAGGGGTGTTGGCCTGGGCACAAGAATGGAAGAGCAAGAAAGAAAAACTGGGTGGTCTTTGAGAGATAACAGCGGCAAAGTCTTTGGCTTATTGTTTGGCTTGTAGGGATTGTTTTGGTGACTTCCATAAGTAGTAATGGGACACACAATGAGGGCATCAAATTTCCATCAGTCATACTGATCAGGGCTATCAAAATTTGGTGATTGAAACTAAATACAGATATTCATTTGGAAGTTGGATTTTTTCTCATACCATGTACTAAAATACATATTAGATTAAGCATTTAAATGTTTTAAAAGCCTATAAAATATTAGGAAATCCAGGAGGCTATTTGTATTATTCTGCTATGAGGAAGGTCTTCAACCCCATTAACAAAATATGCAACTTTAAAACAGTTATTAAATACAAAATTTTCACAAACCTGATTGTCAAAATTTAAAGATTGATAACATGAATTTTGGTGATCGGATGGGGGAAAATCACTTTTAGATACTGCTAATGTACAGGTCTTTGGAGGGATAATTTGACAATATTTTTAAACATTAAAAATACATTAATTTACATTTAGAAATCCTTCTTTTAGGAGTTAAATCCAGAAAACACAATCCAAATGAATAAACAAGTATATATCAGATCAGATCAGTCGCTCAGTTGCGTCGGACTCTTTGCGACCCCATGAATTGCAGCACGCCAGGCCTCCCTGTCCATCATCAACTCCCGGAGTTCACTCAGACTCATGTCCATCGAGTCAGTGATGCCATCCAGCCATCTCATCCTCTGTCATCCCCTTCTCCTCCTGCCCCCAATCCCGCCCAGCCTCGGAGTCTTTTCCAATGAGTCAACTCTTCGCATGAGGTGGCCAAAGTACTGGAGTTTCAGCTTTAGCATCATTCCTTCCAAAGAAATCCCATGGCTGATCTCCTTCAGAATGGACTGGTTGGATCTCCTTGCAGTCCAAGGGACTCTCAAGAGTCTTCTCCAACACCACAGTTCAAAAGCATCAATTCTTCGGTGCTTAGCCTTCTTCACAGTCCAACTCTCACATCCACACATGACCACAGGAAAAACCATAGTCTTGACTAGACGAACCTTTGTTGGCAAAGGAATGTCTCTGCTTTTGAATATGCTATCTAGGTTGGTCATAACTTGCCTTCCAAGGAGTAAGCGTCTTTTAATTTCATGGCTGCAGTCACCATCTACAGTGATTTTGGAGCCCAGAAATATAAAGTCTGACAGTGTTTCCACTGTTTCCCCATCTATTTCCCATTAAGTGATGGGACTAGATGCCATGATCTTAGTTTTCTGAATATTGAGCTTCAAGCCAACTTTTTCACTCTCCACTTTCACTTTCATCAAGAGGCTTTTGAGTTCCTCTTCACTTTCTGCCATAAGGGTGGTGTCATCTGCATATCTGAGGTGATTCATATTTCTCCCGGCAATCTTGATTCCAGCTTGTGTTTCTTCCAGTCCAGCGTTTCTCATGATGTACTCTGCATATAAGCTAAATAAACAGGGTGACAATATACAGCCTTGACGAACTCCTTTTCCTATTTGGAACCAGTCTGTTGTTCCATGTCCAGTTCTAACTGTTGCTTCCTGACCTGCATACAAATTTCTCAAGAGGCGGATCAGGTGGTCTGGTATTCCCATCTCTTTCAGAATTTTCCAGTTTATTGTGATTCACACAGTCAAAGGCTTTGGCATAGTCAATAAAGCAGAAATAGATGTTTTTCTGGAACTCTCTTGCTTTTTTGATGATCCAGCGGATGTTGGCAATTTGATCTCTGGTTCCTCTGCCTTTTCTAAAACCAGCTTGAACATCAGGTAGTTCACGGTTCATGTATTGCTGAAGCCTGGCTTGGAGAATTTTGAGCATTACTTTACTAGCGTGTGAGATGAGTGCAATTGTGCGATAGTTTGAGCATTCTTTGGCATTGCCTTTCTTTGGGATTGGAATGAAAACTGACCTTTTCCAGTCCTGTGGCCACTGCTGAGTTTTCCAGTTTTGCTGGCATATTGAGTGCAGCACTTTCACAGCATCATCTTTCAGGATTTGGAATAGCTCAACTGGAGTTCCATCACCTCCACTAGCTTTGTTCGTAGTGATGCTTTCTAAGGCCCACTTGACTTCACATTCCAGGATGTCTGGCTCTAGGTCAGTGATCACACCATCGTGATTATCTGGGTCGTGAAGATCTTTTTTGTACAGTTCTTCTGTGTATTCTTGCCATCTCTTCTTAATATCTTCTGCTTCTGTTAGGTCCATACCATTTCTGTCCTTTATCGAGCTCATCTTTGCATGAAATGTTCCTTTGGTATCTCTGATTTTCTTGAAGAGATCCCTAGTCTTTCCCATTCTGTTGTTTTCCTCTATTTCTTTGCACTGATCGCTGAAGAAGGCTTTCTTATCTCTTCCTGCTATTCTTTGGAACTCTGCATTCAGATGTTTATATCTTTCCTTTTCTCCTTTGCTGTTTGCTTCTCTTCTTTTCACAGCTATTTGTAAGGCCTCCCCAGACAGCCATTTTGCTTTTTTGCATTTCTTTTCTATGGGAATGGTCTTGATCCCTGTCTCCTGTACAATGTCACGAACCTCATTCCATAGTTCATCAGGCACTCTGTCTATCAGATCTAGGCCCTTAAATCTATTTCTCACTTCCACTGTATAATCATAAGGGATTTGATTTAGGTCATACCTGAATGGTCTAGTGGTTTTCCCTACTTTCTTCAATTTCAGTCTGAATTTGGCAATAAGGAGTTCATGGTCTGAGCCACAGCCAGCTCCTGGTCTTGTTTTTGTTGACTGTATAGAGCTTCTCCATCTTTGGCTGCAAAGAATATAATCAATGTGATTTTGGTGTTGACCATCTGGTGATGTCCATGTATAGAGTCTTCTCTTGTGTTGTTGGAAGAGGGTGTTTGTTATGACCAGTGCATTTTCTTGGCAAAACTCTATTAGTCTTTGCCCTGCTTCATTCCATATTCCAAGGCCAATTTTGCCTGTTACTCCAGGTGTTTCTTGACTTCCTACTTTTGCATTCCAGTCCCCTATAATGAAAAGGACATCTTTTTTGGGTGTTAATTCTAAAAGGTCTTGTAGGTCTTCATAGAACCGTTTAACTTCAGCTTCTTCAGCATTACTGGTTGGGGCATAGACTTGGATTACTGTGATATTGAATGGTTTGCCTTGGAAACGAACAGAGATCATTCTGTCATTTTTGAGATTGCATCCAATACTGCATTTCAGACTCTTTTGTTGACCATGATGGCCACTCCATTTCTTCCGAGGGATTCCTGCCCACAGTAGTAGATATAATGGTCATCTGAATTAAATTCACCCATTCCAGTCCATTTCAGTTCACTGATTCCTAGAATGTCGACATTCACTCTTGCCATCTCTTGTTTGACCACTTCCAATTTCCCTGATTCATGGCCCTGACATTCCAGGTTCCTATACAATATTGCTCTTTACAGCATCGGACCTTGCTTCTATCACCAGTCACATCCACAGCTGGGTATTGTTTTTGCTTTGGCTCCATCCCTTCATTCTTTCTGGAGTTATTTCTCCACTGATCTCCAGTAGCATATTGGGCACCTACTGACCTGGGGAGTTTCTCTTTCAGTATCCTATCATTTTGCCTTTTCATACTGTTCATGGGGTTCTCAAGGCAAGAATACTGAAGTGGTTTGCCAATACACACACACAAATAAACACATACAAGTGTCTAGCAGTGAGGAATGGTTAAATAAATTAGGTACAAGAAAATACTACTTATCCATTAAAATGAAAATTAATGCTTCCTTTATATATATACATATATAATAAATGTGCATATATATGTATTCATTTTTGTATATGAATCTAGATTTATTTTTGGAAGATAGGCATGATCTATTAAATGATAAAAACAAATTTCAGAATAGTGTGTTTATTGTCAACCAATATTAGTTAAAAAAAAAAGTGTTTACTGTGAGATTGGACTGGATTGTAATGGTATCTGGTAGAACTGTGTCTATGGAGTCAGAAATTCCCTAATCATGCTCTACTCTATCAATCAACTGTCTTCCCATGGCTGCCATACTGCACACCTCAACAAGGCAGCATAAACATTTGAATTCTTCATTGCATGATACAATCTTCCTTCCATGGAGCCCCAGAAGGTGCTGAATATTAAAGAAACAATTGCAGAAATGGCCAAGTAATCAATAATCTTTAATAAAGATTTCTTATAAATCTGAGTTGACTTCTAAATCTTAGACCAGAAGTCCAAGTGATATTTTTATCTCCTTTAAAATTTTATAATTAATCCAAACCTTAGAGTTCTGTCATCCCCTGGCTGGCAGCATAGAAGAATAAAGTCTAGGATTACTAATGGGGAAGAGGTTAAAGAGTGAGACAGAGAGAAAGTGAATGAGAACCAGACAGAAGGAAATTAGAAGAAGGAAATGATTTAGAAGTTGACCTACTTTAGAGGCCTGGCTGCACTTAGTTGGATGGAAAAAATGATGTGGAGTGGAGGATAGAATGTTCATGGACATGTACAAGCCTTTAAAATACCAGCCCACTAGTAAAAGTGGCTCATTCAGTATCTGAAGACCTTCTCAATCATATTCACATTCATTGTCTTTAGAAGGAGCAGGATGGGGATTTATGGAGAGGTAAATAAATAGATTAAATCTGGAAAAATATTCAACATTTATTAACTTTGATTACTTCTGAGGAAGATGGTGGATGATGGAAATGGAATTGGGGAGAGAAAAAGGTGAGAGATTTTGTTTCCTAGGGGAAAAAAGTAATTGTGATGTGTTTTGTGGTTATATTTGGCAAAGTTTGTTGTGCAACTGGCTAGATGCTCACCCATTCTAGTTCCTTTTTCAGGACATATACTAATATTTCCCAACTTTCCTTGTAGTTATGCTTTGGCCAATCAACTAATTCCAAAAGTGACATTTCTAGGCCTGCACCTAAAATCTCCAGTGAGATTCTTGATTCACTTTCTGTCTCTAATCCGGGCAACTGAAATTGATACTCTGCTGAGCAAATACATGCCACAAGGTTGAAGTAGTCTGGGTTCCTGAATCACTGGTCAGAGAACAGTCTAGGAGAACTGTCCAACTGCAGAAATTAAAAGATGCTTGCTCCTTGCAAGAAAAGCCATGACAAACCTAAACAGCATATTAAAAAGCAGAGACATTATTTTGCCGACAAAGGTCCATATAGTCAAAGCTATGATTTTTCCAGTAGTCATGTATGGATGTGAGAGTTGGACCATAAAGAAAACTGAGTGATGAAGAATTGATGCTTTTGAACTGTAGAAGACTCTTGAGTCCCTTGGACAGCAAGGAAATCCAACCAGTCCATCCCAAAGGAAATCAGTCCTGAATATTCATTGGAAGGACTGATGCTGAAGCTGAAACTCCAATACTTTGGCCACCTGATGCGAAGAACTGACTCATTTGAAAAGACCCTGATTCTGGGAAAGATTGAAGGCAGGAGGAGAAGGGTATGACAGAGGATGAGATGGTTGGATGGCATCACTGACTCAATGGACTCAATGGAGTTTGAGCAAACTCCAGGAGATAGTAATGGACAGAGAAGTCTGCCATGCTGCTGTCTGTGGGGTCACAAAGAATTGGACACAACTTAGAAACTGAACAACAATGAAGATTGGAGAGGCACAAACTTCTGTTCTGTTAAGCTGCTGAGATTTCAGTGTTTATTTGATACCAAAGCATAAATTGGCATATTGTGTGTGCATGCTAAGTCCGACTTTTTGCGACCCCATGGACTGCAGCCCACCAGGCTCCTCTGTCCATGAGACTCTCCAGGCAAGAATATTGTAGTGGGATGTCATGCCCTCTTCCAGGGGATCTTCCTGATGCAGGGATCGATCCCATGTCTCCTGCAGCTTCAGCTGCAGATTCTTTACCACTGAACCACCAGGGAAGCCCATGGCATATCCTGACAACTAAAAATTTTTTTCTAGAATTGGGGTACTGTGCTGTGACAAAAGTATAAAACATATAGTTAAATAAATTTTTTTTTGATGTTGACCATTTTAAGAGTCTTTATTGCATTTTTACAATATTGCTTCAGTTTTTTATGTTTTGATTTTTTGACCACAAGGCATGTGAGATCTTAGTTCCCCAACCAGGGATCAAACCTACACCTCCTGCATTGGAACACAAAGTCTTAACCATTGGACCACCAGGGAAGTCCCTAAAACATGTAATTTTGACTTAGAATTTGGTCTGTGAATGACAAAGAAAGATACAGCAGGCTGGGCAAAATGATTGTGTGCTGATGAAATGTTTGTGTGCTCATAAAATGCTTAATCAAGCTGTTATCAACTTGGAAGGCATACCATATGCTGACTGAGCAGGCAGCTACTGGGACAAGGTGGACAATCTAAATTTGAGGAGTTTGTATTGGTTACTGATATCTATTTTTAAGAAAATTTATAAGGCAATATTCTAAAAAAAGGCCTTCCCCTGTGGCTCCATGGTAAAGAATCCACTTGCAGTGCAGGAGCCACAGGAAATGGGAATTTGATTCCAGGGTCAGGATGATCCCCTGAAGAAGGGAATGGCTACCCACTCCAGTATTCTTGTGGGTAGCCATTCCCTTCTCCAGGGGATGGATCATCCTGACCCAGGGATCAAATTCCATAGACAGAGGAGCCTGGCAGGCTACAGTCCATGGGGTAACAAAGAGTTGGACGTGACTGAGTGACTAACACTACTATACTATTTTGGATCAGGAAGATCCAAAGGAAGATCCTCCAGGAAGATCCTGGAGAAGGGATAGGCTACCCACTCTGGTATTCTTGCCTGGAGAATCCCCATGGACAGAGGAGCCTGGTGGGCTATAGTCCATAGGGTTGCAAAGAGTCAGATACAACTGAAGTGACTGAGCACACATGCGCTTGCACATTGTAAGAAAGGATCTGGAAACAATTGGCCATATCAGGCAGAAGTGAAAGAATATAGAATTCAGATATCTGAGGCCTAGAAAGGTTGAAAAAAATAACCACAGCTTCTATACTTCAACTGTGATAGTTCATATGAAAAAAATAATGAAAGTTTTGTTAAAGGTGCTAAAAATTCACAGATGAATAAAGAAGGTCAGGAAAAGATTTCATATAGAGGGAAACTTCTCACCTGCTGTTCCAGAGAGCCTGAACATAGCCAGTATTAAATTGAGAATGTGAGGCATTGGGGCAAAGAGGCAAAGGACAAAAGACAGGTTTGAGATTTGTGTCCAAAAATAACCTTGGATACGGCACATAGAATGAACTACTGGAAGGAAAAATACTACTGGAAGCAAAAATACTAAGTGCTTGCTATGTTTCTGCAGAGAAGGCAATGGCACCCCACTCCAGTACTCTTGCCTGGAAAATCCTATGGACGGAGGAGCCTGGTAGGCTGTAGTCTATGGGGTCACTGAGGGTCGGACACGACTGAGCGACTTCACTTTCACTTTTCACTTTCATGCATTGGAGAAGGAAATGGCAACCCACTCCAGTGTTCTTGCCTGGAGAATCCCAGGGACGGCAGAGCCTGGTGGGCTGCCCTCTATGGGGTCTCACAGAGTCGGACACGACGTAGCAGCAGCAGCAGCTGCTGCTATGTTTCTGAGGAGACTATATGGCCAAGAAGCCACACACCCAGGATAAAATCACTTTGATTATTTGAGATGTAGAATATTCTTGTCTCTTAACTGCAGGAGGCAGCTTAGAGAGCTTGATATAGATTTCAAGAAGAATCTTCTCCCTAACACTCACTTCAGGTGTGGCCAAAGTTGATTAATGAACAGGAGGAAATTTGCCAAAGACGGGAATATTTATTTGAGAAAGCAAAAAACTATGGAGATTTTCTCAAAGAGCAAAATCAGGCTCTACTTAAGGACCTACACCTAGATGGCAGGGCTCCTGAAATGTCTGCCTAATAGGATTTCAGGATTGCTATTAGACCTATGTCTGCTGTGTCCCTCCATTTGCCCCTCTTTCCAAATGGGAAGTGTTCACTGGGTAGTCACTGTGAAACCATAGTGTCCTTGTTCAACCACTGAATATGAGATGTAGAGAAACAGGTATCTTTTTAGTGTAATAGGATGCTGGGCCATAAGGAACCATATTTAGATCTGATGGAGAAGACTACATTTCACCTAGCAATCCTGGACTTGAATTGCAAGAAGTGGCTGAATAAAACTTGGAGCTGCCACTCCCTGATGGAGAGCAGGTGTGTTCTACATGTGTGAGAAAGAGTGAAATAGATTTAATGACAGGAATGGAGAAGATCCAGTTATGGAAGAGAATGGCTAGCTGCTCACTAATACTATTTTCTCTTCTTGAGCCAAGTCTACATCTACAGCCTCCTTGCTGGGAAGGAGTTAGTTTAGACCATATAAATATGGTCCTACATCTGGAACACTCTAATATAAAACCGTATTCACAGTCAGTGATGAAGTGACTTAGAATAAACAAACCAGAGAATATGGGAAAAGATTACAGAAGTATATTTTCACTAAGGAGTGTTGATAGGGCATGCCTATCATAAAAATAAGCTAACTGATAATAATAATGAGCCATTTAAATCACACAAATGATCACAATGAGATCAGGAAAGGATCTGTTGGTCATGCTGCTGCTGCAGCTAAATCGCTTCAGTCATGTCTGACTCTGTGCGACCCCATAGATGGCAGCCCACCAGGCTCCCCCATCCCTGGGATTCTCCAGGCAAGAACACTGGAGTGGGTTGCCATTTCCTTCTCCAATGCATGAAAGTGAAAAGTGAAAGTGAAGTCGCTCAGCCGTGCCCGACTCTTAGCGACCCAATGGACTGCAGCCTACCAGGCTCCTCCGCCCATGGGAATTTCCAGGCAAGAGTACTGGAGTAGGGTGCCATTGCCTGCTCCGCTGTTGGTTGTAGGTGGTAGTAAACAGAGCATAAGTAGTGGTACAAGCTGCCAGTAAAAGGAAAGCAGAAATAAGTATGCAATTAGAAAAAAACAGCTAGATTTTTCTGGTGTGTGTTATTGCCAGAATACTTTTGAAAAAGCATTCGATCTACTTATACAAAGTAAGGAATATGAAGAAATTGAAGATAGTGAAATTATTTTTACCACTTTCAGTAAAGGAAGGATAATTATTTATTTTGTTCTTTTTTGGACTCCTTTCCTTACATGAACTGTTTGCAACAAGTGGTATTTTTGTCGATTCTTTCTCTCTTTAAAGCTGATTCTTTTCTAGTCCTATGACACCACTGGCTTCTAAACCCTGTTGGATGTGGATCTCAGGTGCTGAATATTGAATTAATAATATTCTCTGTTCAGAGAATATTTTAATTGTTTGGTCCTTTTTCTGTTTATGATTTATTCTTTATTTATCATACTCATTCACTTTTCCCCACCCAACACCCATTCACCTTCTCTACTGTATTTAATATTCAGCCTCCTAATATACAAACTGTATGTTTACTTAGGTATGCATCTGACTTAGAAATATACATTGTTCTTTTGCTTTGTGTTTTTGATTTACATAAATTATATGGCCATGTTATTCTCATCTTACTTTTTTTTGAGAACTACTGTATTCTTTTGTATGTACCCATGTTGTTATATGTACATCTGGCTCACTATTTATGACTACTCCATGCCATCATTTGTGTATGCCATATTG
This sequence comes from Bubalus bubalis, assembly GCF_019923935.1. Lineage (NCBI taxonomy): Eukaryota > Metazoa > Chordata > Mammalia > Artiodactyla > Bovidae > Bubalus > Bubalus bubalis. Next base: position 95,285,866 of record NC_059158.1, on the reverse strand, counting down.
TACTTATCCTTTCTTCTACTGATGAATGTCTAGGATCCCTCCAAATACTTGCTACCAAAAGTCATGCTATGATGAACATTCTGTTTCTCTAAGGTTAGTAGTCAACAAACTATGTATTCAGTTCAGTTCAGTTCAGTCGCTCAGTCGTGTCCGACTCTTTGCGACCCCATGAATCACAGAATGCCAGGCCTCCCTGTCCATCACCAACTCCTGGAGTTCACTCAGACTCACGTCCATCGAGTCAGTGATGCCATCCAGCCATCTCATCCTCTGTCGTCCCCTTCTCCTTCTGCCTCCAATCTCTTCCAGCATCAGAGTCTTTTCCAATGAGTCAACTCTTCGCATGAGGTGGCCAAAGTACTGGAGTTTCAGCTTTAGCATCATTCCTTCCAAAGAAATCCCAGGGCTGATCTCCTTTAGAATGGACTGGTTGAATCTCCTTGCAGTCCAAGGGACTCTCAAGAGTAATAGTATACAATTTCATGCTTTCCAGAATGTCTGCCCCAGTTTGCATTCATAATACTAACAATGGATGTTAACATTTTCTTATATCTTTGCTAATATTTGATATTGCTCATGCTGCAATTTTTACCATCCTAATGACCATATGATACTATTTCAAGTTAGTTTTATTTGCTCTCACTAATCCTTAGGGAGGTTGAACATCTTTCCTTATTCTTATTAATATTTTGGGTTGCCCATTAGTGAATTTCCCATTCATACTCTTAGGCCATTTTTTCTATTGTGTTTTCTAATTTTTGTCTAAAAATATGATTTATAGTGTGTGTGAGCTAAGTTGCTTCAGTCATGTCCAACTCTTTGTGACCCTATGGACTGTAGCCCACCAGGCTCCTCTGTCCATGAGATTCTTCAGATAAGAATACAGGAGTGAGTTGCCATTGCCTCCTCCAGGAGATCTTCCCAACCCAAGGACTGAACCCACATCTCTTACATCTCCTGCATTGGCAGTCAGGTTCTTTACTGCTAATGCCACCTGGGAATCTCATGATTTATAGTACTTCATTGAATACCATATAAATTCTTTGTCCAATTTAGATATTTCAAATATTTTCTTCTAATCTGGAACCGTTCTGCTAACTTTGTGGTGTCTTTTGCTGAAAGACCAAGTGTATTTTTCTCCATAGACTCAGTGGGAAATGGACTAATAATTTAGTAGATAGTATTGAGAAAAATACATTGGGATACTTCCTATACCATACATGTAGATGAACTCCAGTTTGATAAAAGGTCTAAGTATGAAAGCAGATGTAGAGAGCTAAGTAGAAGATGGAGATGAAGGTCTCTTTTATATAAATCATAAGAAAAAAAATGGTGTTTCTGGGCTTTCTGTTATATTTTGCTAGTCTCCTCATCTGTTTGTACAGCAATATCAAGCTGATTTCATGGGTTTAAAGTATGTCTTAACAAGGGTGCCCACTTTCACCATTATTATTCAACATAGTTTTGGAAGTTTTGGCCACAGCAATCAAAGCAGAAAAAGAAATAAAAGGAATCCAAATTGGAAAAGAAGAAGTAAAACTCTCACTGTTCGCAGATGACATGATCCTCTACATAGAAAACCCTAAAGACTCCACCAGAAAATCACTAGAACTAATCAATGAATATAGTAAAGTTGTAGGATATAAAATCAATACACAGAAATCCCTTGCATTCCTATACACTAATAATGAGAAAACAGAAAAATTAAGGAAACAATTCCATTCACCATTGCAATGAAAATAATAAAATACTTAGGAATGTATCTATCTAAAGAAACTAAAGACCTATATATAGAAAACTATAAAACACTGGTGAAAGAAATCAAAGAGGACACTAATAGATGGAGAAATATACCATGTTCATGGATTGGAAGAATCAATATAGTGAAAATGAGTATACTACCCAAAGCAATTTATAGATTCAATGCAATCCCTATCAAGCTACCAACTGTATTCTTCACAGAGCTAGAACAAATAATTTCACAATTTGTATGGAAATACAAAAAACCTCGAATAGCCAAAGCTATCTTGAGAAAGAAGAATGGAACTGGAGGAATCAACCTGCCTGACTTCAGGCTCTACTACAAAGCCACAGTCATCAAGACAGTATGGTACTGGCACAAAGACAGAAATATAGATCAATGGAACAAAATAGAAAGCCCAGAGATAAATCCACTCACCTATGGACACCTTATCTTTGACAAAGGAGGCAAGAATATACAATGGATTAAAGACAATCTCTTTAACAAGTGGTTCTGGGAAATCTGGTCAACCACTTGTAAAAGAATGAAACTAGAACACTTTCTAACACCATACACAAAAATAAACTCAAAATGGGTTAAAGATCTCAACGTAAGACCAGAAACTATAAAACTCGTAGAGGAGAACATAGGCAAAACACTCTCTGACATACATCACAGCAAGATCTTCTATAACCCACCTCCCAGAATATTGGAAATAAAAGCAAAAATAAACAAATGTGACCTAATTAAACTTAAAAGCTTCTGCACAACAAAGGAAACTATAAGGAAGATGAAAAGACAGCCTTCAGAATGGGAGAAAATAATAGCAAATGAAGCAACTGACAAACAACTAATCTCAAAAATATACAAGCAACTCCTACAGCTCAATTCCAGAAAAATAAACGACCCAATTAAAAAATGGGCCAAAGAACTAAATAGACACTTCTCCAAAGAAGACATATAGATGGCTAACAAACACATGAAAAGATGCTCAACATCACTTATTATCAGAGAAATACAAATCAAAACCGCTATGAGGTACCATTTCATGCCAGAATGGCTGTGATCCAAAAGTCTACAAGCAATAAATGCTGGAGAGGGTGTGGAGAACAGGGAACCCTCTTACACTGTTGGTAGGAATGCAAACTAGTACAGCCACTATGGAGAACAGTGTGGAGATTCCTTAAAAAACTGGAAATAGAACTGCCATATGACCCAGCAATCCCTCTGCTGGGCATACACACTGAGGAAACCAGAATTGAAAGAGACACGTGTACCCCAATGTTCATCGCAGCACTGTTTATAATAGCCAGGACATGGAAGCAACCTAGATGTCCATCAGCAGATGAATGGATAAGAAAGCTGTGGTACATATACACAATGGAGTATTCAGATCAGATCAGATCAGTCCCTCAGTCGTGTCCGACTCTTTGCGACCCCATGAATCGCAGCACGCCAGGCCTCCCTGTCCATCATCAACTCCCGGAGTTCACTCAGACTCACGTCCATCGAGTCAGTGATGCCGTCCAGCCATCTCATCCTCTGTCGTCCCCTTCTCCTCCTGCCCCCAATCTCTCCCTGCATCAGAGTCTTTTCCAATGAGTCAACTCATCACATGAGGTGGCCAAAGTACTGGAGTTTCAGCTTTAGCATCATTCCTTCCAAAGAAATCCCAGGGCTGATCTCCTTCAGAATGGACTGGTTGGATCTCCTTGCAGTCCAAGGGACTCTCAAGAGTCTTCTCCAACACCACAGTTCAAAAGCATCAATTCTTCGGCGCTCAGCCTTCTCCACAGTCCAACTCTCACATCCATACATGACCACAGGAAAAACCATAGCCTTGACTAGACAAACCTTTGTTGGCAAAGTAATGTCTCTGCTTTTGAATATGCTATCTAGGTTGGTCATAACTTTGCTTCCAAGGAGTAAGCGTCTTTTAATTTCATGGCTGCAGTCACCATCTATAGTGATTAGTATTACTCAGCCATTAAAAAGAATACATTTGAATCAGTTCTAATGAGGTGGATGAAACCTGAGCCTATTATATAGAGTGAAGTAAGCCAGAAAGAAAAACACCAATACAGTATACTAACGCATATATATGGAATTTAGAAAGATGGTAACAATAACCCTGTGGACGAGACAGCAAAAGAGACACTGATGTATAGAACAGTCTTTTGGACTTTGTGGGAGAGGGAGAGGGTGGGATGATTTGGGAGAATGACATTGAAACATCATATATGAAACGAGTCGCCAGTCCAGGTTCAATGCACGATACTGGATGCTTGGGGCTGGTGCACTGGGACGACCTAGAGGGATGGTAAGGGGAGGGAGGAGGGAGGATGGTTCAGGATGGGGAACACATGTATACCTGTGGTGGATTCATGTTGATATATGGCAAAACCAATACAATATTGTAAAGTTAAAAAAAATAAAGTTATTTGATACATTAAAAAAAAATAAAGTGTGTCTTAAGATCTGGAAAGGTAAATACTCTAGATTTGTTCTTTTAAAAAATTTCATAGCTATTCACAGATCTTTATTCTTTGATGTAAATTTAAGAATCACTGCCATATTCTAAAATTATTCTTTCTAAGATTTTAATATGACCTTTATTGAATATATAGACTGATTTGGGAAAAATTGGCATCTTTAAAATGTTCAACATCTTATCCTCAAGCATGTTATTTTAATCCATTCTTCAGGTCTTTTTCTAGTGGTCTTATAATATGTTGTTAAAATTTTCTCCCAGAACATTTCATGAATATTTTGCTGAATAATCCCTATATATCCTACAGTGTTTCTTGAGTTTTATAGGTTCTTATTTCTGTAACATATTCTATTGAGTTACTGCTGTTTTAAAGGAACAATATTGTTTTAAAGTTGGATTTTAAATGCAGTAAACTTACTTTACTTTCTTACCTATTTAATAGTTTGTTGATTTTCTTTGTTTTTATCTGCTAAGACAAACATATCCTTTCTTTTAAATTCTTACATGTATTTTCTTTTAATAAATTAATTTATTTATTGACAAGGAAGTTCTGTACTATATTGAATAAGAGCTGTAATAGTGGGTGTCCCTGCCTTGTTTCAGAACATGAGCAGCATACATCTAAAATTTTCTCCAGTAAGTGTAATGCATGTTTATTTTATCATGCTTGGGAAGTTTTATTTTATTATTGATACTTGATAGTATGTTTTAAAATAATAAATTGCTATTGGAGTTTCTCAAGGCATTTTGGCATTAGTGACAGTATCTCTGGAGCACCTTTCTAGGCTTTTGGGTATAAATTGTGTGGGATTCTATAGTAAAGCAACAAAGGCAGTGTTTGTTTATGAGTTTGGCCACTTAATTAAGGTTAATAGAGACTGTTGATCTAATTTTCTACCCACTTTTGTTCTCAAGCATGTTTGTTTAGACTCTAATTTTTGATATGGTTGTGTATCTGTGTCATTGTGAATCAAATGAGGCTAACATGAAAATTTAACTGACTCTTTGCAACCCCATGGACTGCAGCATGCCAGGCTTCCCTGTTCTTCACTGTCTTCTGGAGTTTGCTCAAACTCATGTCCATTGAGTCAGTGATGCCATCCAATCATTTCGTACTCTTTCATCCCCTTCTCCTCCTGCCTTCAATCTTTCCAAGCCTCAGGGTCTTCTCTAATGAGTTGGCTCTTTGCATCAGGTGGCCAAGTATTGGAGGTTCAGTTTCAGCATCAGTCCTTCCAGTGATTATTCAGGGTTGATTTCCTTTAAGATTGACTTGTTTGATCTCCCTGAAGTCCAAGGGACTCTCAAGAGTCTTCACTACCAACTTCTTTGTTATAGTTTGACAGAAAAAAGTGACACTTTCAGGTTGGATTTATACTTAATAAATAAAAAAACTGAATATCAAGAATATAAAGTGTACACAAGATTGAGTGACAGAAAGACAAACTCATCTTTAAATTACAGTATCCCATTGCTGTTTTAGCTTGATTTGCTATGATTTTATAATTACAAATGTTTCATCAGTTGTAATTATTGCTTAAGAAGATGTTGTGTGTTAATAGAATCATGGAGAATTTTTCAGATTTTTACTTGAAGAAGAAGAAACAAAAGAATTCCATGTATAATTTCATTTATAATCTAGAGTCAATTAATCATTTTGTGGATGACAATAAAGACTATAAATCATAAGACAAAAGACTTAAAACTTTGAAACATGTAGAGTACTATAGTCTTTGAAATAACAACTAAGAGTGGGCACTATGTATATCTCAGAAAAAGAGAATCTATTTTTTCCTTTTCTTTTCACTCAGGGTCATTGGCTGTCTGATACCTGAAGCATGAAAACCAGAAATCTTTTGTAAAACTCTGATGGCATTTTTTTAACCTACAAAAATCAAATATGTAACTCTGGACCCAACTATAAATAACTTCCTTGGGGAATTCAATGTTACTTGTGGGGAATTTTTTGTTCAATTGCCTTTTCCTTATTTTTTTTTTGTTAAGTGCAGCTACACTTAAAAAAACCCTTAAAATATCTGGTTTTCTTTTCTGTTTGGCATTATTATGTTAAACTCAAGAGTGGTTCGGATGTGAAAAATTGGGAATATTTAGTGAGTTCAAAACAGGACCAGTGCACTCCTTTTACTTTTTTGATATTGGTATGGCTTAGTTGTCTGGTACTCCACAAAATTAAGGAGTATTGTATTCCTACTCTCCATTATCTGCTTCTCCTAATAATGATCCACCATGATAAAAATCCATGTCATGTATGAAAGATTATGCAGGGATTAGAAGGCCATAAATATTACAGTAACTTCTTAAATTTCTTGCTTAACTTTGTATTTCCCACTGGGTTTAAATTGGCATTTTAGTCAGAAAAGTAATGGTAAATTAAAAAAAAATATTATAAAGGTACATTGGAGATCCTGTAAGCTAAGTGTTTAAAGAGAAAACAACCGTGAGGCTGCAATAAGGTTTCATAAATTTTCAATGTGACTGCTTTAAAATGAAGTAAAAGCAAAAATCATTTCCTTTCTTTGGTCATTCAGGCTACTTCAAGTGAGACAGTGTTATTCTGTAATAAGAATAGAGGCTCAATATTAAGATACGCCATTTGGTAAAGGAAGGCCTGGTGCAGAAAGGAACTGGTAAGTCGTTCTCAGCAAGTGACATGTAGAGTTTTGCTCTAGTGCTCTCCAGTGATTTCACTCAACCTTTCTCTGTCACTACTGCTCTTTCAACCAAAACCTGCTGCTTTTACAGTGGTCCTTCTTAATATTCTCTACCCACTCCTGTTTTCTTCTTCATAACTTGATCTGGCCCATCATGTCCTCTCCTTCACCCCATGGCTTCCATTTGAGCCATCTTTTATTTTAATTTCCAACTGCAGGCATCAATTCTCACTGTATTTCCCAGCTCCCAAAGAGAGATTTTAATGAACTCTGTTAAGCTTTTCACAGTAAGCCAACTTAAAGGCCACCAGAGAGCTGAAAGGCAGCCTCACCTCTGGTAATATAACCCCCATTTTCCAATCACTTGTGGCCCTAGGGAGATAGAGGAGGTGGGTTATGTAATTCATAATATGGCCTTCCCTGCAGTAGCAGAAGTGGTGGCTAATTTCTTCAGCAGGAACTGTGGAAAGGCTGTTTCTTTGTAAGGGGTGGTAGGCATAATGATTGATGTGTCTGGCATGGTAGCAAACCACAGACTCTCATGGTTTGTAGGGAGGAGCTGAACCATTACTCTGAATGTTACTGGAGGCAGTAGTCTCAGGAGAATCTCACACAGAAATAGAAACATCCCCAGAGCTCTGCTGCCAGATGTGATACCCAAAGAAGACAAAAACTTTCAAGCAACCTGTAGCTGTTAACAATTAGTGGAGGTTCTTGGGTAGTGATGCACACAGAAGGACTGGCTTCACTGTATCACGAGTTTATCTATTTTGGGAGACTATGTGAGAATACTGATTAGTTTTTACCACATAAGCAAAGGAATAGAAGATGCCTTGTAACTTTTCCTGTGCTCCTTGGTTACCATCTCCTGTGTGATTTTCTTTCTCATCAGCAGGCATTTGAAGGCTGATCTATGATAATTAAATGGAGATTAAAATGTGATGAGATTTAATATAAACTTCTATGCTTCCAAGGAAACTACAATTAGTGAAGTTTAGATTCTAGACTCTTTTAAAAATGCTATATCCTGTCATTTTTCTCATCAATTAACTCTCAGCTTTGGATTTCTTCATGGTCTAAGAAATAAAGAGGATTTTTCTGAGTCCAGGGGAATATTGTCATGTTTGTGTGTGGAATAAATAATAAAAATTGTGAAAGAAAATCTGTTATAATCAAAATTATACTTTTACAAAATGTGAAAGTATTAAATAATTTATTTCCTTTTACAGAGTTGACTTAGAGTTTTGTAAAATATGGAAATCACTAGATGAGTCAGCAGGCTTACTTCCATTTGGGATTTTAAAAATATTTGAAAGAGTAACATGAAAACTTACATTACCATATGTAAAATAGATAGCCAATGGGATTGCTGTATGGCTCCGGAAACTCAAACAGGGACTCTGTATCAACCTAGAGGGGTGGGATGGGGAGGGAGATGGGAGGGAGTTTCAAAAGGGAGGGGATATATGTATACCTATGGCTGATTCATGCTGAGGTTTGGCAGAAAACAGAAAATTCTGTAAAGCAATTATCATTCAATAAAAAATAGATTAATTAAAAATATTTGAAAGACTTAGGAAATTATTTACGAAAGGTAGGGGATAATCAAATCAAATATGCGATTGCTGGGTCATAGGGTGGTTTTATTCCTAGTTTTTTAAGGAATCTCCATACCATCTTCCATGGTGGCTGTATCAATTTACAGTCCTACCAACAAAGCAAGAACATTCCCTTTTCTCCACACCCTCTCCAGCATTTATTGTTTGTAGACTTTTTGATGATGGCCATTCTGACTGATGTGAGGTGATATCTCACTGTCATTTTGATTTGAACTTCTCTAATAATGAGCAATGTTGAGCATCTTTTCATGTGTTAGCCATCTGTATGTGTTCTTTGGAGAAATGCCTGTTTGGGTCTTTTTCCCACTTTTTGATTGGGTTGTTTGTTTTTCTGGTATTGAGTTGTACGAGCTGCTTGTATATTTTGGAAGTTAATCCTTTGTCAGTTGTTTCATTTGCTATTATTTTCTCCTATTCTAAGGGTTGTCTTTTCACCTTGATTATAGTTTCCTTTGCTGTGCAAAAGGTTTTAGGTTTAATCAGGTCCCACTTGTTTACTTCTATTTTTATTTCCATTACTTGAAGAGGTGACTCATAGAGGATCTTGCTTTGATTTATGTCATCGAATGTTCTGCCTATGTTTTCCTCTAAGAGTTTTATAGGGTCTGGTCTTACATTTAGGTCTTTAATCCATTTTGAGTTTATCTTTGTGCATGGTGTTAGGAAGTGTTCTAATTTCATTCTTTTACCTGTAGCTGTCCAGTTTTCCCTGCACCATTTACTGAAGAGTCTGTCTTTGCCTCATTGTATATTCTTGCCTCCTTTGTCAAAAATAAGGTACCCATAGGTGCATGGGTTTATTTCTGGGCTTTCCATCTTGTTCCATTGGTCTATATTTCTGTTTTTGTGCCAGTACCATACTGTCTTGATGACTGTAGCTTTGTAGTATAATCTGAAGTCAGGAAGGTTGATTCCCCCAGCTCCATTCTTCTTTCTCAAGATTGCTTTGGCTATTTGGAGTCTTTTGTGTTTCCATATGAATTGTGAAATTTTTGTTCTAGTTCTGTAAAAAGTGCCATTGGTAATTTGATAGGGATTGCATTGAATCTGTAGATTGCATTTGGTAGTGTAGTCATTTTCACAATATTGATTCTTCTCAGAAACATGGAATATCTCTCCATTTGTTTATGTCAAATATTTATTTCTTTCATCAGTGTCTTATTTTTTCTGTGTACAGTTCTCTTGTCTCCTTAGGTAAGTTTATTCCTAGATATTTAATTCTTTTTGTTGCAGTGGTGAATGGGATTTATTCCTTAATTTCTCTTTCTGATTTTCATTGCTAGTATATAGAAATGCAAGTGATTTCTGTGTATTGATTTTGTATCCTGCAACTTTGCTAAATTCACTGATTAGCTCTAGTAATCTTCTGACACTATCTTTAGGGTTTTCTATGTACAGTATCAAAAGTGAAAGTGAAAGTGAAGTCACTAAGTTGTGTCCACCTCTTTGTGACCCCATTGACTATAGCCTACAGACTCCTCCCTCCATGGGATTCTCCAGGCAAGAGTACTGGAGTGGGTTGCCATTTTCCTTCTCCAGGGGATCTTCCCAACCCAGGGATCGAACCCGGGTCTCCCACATTCCAGGCAGACGCTTTAACTTATGAGCCACCATGGAAGCCCATGTACAGTATCATGTCATCTGCAAACAGTGAGAGCTTTACTTCTTTTTTTCCAATCTGGATTCCTTTTATTTATTTTTCTTCATTTATTGCTGTAGCTAGGACTTCCAGAACTATGTTGAATAATAGTGGTTAAAGTGGACACCCTTGTCTTGTTCCTGATCTTAGGGGAAATGCTTTCAGTTTTGCAACATTGAGAATGTTGTTTGCTGTAGGCTTATCATGTATGGCCTTTACTATGTTGAGGTAGGTTCCTTCTATGTCCAGTTTTTGAAGAGTTTTAATCATAACTGGGTGCTAAATTTTGTCAAAGGCTTTTTCTGCATCTATTGAGATTATCATATGGTATTTATCTTTCAATTTGTTAATATGGCATATCACATTGATTGATTTGTGTTTATTGAAGAATCCTTGCATCCCTGGAATAAAACCAACTTGATCATGGTATATGAGCTTTTTGATGTGTTGCTGAATTCTGTTAGCTAAAATTTTGTTGAGGATTTTTGCATCTGTGTTCATCAGTGATATTGCCCTGTAGTTTTCTTTTTTTGTGTTGTCTTTGTCTGGTTTTGGTATCAGGGTGATGGTGGCCTTGTAGAATGAGTTTGGAAGTATTCCTTCCCATGCAGTTTTTTGAAAGAGTTTCAGAAGGATAGGCATTAGCTCTTCTCTAAATGTTTGATAGAATTCTCCTGTGAAGCTATATTGTCCTGCGCTTTTGTTTTTTGGATATTTTTGATCACAGCTTCAATTTCAGTGCTTGTAATTGGGTTGTTCATAATTTCTATCTCTTCCTGGTTCAGTCTTGGAGGATTGTACTTTTCTAAGAATCTGTTCATTTCTTCCAGGTTATCCATTTTATTGCCATATGGTTGTTCATAATAGTCTTTTATGATCCTTTGTATTTTTGCATTTTCTGTTGTAACCTCTCCTTTTTCATTTCTAATTTTGTTGATTTGATTTCTCTCTCTTTTTTTATGAGTCTGGCTAAAGGTTTGCCAATTTTGTTTATGTTCTCAAAGAACCAGCTTTTAGTTTTTATTAATCTTTTCTATTGTTTCTTTCATTTCTTTTTTATTTATTTCTGCTTGGATCTTTATGATTTATTTCCATATACTATACTATACTTGTATACTATATAAGTATAAGTATATATAGTATAGTATATATAAGTATATATAGCATAGTATATAACTATACTTATACTATACTATACTTTTTCTTTGTTGTTGTTCTCCTTTTTCCAGTTGTTTTAGGTGTAAAGTTAGGTTGTCTATTCAATATTTTTCTTGTTTCTTGAGGTAGGATTGTATTGCTATAAACTTCTGTTTTAGAACTGCTTCTGCTGCATCCCATAGGTTTTGAGTTGTTAGGTTTTCTTTCTCATTTTTATACCACTAGACTATAAATTTTTTGGGTGCTTAGGTCCTTAAACACGTGTGATTATTCCAAGAGAACAGGTGGATTTCTCAGTTCTTTCATCCTCCCCACCAGCAGATGGGGTCACAAGGCACTTCTCTCTTGAATGTACCTGTAAAGAGCCCCCTTTTTGCTGATACTAGAGACCACTTTCAGCAATCTTAGGTCCCAGCCTGTAAGTTTTCATATAACAGTCACTGGATTTCCATGGGTTAACAGAGATGAGAAGTCAATGTGAAACTATATGATGGAGCTAGTGGTTCAATTGTCAGAATAGGGGCAGCACAATGGGCCTACTTCCTTCACAAGCAATGTACCAGATGGCACCAATAAAAGGATGAAAACCCAAGCAAATTTGTTTGTTCTCCATGCTCCCCTATCTCCCTGGGGCAGCCCACAGGCGATGGCTCCCAGTTTCAGGACCAGCCCACCAATCATGGCAAACTCTCCTCTGAGTCTAGAATGAGGAAAGGAGTCCTGCAGGCCAATAATGGTGGGTCATGGGGTTCAGCAGTGAAACTGATACAAAGCTATCTCTGTCCTATACCCAGTGCTGCCCATGTTACTCCACTCCAGAGGGCCTTGACCTGGAGCCACTGATACTATTACTGCCATGGCTGCCAAGTGGCACGTCTTCGTTACATCCACTTCTGGATTCCTGTTTTCTTTTTAAATAAAATTTTTTTGCACTTCATGAAATAGAAATAAGACAAAAATCAGCAATATGTCAGTAATGAATCCAAAACCCCGTTTGCCTGTATGTGTGCTAAGTCACTTCAGTTGTGCCCTACCCTTTTGCAACCCCATGAACTGTGTCCTCCTCTGTCCATAGGATTTTCCTGGCAAGAATACTAGAGTGGGTTGCTGTGCCCTTCTCCAGGGGATCTTCCTAAACCAGGAATCAAACTCGTGTCTCCTACTTGCATGCAGATTTTTTACCACTGAACCACCGGGGAAGCCCAAAACGCTGTTTACTCTCCATGAAACAGAAGTTACATTTACACAAAATAAATCAGTTATAAAATGGAAAGCTAGTTTTCTAGCTTGCCTATCAGCAATATCATCATAAGTTTGCATATAGATTATGCCATTTAATGTTTAAAGTTTGTAAAGTGTAACTTGACAATGGTGTATTTTATCTTCTCTAACTTGCTTCTTACACTCAATATTAATTTTTCAAGATAAATCTAAATGATACAGGTAGAACTAATTCATTTATTTTTACTATTATCTGGTTTATACAAAATCCCATGATTTATCTGATTTTAGATTGCTTTCAGTCTTTTGCTTCTATAAACATTTTTTTCCATGTTTTCTTGGGCATACATAAGAGATTTTCTCTCCATTAGTTCCTTGTATATTCTTGGGAGGGGAATTTCTGGATAGTGGGCTAAGCACATTTTAAAGTCTTCTGCGTGCATGAGTGCTAAGTTGCTTCTGTCATGTCTGAAACTGTGTGACCCCATGGACTGCAGTCCACCAGGCTCTTCTGTCCATGGGATTCTCCAGACAATAATACTGGAGTGGTTTCCATGCCCTCCTCCAGGTTAAAGTCTTCTGCTGCTGCTAGATACTGGTAAATTTCACTCCAAAGGGATTGTGCCAATTTGTACCCCTGCAGGTACTATAATGAAAATTCCTATTTTCTCATGTTTATGAAAAACCTGATCTTACTTTAAGATTTTTAAATGTGATAGATATTAAAGGACAGTTTCTTCCAATTTTTATTTCCTTGATTACTGGTTAAAACAAAGAGCCTTTCATATAATCATTTGGAAATCTTAGTCTATTAATTGTTCATATCCTTTGCCATTTAAATATTTAATGGTTTTTTCATTTTTAATTGACCTATAAGAATTCTTTCTGGGTTTGAATAGAATCTTTTATGTGTATACATATAAATGCTACAAATTACAGATAATATAATTGTATTTAATAGAACATTAACAGTAAATATTACTTATGTAATATAATATTTACTTATGTAATACAATATCATAATTAATATAATCATTAGTATAATAGAGATGTATAATTTTGTTCTAAATATAAATATTTCATATATAGATAAAAATACACATATATACATGAAATGTCTTCTCACAGACTGATTTGTTTTATTACTTAGAAAACAAGTCTTTTATTTGACAGTGTATTTAATTTTAAATTAGTCAAGGGTAACCATTTTTAAAATAGTTTGTGCTTATGCATCTTGTTTAGAAAATTGTCCCTCACACTGAATTCATTAAAAAGATATCCTATATTTATTTTGAAAAGTTTAAAGTTTGCTTTTCACATTTAGGTCTCTAGTCTACTTGGAAAAAAAGTTTTAATGTGGTATAAGTAAGGATCTAATTTTGTTTTTATTCATATGAAGAACATATTTCCCCAGTATCATTTAGTAAATATTCTATTATTTACCTACTGACCTGAAATGCTGTCTCTATTATATACTTTAGGCCTCAAAGTACACAAGGGCCTGTTTTGAGTTCTCTATTCTGTGCATTGGTCTATTTGTCTTTCTCTACATGAGTACCACACAATTTCAATTATTCTAGCTTTACAATACCCAGATATTTTGTAGAACCAAGAACTCATCTAGATCTTCAAAAACATTTTGGCTTCTTTTGGCCCTTTGTTTTTCCTTTTAACTTTTATTGTTCACTTGTCAGTGTCCATGAAAACTTGTGTTGGTTTTGGAATATGACATATCTGCCCATTTAATTAGGTCTATTTTATTTCTTCCTCAAAGTTTTTCATTTTTATTTTTTGGCTGCATTGTGCAGCTTATGAGATCTTAGTTCCCCAACCAGGGACCAGGGATTGAATCCCAGTGAACCCTAACCACTAGATCACCAGAGAATTCCCTATTTATTTCACAACATTTTAAAATTAACTTTGTGGGTCTTGAACATATTTTGTTGTTTATTACAAGGCCCTTTAATATTTTTATAGCCAGTAAAAATGGAAACTTTTGAAAATCACACTTTCTAATAATTTATTGCTGGTATGGAAACATTGATTTTCATATATTGATCTTATTTTTAACAAGTTTCTAACCCTCTTATTGCTAATAGTTTGCAGATTTTCTAGATGAGTAATTATAAAATAATTTTGTTTTTCTTCTTTTTGTTGTTATACTTTTTTTTTCTTATTCTGGGTAAGTTTCTGGTACAATGTTGACTATAAAATAGTTCTGTTAACCTTGCCTTTAGAAACTATAGCCTAGATAATGTTTTCTTAAACATTACCACCATTCTGAAGTTATAGTGTGAAGTGAAAGTCACTCAGTTGTGTCTGACTCTTTGTGACCCCATGGACTACACAGTCCATGGAATTCTCAAGGCCAGAATACTGGAATGGGTAGCTTTTCCCTTCTCCAGGGTATCTTCCCAACCCAGGGATCAAACCGAGGTCTCCTGCACTGCATGCGGCTTCTTTACCAGCTAAGCCACAAGGGACGCCCAAGAATACTGGAGTGGGTAGCCTATACTTTCTCCAGTGGATCTTCCCAACCCAGGAATTGAACCAGGGTCTACTGCATTGCAGGTGGGTTCTTTACCAACTGAGCTATCAGGGAAGCCCCCGTGAAGTTGTAGGACCTGTCCAAAGAATCAGGTAAAAGTGGGAGAAAATATTGATGTCTTCTTCTCCATCTCTTACTCAAAGCAGTCTCAATCTTAGTAAAATGTGTAATGAGCACTAGATATAAGAGACTAGCAAAACTGTTACAACTTCAGTTTATAAATGCTATCAAGAAAACAAATCCTGATTTTTTCTTGTTCAGGAGTAAAATTAAACAATGCTGAATCTAGAGAGAGTGTGACTATTTGAATCAGCTTACAGTAGAATTTCCATGCAAGTGAGGGAAACAAGCATGCCCAAGATCCAAGAAGAGATATTATTATTATTTTTATATTTCAGTGTCTTTATATTTCAGTGCTTATTTAGATTTACCAAAATATTTTAAAGTAACTTTTGCTAGTTAGTATAGTTTGCTAGTTGTCGCTTCATGCACTTTTTTCTTCTGTGGTTAATTTCTTCCTTCCTGACACATGTTCTTTAATATGTTTTTTCAACAGGAATCACTGAACAGTAAGCTATCTCATTCTTTGCTCTTCTGAAAATGTATTTATTTATTTTTAATAGAAATTTATTTATTTTAATTGGAGGCTAATTACTTTACAATATTGTATTGGTTTTGCCATACATTGACATGAATCTGCCACAGGTATACATGTGTTCCCCATCCTGAACCCCCTTCCACCTCCCTCCCCATCCCATCCCTCTGGGTCATCCCAGTGCACCAGCCCCGAGCACCCTGTCTCATGCATCGAAACTGGACTGGCAATTTGTTTAAAATATGATAATAGACATGTTTCAATGCTATTCTCCCAAATCATCCCACCCTCGCCCTCTCCCACAGAGTCCAAAAGACTGTTCTATACATCTGTGTCTGTTTCACTGTCTCGTACACAGGGTTATTGTTACCATTTTTCTAAATTCCATATATATGCGTTAGTATACTGTATTGGTGTTGTTCTTTCTGGCTTACTTCACTCTGTATAATAGGCTCCAGTTTCATCCATCTCATTAGAACTGATTCAAATGTATTCTTTTTAATGGCTGAGTAATATTCCATTGTGCATATGTACCACAGCTGTCTTATCCATTCGTCTGCTGATGGACATCTAGATTGCTTCCATATCCTGACTATTATGAACAGTGCTGCGATGAACATTGGGGTATATGTGTCTCTTTCAACTGGTTTCCTCGGTGTGTATGCCCAGCAGTGGGATTGCCGGGTCATATGGCAGTTCTATTTCCAGTTTTTAAAGGAATCTCCACACTGTTCTCCATAGTGGCTGTACTAATTTGCATTCCCACCAACAGTGTAAGAGGGTTCCTTTTTCTGCACACCCTCTGTAGCATTTATTGCTTGTAGACTTTTGGATTGCAGCCATTCTGACTGGCATGAAATGGTACCTCATTGTGGTTTTGATTTGCATTTCTCTGATAATGAGTAATGTTGGACATATTTTCATGTGTTTGTTAGACATCTGTATGTCTTCTTTGGAGAAATGTCTGTTTAGTTCTTTGGCCAATTTTTTTATTGGGTCATTTATTTTTCTGGGAGTGAGCTGCAGGAGTTGCTTGTATATTTTTGAGATTAATTCTTTGTTAGTTGCTTCATTTGCTATTATTTTCTCCCATTCTGAAGGCTGTCTTTTCACCTTGCTTATAGTTTCCTTTGTTGTGCAAAAGCTTTTAAGTTTAATTAGGTCCCATTTGTTTATTTTTGCTTTTATTTCCAATATTCTGAGAGGTGGGTCACAGAGGATTTTTCTGTGATTTATGTCAGAGAGTGTTTTGCCTATGTTTTATAGTTTCTGGTCTTACATTGCAGATGACATGATCCTCTACATAGAGAACCCTAAAGTCTCCACCAGAAAATTACTAGAGCTAATCAATGAATATAGTAAAGTTGCAGGATATAAAATCAACACACAGAAATCCCTTGTATTCCTATCACTAACAATGAGAAAACAGAAAGAGAAATTAAGGAAACAATTCCTTTCACCATTGCAACAAAAAGAATAAAATACTTAGGAATATATCTACCTAAAGAAACAATAGACCTATATATAGAAAACTATAAAACACTGGTGAAAGAAATCAAAGAGGACACAAATAGATGGAGAAATATACCATGTTCATGGATCGGAAGAATCAATATAGTGAAAATGAGTATACTACCCAAAGCAATCTATAGATTCAATGCGGTCCCTATCAAGCTACCAACGGTATTTTTCACAAGACTAGAACAAATAATTTCACAATTTGTATGGAAATACAAAAAACCATGAATAGCCAAAGCAATCTTGAGAAAGAAGATTGGAACTGGAGGAATCAACCTGCCTGTCTTCAGGCCCTACTACAAAGCCACAGTCAAAAAGACAGTATGGTACTGGCATAAAGACAGAAACATAGATCAATGGAACAAAATAGAAAGTCCATAGAAAAATCCAAGCACCTATGGACATCTTATCTTTGAGAAAGGAGGCAAGAATATCCAATGGAGAAAAGACAATCTCTTTAACAAGTGGTGCTGGGAAAACTGGTCAACCACTTATAAAAGAATGAAGCTAGAACACTTTCTAACACCATACACAAAAATAAACTCAAAATGGATTAAAGATCTAAATGAAAATGTATTCATTTTTACTTTTCTCTTGAATGCTCTTTTAGCTAGGTTTCTAATTTTTATTGACTATTTTCTCCAACACTTTGAAGTGAATGATTCTGCTGCTGCTGCTAAGTCACTTCAGTCATGTCCGACTCGGTGCGACCCCAGAGATGGCAGCCCACCAGGCTCCCCCATCCCTGGGATTCTCCAGGCAAGAACACTGGAGTGGGTTGCCATTTCCTTCTCCAATGCATGAAAGCGAAACGTGAAAGTGAAGTCGCTCAGTCGTGTCTGACTCTTCTCGACCCAATGGATTGCAGCCTACCAGGCTCCTCCATCCATGGGATTTTCCAGGCAAGAGTACTGGAGTGGGTGAATGATTCTATTTGGCCTCTATTATTGTTTATGGAAAGTCTATTGTTTGTCTAATTGTTATTTCTTTGAGAATTGTTAATCTTTGTTTGTTTTAAATATTATTCTCTTTGTCATAGATAATTTTAAATATTACTTTGATGTGTTTAGGTGTCAATTTATTGTTATTTGCCTCTGTAAGTCCTCTGCTTTTTTTAAATTAAAGAGCTATCTTTACTCATTGACTCTTAACTCTTCTCAATTTTCTTTATTCTCTCTTTAGTAGTAGTAACGTTGGTCACTCAGTTGTATCTGACTCTTTGTGAACCCATGGACTGTAGCTGCATTCCCATTATCAGTGTAAGAGGTTTCCTTTTTCTCCTCACCCAGATGAAGGCTCATTTTAAAAACAAAGTGACAATTTCATTATTATCCAAAAAGTTAACAATTCTTTAATATCATCAATTATCCAGTTAAAGATTGAGTTTTCCTAGTTGTACACAATGTATTTCAAAGTTAGTTTGCTTCAGGATCTGAGTAAGATCAATACAGTGTAATTAGCTTCAGTTCAGTTCGGTTGCTCAGTCGTGTCCAACTCTTTGCGACCTCATGAATCGCAGCACGCCAGGCCTCCCTGTCCATCACCAGCTCCTGGAGTTCACCCAAACTCATATGCATAGAGTCGGTGATGCCATCCAGCCATCTCATCCTCTCTCGTCCCCTTCTCCTCCTTCCCCCAATCCCTCCCAGCATCAGGGTCTTTTCCAATGAGTCAACTCTTCGCATGAGGTGGCCAAAGTATTGGAGTCTTAGCCTCAGCATCAGTCCTTTCAATGAACACCCAGGACTGGTCTCCTTTAGGATGATGGACTGGTTGGATCTCCTTGCAGTCCAAGGGACTCTCAAGAGTCTTCTCCAGTACTGCAATTCAAGAGCATCAATTCTTTGGTGCTCAGCTTTCTTCACAGTCCAACTCTCACATCCATACGTGACCCCTGGAAAAACCATAGCCTTGACTAGACTGACCTTTGCACATTGCTTATTGCTGTTGTTCTTTAGTCACTAAGTCATGTCTGACTCTTTTGTGACCCCAAGGACAGTAGCATGCCAGACTCCTCTGTCCATGGAATTCTTCAGGCAAGAATACAGGAATGGGTAGCCAATATATGTTGAGTTTTCACATTCTTAACTCCCTATCCCCTATCTCTTAACAACTCTTTTGTGGTTCATTTTTATTAGTGCTGCATTCTGTATAACTTCCTTGGATCCCTTCTCCAGTTTACCAATTTTCCCTACATCTTAACCAGTTTTACATCTTCTTCCTGTTTAACCACTTGCTTAGTCTATTGAACTTTTACTGTCAAAGGTTATATTTAAATTTTTCTTTTTATTTTTTTTTGAATAAGAGCACCCAGTATTCATTAAGTTTTCATTTCTTCTTTTAAAGCTTAAAAATTTATCTTTGGACTGATTTAGTGACTCAAGTTTCTTAGATTTCTAATTCTCTTTTTAGTTCTGTCTAATTAGTATTTGGGCTTCCCTGTGGCTCAGTGGTAAAGAGGCCCCCTGCCAATGCAAGAGATGTGGGTTTGATCCCTGGGTTGGGAAAATCCCCTGGAGTAGGAAATGGCAACCCACTCCAATATTCTTGCCTGGGAAATCCCATGTTTAGATTTAGTGACTAAATAACAACAATTATGATTTGTTATGGTGTATTATTTCTTTTTATGCTTAAAATTTTTTTCTTATAAGCTCATTTTCAATGAGTATTCTTTCTGTGGGAATTCCCTGTACACTCAATATAGACAGTGTTTCTATAAAAGATTGTTGAGTTTGTTTCTGCCAAAGTTTTAGGAGTTCACTAATTTTTATGTTAAATTCTAGGCTTTAGATTTCAGCACCATGTGAGTAGTATAAATCTAGACTCTTTACTCAGGCACAGATGTAACCTTAGTGTTTCAAATTTAATGAGATGCTTTTAATTTCCACTGAATTCTAGGCACACACTGTTTCCTTGCTTCTTTCTGAGTTGCTTGGTGAATCCATTCCATTCTCATTTTTATGGAGTTGTGTCAGTTCAGAGCATTCTACTTTGCAAGAAACTTGACTCCAGCCCTTTGCCTTATATAGGCTCAAGGCATATCTGATATTGCTTGGTATTTGAAGCCCCAGCTCTGAAGTCCTCAGGGCTTATATTCAGGAATTACATCATTAGGCACCTGATACATTGGCTTTTGTGTGTAACAGTTCATTTTTATGTATGAAAAGTGAGTTATACTTTATCAATCCTTTCCCTGTTTTTATAGTGAGACTGGTTTATATCAGTTCAGTCTCTATATTATTGGAAAGGTATTATTTTTCCCTGAATTCTCAAGATATTACACTGGAGAAAAGCACAACTTTGCTTATGCAGTGTTAATTAGGCTAAGGGTGGCTATTCTGTTCATCAGTACTGTACTTGGGAAAAAGTAACCAAATTCCTAATATTTATCAAACATTTAAGTTTCTTTTAAAAATAGAATGTGTGTGTGTGTGTGTGTGTGTGTGTGTGTGTGTGTATGTATGTGTGTGTTAGGTTGCTTCAGTCCTGACCAACTGTTTGTGACCCTGTGAGCTGTAGTCTGCCAGGCTCCTCTGTCCATGGGATTCTCCAGGCAAGAATACTGGAGTGGGTTGCCATGCTCTCCTTCAGGGGATCTTCCCAGTCCAGGGATTGAACCCTTGTCTTCTGTGGCTCTTGCATTGCAGGCAGATTCTTTACCTCTGAGCCACTGGGGAAGCCCCCAAAGTAGAATATTACAGCTGATCTTGGGGAAGTGAAGAAGGAAAGAAAAGAATTGCCAGAAATGGGAGTGGAGAGAATACTTAAAAAAAAGACATATGTTATGTCAATTAAACTTTAAATGGGCTTCTTGAAAGGTGAGTTAATTGAATATTTTGACACAGATTGCTATTTTTAAAGGAATTTATCTTCTAAGAGAGATGTAGTTTTATGAGGAGCAAAATAACTTTAAGAAGTAATGAAATCACATTGAGTATATCTATATGCCACCTCATGCGAAGAGTTGACTCATTGAAAAGGACCCTAATGCTGGAAGGGATTGGGGGCAGGAGGAGAAGGGGACGACAGAGGATGAGATGGCTGGATGGCATCACCAACTCAATGGACATGAGTTTGGGTAAACTCCAGGAGTTGGTGATGGACAGGGAGGCCTGGCATGCTGCGATTCACAGGGTCGCAAAGAGTCGGATACGACTGAGCGACTGAACTGAACTGAGCTGATATCTATTTATAAAGCATGTATATGTCTATATTTGGAGTTTTAGTTGAGGGAAACCATTCTAAATGTATTTTCTATTGGCACTATCCTCTTTTTTCAACTGACTTATAACTAGGAAACCAGCATAAAAATGAAAATCTTTGCCTATCTTACTTGGGTTCCCCTAAAGAGCAGAACCCAAGTTGAAAACTTTTGTATAAGTACTTTGCATGCAGGCTCAGTCACTAAAAAATGTCCAGTTCTTTGTGACCCCATGGACTGTAGCTCACCAGGCTTCTCGGTCCATGGGATTTCCCAGGCAGGAATACTGGAATGGATTTCCATTTTCTTCTCCAGTGAATCTTCCAGACCCAGGGATTAAACCCATGTCTCTTGCATCTCCTGAATTTGCAGGAAGATTCTTCACCATTGAGCCACTTGGGAAGCCTATATAAGTACTTTATTGGGTAATAGACATAGAGATTAGGAGAGGGAAAAAAAAAATGAAACAAGAAAATGAGTTGATTACTACAAAGGGGGCCTGAGTACTTTATCTGAGAAGCCATGTAAAATGTATCCCAGGACTCTCTGTGAGTGGGAGGAAGAAAGGAGAAGCATTGATTCACTGGATTCTGTTTCCCATTGGCCAAATTTTCACCATGGAGAATTACCTGTAAGGTTATATATGTGTCAGTATATCTATACTGAAGCTTGGGACTGGAGCAAAGAGGCACATGGAGTGGGGTGGAGGTACTGTGTGGAGCTAGTCAGATTCTATAATGAACTTGCTGCAGTGGTGACTGGATATAAGAAAGGTGAAACAAAGAGGATCAGTAAGAATGCCTAAGAAGACCAAGTAAGTACAAAAACAAAAACTATTTGTGTGTGTGTAAAGTAAGTAAATTTTCTTAATAAACAGTATCATCATTTGATAATCAATTACTTTTTCTTTGAATAGTTCAGGCAAGATTTTGAATGAAAAATATAGACCATGGATCATTTGACACTGGAAAACATGATGAAGACAAATCATTTAAAAATGTGTGATAGAATGAGAATACCAGGCCAGGTAAACATATTGTATTTGGAGAACCTCATCCTTTTATTCCAGAATCATATTAGAAAAGGCAGAGTTGGAGATAAGCATAGGAATTGGATTCCGCTATTAAACTGTGGAGGAGCTCCAAATGCTTATCAATCATGCATGAACTTGTAATACTGGAATCACAACAGAGAGGACAAATATTCCACTTATAAGAGGGATTGCTGGTCCAGGTTCTATGCATGAGACAGGGTGCTCAGGGCTGGTGCACTGGGATGACCCTGGGGGATGGGATGGGGGGGTGGGAGGGGGGCTCTGGATGGGGAACACATGTTTGCCCCTGGCTGATTCACGTCGATGTTTGGCAAAAGCCACTACAATATTGTAAAGTAATTAGCCTCCAATTAAAATAAATAAAAAATTTTAAAAAAGAGCATAACTCAAAAGCTGGTAGAAAGGCCACTACTTCCTCCATTCTATCCATAAATCCTTTTCTCCAAAAATTCAGTCTTCTAGGAAGTACAGATTGTGATTATTCATTTTGTAATTTATATCCCACCTATTATTTTCCCCTACCTGAATAAGGTGTTGAGGAGGCCCCCTAGAAGTTTGAATGCTTTCCTCTGCTCTAATGATATGCATGCCATTTCTAATGGGATATAAATACATGCCAATAACATCTACAGATTATAGATTTGTGAATATCACTGGCCTGTCAAATATCAACAAGTTAAATGTTCAGAGGTTGCAAATGAAGCAAGTATTCAAGGATTCTTGAGCAGTACACTTTAAGTTTCCATCAATGTTTACGCTGTGATTTGGGGTTTATAGATGGTTGGATATTGAAAGAGAAAGGGTAGTGCAGGCCAACAGTTAAAATTCATAGTTTTGCATAGTGTCTACCTCGGTGGAATAGCTCTTTGATTTTAGGTATCTAAAATGTCTTGTGTTTAGCCAAATCTCTCAGGTTTTGGATGGAGGTTTTGACAATAATGTCTCTTGTACATAGTGTTGCAGTCAAATGATCTACTGCTAAGCTCTAGCCCCATGCCACATGCATAGCTTGGAGAAGGTAATTTAGAGGACATGACCACTGTTTGACCTGTGAGCTGTTTGACTCCAGAGCCACTGGAGGCTCCTCACTTGCCTCCCCTGTGCTTGGAATGTACATGGTTCCCATGTGGGAGGCATTTTGAAGAACGTTGCCTTGAGAGAACAATGTGTTGTTGAGATCATCTGGATGGTATATGTGCCTGAACATGTTTTTAAATTCTGTTGGGTGAGTATGGAGATTTACTAGTCTTTCAACAGCCCAAGACAAGTTGTGTAAATCCCCTTGCTTATTAAACCTACCACCTATCAATCTGAAGTGATCTGCCTCTTTCTTTGGTCTCTCTCTGCCCTCTGTTTATGGGGACCAGTTTGTAAATCAACACTTACTGGGTCTTAATATTTTTGGATAGAACAAAAGAAAATAATTTATTTGAATGAAATCAACTGGTGCATTGCTTATTGAAGAGATAAATAAAGGATTTATAAAATTTCTTCCTCTGCAGGCATTCAAACTGAGACAGGCTATTTATTAATCTTAGGTGATTTAGTGGTAGGACTCAACTGAAGGCAGGCAATGATTCAATGAATGTCCATAGTCCCTTCTGGTCCATGCTTCTGAACACCATCCAGACTGTAATATTCAATTATAGTTCAGGACTAACTTAGTTTCACTTGAATATTTTTCCTAAGGAAATCCAACACTTTTCATTTTACTGTCCTCCCTAAATTTAATAAATGAGTGATGTGATTGCTTTTTTAAAAGAAAAATTCTTTTTATACTAGTGGATTGTTCAACCTGCTCCCACAATGACATTTCTGGGATATTTTCCAATCTTTTTTTTTCTCTTAAAATAGACTAAGACCTTATGTTCCATCTTGGAAAGCATATCATTTATCTCCTATTTGGTATCTGAAATATGTATTTTCAGTGCTTCTGAAAGGCAATCCTCTGAAAGACATATAGTTGTTTTCCAAGTTTTATCTGGCTTGAATTTTACATAAACTTGCAAGTTTGTGTTTGTAATGTTGTTTGTTACTATGTGTAAAGAATATGACTTCTTTAGGAGCAGCTGAATGGATTAAACAAGATGTAGTTAGTAAATATCCTTGAGGGAAACTCCTAAGAAAATGTTAGGAAATCTTTATTTTTGCATGGAAAGATCCTAAAGGTAGGAGAGTTTTGGTAATTTTGGGGGCTTCAAGATAAATATTTTCATAGACAAAGGAAAATGTAAAAATTTTACTCTTACATTTAGCAAATGATAATTTAAGCAGCTGTCAAAGCCTCTTTATATATGAAACAAATATATGAATCATATGGGACCTTTATCATGAAAAATATTGTAGAACTAACATTTCAAACTCTTCCAAGGACTAAGCGTCTTTTAATTTCATGGCTGCAGTCACCATCTGCAGTGATTTTGGAGCCCAGAAAAATAAAGTCTGACACTGTTTCCACTGTTTCCCCATCTATTTCCCATGAAGTGATGGGACCAAATGCCATGATCTTCGTTTTCTGAATGTTGAGCTTTAAGCCCACTTTTTCACTCTCCTCTTTCACTTTCATCAAGAGACTTTTTAGTTCCTCTTCACTTTCTGCCATAAGGGTGGTGTCATCTGCATATCTGAGGTTATTGATATTTTTCCCGGCAATCTTGATTCCAGCTTGTGTTTCTTCCAGCCCAGCGTTTCTCATGATGTACTCTGCATATAAAGTAATGACCAACCTAGATAGCATATTGAAAGCAGAGACATTACTTTGCCAACAAAGGTCTGTCTAGTCAAGGCTATGGTGTTTCCAGTGGTCATGTATGGAGGTGAGAGTTGGACTGTGAAGAAAGCTGAGTGCTGAAGAATTGATGCTTTTGAACTGTGGTGTTGGAGAAGACTCTTGAGAGTCCCTTGGACTGCAAGGAGATCCAACCAGTCCATTCTGAAGGAGATCAGCCCTGGGATTTCTTTGGCAGGAATGATGCTAAAGCTGAAACTCCAGTACTTTGGCCACCTCATGCAAAGAGTTGACTCATTGGAAAAGACTGTGATGCTGGGAGGGATTGGGGGCAGGAGGAGAAGGGGACGACAGAGGATGAGATGGCTGGATAGCATCACTGACTCGATGGACGTGAGTTTGAGTGAACTCCGGGAGTTGGTGATGGACAGGGAGGCCTGGCATGCTGCAATTCATGGGGTTGCAAAGACTTGGACACGACTGAGTGACTGAACTGAACTGAACATTTCAAACTCAGTGTCTAATGTATTCATAAAGTTGTTCTTGTTTAGTTTCTAAGTCATGTCTGATTCTTTGCAACCCCATGAACTGCAGCACATTAGGCTTCCTTGTCCTTCATTATTTCTGGAAGTTTGCTCAAGGTCATGTCTATTGAGCCAGTGATGCCATCCAACCATCTCATCCTATGTCACCCCCTTCTACTCCTGCCCTCAGTCTTTCCTAACATCAGGGTCTTTTCCAATGCATTCGCTCTTCACATCAGGTAGCAAAAGTATCAGAGGTTCAGCTTTAGCATCTGTCCTTCCGATGAATATTCAGGGCTGATTTCCTTTAGGAATGACCGGTTTGATCTCCTTGCTAGTCAAGGGACTCTCAAGAGTCTTTGCCAGCACCAGAATTCATAATGTATAACACTCAAAATGAACAAAAATTCAAATTAAAGGAGGACTTTTTCTTTTGTTCCAGAAGTGAATTGAGTGTGATATATATATGAAAGTAAATATATATTTCTTTAGATTTTCCACATGATAAAAACAATTTTTCCAATGCAAATGTGCATTTTGCCTAGGTTCTAAGTGTTCCTCAAAATGGGCATTGAAGACCATCTGAAGTATTACCTGAGATGTTAGTAAAAAATGCGTATTCCTTGGTATCACTTAAACCTGAAGAATCAGATATTCTGGGGTTAAGATCTTGGAACTTTAATTATTAAAATGCATCCAAACTGATTCTGATGTACATGAAAGTATTAGAACTTGGTGCAACATGGTGGAATTTTAAATAACCCAGAAAACAAATAAATACAAAACCCCACTTGAAATCTAAAGCCCCATTTTTCTGTTGGTGTTTATTTATAATAAAAACATTCTTGCAAAACTGCATTTTCATGAGTAGTTTACCAATGGCATATTAAAAACATAAGAATAACATGTAGATATGGATTTTTAAAAAATATATTTTAGTGATGTATAGTTGACTTATGATGTTTCAGGTGCACAGCAAGGTTATACAAATACACATATACTATATCCAGTATTGTGAGTATTCTTGATTTATCTTTAGCATAGTGAGGAGCAATTTATGTAATCACAAGAGACAGTGTTTTAGGTACAGTATTGCATTTCTGTTCTGTTTCATGGTCCTAGTATCTTTTTTCCTTTTGAATGTATATTTTATTTTTTTGTTGCTTAAATATACATATTTTACTGAAGTATAACTATACTTACAGTGTTTCAGGTGCACAGCAAGGTGATTCAGTTATACAAATACACATATATTATTTTTGAAATTATTTTCCATCACCGGTTATTATAAGAAACTAACTGTAGTTCCCTGTGCTATACAGTAAACCTTTGTTGCATATCTATTTTTTAAATTAGAAATATAGCATTCTATTCATACTAAGTCAAACAAGTAGAATCAAAATGTCATAATTTTTTTAGTTAGGCCAAAACTTATATGTTTTCTAAAATACTTATATATATGTATGCAAAAGTTTTTCTACTACAGTTGGTAAAGCCTTGAGAAGGAACATCAAACAAAAAATGAAGAGACAGAGAAATTGGAGAACAGAAACTAAATGGAGTGGGAGCACTGACTATGAAATAGAAAAGTAAAACAAACTAGATAAAAGTAAAAAGATCATCATATAGTCCAATTATTTTTAAACCTTATATTTATTAGAAACATATCTGGAGCTCTGAAGAAAAAAAAATACCTGAACATTTGTATTTTTCCAAAAATTTGAAGACAATTCTGATATGCATCTGGATTTTAAAAAGTGATTACAGGTTTTTCTATTAGATCCTAGTTTTGGGGATATAGAGTTCTATTATTTTTCTGTTGACCTATCATGATACAATGGTGTTACGTGAGTAATAGTTACATAATCACATTAGTAAAAAATGTTCATCAGTTTTCATAATCAATAGCTAGACCAAAAAAAAAAAGACAATTACAATTGTAAGCCACAATGGGAGCATGATTAACTTAATATAAAATAATTGCATGCAATTCAGGGAGGTCAAGCACAGTGATGTGGTAAGTGGAAGTGCATACATGCACATGTTTTCATCCACCTAGCCAATCTGTGTCTTTGGTTGGCAGGTTTAATACATTTACATTTAAGGTAATTATAGATATATATGATCCTATTACTGTTTTCTTAATTGTTTTGGGTGTATTTTCTGTAGGTCTTTTCCTTCTCTTGTGTTTCTTGCCTAGAGAAGTTCCTTTAGCATTTGTTATAAAGCTGGTTTTGTGGTGCTCAATTCTCTTAACTTTTGCTTGTCTGGAAAGCTTTTGGTTTCTCCATCAAATCTGAAAGAGAGTGTTGCTGGGTCGAGTATTCTTGGTTGTAGGTTCTTTATTTTCATCTCTTAAAATATATCCTGCCATTCCCTCTGGCTTGTAGAGTTTCTGTTGAGAAATCAGCTGATAGCCTGATGGGAGTTACCTTGCATGTTGTCATTTTTCCCTTGTTGCTTTTAATATTTTATCTCTCTCTTTAATTTTTGTCAGTTTGATTACTATGTGTTTCGGTGTGTTTCTCCTCGGGTTTATCCTTCCTGGGACTCTCTGAGCTTCCTGGACTTGGTTGACTATTTCCTTTCCCATGCTTGGAAAGTTTTCAGCTATTATCTCTTTAAATATTT
The DNA here is from genome assembly GCF_019923935.1 of Bubalus bubalis. Classification (NCBI taxonomy): domain Eukaryota; kingdom Metazoa; phylum Chordata; class Mammalia; order Artiodactyla; family Bovidae; genus Bubalus; species Bubalus bubalis. The sequence goes on along the minus strand of NC_059158.1, from coordinate 95,257,526 downwards.
TCTCAAGTCCTTTCTCTCTCTTTTTCTTCTGGGACTCCTATAATGCAGAGGTTGGTGTGTTTAATGTTGTCTCTGAGGTCTCTTAGTCTGTCTTCATTTCTTTTCATTCTTTTTTCTATATTCTGTTCTGTGGCAGTGATTTCCACAATCTGTCTTCCAGGTCATTTATCCATTCTTCTGCCTCAGTTTTTCTGCTATGGATTCCTTCTAGTGTATTATTCATCTATTTGTTTGTTCTTTAGTTCTTGTAGGTCTTTGGTAAACATTTCTTGCATTTTCCCAATATTTGCCTCCATTCTTTTCCTGAGATTCTGGATCATCTTCACTATCATTATTCTAAATTATTTTTCTGGAAAGTTGCCTATCTCCACTTCATTTAGTTGTTTTTCTGGAATTTTATCTTGTCCCTTCATCTGGGACATAACTTTCTGTTTTTTCATCATGATTAATTTTCTGTAATATGCTTTTTGTTTTAGCCACTGTGAGGTTGTGCTTCTTTTTGCTACTTCTGTTGACTCTGATGGCTGTGCCTATGAGGTTTGTGTAAGCTTCTTGATGGGGACTGGCAATGGGAAAACCTGGGTCTTGTTCTAGTGGGCAGGGCCTTGCTCAGTAAAGCTTTAATTCAATTATCTGCTGATGGGTGGGGTTGCACTCCCTCCCTGGTAGTTTGGCCTGAGGTGATCTAGCCCTGTGGTCTAAGGGCTTTATGGTAGGGTTAATGGTGAACTCCAAGAGTGTTTAGTCCAAGGGGGACCTTCCAGTGCCTGTGTCCCTGTGTTGAGGCCCTGCCAACCCACACTTCCGCAGGAGGCCCTCCAAACTAGCAGATAGTTTTGGTTCAGTCACCTGTGGGGGTCACTGCTCCTCTCCTCTAGGTCTTGGTGTGTGCAAAATTTTGTTTGTGTCCTCCAAAACTGGAGTTTCTATTTTCCCCAGGCCTCTGGAAGGCCTATAATCAAATCCTGCTGGCCCTCAAGGCTAGATTCCCTGGGGATCCCAGTCCCTTTGTCAGATCCCCTGGCTGGGAATCCTGACATGGAGCTTAGAATCTTCACAATAGTACAAGAACTTCTTTGGTATTTTTATTCTCCAGTCTGTGGGTCATCCACCTGGCAGGTATGGAATTTGATTTTATTTTGATTGCGCCCTTCCTACCATCTCGCTGTGGCTTCTTCTTTGTCTCTGGACACGGGGTATCTTTTTTTGGTGTGCTCTCATGTCTTCTTGTCCATGGTTGTTCAACAACTAGTTGCAATTATGGTGCTCTTACAGGAGGAGATGACTCTCTCCTTCTACTCTGCCATCTTGGACTGGAAGCCAGATAGGAATATTTTAAATGACATTTTTTTTGTTACACTGGAAAGACTGTCTTCTAGGTAGAAATAAATCTCAATGAAATTGGTTTGATACCTTATAATTTTAGAGGTCCTAAGACCAACTTGAATACTTGAATAAAAAGCATAATCTGGGTGTTGTGGTTAGTTCACTGATGCAAGAATTGTATATACCCTGAACAGTTTTCAATGTTCAAAATGCCTAAAGGAATTTAGGAAGTAGTTGCCCAAATGTTAACATTTTCCTCCTAATTCCTTTTATTTCCTCTCAGTTTTATTGGAATATAGTTGACATATAGCACTGTATAAGTTTAGGATGTACAGCATGATGGCTTGTCTTATACTTATTGTGAAATGATTACTGCAGTAACTTTAATTATCATTCATCATCTCACAGATATACAAAAAATATTTTTCCCTTATGATGAGAGTTTTTAGAATTTACTGTCTTGGCAACTTTCAAATAATCCATATAGTAGTGTTAACTACAGTCATCATGTTGCACTTCACATCCCCAGGATTTACCTATCTTATATATCTTATCTTTGTACCTTCTGACCATCTTCATCCAGTTGCACCACCTCCATACCCTGCTTCTCATCTGAACCACAGACGTGATCCCTTTTTCTTTGAGTTGGATTTTTTAAGATTTCACATAAGTGAGAACACACAGTATTTGTCTTTCTCTAGCTTATTTCACAAGGTCCACCCACATTGTCCCAAATGGAAGACTTTCTTCTTTTTAAAATAACTGAATGGTATTTCATTGATATCTATTTACCACATTTTCTTTATCCATTCATCTGTTGATGAACACTTAGGTTGTTTCCATGTTTTAGTGATTATAAATAATGCTGCTGTGAACATGGGGGTGCAGATAGCTCTTTCACTTACTGATTTCATTTCTTTTGGATATATACCCAGAAATGAAGTTGCTAGATCATATAGTAATTCTACTTTTAATTTTTTGAGGCACCTCCATACTGTTTTCCATAGTGTTTGCACAAACTTATAGTCCCACCACCAGTGCATGAGAGTTCCTTTTTCTCCAAATCCTCACTAGCTTTTATCTCTCATCTATTTGATGATAGTCAATCTAACAGAAATGAGGTGATATCTCATTGTCATTTTGATCTGCATTTCTCTAATGATTAGTGATGTTGAGCACTTTTTAATGTACCTGTTGGCCATTTACATATCATTTTTAGAAAAATGTCCTTTGCCCTTTAGGTCCTTCATCCATTTTAAAATTGGATTATTTGTTAATTTGTTATTGAGTTGTAGGAGTTCTTGATATATGTTGATGAGATATATGCTTTGCAAATATTTTCTCCTATTTGGTAGGTTGTCTTTTCTTTTTGTCAGTCATTTCTTTTATTGTGTAGAAGCTTTTTAGTTTAATGTATTCCCACTTCTTATTTTTGATTTTATTCCTTGTGCTTTTGTTGTCATGTACAAAAATTATTGCTCAGGGAAACATAGCCATTGTTTTATAACAATTTTAAGTGAAGTATAATCTATAAAAATATTAAATCACTATGTTGTATATTTGAAACTGAAATAAAATAGTATAAATCAACTATGAAAGTGAAGTGAAAGTTGCTCAGTCATGTCTGACTCTTTGCAACCCCCATGGACTATATAGCTTGCCAGGCTCCTCTGACCATGAAATTCTCCAGGCCAGAATACTGGAGTATGTTGCCATTCCCTTCTCCATAGTCTCCTTCTCCAGCCCTATATCCCAACTCAGTAATCTAACCCAGGTATCCCAAATTGCAGGCTGATTCTTTACTTTCTGAGCTACCAGAGAAGCCCCAAAACACTGGAGTGGCTATCCTATCCCTTCTACAGTGGATCTTCCTGACCCAGGAATCAAACTGGGGTCTCCTGTATTGCAGATGGATTATTTATCAGCTGGGCTACCAGGGAAGCCCTAAATCAACTACACTTCAATAAAAAAAATATTGCCAAGACCCATGTCAAGGAGACTTTTTTCCTGTTTTCTTCTAGGAATTTTATGGTTTCAGGTCTTACATTTAAGTCTTTAATTCATTTCAAGTTAATTTTTGTAAGTGGTATGAGATAGAGATTTAGTTTCATTCTTTAACTTGTAAATATCCAATTTTCCCAGCACCGTTTACTAAAGAGACCATCTTTCCTCTATTGAGGATTCTTGGTTCTCTTGTCAAATATTGTTTAACCATATTTGCATGGATTTATTTATGGGCTCTCAAAGACTATACAAGAGCTTCATAATATAATCTGAAATCAGGAAGTAAAATACCTCCAACTTTACTCTTCTTTCTCAAGATTCAGTTCAGTTCAATTCAGCCGCTCAGTCATGTCTGACTCTTTGCGACCCCATGAATTGCAGCACTCCAGGCCTCCCTGTCCATCACCAACTCCCGGAGTTCACTCAGACTCACGTCCATCGAGTCAGTGATGCCATCCAGCCATCTCATCCTCTGTCGTCCCCTTCTCCTCCTGCCCCCGATCCCTCCCAGCATCACAGTCTTTTCCAATGAGTCAACTCTTTGCATGAGGTGGCCAAAGTACTGGAGTTTCAGCTTTAGCATCATTCCTTCCAAAGAAATCCCAGGGCTGATCTCCTTCAGAATGGACTGGTTGGATCTCCTTGCAGTCCAAGGGACTCTCAAGAGTCTTCTCCAACACCACAGTACAAAAGCATCAATCCTTCGGCACTCAGCCTTCTTCACAGTCCAACTCTCACCTCCATACATGACCACTGGAAACACCATAGCCTTGACTAGACAGACCTTTGTTGGCAAAGTAATGTCTCTGCTTTGGAATATGCTGTCTAGGTTGGTCATAACTTTCCTTCCAAGGAATAAGCGTCTTTTAATTTCATGGCTGCAGTCACCATCTGCAGTGATTTTGGAGCCCCCAAAATAAAGTCTGACACTGTTTCCACTGTTTCCCCATCTAGTTCCCATTTCTTTTGCTATTTGGAGGTCTTTTGTGGTTTCATATGAATTTTAGAATTTTTTTTCTGTTTCTATAGAAAATGCCATTGGAATCTTGATAGGGATTTCAACAAATCCATGAGTTTTCCTGATGGCTCAGTGGTAAAGAATCTGCCTGCAATCAGTGCAGGAGGTGCAGGTTTAATCCCTGCATTGGAAAGATCCCCTGGAGAAGGAAATGGCAACCCACTCCAACATTCATGCCTGAGAAATCCCATGGACAGAGAAACCTGCAGGTTATAGCCTATGGAGTTGCAAAAAAAAAAAAAAAAAAGAAAAGGACATGATTTAGTGCCTAAATAACAACAACAGATAGATTTGGGTAATATAGACATTTAAGAAATATTAATTCTTCCAGCCCATGAAAATGGGATACTTTTACATTAATTTATGTCTTCTTTGATTTTTTAAGCAATGTAGTTTTCAGTATAAAGATCTTTCATCTACTTGGTTAAATTTATTCCTGAGTGTTTTATTGTTTTTGATGCTTTTGTAAATGGGATCCTATTTAAAACTTTTCATGTAGTTTATTGTTAGTATAAGAAATACTACTGATTTTTGTATGTTAATTTTGTATCCCACCTAATGTTATCACTTTAACCAGGAAAAAACTCTCAGATTAGTATTGACCTGAAAATAAAAGCTCCTACAGCTTAGTAAAGCTTAAGAATTCTTAAAGCTATGAGAGCAGAAAATAAACAAATATTTTAAAAAGGATTTAATGTGTATAAAGAGCTTTACTTATGTAATCTCATTTAATCCTTTCTGCAGCCTTATATTATTGGGTTTACTATCCCTATTTTACCATCAGAGGAACTCAGGTTCAGAGGGGGTAAGTGTATTGTAAAACATATACAGCTAATAAATGGCAGAAGCAAGGCTCAAAATAGAACTTTTCTTTCTTCAATGTATTCTTAATGCTTTCCAGTAACCTATATTATACTGCAGTATCATCCTGATATTTGTCATGAGAACACTTTCATATTTACTCCTTTTAAAATTCTCACCAAAGAAGTTGCCTCATATTTTTGTGAAAAATATTTTTGTGAAAAAAGCTTTGACAAGTTTTTTCTCAGTCATCCTTTTTTTGACTGCATCATCTGTGGTTTTCTCCCTCCGGTCCCAGTAAACAATATCCCCTAGCCTAAAGTAATCCTCTAGGGTGAACTAATGCTAGTTATCCCCCTAAATGCTTCCTTTATCCCGTTTCAGTTCAGTTCAGTTCGGTCGCTCAGTTGTGTCCGACTCTTTGCGACCCCATGGACTGCAGCACACCAGGCTGCCCTGTCCATCACCAACTCTAGGAGTTTACCCAAGTGTCAGGGAAAGTTTAACAGTAGGATTCCTGTGTGCTGTTCCTGTCTCTCATGAGCCTCTGTTCCTTATCAGTTCCTGGTAGCAGGAGTGAGTGGAGCGGGACACTGCTCCCAGGACTGAGGTCACGAGACAGAATCCATGCATGGGATTTCCTTCATTCAGTTCAGTTCAGTCCCTCAGTCCTGTCCGACTCTTTGCGACCGAATGAAACGCAGCACGCCAGGCCTCCCTGTCCATCACCAACTCCCAGAGTTCACTCAGACTCATGTCCATTGAGTCAGTGATGCCATCCACCATCTCATCCTCTGTCGTCCCCTTCTCTTCCTACACCCAATCCCTCCCAGCATCAGAGTCTTTTCTAATGAGTCAACTCTTCGCATGAGGTGGCCAAACTACTGGAGTTTCAGCTTTAGCATCATTCCCTCCAAAGAAATCCCAGGGCTGATCTCCTTCAGAATGGACTGGTTGGATCTCCTTGCAGTCCAAGGGACTCTCAAGAGTCTTCTCCAACACCACAGTACAAAAGCATCAATTCTTTGGCGCTCAGCCTTCTTCACAGTCCAACTCTCACATCCATACATGACCACAGGAAAAACCATAGCCTTGACTAGACAGACCTTTGTTGGCAAAGTAATGTCTCTGCTTTGGAATATGCTGTCTAGGTTGGTCATAACTTTCCTTCCAAGGAGTAAGCGTCTTTTAATTTCATGGCTGCAGTCACCATCTGCAGTGATTTTGGAGCCCCAAAAAATAAAGTCTGACACTGTTTCCACTGTTTCCCCATCTATTTCCCATGAAGTGATGGGACTAGATGCCATGATCTTAGTTTTCTGTATGTTGAGCTTTAGCCAACTTTTTCACTCTCCACTTTCACTTTCATCAAGAGGCTTTTGAGTTCCTCTTCACTTTCTGCCATAAGGGTGGTGTCATCTGCATATCTGAGGTTATTGATATGTCTCCTGGCAATCTCGATTCCAGCTTGTGCTTCTTCCAGCCCAGCGTTTCTCATGATGTACTCTGCATATAAGTTAAATAAGCAGGGTGACAATATACAGCCTTGACGTACTCCTTTTCCTATTTGGAACCAGTCCTGTTGTTCCATGTCCAGTTCTAACTGTTGCTTCCTGACCTGCATATAGGTTTCTCAAGAGGCAGGTCAGGTGGTCTGGTATTCCCATCTCTTTCAGAATTTTCCACAGTTTCTTGTGATCCACACAGTCAAAGGCTTTGGCATAGTCAATAAAGCACAAATAGATGTTTTTCTGGAACTCTCTTTTTCCAGATCTGGCAGATGTTGGCAATTTGATCTCTGGTTCCTCTGCCTTTTCTAAAACCAGCCTGAACATCAGAAGTTCACGGTTCATGTATTGCTGAAGCCTGGCTTGGAAAATTTTGAGCATTATTTTACTAGCGTGTGAGATGAGTGCAATTGTGCAGTAGTTTGAGCATTCTTTGGCATTGCCTTTCTTTGGGATTGGAATAAAAACTGACATTTTCCAGTCCTGTGGCCACTGCTGAGTTTTCCAGATTTGCTGGCATACTGAGTGCAGCACTTTGACAGTATCATCTTTCAGGATTTGAAATAGCTCAACTGGAATTCCATCACCTCCACTAGCTTTGGTCATGGTGATGCTTTCTAAGGACCACTTGACTTCACATTCCAGGATGTCTGGCTCTAGGTCAGTGATCACACCATCGTGATTATCTGGGTCATGAAGATCTTTTTGTACAGTTCTTCTGTGTATTCTTGCTGCCTCTTCTTAATAACTTCTGCTTCTTTTAGGTCCATACCATTTCTGTCCTTTATCGAGCTCATCTTTGCATGAAATGTTCCCTTGGTATCTCTAATTTTCTTGAAGAGATCTCTAGTCTTTCCCATTCTGTTGTTTTCCTCTATTTCTTCGCATTGATCACTGAAGAAGGCTTTCTTATCTCTTCTTGCTATTTTTGGAACTCTGCATTCAGATGTTTATATCTTTCCTTTGCTCCTTTGCTTTTCACTTCTCTTCTTTCCACAGCTATTTGTAAGGCCTCCCCAGACAGCCATTTTGCTTTTTTGCATTTCTTTTCCACGGGGATGGTCTTGATCCCTGTCTCCTTTACAATGTCACGAACCTCATTCCATAGTTCATCAGGCACTCTATCTATCAGATCTAGGCCCTTAAATCTATTTCTCACTTACACTGTATAATCATAAGGATTTGATTTAGGTCACACCTGAATGGTCTAGTGGTTTTTCCCTACTTTCTTCAATTTAAGTCTGAATTTGGCAATAAGGAGTTCATGATCTGAGCCACAGTCAGCTCCTGGTCTTGTTTTTGTTGACTGTATAGAGCTTCTCCTTCTTTGGCTGCAAAGAATATAATCAGTCTGATTTCGGTGTTGACCATCTGGTGATGTCCATGTGTAGAGTCTTCTCTTGTGTTGTTGGAAGAGGGTGTTTGTTATGACCAGTGCATTTTCTTGGCAAAACTCTATTAGTCTTTGCCCTGCTTCATTCTGTAGTCCAAGGCCAAATTTGCCTGTTACTCCAGGTGTTTCTTGGCTTCCTACTTTTGCATTCCAGTCCCCTATAACGAAAAGAACATCTTTTTGGGTGTTAGTTCTAAAAGGTCTTGTAGGTCTTCATAGAACCATTCAACTTCAGCTTCTTCGGCATTACTGGTTGGGGCATAGGCTTGGATTACTGTGATATTGAATGGTTTGCCTTGGAAACGAATGGAGATCATTCTGTTGTTTTTGAGATTGCATCCAAGTACTACATTTTGGACTCTTTTGTTGACCATGATGGCTACTCCATTTCTTCTGAGGGATTCCTGCCCGCAGTAGTAGATATAATGGTCATCTGAGTTAAATTCACCGATTCCAGTCCATTTTAGTTCGCTGATTTCTAGAATGTTGAAGTTCACTCTTGTCATCTCCTGTTTGACCACTTCCAATTTGCCTTGATTCATGGACCTGACATTCCAGGTTCCTATGCAATATTGTGCTTTACAGCATTGGATCTTGCTTCTATCACCAGTCACATTCACAGCTGGGTATTGTTTTTGCTTTGGCTCCATCCCTTCATTCTTTCTGGAGTTATTTCTCCACTGATCTCCAGTAGCATATTGGGCACCTACTGACCTGGGGAGTTCCTCTTTCAGTATCCTATCATTTTGCCTTTTCATACTGTTCATGGGGTTCTCAAGGCAAGAATACTGAAGTGGTTTGCCATTCCCTTCTCCAGTGGACCACATTGTGTCAGACCTCTCCACCATGCCGGCCTGTCTTGGGTGGCCCCACAGGGCATGGCTTAGTTTCATTGAGTTAGACAAGGCTGTGGTCCTAGTGTGATTAGATTGACTAGTTTTCTGTGATTATGGTTTCAGTGTCTGCCCTCTGATGCCCTCTTGCAACACCTACCATCTTCTTGGTTTCTCTTACCTTGGATGTGGGGTATCTCTTCATGGCTGCTCCAGCAAAGCACAGCCACTGCTCCTTACCTTGGACGAGGGGTATCTCCTCACTGCCACTCCTCCTGACTTTGAACGTGGAATAGCTCCTCTAGGCGTCGGTGTATCAGTGGTTAAGCATCCCCAAATTGCAGATACTTCAGAGCAGATATAAATTACTTCAAATGCTGCTATTGCCACCATGCCCGCCAATCATGCCCACCCAGTGTGCCTGCAGAGTCTGGCCCTGGGGAGGGCGTGGGCTTCAGGGACCTTTCCTCTCTCCTGGCGTCCTCTCCACTGCTGCTGCTCCCCCTTTCTTTGAGCTCCTGTTGCTCGGCTGGCACCTGCCACTACCCACCAGTGGCACCCAACCTAGCCCAACCCCAATTCCGGAGCCCATGGAATTGGAAACCACTTGCCTGGAGAATGCGGGCGAGGGCCAGCCTCATTAGATTTTCCTTATGGTGAAAGTGATTATTTATAACCCTCTTTCTTTTGATATGGATTGTATTCTGGTTTTATGACTACTATTACTCCGTGTTTCCTTGGTAAGTTGTAAAATCTGGTCTTTTGACCTTTATCTGAAGAAGCTACCTTGTAAAACAGTATATATACTCACATAGAGTTCAATAAAGCACCCTTGTTCCATCAGAACCTGGGTCCCTGTGTCCTTCTTTCTTTCTTTTTCTCTCTCCCTCTGGCTAATTCTCTGGAGTGTGGAAAACTGCCGAGCTCACTTTTCTGCCCAGGCTTTCAAGACCTCCTCAAGAGGATGCCTGTGCCTTCGTGAGTGGCATAAGCCCTGTTCTAGGGCTTTATTGGTTCTCTGCATAAACCAGGGAATGTTAGCCTCTTTCCTTCTTTCACTTTCTTATCATTGACTCCAGACCACCAGATTTCAGTCCATTAAAGGACCACAATACCCAAATTTATGTCCATTGAGTCGGTGATGCCATCCAAGCATCTCATCCTCTGTCGTCCCCTTCTCCTCTTGCCTTCAATCTTTCCTGGCATCAGGGTCTTTTCAAATGAGTCAGTTCTTCGCATCAGGTGGCCAAATATTGGAGCTTCAGCTTTAGCATCTGTCCTTCCAATGAATATTCTGGTTTGATTTCTTTTAGGATCAACTGTTTTGATTTCCTTGCTGTCCAGGGGACTCTAAAGAGTCTTCTTTAGCACCACTATTTGAAAACATCAGTTCTTTGGTGCTCGCCCTTCTTCATGGTCCAACTCTCACACCTGTACATGACTACTGGAAAAACCATAGCTTTGACTCAACAGACCTTTGTCAGCAAAGTTATGTCTCTACTTGTTAATACACTAAGTTTGTCATAGCTTTTCTTTCAAGGAGCAATCATCTTGTAATTTTGTGGCTGCAGTCACTGTCTGCAGTGATTTTGGAGCCCAAGAAAATAAAATCTGTCACTGTTTATGTTTTTCCTCATGTATTTGCAGTGAAGTGATGGGACCAAATTTGATGATCTTAGTTTTCTGAATGTTGAATTTTAAAATTTAAATATAATGATATAAATTTGATCAAATTTAAAATTAGATTTCAAAAGTTATTTTATTTTATTTTTTTTCTATCTTTGCTATCCACTACACATACCACTAAAGGAGATTTCTCTTCACCTGATGGGAATAGGGTTGCTACAAATATTCTTCTCTTTATATATATCTTCTTCTGCTATCATGGAGAAACTCCCCTCCTATCAAAGAGCAGAGCTCCCACCTATAGTCTGGATTCCATCCTTTCATATCATCTGGGTGTCCTTAATTTACCATATCTCTTTCTCTTGCAGTTAAAAATTTTTTTTAAACTGAAGCTGCCTCACCAATTTGTAAATATTATCTAGTGCTCCCTTATTATAATCCTGTAATTATATATTTATTTCTTTGTTGTATTACTCCTTTCTTACAGACTATAAGCTGCATGTGGAAAATGAGTATTTGTATTTTATTTTCCAATGTACCAAGCACAGAACTAGATGCATAGTAGGTTTTCAATAAATATTTGTTATTTGAATAGTAGTCCCTAAATCGTATGTTGAAGAGTAATGGGGATAATGTAATTGTGATGTGTACCATTTGTTGACTCTTGGTGATCATCTGTTCCATTGATTTTACTTAAACAAATTATAGAATTCACTTTTAGAGTATTTTTTAGCTTCACAGCAAATTGGGCAGAAAAAGTACAAAGAGTTCCTCTACTACCCCTCTCTACACATGCAAATTCTTTCCTACCATTAACATCCCACACCAGTGCACCAGTGTGGCACATTTGGTATAATGAATGAAACACCAATGACAAATTACTATTGAGGAAAGTCCATGGTTAACATTACAGTTTACTTTTTGTGTCATATTTTCTATGAGTTTTGACAAATGTGTGATGACAGATGTATCATAATGACCTTTATAGTACATAACAGAATAGTCTCACTGCCCTAAATATTCTCTGTGCTCCACCTATTTCTCCCTCTCTCCCCACAAACCCTTGGCAACCAGTAGTCTTTTTACTGTCTTTGTAGTTTTGCTTCTTCATGTGCTTGAATTTGTATAGTATTTAGCTTCTTGAAACTGGCTTCTTTGACCTAGCAATATGCATTTATTGTTCCTCTATGTTTTTTGTGGCTTGGTAGTTTATTTCTATTTAGCACTGAATAATATTTCATTGTCTGGGTGTATCACAGTTATTTATCCATTTACCTATTGAAGGACATTTTGGTTGCTTCCAAATTCTGGCAGTTATGAAGAAAGCTGCCAGAAACATTCCTGTGCAGATTTTTGCATGTACATAAGTTTTCAATCTGTTGGAGTGATGGTCAGGGAGTGCATTTGATAGTTTGTATGCTTAATTTTATAAGAAACTGCCAAACTGTCTTCCAAAGTGGCTGTACCATTTTATATTTCCACCACCTGTGAATGAAAACTCCTGTTGCTCCACTTCCTTGCCAGCATTTGGGTGTTGTCAGTGTTTTGAAATTTGGTTATTTTAATAGATGTGTAGTGATATCTCATTTTAATTTGCAAGTCCCTAATGACATATGATGGACCTCCCAGGTGGTGCTAGTGGTAAAGAACCTGCCTGCCAATGCAGGAGACATAGGAGATGTGTGTTTGATACCTGGGTTGGGAAGATCCCCTGGAGGAGGGCATGGCAACCCACTCCAGTATTTTTACCTGGAAAATTACATGAGCAGAAGAGCCTGGTGGGCTGCAGTCCATAGGGTCACAAAGAGTTGGACATGACTGAAGTGACTTAACACACAACAATGACATATGACATTGACTTTCTTTGCATTTGTTTATTTGAGGTCTGTATATCTTCTTTGGTGAGGTGTTTGTTCCATTCTTTTGTCCATATTTTAATCAGGTGGTTTGCTTTTTTTTAACCATTAAATTTTAAGATTTCATTGTATATTTTGGATAATAGTCCTTTATCAGATATGTGTTTTGCAAATAGTTTCCTTCAGTGGCCTTTCTTTTGATTCTCTTGATCCTTATACTTTTTAACCTTCTTTTCAAAACTTTTTGGCACCTACTCTTTTCCTGTCATGGAGAAAAATTGTCTCAGTAATTTACACTAGGATGTAAGTGCCTCAATGTTATTTATTTCTCTAAGAGAACTGGAGAGAAATGGCAAGGCTTAAAATTAGGAAATAAACCTCTGGTGATGGAATTTAAGGGCTTGTGATAGTGAAATGAGGTATTTTGGGGAAGAGGTTTTTTTTTTTTTTTTTTTTCATTATCATTTTCCCCAATTGTTATTGCCTATATAGATACCACCATGGATGTGTTTATTCACAGAATTCCAATATACTACCACTACTGAACACTTGAGATACTTTAAAGCCAAATAAAAAGATATATAACTTCTCATAACTGGTAGTAATCTTGAAGAACTCATCTTTATTCTTTTTTAAACTTTTAATTTTGTATTGGAATAAAGCTTAGCTCAAATGGTAAAGAGTCTGCCTGTGATGCAGGAGACCAGGGTTAAATCCCTGGGTTAGCAAGATCCTGTGGGGAAGGGAATATCAATCCACTCCAGTATTCTTGCCTGGAGAATTCCATGGACAGAGAATCCTGGCGGGCTAAGGTCCGTGGCATCACAAAGAGGCAGATACAACTGAACAACTGAAATACACATGCAAAGCTGATTAACAATGTTGTGATATTTTCAGGTAGATAGCAAAGAAATCAGCCATATATATACATAGACCCCTTTTCCCCCAAACTCTCTCCCATCCAGGATTTCACATAACACTGAGCTGAGTTCCCAGTGCTATATGAGTGCATGCTAAGTCACTTTATTGGTGTCTGACTCTTTGTGACTCTATGGACTGTAGCCTGGCCAGGCTCCTCTGTCCATGGGATTCTCCAGGCAAGAATACCAGAGTGGGTTGCCATGCCTTCCTCCAGGGGATCTTCCTTGTGCAGGGATCGAACCCGTGTCTCCTGCGGCTCCTGCATTGCAGGTAGATTCTTTATGGCTGAGCCACCAGGGAAGCCCTCCCCGTGCTATACAATAGGTCTTTTTTGGTTGTCAATTTTAAATATAGTAGTATGTATATGTCCATCCCAAACTCTGTAATTATTCCTTTCCCTCTCCTTCCCCCCAGCAATCTTAAGTTTGTTCTCCAAGTCTGTGTGTCTGTTTCTGTTTTGTGTTCTTGCCTGGAGACTCCCAGGGACAGGGAAGCCTGGTGGGCTGCCGTCTATGGGGTCGCACAGAGTTGGACACAACTGAAGTGACTTAGCAGCAGCTGTTTGTATCATGTCTTTTTAGATTCCACATGAGGTATGTCACATGATGTTTCTGCTTCTCTGTTTGACTTATTTCACTCAGTATGACAATCTCTGGGTCCATCTATGTTGCTGCTAATTACATTATTTCATTCTTTTAATGTGCTAATACTCCATTGTATATATGTACCACATCTTTTATATCCATTCCTCTGTCTATGGCCATTTAGGTTGCTTCCATATCTTGGCTGTTGTAAATAGTGCTGCAATGAACACTGGGGTACGTGTATCCTTTTTGGCCATGCTTTTCTCCAGATATATGCTCAGGACTGGGATTGCAGGGTCATATGATAGCTCTATTTTTAGTGTTTCAAGGAGCCTCCATATTGTTCTCCATAGGGACTGTATCAATTTATATTCTCACCAAGAGTGTAGGGGGGTTTCCTTCTCTCCACACCCTCTTCAGCATTTGTTGTTTGTGGATTTTTTGATGGTAGTAATTTTGATTGGTGTGAGGGGGTACCTCATTGTAGTTTTGATTTGTATTTCTCTAATAATTAGTGATTTTGAACATCTTTTCATGTGCTTCTTAGCCATCTGTATGTCTCCTTGAGAGAAATGTCTATTTAGGTCTGTGCGTTTTTGGATTGAGTTGTTTGTTTTGTTGATGTTGAGCTTCATGAGCTGTTTGTAGATTTTGGAGACTAATCCCTTGCTGGTTACATCATTTCCAAATATTTTCTCCCAATCTGTGGGTTGTCTTTTCATTTTGTTTATTGTTTCCTTTGCTGTGCAAAAGCTTTAAGTAGGTCACATTTGTTTATTTTTGTTTTTATTTCCATTTTCTGAGAGATGGCTTGAAAAAGTTATTGCTGTGATTTATGTCAGAGAGTCTTGTGCCTATGTTTTCCTCTAGGAGTTTTATCATGTCTGGTTTCACATTTAGGTCTTTAATACACTTCAAACTTATTTTTCTGTAGAACAGCTCATCTTTAAATCTTAGATTCCTAAATGTAACTATATTCCAGAGGAAATTAAGTAACTCCATGGTTGAGAGAATTGTATCTGTCAATTTTTTTTTCTTGAAAGTGAAACTCAAATCAAATTGGCTTAGGAAAAAAGGAAGTTTGTTGGCTCATGTGACTGTAAAGGACAAAGTAAGAGTTGGCTCTACATGATGCCACTTTATCACTCACCTCTGCTTCTTCTGTTTATTGATTTTATTATTAGATAAGATCTCCCCAAATGGTGGGAAATACAGCTACTGCAAACCCAAGCTTATATCCTTACAGATCACAGTCCACAGGAGAGACTCCAAAGCTCTTTCTTACTGTATATATAGTAAACATCACTGAAAAGTATGATTAGAATTCTTGGCTAATGTCCCCAGTTGCTGTGCCAAGAACTTTGTTCAGTTAGAAGTCCTGTGCCCACCTCTATGGTCTGGGGTGTATCAAGTTCAACTCTGCCTGAATGACAAGAAATGGATTCCCCCAAATAGTAGGGGTTTTGTTACTAGAAAAAATGTAAGGTGCTTCAGACAGCAAAAACAACAGATGTTCAATTTATATGTTCCTTATCTTGACTGTACATTACTCATTTCATTTCTTATCTCCATGGTGATAATCAGAAACAGGTGAGCATTAGAACAGAACAGTTTGGATGACTCACTGGTCTGATGCTATAAGGTTATTTTTCTCACTGAAACTAAATATATATTTATCACTTTTATACCTAGAAGGTTCAAAAACAACAAAGAATGAAGAAAGTATTAGTTTACATGTTAAACTAATGGTTAACATGTATAAATGGTATAACCATTCTATAATTCAGTATTTAAGAGTAGAACAGGGAGATAAGAAATAGTAATTGTTTTTAATATAGTTGTGATAATTCTTATGAGATTAGTTCTTTCTGCCTCATGGTAGCCAGGCAACAGGATTTGCCACAGAATTAACTGTGAAGACTAAATTTTTATTAAATCTTTAAGTTTTACTTTTCTGTAATTAATATTTTTATCTCATCCAAATGATTTTTAATCTAATTCCTCAAACTTGAACTAAATTTCAAGAAAAAATGATGAAATATATTTTATTAAATTTTATTTCATTATTTATAAATTTTCAGACAAATTTCACCTGTTCTATTTTTGCACTATTTTTCTTTTTGAAAATTTGGGGAAATAATTTCATATATACTGATTCAGTATAGCATTAAGACTGTGGATTTTGGAGCCAAGAATTCTGGTTTTCGATATTATTTTGTCAATTCCTGGTTTTGTGACCTTGGGTAGATTAACTTCTGTAATCCCCAGTTTTACTTAAAATGGAAATAATGAATACCGACCTAAAAGACTATTGGAAGGATTCAGTGCTATAATGCCTGTGAACCGCTTGGCAACAACCTTGGTACACAATGAGTGTTTAGTCAGTGTTAATTTTTATTAGCTATGTTAAGAGATGCAGAAAATTCTGACTTCTATAATTAATGTTACCTCCCTGCATAAAGGGATATAGCCTGGAGTCTAGAGCTGTCCTTCCAAGGTAAAGGTGAATATTTACCATTCAACTCTTCTTCAGGAATGCAAAGTGTGGGATCAGTGAATAATATTACTTAGATGTTCCAAAAGTCATTCACGGATATAATTCAGAATCATTTTACACTAAGGTTGGGTAAATGTATGCTTTAGAATAAAATTATGTGAAATTTTGATATGTTGCTGTGGAATCCATTATAGATTTATCTTTCTTCAATAGTTTTAACTTATTCTATTTCCTTTTTTATATGTGAATTAGTTTATATTTTATACCATCTGATCATGGAAAGAATATATCAGTTCTTGTTTTAGTCTATAACTTTGATTGTTCAAAGAGTTTCTGCCCATTAATTTGTTGATGCATATACAATACAAAGTGGATCAGAAACATATAAATTTAGAAATTTTTGTAATCCATTTTAAGTTTTGTTGACCCTTAACTTTGTATCACAGTCTAAGCCAATCAATAGTGTAAATAGTATTGTAACATGTATACTTATTTTGAATAAGAGAGTATATTGTTTTTAGGAACAATTCAATGATGATGAGGCTGCGAGGGACCAAACTTCTGTTTTAAAGAAGATGATTTTCCCAAGGTCTAACTTGAATCTAAACTTTTAAGCAGTCTTCCCACCATATGATATCTTTTGTCTTGGATTTATTCTCCAATTGAGCTTTGCTGGAAACAAACTGAATTTAATAAATGCAAGAATGTTGACATTTTATATTTTTAATTTCTTTCAAATTTGAATACATTATAAATTTACTTTCCTAATTTTTAGCTGGTTTGGACCAGTCTTCTGCATGATTAGTCTGAATTGGTAAAATTTTATGATACAGATTAAATTTTTTCAGGTAGCTTTGTGGTAAGTAATTATATATCTTCTCTTTGAAAATATGAGCTGTAATATCAAGACATGAAATCTGACATTTACCAATAACTGCTTCTGACATAGTTTTCATCATTGGTTTTCCTTCTTGTCTTCCACTTGCTCTAGTTGTATTTTCTTCATCACAGAGGCACAGAAGATAAATATTCTGCTTATCTCTTATAACACGTTATGAACAGTGGTGCTGCCAAAAATGAGCATAGAATGTAGGTAAAAGTATGCTTAAGTTGATAACCAATTCTTTATTTGAAATTAGAAATCCTACCTTAAATAAAAGGGTTGAGACTTCGTTCTGATGTTATAGAGGGTAATTCTCTATTTTTCCTGGGAAAATTTAACTAATTAACTTATATGAAGATATAATTGACAGATAACTTTGTGAAAGTTTAAGGTGCACAGTGTGGTGATTTAATATATTTATATACTGCAATATGATTAACACAGTAGCATTAGCTAATACCTCTATCATGTTACATAATTTCTTTTTTGAGACAGGAAAAATTAAGATTTGATCTCAGCAACTTTGAAATTTATAATACAGTATTGTTGTCTATAATTATTATTCAGTGCATTAGATCCCCAGGACTTCTGTATCTACTAGTTGTAAGTTTGTGCCCTTAAACAATACCTCCCCAATTCGCCCATTACTCAGCCCCTAGAGTGTGCTATATATATATATACAATAGAATATTGTTCAGTAATAACAGAAAAGGAAATCTGGCCATTTGCAACAAAATGGATGAACTCTGAGAGCATTATGCTGAGTGAAATAAGTTGCATGGAGAAGGATAAATACTTGTATGGTGGTGGTGGTTGAGTCAGTAAGTCTTGTCCAGTTCTTGCAACCCCATGGACTGTATGTAGCCCACCAGGCTCCTCTGTGCATGGGATTTCCCAAGCAAGAATACTGGAGTGGGTTGACATTTTCTTCTCCAGGATCTTCCTGACCCAGGGATTGAACCCCTGTCTCTGGCATTGCAGGCAGATTCTTTACTGCTGAGCCATCAGGGAAGCCCATAAATACTGCATAATATTACTTATATGTGGAATCTAAAAGAGTCTTGCTTGTAAAAACAGAGACTAGAATGATAGTAATTCTCTTCTTTATATTCTTCCCCATAAAAGTTTTCTTGATGTTGCAGAATGCTACAAGGAAATGCTGTTGACTTGACCCAGTTTGGCATTTCTGTGATCTAGAATTCTTTAGGGGATAGAATTCTCACTTACAAAACCACAAACAAATAAACAAACACCATTTAACCATAATGGGTATTACCAGTTAAATTACTATAGAACTGTTAATTTCTCTTCTTTGATGAAATATTTGCAAAATTTTCACTTATGTGATTTAGTCATGCTGTCATATTATGTGAAGGCCTTCTGAAGGATTCCCAAGCCTTTGTTGCCCCACAACCATTTTTGCTCCTTTAAAATTTTTTTAAATTCTAAAGTTAATACCTTTTCTTTGTAAAAAATTTGAAAAGCTCTAAATTATATAAAGCAAAACGTTTTCTTTTTCCAGATCCTCTCTTTCTCCCACTCTCATTTTCTAAGTTATTTGAATAGTCTGCTTCATATCATCTTAGCATATATTTCTCTTTATGTATATGCACACAAATGCATACTAAATTTTAGGAACAAAATCATATCCTTTTGCCACTGTTCTTTCTCTTAATGTATTAATAAATAACAACATATTATAAAACCCTTTTATTTCATTCCATATATATATTTACCTACTAAGGGTTGTGCACAATTGTTCTGAATGCATATACCATAATTTATTAATCAATTGTCAATTTCCTGCCATTGACTGTCTCCAAGTTTTCCAGTGACTGGTAGAGAATGTACACCTTAAGTTTGGATAGTTATTACCTGAGAGGGTTTTTTTTTTTTTTTTTTTTTTATCAATTTAGAGTTTCCTCTGACACTGTAGGGAATTCCCATTTTTTATGTTTTTGCTAATACTTGCATATTGTCAATATTTTTCACATTTGCCTATCTGAGGATCTCCTTGTTATTCTAGTCTGAATCTCTTAATGAAGAGTGAAATTTAGCATCTTTCCAAATGTTGATTGGCCATTTGAATTTTTTTTTCTCATTTTATGAGAATAGTGCCTTTTCAATTTCCACTGCAATTACCCTAATCTAGGCTAGGCCTTTAAAACCATTTATTTCTTCTTCTTCTTTTAAAGCCATAGCATTTCTTCTTTTCTCAAATCCTTCCAACCTTTCCAAAGGTAAATATCTTACATTACTCTGTTCAGAACTTATCTATTTATGATTCGGTTCTGATCTAATTCAGCATCTTACCTCTATTAGAGGCTTCAAAGTTATTGAAAGGCTAACATTGGCTGATTTTTTATTTATACTCTATCCTGTAGTACTCTCAGTATGGTGTCTTGAACATAATAGTGCTCAAAATTATTTCAAAGAGGTCCAATAATGGAATTATTATTTCAAACTACTAACTAGTTATTTGGACTATCTGATAACCATAACAGGATATCCGGGAATATATTTGACTCTTTATACCACATGACAAAGGAAAATATCCTGTGGGCATGGGGATAGTAGAATCTTTACACAAATTTGACAGCCATATGTCTGAGTACTAAATGATTGCCACTGTGTGAAATTTCTAGGATAGCTGTAAGACTATTGTTATTATATAATTTTATTTCTGTCAAAAGTTTTAAAAGAAGTTAGAGTTTGTTTTAAGCAATTGCCTATGTTTTTAATATATGTGTCTACAGAGTTTATAAAAGACAAATCCGGTTTTGTGATTCTATAGGGATCAGTTTCATAGATTAATGCTAAACTGGCAGTGTATACTTTAGTGCTATTGGGGATTTTCAATGAGCGACATTCAGTTCTTTGTGTTTTGAAGTTTGTGTAAGAATTCATTTTCTTCAGACTTGCTTTCTTAGTGAATCTCTATTCATTTGTGTTAGCAAAAATTCATTTGCTATGCAATGTCTCTCCTAGTTATAATTTGCAGTAAGCAATTACCTGTTTGGATTTTGTTATTCTCACCATTTAGAAGGATGTATGCCTTCTTGAGGGAAATTAAGATGTTTTTCATTAACAGTGGAAACACTTCTGCATACAGAATGGTAGTTATGTGCTGAGAGTGAAGGTTTAAAGTTTTTACACAAATTCTCAAATCCTTCTAGAACTAAGAGGGACATACACAGCAGGGGTGTATGTGCAGGGGAATATCTGCTGCATCTCTGGTTAGATTGCCGTATTATAAAGGCCCATAGTACGTCTTGTGAGTGATTGTTTTCTAGAAATATATTAAACAGTTTAATCCTCTTCTAGTGGAAAGAGAGCAGATATTAGCCCTGGGAAGAGGAGGTTCACCTTCCAACTCTGGATTGTCTAGGTGATCCTTTATAATTATATCTACTTCACCACAAAATTCTTTTAAGTATAGTATTATGGTATTAACCAAAATTTGAAATATGATGCTGTGCTATTTGGAGAAGGCAATGGCACCCCACTCTAGTACTCTTGTCTAGAAAATCCCATGGACGGAAGAGCCTGGTGGGCTGCAGTCCATGGGGTTGCTAAGAGTCAGACATGACTGAACGACTGCACTTTCACTTTTCACTTTCATGCAATGGAGAAGGAAATGGCAACCCACTCCAGTGTTCTTGCCTGGAGAATCCCAGGGATGGCGGAGCCTGGTAGGCTGCCATCTATGGAATCGCACAGAGTCGGACATGACTGAAGCAACTTAGCAGCAGCAGCCGCTGTGCTATTATTATTATTATGGAAATATAGACTATTTGCACTGATTTAAGCTTTTTCCCCTTTAAGATACTCTTAAAAAAAAAAAGTAACCTCAATCTTTCAACATTTTGCTAACCATCACCTAAGTATCAAAGTTAAAAAAAGAGATACTCATTAATTACTCATTCATAGTTGAGCCCCTTGGGCTACCTGATTCTTTTTTCTTTGAGGAAATTTTCAATTTTACTTTAAAAAGTTTTAAAGTATATAAATACAAAATTTCTGCCACAAACCCAGAAAGTTTAAATGTTTGTCTTTCTGCAATGAAATAAACATATCTAGGGAAGCTGAAACATTCCCTTTATTCAGTCAATATATATTAGAATGGCCCAGAGAAACAGTTGCTTCAGCCCTCTTCTCTCTCAGAGTCTGGGAAACTCTCTCCTTCGTGTAGCCAAACTGAAAAAGGTCACAGGTTATTAACCTGGGCACAGGGGCTGGGTGTAGGGCGCATTGCCAGTTATGGATGATCACCCACCATCACTTCTTTCTGCTTAGTTTTTGAGCTTGTTATAGAATTAGATTTGCCATCACTTCATGGCAAATAGGGGAAAAAATGGAAGCACTAACAGATTTTATTTTCTTGGGCTCCAAAATCACTGCAGATGGTGACCAGAGCCATGAAATTAAAAGACACTTGCTCTTTGGAAGGAAACCTATGACAAGCCTAGAGAGCATACTATAAAGCAAGGACACCACTTTGCTGACAAAGGTCCATATAGTCAAAGCTATGGTTTTTTCAGTAGTCATTTATGGATGTCAGAGTTGGACCCTAAAGAAGGCTGAGCACTGAAGAAATGATGCCTTCAAACTGTGGTGCTGGAGAAGAGTCTTGAAAGCCCCTTGGACTGCAAGATCAAATCAGTCAATCCTAAAGGAAATCAATCCTGAATATTCATTGGAAGAACTGCTGCTAAAGATGAAGCTCCAGTACTTTGGTCACCTGATGCAAAGAGCTGGCTCATTGGAAAATACCCTGGAGATGGAAAGAGTGAAGACAGGAGGAGAAGTGGGTAACAGAGGATGAGATGGTTAGATGGCATCACCAACTCGATGGACATGAATTTGAGTAAGCTCTGGGAGATGGTGAAGGACAGAGAAGCCTGGCGTGCTGCAGTCCACGGGGGTCACAAAGAGTCAGACATGACTTGACAGGACAACAATAGCAAGAAGAATTAGATAATTTGTTTTTTTCTACACCTGGATTTAGGCTGTCCTATGGCTAAAAATACTTCTTGTTCTCAGGAGCTTTCTCTGAAGGAGATTATGAGGCTTCACCAACTCTGGAGGGAAGATTGTGCAATGAGTTGAGTCCAGACTAGTGGTATTTCATCTAGAATAGTATTTAAGCGTGAATGATCTACACTTTGATAAAGTACTATATATATGTATGTGTGTGTATATATATATATATATATATATGCTTTGAGAAGGAAATACTATGCTATGCTTTGAGAAAGAAAATATTGTCCTGGCTCCTCTGGACCTTAGAGTTCAGGCCACACCTTAAGGATAGAGGTTTGCACTTTCTCTAAATAATTGCTGTGTCTATCAAGCAGAACTCATCTGGAGTGAGTAGAGACCTTTTCTTTTCTCTGGGGTGAAAAGAGAATTAGGGCTTGAGGTGTGGGAATGAGTGAGTATTGTGAATTGTGTGGGTTATCACTCACCTCCAACAGAAGGAATCCTGAATTATACTGATTCAGTTCAGTTCAGTCACTCAGTCATGTCCAACTCTTTGCGACCCCATGGACTGCAGTACGCCAGGCCTCCCTGTCCATCGCCAGCTCCTGGAGTCCACCCAAACCCATGTCCATTGAGTCGGTGATGCCATCCAATCATCTCATCCTCTGCCATCCCCTTCTTCTCCTGCCCTCAATCTTTCCCAATATCAGGGTCTTTTCAAATGAGTCAGCTCTTCGCATCAGGTGGCCAAAGTATTGGAGTTTCAGCTTCAACATCAGTCTTTCCAATGAACACCCAGGACTGAAATCCTGGGTGAGGGATCTCCTGAGATGGGGAAACAATGGAAACAGTGGCAGAGTTTATTTTGGGGGGCTCCAAAATCACTGCAGATGGTGACTGCAGCCATGGAATTAAAAGACAGACACTTACTCCTTGAAAGAAAAGTTATGACCAACATAGACAGCATATTAAAAAGCAGAGACATTACTTTGCCAACAAAGGTTCATCTAGTCAAGGCTATGGTTTTTCCTGTGGTCATGTATGGATGTGAGAGTTGGACTGTGAAGAAGGCTGAGCGCCGAAGAATTGATGCTTTTGAAGTGTGGTGTTGGAGAAGACTCTTGAGAGTCCCTTGGACTGCAAGGAGATCCAATCAGTCGATTCTGAAGGAGATCAGCCCTGGAATTTCTTTGGAAGGAATGATGCTAAAGCTGAAACTCCAGTACTTTGGCCACCTCATGCGAAGAGTTGACTCATTGGAAAAGACTGTGATGCTGGGAGGGATTGGGGGCAGGAGGAGAAGGGGACGACAGAAGATGAGATGGCTGGATGGCATCATTGACTCAATGGATGTGAGTCTGGGTGAACTCCGGGAGTTGGTGATGGACAGGGAGGCCTGGCATGCTGTGATTCATGGGGTCGCAAAGAGTTGGACACAACTGAGTGACTGATCTGATCTGATCTGATCTGATTAGAAAGTATAATATGGGTAATTTACCAAACTCAGTATCTTCCAGGAGCCTTCTCTGAGAAAATGAAAAACTAAGAACTAAAGCTTGAGTAAGAATTAACTAGATGAAACAGCGGGGCAAGAACACTGTGTTGTTCAGTCGCTCTTTGCAACCCCATTGACTGAAGCATGCCAGGCTTCCCTGTCCTTCACCATCTCCCAGAGTTTGAGCAAACTCATGTCCATTGAGTTGGTGATGCCATCCAACCATTTTGTCCTCTGTCGTCCCCTTCTCCTCCTGCCTTCAATCTTTCCCAGCATCAGGGTCTTTTCAAATGAGTTGGCTCTTCACATCAGGAGACCAAAGTATTGAAGCTTCATCTTTGGCAGCAGTCCTTCCAATGAATATTCAGGATTGATTTCCTTTAGGATTGACTGGTTGGATCTCCTTGCAGTCCAAGAGACTCTCAAGAGTCTTCTCCAATACCACAGTTCAAAAGCATCAATTCTTCATCACTCCATCTTCTTTATGGTCCAACTCTCACATCAATACATGACTACTGGAAAAACCATAGCTTTGATTATATCAGATCTTGGCAAAGTAATGTCTCTGCTTTTTAATACACTGTCTAGGTTGATCATAGCTTTTCTTCCAAGGAGAAAGCATCTTAGTTTCATGGCTGCAGTCACCATCCACAGTGATTTTGGAGCCCAAGAAAATAAAGTCTGTCACTGGTTCCATTGTTTCCCCATCTGTTTGCCATGAAGTGATGGGACTGGATGCCATGATCTTCATTTTTTAAATGTTGAGTTTTAAGCCAGTTTTTTCACTCTCCTTTTTCACTTTCATCAAGAGGCTCTAGTTCCTTTTCATTTTCTGACATAAGGGTGGTGTCATCTGCATATCTGAGGTTATTGATATTTCTTCCAATAATCTTGACTCCAGCTTGTGCTTCATCTAGCCTGACATTTCACATGATGTACTCTGTATATAAGTTAAATAAGCAGGGTGACAGTATATAGCCTTGATGTACTCCTTTCCCAATTTTGAATCAGTCCATTGTTCCATGTCTGGTTCTAACTATTGCTTCTTGACCTGAATACAGGTTTCTGAGGAGGCAGGTAAGGTGGTCTGGTATTCCCATCTCTTGAAGAATTTTCCACAGTTTGTTGTGATCCACACAGTCAAAGCCTTTAGAGTAGTCAAGAAAGCAGAAATACATATTTTTCTGGAATTCTCTTGCTTTTTCTATGATCCAGCAGATGTTGGCAATTTGATCTCTGGTTCCTCTGCCTTTTCTAAAACCAGCTTATACATCTGGAATTTCTCAGTTCACATACTGTTAAAGCCTAGCTTGAAGGATTTTGAATATTATCTAGCATGTGAAATGAGTGCAATTGTGTGGTAGTTTGAACATTTTTTGGCATTGCCCTTCTTTGGGATTGGAAGGAAAACTGACCTTTTTCAGTCCTGTGGCTACTGCTGAGTTTTCCAAATTTGCTGGCATATTGACTACAGCACTTTCACAGCATCATCTTTTAGAATTTGAAATAGCTCAGCTGGAATTCTATCACCTCCACTAGCTTTGTTGTTAGAAATGCTTCCTAAGGCCCATTTGACTTCACACTCCAGGATGTCTGGCTCTATGTAATCCACGATGATCACACCGTCATGGTTATTCAGGTCATTAAGTTTTTTTTGTATAGTTCTTTTGTGTATTTTTGCCACCTCTTCTTTATATCTTCTGCTTCTGTTAGGTCCGTACCATTTCTGTCCCTTGTTTTACCCATGTTTACATGAAATGTTTCCTTGGTATCTCTAATTTGCTTGAAGAGATCTGTAGTCTTTCCCATTCTATTGTTATACTCTATTTCTTTGCATTGTTCACTAATGAAGGCTTTCTTATCTCTCCTTGCTATTCTTTGGAACTCTGCATCAAATGGGTATATCTTTCCTTTTCTCCTTTGCCTTTTGCTTTTCTCATATTTGCAAGGCCTCCTCAGACAACCATTTTGTCTTTTGGCATTTCTTTTTCTTGGGATGGTTTTGATCACCACCTCCTATACAGTGTTGTGAACCTCCATCCATAGTTCTTCAGGCACTCTGTCTATCAGATCTAATCCCACAAATCTATTTGTCACCTCCACTGTATAATCATAAGGGGTTTGATTTAGGTCATACCTGAATGGCCTCATGGCTTTCCCAACTTGTTTAATTTAAATCTGAATTTTACAATAAGGAGTTCATGATCTAAGCCACAGTCAGCTCCTGGTCTTGTTTTTGCTGACAGTATAGAGCTTCTCCATCTTTGGAGAACTTTATAGGAAGAGAATTAAATAGTAAGTGAAAAGTGCCACTGGAAGGCACATAGTAGGTATACCATGCAAAACTTTAAGAGCTTATAGGCTTCTTTTTTTTAAGCTTTTATTTTGTGTTGGGGTATAGCCAATTTACAAACAATGATGTGAGAGCTTCAGGTGAACAGCGAAGGGACCCAGTCATACATACACATGTATCCATTATCCTCCATACTTCCCTCCCATCCAGGCTGCCACCCAACATAGAGCACAGTTCCACTTGCTATACAGTAGTTCCTTGTTGGCTATCCATCTTAAACATACTAGTATATACATATCCATCCCAAACTCCCCCCAACTATCCCTTCCCCTACCCACTGGCAACCATAAGTTTGTTGTCCAAATCTGAGTCTCCTTCTCTTTTGTAAGTAAGTTCATTTGTATCATTTATTTTTAGATTCCAGATTTAAGGGATGTCATGTGATATTCTCCTTCTCTTTCTGACTTCATTCAATATGACCATTTCTAGGTCCATCCATGTTGGGGCAAATGGCGTTATTTCATTCATTTAATGGTTGAGTAATATTCCATTGTGTATATGTACCACATCTTTATTCATTCCTCTGCTGATGGACCTTTAGGTTGCTTCCACTTCTTGGCTATTGTAAACAGTCCTGCAATGAACATTCGGGTGCATGTATCCTTTAGTCTCATGTTTTTCTACAGGTAGATGCCCAGAATTGGGATTGTAGCATCACATGGTAAAAGCTTACAGACTTCTTAATAGGTTTATGCTTGCGCTTAGAGTAATGGCAAGTCATAAGTTTTAAGAGAGATGAAGATGATCAGGTTTGGGTTTTGCAAAGATTATTCTGCAGATTTCTATAGATTTTGCACTTGAGCCAATTGTATTAGGAGAGAGGTGGAGCCTCCATGTCACTTATATTGTAGCATAGACCCACTTTTAGCACTCAGACCAGCAGTTGTTTTGTGGAGGAAGTAAGGGTTTGTTTAAGATACCTAGACCTTCCTGAATGAGGACTCTGATAGAAGCAGGGACATCTGCAGAAAAAAAGTTCACATAAGTTATCATAAGGCTGTTAAAAGCAGTGTGACTTTATTTAGCAATCACAGGCAGGTAAACTGGGGAATTATCAGTATAAATATGTACCTATATATAAAAATCTTGATTGAGATCATACTGAATGACAATGAGATAGTAAGTAAACCACTCCCATTTATTAATTAATAATTAATAAACTTTTCAACTTCATTAAACATTTCTGTACATTTTTACTGGTTTTATTTTATACAATTCCATGGATTTAGTATAATTTATGGCTTGCCAGTGGGTATTTGTATTATTTCTAAGTTTTTATTGTTATTAAAAACTTTAAAAAATCATTATGTTGTACTCGAATACAGTTGTATTGTTGCATATATGCTGGAGAGGTCCTTGAAATCAATGATTCTGACAATGGGAAAGGGGGAATCCTGAGAATATGTGTTTTCTATATAATGGCATGTGTTCACCTTGTTTTTCTTACCAATTTGATCTCTCATCTGTATTGTAAGAGGTCTTGCCAACAGTGAATAAGAGTATTCTTTTCTTTTTTGCCTATTTGATAAGTGCAATTTGGATCTCATTTTAATTAGCATGCCATGAAATTAAAAAAAAAGTTAACTCTGGAAGAAACCCTAGAGAGTGTCTAATTTAACCAACTCATTTGACAAAGCTCACAGAGGCTATATGTTGGCTTGTGCCTAAGACCTCACAGCTAGTGAGTTGCAGAACAGGCATTATGATTTTGTCCTCCTGGACCTCAACCCAGGGCTCTTTCCACTAAAACAAGCTCAGCAGGGGTCCTAGTCACAGTACTCTTTCTGGAGGCATCGATGTGTAAAACTGTGGGAAGAGAGTTGGTTTTTGTCCAGTGAAAAACTATTAGCAGCTGATTGTAACCTACAGAAGCAATTAGTAGGCCCAGATTCCCAGGGATGCTTCTGCCCAAGGGAGATAATGTGAGGAGGTCGTAACCTCCAGGAGGTCTGGTTTTCCTTGCACCAGAACCTTTTCAGGAGAGGACACTGAGCTAAGGAAAACTTAACTTGGATCAAATTATGCTCTGGTCAACCTCAGCATGAATCTTACTGGGGTTAGCCTTTCTTGCCTATGGGTCTTCAAGTGTAGACAGAAGATTCTTTAACCTTTTTTCTGGGAAGAAGGATTAACAGTGGCTAATCATGGTATTGACAGGAGGGCATTCTAAAAGTACGGGAAGAAATTTGAGTTATAGCCAAAGACTCCAAGTTGTAGCCTGACCTCAAGTTTTAGTTTTTGAGGAATGCTCTGGGAGAAACCACTTGTCTTCAATTTCCTCTTGCCCCTTTCAGTCTCTTTTGCACATTGTCAGCAGGGTCCTTGTCTTAAAGTCCTGTTTATATCTCATGCCCCATTGGCCTTACAGCAAGTTCAAAACCAAGTCTTTTTCTATATAATAGAATAGTGGAAGGAGTTATGGGGGAAAAAGGACATTTAATAAAAAGGCTGTCTTTGAAATAAGTGAAACTGAAGACTCAAAACACCATGTATTTTGAATTTCATTCATTCATTTATTTAACAGATATTTATTGAAGACCTACCTTATAGCGGACATGGGTTTTATGTTAGGTACAGAGTATATGGTATGAAAGAAGTGAGCATAGTCCCTGCCCTCAAGTAGCTTCTAGTCTAGCACAGACAACAAGCGTTAGAGAAAGGTGGGAATTATGACAGGAGATGAGGACAGAAATAAGAAATCATACAGGAGTAAATTTCAGTCTAGTCTGAAGGCCAGGCCAGCACTCCTCAGTGGTTCTCATTTGAGACGTGAAGGACAACTAGACTTAGACAGAATAGACAGTACGGAGAGTGTTCCAAGATGAGGAATCAACATCCATGAAGGAGCAGAGTAGGAAAGATATGGCACGAAAGGCACAGATAAGGATTTTGGGATGCCTGAAATATTAAAATTCAAAAAATTGGATTGCACAGATTGAAGCTGGGAAGATGGACACCAGAACTGGAAAGGCCCGTAAGAAAGGTAAAAGTCTGGGTACTATGTGAATGTTGAAGGAAAGATTCGACAGGTTTTCAGAGCTAAAATGACACTAACAAATTTATGGCCTTCCTGGTGGCTCAGTGGTAAAGAATCTTTTTTTTTTTTTTAATTTATTTATTTTAATTGGAGGCTAATTACTTTACAATATTGTATTGCTTTTGCCATAAATCAACATGAATCTGCCACGGGTGTACACGTGTTCCCAATCCTGAACCCCCCCTCCCACCTCCCTCCCCATACCATCCCTCTGGGTCATCCCAGTGCACCAGCCCCAAGCATCCTGTATCCTGCAATCTGACTGCAATGCAGGAGACCCGGATTCAATCCCTGGGTCAGGAAGATCCCCTGGAGAAGGAAATGGCAACTCATTCCAGTATTCTTGCCTGGAGAATTCCATGGACAGAGGAGCCTGGCAGGCTACAGTCCATGTGGTCATAGAGTCAGACATGACTGAACAGCTGACATACACAACAAATTTATGACTCAAAAGCATTACTTTGGCTACAAGGTGGAGAATGGATTGCAGGAGAACAAGTATGAAGTAGAGGAATGAGCTAGGAGGCTGTTGTAATAACCAGGTATTAGATGAGGTAGTGGAAGGTGGGCAAATTTTGGTGTCATTGCTCCAACCTTATGAGAATATGATATTGGGAGGGGCAGAGCACAAAGAGAAGGACTAGCCTGAGACAATTGTTTTTAAACAGGCATGCATCAGAATCACCTGGAGGGCTAGCTAAACTACAGATCATTAGACCCAGAATTTTTAGTTCTGTAAACCTGAATTTGCATTTCCAATAGGTTCCCTGATGTTTCTTGCTTGGAAACTAAACTTTGAAAACCACTTCTGTAAAACATGATTACTAAAGGTGCATCATTCTATTTAGCTTTTCTTATTTTCACGAAGTTGGAAGAGAGGTCATCTGTTCAAGAGCAAATGGAGAGGCAACAAAGCAACCTGTCTACAGACAGTGTATGTTTCGTGCTAAGCAAGGCAGAGACTTGATTAAGAGAGCATAGTGGTATTTTGGGATAATGCTGAACTTCAGATGAGATCAATGATCTTAAATTTATATGACAGAAATCTACCAGTTTTTGTGACTTTATACTGAATAGCTCAATTTCCCATGTGCATCTGCAGAGAAGGTAGATATTTGAAAATCCAAAGTTGGTGTTTTCCTGGGCTAGAATTTCAGGATGGTGAATTAAGGTTAATGATGAGCCATTGAAATGTTGAGCCTTGAATATAAGGAGTGGAAGGAAAGAGAAGAGAGAAAGATCCTGGCAAAGAAAAAGTTGAGAATCAGAGATTCTAAAGAATTGATAAAACTGGTGTATTAGGGCTAAATGAACCAGAAAACTAGAAGAGCAAGATATTTTAGTTAGAGAACAAAAGCTCTAAAATTATGATGTCAAGGATAGAACAATTCTGGGTGATAATGCCAAGATTACCATGGGAGTAGACAGTTGAAGTGAATGAAGGAGAAGGTCATGGGAGATGATGAGTTAGAGTACTGAGATTTCAGAGAATTGTTCTCTCCATGGATGTGGTAGAAAACTAGGATGGGGAAAGAAGTTAACATGATGTGTCAAAGTCTTCAATAGATGAGAGAGACTAACCAGGCCCTTCTTGTCCCCATTGATAAATAGGAGTGTAGGATAATACAGCCAATGACACAAGTGAGCCTCAAACGGAGGCTTGCAGAAGAGAATCAGGAGTTGCATGGTGCTGGAGAAGCAGTGAGGAGATGGGGGTGCCCTGATTTAGACCATATAATAAATGGGGTGTAGGAAAATGAACAGCCTTCCCTTGAAAGACCTGCAGGGAGAGTGAGGCCCTGGTTTTCTCTTAGGGAAACAAAGCAACATGTAGCAAACTGTTGAGGTTGTAGGGAAGTTTGTTAATAATTAGATATGAGCTTTAGAGGACACAGTGGAAACATTTTAATTTATGGAATAGAAGCAGCATATTAGAGAAAGTTGTTGGCAAGGAATCAATAAGCGTGTCATAGCCTCACTTCTTAATTTATAGTTTGCTGAAGATTAGTGAAATTGATTTGTACATTTGCTGAGATTGTCAATTAGCTTCAGAAAGTCATTCACATGCTCCTTGAATTCCAGCAGGCTTGGTCATGTTAATGGCACAGAGGAAAGTCAGAAAATATATGTGTAATTAGAATATTGATAGTATAAAAGCAGGAACTGAGTTTGTACTATCTTATGCACTTTAAGAATTACATTTATAAACCATATAAAAATAAATCCAGACATCCGGAGACCAAAGTCACCTACATAAGACTGCCTAAAAGGTTAATATGATTAAAATTTATGATGCTCATTGTTCCTGCTGCCATTTAATACCAAGTGGTATATGGTTTTTATTCAAAAGGAAGTAATTATACTGAATTTATTATATTGCTAGATAAGGTATTTTAAACTACATTTTAGAACAGTTTAGGTCTGAGTCTTGTAGGATGAAATAACCTTATATATGTGTAGGAAAAGATTTAAAATCCTGTTCATATTTCTAAGATTATATTCTGGTATAGATGAGATTTGCAACTCCAGGTCTTCCAGCAAACAGTCTTCTGAGATTATATGTAATGATTCCTCATGGAAGGGACTGAATGCAAATTTTGTTTCATATGCACATAGCTCAACCATTGACTGGAAATGGAGTGGTTTCTCTGTCTGAAGAGAAGGGGGAGGTCATGCTGTGCTGGTTTTTATGATTTATTTCTTCTTTCTTGTCCTTTTCCCCCCAGCTTGGCACTCTGTCTTCATTTGACAGGGAAGACACTCAACCCTCCCAGGACCCTCTGCCCATGCTTTTTCTGGGCTTCCATCCTGGGGTAAGAATTGGCAGGAGATTGGAGCCCTGGAGGAAGGGAGATACTTGAGTACTTCCCTCCCTCTTTCTCTTCCTTAGTCACATTTCTGGCATTGCTTGTTTCTTCTAGGACTCCATAACTCCTGGGCAGCCTCACCATGAGTCCAGCTTCTGCCAGGATGGCTCAGACCATAGGCTTCACTAATCCACGAACATGTGCATGCTCAGCCACTCAGTAGTGTCTGACTCTTTTCGACCCCATGGACTGTAGCCTGCCAGGCTCATCTGTTTGTGGAATTTTCAGGCAAGAATAGTGGAGGGGGTTGCTATTTTCTCCTCCAGGGGATCTTCCTGACCCAGGGTTTGAACCCTCATCTCTTGAGTCTCCTGCATTGGCAGGTGGATTCTTTACCACTAGCGCCACATGGTAAGCCCTTCAGTAATCCATAACTCTCCCTATGTCCTCTAGCTCTTGGGTGGTCACAGTTCCTGTTATTTGTGGTTACTTCTGGCTACCTCTCTGATTACTCTTGCCATCTTCATTCCAGTATCAAATTACCTTTGTTTTAAATTCTTAGAAAGGTTTCTGTTTTCCTGATTGGACCTTGACTGACATAAATGTCTGATAAAGTTGTGGTAAGACTCTATAAGTATAACTCAAGAAAATAGGGCAGTGACTGATGTGTTCTTAACAAATTTTTGAGTGGGAAAAGCAACCTTACAAAGCAGTTATGCATCATCTTTCTAAATGGTGCAAAAAGTTACAGGCCTTTCATAAACAATGTGTAGTCACATTAAATAATTGCAATCACTTTCTCAATGACTAATGCTTCATGTTGTCAGGAAAGAGTTTTGAAAAAAAAATGGAGTCAAAGATATGGTGATTTGAGTCATTTTGATACTAGTTTGAGGAAAATAACAGTCATCAGAATAATTCCCACCTCTGCAACAGTTATAAGGAGCTCAAGTACTAGGCATTTGCATTTTTATGCAAAGGAAGCTTTTTTGAAGGCCAGCTATAATTCAAAATGCATATGACTCAAGACTAAACTTTCCATAAGCCTGAATAAGTCTACAACTTGTTTTATTAGTACACACTGTCATGGGAATTGATTGTCCTCCTTCATGGTCATTTATCACATCTTTCTAGTTATTGATTTTGGCTTATTCCTAACCTGTCAGTATCCCTACTGCTTGATCAATAATATACAGCCTACTTTACATATAAGAAAAAATTCAAGTATGATACTAGTGAATGAAAAATTTATTGTGCAATTTTGATGAAGTAAACAAAATAAGACTGTGCTACAGAAGAAAGATTGGTTGGGTATTTATAGTTTATATGAGAGGCTCATCTATTTGGCAATAGCCTATACACAATATGCAATGAAGTTGGCTTGCCAGCTCAGAAGTCATAAAATTCTTGGTGAGCTTTTACAAATTGGAAGATTAAATGATTCTTTTTTTCAAATTTTATACCTGAAGTGAGAATTTAGTACAGTATTATTTTGCATCATATCAAATTTGCATAGTTTAACATAAAATGAAAAACCCAAGTCACAGCAAAATTTTCAAAACAACTAATCTGAAGTTAAGGGGCATATGTGTACTCAGAGGTTTTTTTTTTTTTTAATTATGTAATTTTCAAAGAAAGTTTAAAAGAATTCTATTCAAGCTTTGAATAAATATAGGATTTGATAAAACAGCATTTGGTAACTGTGATACTAGGGTGAGAGTATCATACAAATACACACACACATCTTTGCATTTTGCATTAACTTATTATCCTTTTAAGTTTAATAATTAGAAATAGTGTTGAAGTATTAATTAAAGTGTTATTCAAGTCTGCAGTCTGAGCCTGTTTCCTATTAAAGCTTAAACAGAAGACTCAGGTATCCATTGCCTGAGGGAAAGAGGAATAGAAAAATCAGTCAATTTTTGGCTTTAATTTTTTTTCTTGGCAAAACTAATACAATTATGTAAAGTTTAAAAATTAAAAAAAAAAAAAAAGAAGTCTCAGTACCAGGAAAAAAAAAAAAGTTATTTTTAATTGGAGAATAATTGCTTTACAATGTTGTGTTGGTTTGTGCTGTACAACAACGTGAATCAGCTATAAGTATACAAATATCCCCTCCATCTTGAGACTCCCGCCACTCCCCTATCCCACCCCTCTAGATCATCACAGAGCACCAGGCTGAGCTCACTGTGTTACATAGCAACTTCCCATTAGTTATCTACTTTACACATGATAATGTATATGTTTCAATGCTACGCTCTCAATTTGCACTACTCTCTCCTTCCCTCTCTGTGTTCTTAAGTCTCTTCTTTACATCTGTGTCTTTATTCCTGCCCTATTTATAAGCCATCAATAGGCTTATAAATGCAAGGGAGAAACAACAGTTTTTGAGAGAAAAAATGCTTTGAAGACTCTGAACATTTGCATTGGCTTGAAAAAACAGAATTTTGAAGTACTTGGGAACACAGTTATGCCATGAACAGCAGATATGAAAAGTACTGCCAAAGACAGTTTTCCATCTCCCTGACTACATAAAATCTCAGGAACTAAGAGGAGAGCCTAAAGGAAGGGAATGAGTTTTAAGTATGTCTCCCTGATCAGTAGGTGTGTACTCTGATCCCTGAGGTTGGGACCAGAGAGGGAGTAGAAATTAAATCCCCGAGATAGTTTTTTGGTATTCAAGGTCAGTGGCTATTTAAGCCTACTTCAGGGATGAAGCCCAGGGAGACAGCCAGCTATGAAGAGAAGAATTTCTGATTTCCTAAGAACTCAGGGCGTGTGGAATAGAGATATCCAGGTGGCACATCTAGGCAGAGAGGACTTTAGACACCTTGGAAAGCTCTCTGCTGTTCTCAAGCGGCATGGTGGGGGGAGTGATCACATCTTTTTATGCATCCCACAATTAGGACTGGAGTAAATGAAAAACATCTGGCACTACAGAGACCTTGAGCGTAGTTTAAGGAAGATGTGGGCCACGTTTTAACCTCATGTCAAGAGATTCAGTAGTCACCTTGATATCTTATGTGTTTTTCAAAAATTTTGACCCATAAGCTGCAATAGGAAAGACATTTTACATTGTGTTCCAGGACCACAAAATATTCATAAAACAATATTTTTATTTATGATGTTGGTTTATGTTTTCTTTCCTATTCTATTTTTTTTATTGTAAGATTGTCTGGTGTGATCTACTAAATTGATGTCATTGATTAAAACCCACAGTTTGAAAACATTCTGTGGTGCATGCCAGTGGATGATCTGCCTGGCAGTCTAACTTCTCCCCACCCATGAGATGTAAAAAAAGAGGAGGGAGTCCTCCAAATTGACTGAAATTTGGGCTAAATGAGATTAGGTAAAGTTATAAAAAATAATCATATTTCATATACTCAGGTACAGCGAAGAAAAATTTGCATTCATTACAGTACTCAGTGGTTATACTTAATAAAGAAGTACATTTGAAAAAAATGAAGTTTAAAATTTATTTATTTTTATTCTTTTTAAAATAATTTATATATATTTTATTGAAGGATAATTGCTTTACAGAATTTTGCTATTTTCTGTCAAACCTCAACATGAATCAGCCATAGGTATACATATATCCCCTCCCTTTTGAACCTCTCTCCCATCTCACTCCCCACCCCACCCTTCTAGGTTGATACAGAGCCCCTGTTTGAGTTTCCTGAGCCATACAGCAAATTCCCATTGGCTATCTATTTTACATACGATAATATAGGTTTCCATGTTACTCTTTCCATACATCTTACCCTCTCCTCCCCTCTCTCCATGTCCATATGTCTATTTTCTATGTCTGTTTTTCCATTGTTGCCCTGTAAGTAAATTCTTCAGTACCATTTTTCCAGATTCCATATTTATGCATTAGAATACGGAATTTATCTTTCTCTTTCTGACTCACTTCACTCTGTATAATAGGTTCTAGGTTCATCCACCTCATTAGAACTGATTCAAATGTCTCCCTCTTTATGGCTGAGTAATATTCCATTGCGTATATGTACCAAAACTTCTTTATCCATTCATCTGTTGATGGACATCTAGGTTGCTTCTATGTTCTAGCTATTGTAAATAGTACTGCAATGAACAATGGAATACATGTGTCTCTTTCAATTTTGGTTTCCTCAGGGTATATGCCTAGGAGTTGGATTGCTGGGTCATATGGTGGTTTTATTCCTAGTTTTTTAAAAGAATCTCCATACAGTCATCCATAGTGGCTGTATTAATTTACCTTCCCACCAACAGTGTAAGAGTGTTCCTTTTCTCCACATCCTTTCCAGCATTTGTTGTTTGTAGACTTTTTGATGATGGCCATTCTGACTGATGGCCACTCTGATGATTGTGTAGGTGATATTTCATTGTCATTTTGATTTGCATTTTTAAAATAATGAGTGATGTTGAGCATCTTTTCATGTGTTTCTTAGCCATCTGTATCTCTTTTTTGGAGAAATGTCTTTTTAGGTGTTTTTCTAACTTTTTGATTGGGTTGTTTGTTTTTCTGGTATTGACTTGGACAAGCTGCTTGTATATTTTGGAAATTAATCCTTTGTCAGTTGTTTCATTTGCTATTATTTTCTCCCAGTCTGAGGGCTGTCTTTTCACCTTGCTTATAGTTTCCTTTGCTGTGCAAAAGCTTTTAAGTTTAACCAGGTCCTACTTATTTACTTTTGTTTTTATTTCCATTACTCAAGTAGGTGGGTCATAGAGGATCTTGCTTTGATTTATTTCATTGAGTGTTCTGCCTGTGTTTTCCTCTAAGAGTTTTATATTTTCTGGTCTTTCATGTAGGTCTTTAATCCATGTGAGTTTATCTTTGTGTATGGTGTTAAGAAGTGTTCTAAATTCATCCTTTTACATGTAGCTGTCCAGTTTTCCGAGCACCATTTATTGAAGGCCCAGCACTATTATTAAAGGCTATCTTTGCCCCATTGTATATTCTTGCCTCCTTTGTTGAAATAAGGTACCCATAGGTGCATGGGTTTATTTCTGGGTTTTCTACCTTGTTCCATTGGTCTATATTTCTGGTTTTGTGCCAGGACCATACTTTCTTGATGACTGTGGCTTTGTAGTATAATCTGAAGACAGGAAGTTTTATTCCTCTTGTTCCCTACTTCTTTCTCAAGACTGCTTTGGCTATTCAGGGTCTTTTGTGTTTCTGTATGAATTGTGAAATTTGTTCTAGTTCTGTGAAAAATGCCTTTGGTAATTTCATAGGGATTGCATTAAATCTGTAGACTACAATTGGTAGTATAGTCATTTTTACAATATTGATTCTTCCTACCCAGGAGCATGGAATATCTCTCCATCTGTTTATGTCATCTTTGATTTCTTTCATCAGTGTCTTAAATTTTCTGTGTACAGTTCTTTTGTCTCCTTAGGTAAGTTTATACCTAGATATTTAGTTCTTTTTGCTGCAGTGGTGAAGGGGGTTGATTCCTTAATTTCTCTTTCTGATTTTCATTGTTAGTATATAGAAATGCAAGTGATTTCTGTGTATAGATTTTGTATCCTGCTGCTGCTGCTAAGTCACTTAAGTCATGTCTGACTCTGTGTGACCCTATAGATGGCAGCCCACCAGGCTCCTCCATCCCTGGGATTCTCCAGGCAAGAATACTGGAGTGGGTTTTCATTTCCTTCTCCAATGCATGCATGCATGCTAAGTCGCTTCAGTTGTGTCTGACTCCTTGCTAAATTCACTGATTAGCTCTGGTAATCTTCTGATACTATCTTTCAGTTCAGTTCAGTCGCTCAGTCGTGTCTGACTGCGACCCTATGAATCGCAGCACACCAGGCCTCCCTGTCTATCACCAACTCCCGGAGTTCACTCAGACTCACGTCCACTGAGTCAGTGATGCTATCCAGCCATCTAATCCTCTGTCGTCCCCTTCTCCTCCTGCCCCCAAACCTTCCCAGCATCAGAGTCTTTTCCAATGAGTCAACTCTTCGCATGAGGTGGCCAAAGTACTGGAGTTTCAGCTTTAGCATCATTCCTTTCAAGGAAATCCCAGGGCTGATCTCCTTCAGAATGGACTGGTTGGATCTCCTTGCAGTCCAAGGGACTCTCAAGAGTCTTCTCCAACACCACAGTTCAAAAGCATCAATCCTTCGGCGCTCAGCCTTCTTCACAGTCCAACTCTCACATCCATATATGACCACAGGAAAAACCATAGCCTTGACTAGATGAACCTTTGTTGGCAAAGTAATGTCTCTGCTTTTGAATATGCTAGTCTAGGTTGGTCATAACTTTCCTTCCAAGGAGTATGTGTCTTTTAATTTCATGGCTGCAGTCACCATCTGCAGTGATTTTGGAGCCCCCCAAAATAAAGTCTGACACTGTTTCCACTGTTTCCCCATCTATTTCCCATGAAGTGATGGAACCGGATGCCATGATCTTTGTTTTCTGAATGTTGAGCTTTAAGCCAACTTTTTCACTCTCCACTTTCACTTTCATCAAGAGGCTTTTGAGTTCCTCTTCACTTTCTGCCATAAGGGTGGTGTCATCTGCATATCTGAGGTTATTGATATTTCTCCCGGCAATCTTGATTCCAGCTTGTGTTTCTTCCAGTCCAGCGTTTCTCATGATGTACTCTGCATATAAGTTAAATAAGCAGGGTGACAATATACAGCCTTGACGAACTCCTTTTCCTCTTTGGAACCAGTCTGTTGTTCCATGTCCAGTTCTAACTGTTGCTTCCTGACCTGCATACAAATTTCTCAAGAGGCAGATCAGGTGGTCTGGTATTCCCATCTCTTTCAGAATTTTCCACAGTTTATTGTGATCCACAGAGTCAAAGGCTTTGACATAGTCATTAAAGCAGAAATAGATGCTTTTCTGGAACTCTCTTGCTTTTCCATGATCCAGCAGATGTTGGCAATTTGATCTCCGATTCCTCTGCCTTTTCTAAAACCAACTTGAACATCAGGAAGTTCACGGTTCACATATTGCTGAAGCCTGGCTTGGAGAATTTTGAGCATTACTTTACTAGAATGTGAGATGAGTGCAATTGTGCGGTAGTTTGAGCAATCTTTAGGGTTTCCTATGTACAGTATAGTCAAGGCTATGGTTTTTTCAGTGGTCATGTATGGATGTGAGAGTTGGACTGTGAAGAAAGCTGAGCACTGAAGAATTGATGCTTTTGAACTGTGGTGTTGGGGAAGACTCTTGAGGGTCCCTTGGACTGCAAGGAGATCCAACCAGTCCATCCTAAAGGAGATCAGTCCTGGGTGTTCATTGGAAGGACTGATGCTGAAGCTGAAACTCCAATACTTTGGCCACTTCATGTGAAGAGTTGACTCATTGGAAAAGTTCCTGATGCTGGGAGGGATTGGGGGCAGGAGGAAAAGGGGACGACAGAGGATGAGATGATTGGATGGCATCACCGACTTGAGTTTGGACATGAGTTTGGGTAAACTCCGGGAGTTGGTGATGGACAGGGAGGTCTGGCATGCTGCGATTCACGGGGTCGCAAAGAGTCAGACATGACTGAGTGACTGAACTGAACTGAACTGATGTACAGTATCATGTCATCTGCAAATATTGAGAGCTTTACTTCTTCCTTTCTGATCTGGATTCCTTGTATTTGTTTTTCATCTCTGATTGCTATAGAT
The DNA here is from genome assembly GCF_019923935.1 of Bubalus bubalis. Lineage (NCBI taxonomy): Eukaryota > Metazoa > Chordata > Mammalia > Artiodactyla > Bovidae > Bubalus > Bubalus bubalis. Next base: position 95,217,987 of record NC_059158.1, on the reverse strand, counting down.
AGGACTTCCAGAACTATGTTGAATGATAGTGGTGAAAGTGAACACCCTCGTCTTTTTCCTGATCTTAGAGGGAGGGCTTTCAGTTTTTCACCATTGAGAATGAAGTTTGCTGTAGGCTTATCATGCATGGCCTTTACTATGTTGAGGTAGGTTCTTTCTGTGGCTATTTTTTGAAGAGTTTTACTCATAAATGGGTACTAAATTTTCTCAAGGCTTTTTCTGCATCTATTGAGATTATCATATGGTGTTTATCTTTCAATTTGTTAATATGGTGTATCACACTGATTGATTTGCATATATTGAAGAATCCTTGCATCCCTGGAATAAACCCAATTTGATCATGGTATATGAGCTTTTTGATGTGTTGCTGAATTCTTTTAGCTAAAATTTTGTTGAGGATTTTTGCATCTATGTTAATCAGTCATAACAGCCTCTAGTTTTCTTTTTAGTGTTGTCTTTGGTTTTGGTATCAGGGTGATGGTGGCCTTGTAGAATGAGTTTGGAAGTGCTCCTTCCTCTGCAATTTTTTGAAAGAGTTTCAGAAGGATAGGTATTACTTCTTCTCCAAATATTTGACAGAATTCTCCTGTGAAGTCATCTGGTCCTGGGCTTTTGTTTTTTGGGAGATTTTTTGATCACAGTTTCAATTTCAGTAATTGTAATTGAATTGGGTGGTTGTAATTGTAATTGGGTGGTTCATAATTTCTATTTCTTCCTGGTTCAGTCTTGGAAGATTGAACTTTTCTAAGAATCTGTCCATTTCTTCCAGGTTATCCATTTTATTACCATATAGTTGTTCATAATAGCATCTTATAATCATTTGTATTTCTGCATTGTCTGTTGTAATCTCTCCTTTTTCATTTCTAATTTTGTTAATTTGTTTCTTCTCTCTTTTTTTTCTTAATGAGTCTGGCTAAAGGCTTGTCAATTTTATCTTCTCAAAGAACCAGATTTTAGCTTTATTAATCTTTGCTATTGTTTCTTTCATTTTTTTTTTTTTTCATTTATTTCTGTTTGGATCTTTATGATTTCTTTCTTTCTCCTAATTTTGGGGGATTTTTTTTTTTCTTCTTTTCCCAGTTGTTTTAGGTGTAAAGTTAGGTTGTCTATTCTTGTTTCTTGCATTCTTGTTTCTTGAGGTAGGATTGTATTGCTATAAACTTCCCTCTTAAAACTGCTTTTGCTGCATCTCATAGGTTTTGAGTTGTCATGTTTTCATTGTCATTTGTTTCTGAAAATTTTTTGATTTCCCTTTTGATTTCTTCAGTAATCTGTTGATTATTTAGAAACATGTTGTTTAAGGTCCATGTGTTTGTGTTTCTTACAGTTTTTTTCTTGTAATTGATATCTAGTCTCATAGCATTGTGATTGGAGAAGATGCTTGATATAATTTCAATTTTCTTATATTTAGTGAGGTTTGATTTGTGTCCCAAGATGTGGTCTATCCTGGAGAATGTTCCATATCCACTTGAGAAGAAGGTGTATTCTTCTGCTTTTGGATGGAATGTCCTGAAGATATCAATGAGATCCATCTCATCTAATGTATCCTTTAAGACTTGTGTTTCCTTATTAGTGTTCTTTTTTGATGATCTGTCCATTGGTGTGAGTGGGGTGTTAAAGTCTCCTACTATTACTGTGTTACTGTCAATTTCTCATTTTATGTCTGTTAATGTTTGTCTTATGTATTGAGGTGCTCCTATGTTGGGTGCATAGATATTTACAATTGTTATGTCTTCCTCTTGGATTGATCCCTTGATCATTATGTAGTGTCCTTCCTTGTCTCTTATAATCTTTATTTTAAGGTCCATTTTGTCTGATATGAGGATTGCTACTCCAGCTTACTTTTGCTTCCCATTTGCATGAAATATATTTTTCCATCCTCTCACTTTCAGTCTATATGTGTGTTGAGGTCTGAAGTGGGTTTCTTGTAGACAGCATATATATGGGTCTTGTTTTTGTATCCATTCAGCCAGGCTGTGCCCTTTGGTTGGAGCATTTAATCTATTTACATTTAAAGTAATTATTGATATATATGTTCCTATTGCCATTTTCTTAATTGTTTTTGGTTGATTTTGTAGATCTTTTTCTTCTCTTCTATTTCTTGACTATGCAAGTCCCTTTAACATTTGTTGTAAACCTATTTTGGTGGTACTGAATTCTGTTAACTTTTGCTTGTCTGAGAAGCTTTTTATTTCTCCATCAATTTTGAATGAGATCTTTGCTGGGTACAGTAATCTTGGTTTAGATTTTTTCCATTTCAGTACTCTAAATATATCCTGTCATTCCCTTCTGGCCTGCAGAGTTTCCACTGGAAAATTAGCTGTTAAGCATGTGGGGTTTTCCTTGTGTGTTACTTGTTGCTTCTTGCTTGCTGCTTTTCACATTCTTTCTTTTTGTTTAGTCTTTGTTAGTTTGATTAGTTTGTGTCTTGGCATGTTTCTCCTTGGCTTTATGTTGTATGGGATTCTTTGTGCCTCTTGGACTTCATTGACTGTTCTCTTTTCAATGTTGGGAAATTTTCAACTATAATCTCTTCAAAAATTTTCTCATACCCTTTCTTTTTCTCCTCTTCTTCTGGGACCCCCTATAATTTGAATGTTGGTACATTTGATATGGTCCCAAAGGTCTCTGATGCTGTCCTCAACTCTTTTCATCCTTTTTACTTTATTCTACTCTTCAGAAGTTGTTTCCACCATTTTATGTTGCAGCTTACTGATTTGTTCTTCACTTCAGATATTCTGCTATTAATTCCTTCTATAGTATTTTTAATTTCAGTAATTGTATTGTTTGTCTCTGTATGTTTATTCATTAATTCTTCTTGTTTTGCTTTGTTAATTGTTAATTGCTTCTTTCATTGTCTCCATTTTGTTTTCAAGGTTTTTGATCATTTTTACTCCCATTATTCTGAATTCTTTTTCAGGGAACTTACCTCTTTCCTCTTGATTTATTTGTATTTCTGTGTTTCTAGTTTGTTCCTTCATTTGTACAGTTTTCCCTGCCTTTTCATTATTTATTTATTTATTTTTTTTAAGTTATTGATTTGAGGTCTCCTTCCTCAGGATTTAAGGAAAGTTGAATTCTTTCCCTGATGAAGGTTGAATTTTTTCTTCCTTTTGGTTTCTTCCCTCCTAAGATTGATAGAGTGGTTTGTGTGAGATTTGTGCTGAGTTTTTGTTTGTTTGTTTGCTTTTCTTCTGACGGGCATGGCTGAGAGAGGTGGTAATCATGTCTGCTGATGATTGGGTTTGTATTTTTGTTTTATTTGTCATTTAGATAAGGCATCCTGCACAGGGTGCTATTTGTGGTTGGGTGATGCAGGGCCTTGTATTCAAGTAGTATCCTTTGTGTGAGTTCTCACTATTTTCCCTAGAGTTAGTTCTCTGGTAGTCTAGGGTCTTAGAGTCCGTGCTCCTACTCCAAAGGCTCAGGGCTTGATCTCTGGTCAGGATCAAAGGTTCCACAAGTAGTTTGTTATGGCATTAAGTGAGATTAACATAAATATCCAAAAACAAGAAACCAAAGATGAACCCCAGACAAATGGCAGTTACACAATCAGGCAAATAATACTTAAAATAATGGAATATACACTTATACATATACACCCATGAGCAAAGTGAAAACAGTCCAACAAAAATAAGGTATAGTAGATTGACCTGGCAAACAAAGGAAATAAAAATTATATTTGCCAGTTAAGAACAAAACTAACTTAAGCACAAACTGGAAAACAAAACTAAAGCAAGGTGCCAAGTGAGGGATAAAGGAATGAAAACAAAACTAAGAAATATGGTGAGAGGAAAGGAAAGAAAGAAAACAAAGAAAGAATAGATATGCAAAGTTAAATATAGGTAGATAAAGAAGATTTACATATGTTAAAGATTAACTGCAAGGGGAAAAGAACAGTAGGAAAGGCAAACAAAGGAGTAAATGTAGAAAAAATAATAATACATTTAAAAAATTAAAATTAAAAAAAGAGAAAAGAATAAAAAGAGGATAACTCCACAGAACTGCAAAAGCCCGAGGTAGAGGCAGAGGTTTATGACAACAATAAAAAATGTGACTGAGGGAAAAAAAAAAAAAGCTGAAAAGCTTAATTGGATTTCTTAATGCCAATAAAATCAACAACTACAACAGAGTGGGGAAAAAGAAAAAGGAAAAAAACCCAAAAGAATCAACAGAACAAGTCAAAACGTAAGAATAATAATAATAATAAATGTTTTTCCTGAGTCACTGCTGTCAGAGTCCTTCCCATCGCTGGGAGTCCCTGTTCACCTCACCTCCCTAGGATGCCCTCCAACACTGTGCTGATCTTTGGACCTGCTGTGGGGGCAACTCAGATTCTAATCTGGTCCTACTCCTGTGTGTTCTTGCCTCCAATGTCCACAGCTATCAGCGCTAGTCAGTTTTATTTTGTGGGAGCTATCAATGGACTTTTATATTTCCATTGACACAGAGTCCACTTAATTGCGTGGATTTAATCTGTAGCTTGTATAGCTGGTGGGAATGTTTTGGGTCTTCTTCCTTAGCCACACTGCCCCTGGGTTTCAATTGTGGTTTTTATTTCCACCTCTACACATGGGTCATCCACTGGGGTTTAGCTCCTGAGGCTGCCCTAGAGGGCTTGGGTTTGCCCCTGTAGGGGCCAGGTGTAGAGGTGGTGCAGCTGCTTGGGTTGCAGGGCTTCTGGCAGGACCAGGTACTCAGGGGAGTTGGCAGCTAGGGCAGCAGGAAATATAATGTAGAAGGGTATGGCAATCAGTATTGGCCAATACACTTCAATATTCTTGCCTGGAGAACCCTCTCTCTGACAGAGAAGCTTGGTAGGCCACAGTCTACAGGGTTGCAAAGAGTTGGACACAACCAAAGAGACCCTGCGTGCATAGATGTAAGACTTTTCTTTTGCCTGTGGCAGCTCTGCCCCAGTGAGAGTTGAGCATGAAGGTGGCTCAGCTGCTTGGCTTTCGGGGACCCTGGTGGCACCAAGTGTGCAGGGACATGGACTGCCTCCACTGAAGGAGTTATGGTCCTATCAGAGTCTTTTTTCAAGCCTCTTGTAGCTGGAGATCAGAAGGCTTCTTTGGTCAGTCTTTCTCCAAAGCTCCCCTGTTTCGGCACTTAGAGTGCTCCCTTGCCTAGGGTCCTTTTCTGTTGTTTTGTGCATCTGGCACATTGAAGGGCCCCCCTGGCTGGGGTCCTACTCTGTAGATCGGTGGGTCAGTCACTGAAAGGAGCAACCTGGGTGTGGTTCTACTTCGTAGTCCAGTGCATCAGGCATTTGATGGGCCAGCCTCTCTATTGTTCAGCTGCTGATGCTGGCCTGTGGGAGAGAGAGGCTATGGTGATGGCTCCACCCCTATGCATGACTCAGCAGTGGCTGCCTGGTTTTCCTCCGCAGGCATTTCCCACCGCGATCTCCTCCCTCATGTCCCTTCCATCCGTCTCTCCACAGTCAACAGCAGCCCTCGCCCTGGGATTGCTCTGCAATCCCTACACTCCAGCTCCCAGCCACTGCGCCTTCCAGGAGACCAGTTTTCCTGTCTGGGATATGTATGGCTGTGGCAAGGACTGTCTGATTCTCATTCCATTTAGGCTACCACAGATCAGCTGTTTCACTCTTAGTCTTAAATTGACTCAGACAATTGCCCCACTGTCGGGACTGGACCCCTGCTTCAGTTCCCCCACCAAAGGGCAGGTCCAGTCCTACTAACAGTTCTGTTTTCCCCCTAGTTCCTCCACCCTACCGAATTTTGCGTGGTTCTATATATTCTTTCCTACTGGTCAGGTCCTTCTGTCCACTCTCAGCTGGTGTTCTGTCTGCACTTCTGTGTCTGAAGGTGTATTCCTGATGTATCCATGGAGAGAGATGTTCTCCACTGTCCACCTACTCCTCTGCTATCTTGTTCTCCTCCAAATTTATTATTTTAAGTTGGAGCACGTTCTTTGATGAGAAGATGGTGAAATAGAAAAAAAAAAAACAAAAAAAAAACATGTCCTGAGAAAACTTCTCTTCTGTCCCTGTATTTGTCTTTCGGTTAGAAAGCCTTTGCTTTTTTTTTTTTTTTTTAAGATTTTTCTTTATTGGCACTCAATTAACCTTTGCTTTTTAAAGTATGTTACAACTTTATAAACTAGCTTGTTCTAACCAGGAAGTCACAAACTAAATCCCTCTAGGGACCAAATAGGAAACAAATAAATGGAGAAACTTGGTGTAAGAGTGAATAGAGGTAATTATGGAAAACTGGACAAAGTTATGCTCTCTCTGAAGACAACCAAACACACATTTAAAAAATCAATGTGTAGGCCTACACTGACTGACTGTCACTGAATTCAGCTTTAGTCTACTTGTTTGTCTTTAACTGAGAAAGAATTCAGTTCATCTCAGAGGAGTACAATGAAATTATCAATATAGGTCAGAATGAATACAGATCTGACGATCACAACTTATGGTGGACCTGACTTAAAATGGACATTAACGCAGAGCAAGGAAGTGGACAAGTATTTATGGTAGGGGTGGAGGTGAATGGCATGGATGGAGAGGGCTGGAAAGTTGTATCTGGTTCACCTGGAAGCTTTTTCAAATAACACACATCTATTCATTTCTCCTCCCATCCCTAGATTGTAATATGAAGCACCCCAACCAAAGCCAGATCTTGCAAATAAGAATTCTTACTTTAATGAGCCCATCGTTACTGCTGATAATAGTATTTGGTATTACTTTGACATGAGGAGAGTGTAAACAAGATTGAAAATAATTCCCATTGAAGGTCACCTATTCCAACAAGATTTTGACGGTTTACATTCATTCTTTTTCTTTCTGACTCCAGAATCTAGTTCCAATAAAGAATCAGAAGGAAGTCTGATCTCTTCTTGTAGAAACACTGTTTTCTTTCACTTGAGTCAGTGTTTTCTCATTAGTTTATATACAGTTCTTAAGAAAACTCTTCAAAACCTAAATCTGAAAAATTTCTCTATAGTGAGATCCCTCTGTGTGCCTCCCTGCCATCACCAGACAAAGAAAAAAGAAAAAAAACACTTTTATTATTTCCTCAGGGTGCTACAGATGTATATTATATATATATGCAAATGAGGTAGATATATTTTTAAACTGTGTACTATTTCAAGGCCACACAAAATTTGTCAGTAACTAAAGATTCAAAATAGGCTTTTGCCAGTTATACCCAGAGAATAGAAATACAAATGTATATGTAAGAATATAGGGAAAATATTATTCTCCAGAATTCCAGGGGCTGGAAAGAGAAGACTGGCTTGACTGGGCTGATTATCAAGAAAGAAATACTTGAGATGCAGGAGGGAGCACTAGCATCTACATCCTGCAGAGGTGTGTGTGGTGAGGGAGAAGCTTCTAGAGGTGCATGAGGTGGAGAGGCAGTGACTTAGAGACCTGTAACTCTTTATTTTAAAATTATTTTACTTTATTTTGCACTGAAGTTTAGTTGATTTACAATGTTGTATTAATTTCTGCTGTACACATTGTACAATGTGACTCAGTTGTACATATATATCCTGTTTTTAATATTCTTGTCATTATGTTTTTTCACAGCACACTGAATATTGTTCCCTGTGCTATATAGTAGGACCTTGTTTATCCATTGTATATATGATGGATTGCCATCTACTAATCCAAAGCTCCCAGTCCCTCCCTCCCCAGTCCTCAGTGCCCTTGGCAACCATGTGTCTGTTCTCTGTGTCTATGGTCAGCTTCTGTTTTGCTGATAACTTCATTTGTGTCATAGTTCAGATTCCACATATAAGTGATACCATATAATATTTGTGTTTCTCTGACTTGGCTCACTTAGTATGATAATCTCTAGGTCCATCCATATTGCTGCAAATGGCTGCATCCATTTGTATTCATTCATCTACTGATGGAGATTTAGGTTGTTTCCATGCCTGGGAAATTGTGAATAGTGTTGCTGTGAATATAAGGGTATATGTATCTTTTGAATTATAGTTTTGTCCAGATATATGCCCAGGAGTGGAATTGGTGGATCATATGGTAACTCTATATTCAGTTTTTTGAGGAACCTCCATACTGTTTTTCATAGTGACAGTAACACTTTACATTGCCATCAACAGTGTAAGAGGGTTTCTTTTTTCTCCACACCCTTTCTGGCATTTGTTATTTGTAGACTTTTTAATGATGGCCCTTCTAACTGATAGGAGGTGGTACCTTGTAGGGTTTTTTTTTGTGTGTGTGTGTGCATTTCTCTAATAATTAGTGAGGTTGAGCATCTTCTTTTAGCCATCTGTATGTCTCCTGAAAGATGATGCTGTGAAAGTGCTGCACTCAATATGCCAGCAAATTTGGAAAACTCAGCAGTGGCCACAGGACTGGAAAAGGTCAGTTTTCCTTCCAATCCCAAAGAAAGGCAATGCCAAAGAATGCTCAAACTACTGCACAACTGCACTCATCTCACATGCAAGTAAAGTAATGCTCAAAATTCCTCAAGCCAGGCTTCAGCAATATGTGAACCGTGAACTTCCTGATGTTCAAGCTGGTTTTAGAAAAGGCAGAGGAATCGGAGATCAAATTGCCAACATCTGCTGGATCATGGAAAAAGCAAGAGAGTTCCAGAAAAACATTTCTTTCTGCTTTATTGACTATGCCAAAGCCTTTGACGGTGTGGATCACAATAAACTGTGGAAAATTCTGAAAGAGATGGGAATACCAGACCACCTGATCTGCCTCTTGAGAAATTTGTATTTCTCAGGTCAGGAAGCAACAGTTAGAACTGGATATGGAACAACAGACTGGTTCCAAATAGGAAAAGGAGTTCGTCAAGGCTGTATATTGTCACCCTGCTTATTTAACTTATATGCAGAGTACATCATGAGAAACGCTGGACTGGAAGAAACACAAGCTGGAATCAAGATTGCCGGGAGAAATATCAATCACCTCAGATATGCAGATGACACCACCCTTATGGCAGAAAGTGAAGAGGAACTAAAAAGCCTCTTGATGAAAGAGCAAGAGGAGAGTGAAAAAGTTGGCTTAAAGCTCAACATTCAGAAAACAAAGATCATGGCATCTGGTTCCATCACTTCATGGGAAATAGATGGGGAAACAGTGGAAACAGTGTCAGACTTTATTTTTCTTGGGATCCAAAATCACTGCAGATGGTGACTGCAGCCGTGAAATTAAAAGACGCTTACTCCTTGAAAGGAAAGTTATGACCAACCTAGATAGCATATTCAAAAGCAGAGACATTACTTTGCCAACAAAGTTTTGTCTAGTGAAGGCTATGGTTTTTCCTGTGGTCATGTATGGAGGTGAAAGTTGGACTGTGAAGAAGGCTGAGTGCCGAAGAATTGATGCTTTTGAACTGTGGTGTTGGAGAAGACTCTTGAGAGTCTCTTGGACTGCAAGGAGATCCAACCAGTCGATTCTGAAGGAGATCAGCCCTGGGATTTCTTTGGAAGGAATGATGCTAAAGCTGAAACTCCAGTACTTTGGCCACCTCATGCGAAGAGTTGACTCATTGGAAAAGATTCTGATGCTGGGAGGGATTGGGGGCAAGAGGAGAAGGGGACAACAGAGGATGAGATGGCTGGATGGCATCACTGACTCAAAGGACATGAGTCTCAGTGAACTCCAGGAGTTGGTGATGGACAGGGAGGCCTGGCGTGCTGCGATTCATGGGGTCGCGAAGAGTCGAACACGACTGAGTGACTGATCTGATCTGATCTGATCTGATGTCTTCTTTGGAGAATGTCTATTAGGTCTTCTGCTCATTGTTCACTTGGAGACTTATATGTCTTTAAAGTTTGGTAAAACTACAGAGCTCTTATACTATCACAAGTATGTCTGGACTTTTAAAATGGAAAACAGAAGTGTTTATGTTTTGATTATTTTATTTTTTAAGTTGGAATATAATTGCTTTACAGTGTTGCATTAGTTTCTGCTGTGTGGATGGACCTAGAGTTTGTCATAGAGAGTGCAGTAAGTTAGAAAGAGAAAAACAAGTATCACATATTTGCGTGTATATGTGGAATCTAGAAAAATGCTACAGATGAGCCTATTTCCAAGGCAGGATTAAAGACACAAAGAGCAGACATGTGGGCACAGTGAGGGAAGGAGGGGATGGTTCAAACTGAGAGATTAAGATAGACATATATGTTATGATTCTGAAGTCTTCTTCCTGTGCAAGCTCTTTCTGTTTCACATTTAGATAACTGCAGTTCAATTGTGTCTTCAGAAGTTAGTATCCTTAACTCAGACAAATTTTTCTCTCTAAAACATTTTTGCTCAGCTGCCAAACTGATATCTCTACTGTATTAAAAAAAATTATGCCCTAATTAAAGAATAACATTTGATGACTCTTGGTTGCCTTACAAGAGAATGCCAAACTTCTCACCACAATACATTCATGACCCTTTATGATGTTGTCCCAGTACCAAAGGCATTCTGACATTTCCTGAATGAGTCATGCTCAGTCACTCTTTCATTTCTCTGTTCAAAACTGACAAATCCAGTGCTTAGTAATTTAGGATCAGAAGTAATCTGTAGTGAAAACTTGAGCTACATTAATAAGGAGAAAGGAACACTGTTAGGGAATGAAGACAGAGTCAAATGCAGGTGACATTGTTATCTCTAATTTATTTAACAGTTTAGTTATAAATGTTCATATACTCTTTATTAAAAAATTATCAAAAGAAGTATTTGCCCCTAGTTCTTTGGGTAAAAGTTGGATAATGCATTGGCTTCATTAATTATATGATCAAAAATCTAGTGTCATCAATCTAGTTTGGAAATCAGAATTTTCAAAATTATTAATAATTGTGTCTCACTCTTCCTGTATAGCCATGGCAACCAGTTTACTGCAAGTTATTTGGATATAGTTTACATAGGGTTTCTTTTGTAGAAAAGCTGGAAGCAATTCATTTTTCTTAAAAAGTGAACTGAGTGAAATGAGATTATACAGTATGAGACTATCAAATTGTATTATGTAAATGCAAATAAAATAAAATATATTCTCGCTAAAGTGCCATAGGGTATTAAGAAAAGCCTAATGGGATTTACATGAATTCTCATAAATAAACCCCCTCAGGTTACCCTAGTCATCAGATAGGAGGCAGAGGACAGTGAACTTCAGTCTTTGATATTTTATAAGATCATTTTAAAAAACTATTTTATACAGAAATCACTTAATATCACTCTTTGTGAAGTGATAGAAAATTTTAAAAGATTGGTGCTTCAGCCATCAGTGTTCAGCATACAAATTTTTTTTTACCCAGTTGGATTTCACTGCTTTGTAGAAAAGGGGGTCATTCAGAGGGCAGTATTATATAGTCAAATTCATGCCAACTTATTGTCAGTGAAAAATGATAGTAATATTGTCTCTCATTTATTGGGAAACTTTGGGTAAATTGGAATCCCACTCAAATTAGAGGTTCCTTATGGTAAAAAATTGCAATATGTAACATTCTGCATTATATTAAGAAGTTAAGGTAAGAAAGTCACTCAGACATTTGAATATTGAAATTTTAACACTGAAAACTGAAATAACCTTTTTTTCCCCTGAATAATTCAGATAATACAAATCATATATATTATATATATCACTCATGCTCAGTCACTAATGGTGTTCGTGATTTGTTGCTCAGTCATGTCTAACTCTTTGCGACCCCATGCAACATAGCCTGCCAGGCTCCTCGGTCCACTAGGTTTTTCAAGCAAGTATACTGGAGTGGGTTGCCATTTTTTCCTCAAGGGGATCTTCCTGACCCAGGGATCAAACCTGTGTGTCCTGTGTCTCCTGCATTGGCAGGCTAATTCTTTACCACTGAGCCACGTGGGAAGCCCATATATATTGTATGTGTATGTTTGAGTGTTTTTCTAATGTGTTTTAAGGTCAGTGTTTAGTTTTTTTTTATTTTTCTCTTTAACTTTCTTGTCTCTAATTCTTTCTATGATCCACTGCTGTCATTAAAAAAAAATTATTTTATAATATAGTTGATTTACAATTATGTGTTAGTTTCAGGTGTACTGAAAAGTGGTTTAGTTATACATATATCTATTATTTTTAAGATTATTTTCACATATAAGTTATTACAGAGTATTGAGTAGAGTTTCCTGTTATATGATAGGTCCTTGATTATCTGTTTTGTATATAGTAGTATGTATTTGTTAGTCCTAATCTCCTAATTTATCCCCCTCTACCTTTCCTCTTTGGTAGCCATAAGTTTGTCTTCTGAATCTGTTACTGTTTTGTAAGTAAGTTCATTTGTACCATTTTTTTTTTTTTAGATTCCCCATTAAGTGATATCATATAGCATTTGCATTGTCTGACCTACTTCACTTAATATGATAAACTCCATGTCCATTCATGTTGCTGCAAATGGCATTATTTTGTTTTTTCTATGGCTGAGCAACATTCCACTGGACATATGCACCATATTTTCTTTATCCATTCCTGTGTCAATGAACATTTAGGTTACTTAAGATTGCCAGGAGAAACATCAATAACCTCACACATGGAAATGACACTGCCCTTATGGCAGAAAGCAAAAAGGAACTAAAGAGCCTCTTGATGAACATGAAAGAGGAGAGTGAAAAAGCTGGCTTAAAACGCAACATTCAGAAAACAAAGATCATGGCCTCTGGTCCTATTACTTCATGGGAAATAGATGGGGAAACAGTGGAAACAGTGACGGACTTTATTTTCTTGGGCTCCAAAATCATTGCAGACAGTGACTGCAGCCATGAAATTGAAAGACACTTGCTTCTTGGAAGAAAAACTATAACAAACCTAGACAGAATATTAAAAAGCAAAGGCATTAATTTGCCGACAAAGATCTGTATAATCAAAGCTATGGATTTTCCAGTAGTCATGCATGGATGTGAGAGTTGGACTATAAAGAAAGCTGAGTGCTGAAGAATTGATGCTTTTGAACTGTGGTGTTGGAGAAGACTCTTGAGAGTCCCTTGGACAACAAGGAGACCCAACCTGTCCATCCTAAAGGAAATCAGTCCTGAATATTCATTGGAAGGACTGAGGTTGAAGCAGAAACTCCAATCCTTTGGCCACCTGATGCAAAGAACTGACTCATTTGAAAAAACCCTGATGGCTGGGAAGATTAAAGACAGGAGAAGAAGGGGATGACAGAGGATGTGATGGTTGAATGGGATCACTGACTCAATGGACATGAGTTTGAGTAAACTCTGGGAGTTGGTGATGGACAGGGAGGCCTGGCATGCTGTAATCCATGGGGTCGCAAAGGGTTGGACATGACTGTGTGACTGAATTGAACTGAATATGTAGATAGTATATACATTTTAGAACCAAACTTTTTATTTTTTTGTTATCGTAAGCAGTGATATGCTAGTACATGCTTAATAATAGACTTTCTGGGGGTAGGGAATGCCTGATTTGTAATATTTGCTGATTTCCATGGTGCAAATACTCCCACCTGGCTTATTTCAAGCTATCAAGGACCTCACTAAATGCAGAATTGGAAAGAGATGTGCAATGGCTCACCTCTGTTTAGTGTTTCTGCTGTACAGATACATTATACATAAATAATCTTCAGGGAAGAGATACAGTAAAATGTAGTAAAATAATTAGGAGGTGATACTTTCTGGGATTTACTATCTTGATTTTAATATAGTGTATTTCAAGTTAATATAATTTAATTTTTAATAGTTGGCTCTAACAACTGGCTCAGAAGAGTCTTGACAATTTAACAATCTGCTTATTTATCCTGCTCTGAGTCTGGCTCTAGCACAGCCCTGATTTAGGTAAAACACCTTATGTAGGGAGCGTAAATCTCACTTTCTACAGCTAGTTTTTGAATAGTTAAGCTTTGAATGTGTTTATAAACTTGTCAGACCCCTTCAGAAATCAGAATACAGAAAACTAGATGAATGAGCCCTGTCTCCAGGCTGTAGTTGAAACAACTGAACCCTGCTTAGTTTGATTCTCAAATGCGCTCACCTCCCCCACCCCTATCTTTGAACACCTCTGAAATTGGTGTGCATCTTATAATTAACATATGCACTTTCTCATCATTTACTTTGGGGCATTTTTCTATGGTACCTAAATAATTGTGCATCTTAACAAGTTATGGAATCTTCAAATTGATGAAATATGGCACTTTAAAGTATGAGAAATTACTGGTTTGTTTAGGACACTATGCGATTATTTTTTTCTTATTAGAAAATGCAAGGAAGCCCCTTCCTATTCCAGGAATTGAGTATCTTAACATTAATTCAAAGTATCTAAGTACTGTGTTAGTAAGAACTAAAAAGGACCAATCTATCAAAAGAAGGGAGTTGACATTAAAAGGGTCTAGTTCTTAATGTCAAAACTATCCTGTTCTGAGAATAAAATATTATTTTTCTCCTCATCATATTTTCAATGTTAACATTCATTGTGTGAAAAATGAAGCATGTGCTAATCTATTTCTTGTAGTAATTGGCAATCACCATAATATGTTTTAGTGATGGTAAATAAGCAGTTGTTAATGCAGAAAGAGTCTGCAGGTGACATCTGAAATGTAACTGAGTATTAAAACCCAGAGAGAGAGAAAATTGCCTTCAGTTTAGTTTAGTTCAGTTCAGTTCAGTCGCTCAGTCATGTTCGACTCTTTGAGACCCCATGAACTGCAGCATGCCAGGCCTCCCCGTCCATCACCAACTCCCGGAGTTCACTCAAACTCACATCCATCGAGTCGGTGATGCCATCCAGCCATCTCATCCTCTGTTGTCCCCTTCTCCTCCTGCCTCCATTCCCTCCCAGAATCAGACTCTTTTCCAATGAGTCAATTCTTCCCATGAGGTGGCCAAAGTACTGGAGTTTCAGCTTTAGCATCATCCCTTCCAAAGAAATCCCAGGGCTGATCTCCTTCAGAATGGACTGGTTGGTTCTCCTTGCAGTCCAAGGGACTCTCAAGAGTCTTATCCAACACCACAATTCAAAAGCATCAATTCTTCGTCACTCAGCTTTCTCCACAGTCCAACTCTCACATCCATATATGACTACTGGAAAAACCATAGCCTTGACTAGACAGACCTTTGTTGGCAAAGTAATGTCTCTGCTTTTTAATATGCGATCTATTGCAAAAGTAGGAAGTGAAGAAACACCTGGAGTAACAGGCAAATTTGGCCTTAGAATATGGAATGAAGCAGGGCAAAGACTAATAGATTTTTGCCAAGAAAATGCAGTGGTCATAACAAACACCCTCTTCCAACAACACAAGAGAAGACTCTATACATGGACATCACCAGATGGTCAACACCGAAATCACATTGATTATATTCTTTGCAGCCAAAGATGGAGAAGCTCTATACAGTCAGCAAAAACAAGACCAGGAGCTGACTGTGGCTCAGACCATGAACTCCTTATTGCCAAATTCAGACTGAAATTGAAGAAAGTAGGGAAAACCACTAGACCATTCAGGTATGACCTAAATCAAATCCCTTATGATTATACAGTGGAAGTGAGAAATAGATTTAAGGGCCTAGATCTGATAGATAGAGTGCCTGATGAACTATGGAATGAAGTTCATGACATTGTACAGGAGACAGGGATCAAGACCATTCCCATAGAAAAGAAATGCAAAAAAGCAAAATGGCTGTCTGGGGAGGTCTTACAAATAGCTGTGAAAAGAAGAGAAGCAAAAAGCAAAGGAGAAAAGGAAAGATATAAGCATCTGAATGCAGAGTTCCAAAGAATAGCAAGAAGAGATAAGAAAGCCTTCTTCAGTGATCAATGCAAAGAAATAGAGGAAAACAACAAAATGGGAAAGACTAGGGATCTCTTCAAGAAAATCAGAGATACCAAAGGAACATTTCATGCAAAGATGGGCTTGATAAAGGACAGAAATGGTTTGGACCTAACAGAAGCAGAAGATATTAAGAAGAGATGGCAAGAATACACAGAAGAACTGTACAAAAAAGATCTTCATGACCCAGATAATCACGATGGTGTGATCACTGACCTAGAGCCAGACATCCTGGAATGTGAAGTCAAGTGGGCCTTAGAAAGCATCACTACGAACAAAGCTAGTGGAGGTGATGGAATTCTAGTTGAGCTATTCCAAATCCTGTAAGATAATGCTGTGAAAGTGCTGCCCTCAATATGCCAGCAAATTTGGAAAACTCGCAGTGGCCACAGGACTGGAAAAGGTCAGTTTTCATGCCAATCCCAAAGAAAGGCAATGCCAAAGAATGCTCAAACTACCGCACAATTGCACTCATCTCACACGCTAGTAAAGCGATGCTCAAAATTCTCCAAGCCAGGCTTCAGCAATACATGAATCATGAACTTCCTGATGTTCAAGCTGGTTTTAGAAAAGGCAGAGGAACCGGAGATCAAATTGCCAACATCCGCTGGATCATGGAAAAAGCAAGAGAGTTCCAGAAAAACATCTCTTTCTGCTTTATTGACTATGCCAAAGCCTTTGACGGTGTGGATCACAATAAACTGTGGAAAATTCTGAAAGAGATGGGAATACCAGACCACCTGATCTGCCTCTTGAGAAATTTGTATGCAGGTCAGGAAGCAACAGTTAGAACTGGATACGGAACAACAGACTGGTTCCATATAGGAAAAGGAGTATGTCAGGGCTGTATATTGTCACCCTGTTTATTTAACTTATATGCAGAGTACATCATGGGCAATGCTGGACTGGAAGAAACACAAGCTGGAATCAAGATTGCCGGGAGAAATATCAATCACCTCAGATATGCAGATGACACCACCCTTATGGCAGAAAGTGAAGAGGAACTAAAAAGCCTCTTGATGAAAGAGCAAGAGGAGAGTGAAAAAGTTGGCTTAAAACTCAACATTCAGAAAACGAAGATCATGGCATCTGGTCCCATCACTTCATGGAAAATAGATGGGGAAACAGTGGAAACAGTGTCAGACTTTATTTTGGAAGGGCTCCAAAATCACTGCAGATGGTGACTGCAGCCATGAAATTAAAAGACGCTTACTCCTTGGAAGGAAAGTTATGACCAACCTAGATAGCATATTCAAAAGCAGAGACATTACTTTGCCAACAAAGGTTCGTCTAGTCAAGGCTATGGTTTTTCCTGTGGTCATGTATGGATGTGAGAGTTGGACTGTGAAGAAGGCTGAGCGCAGAAGAATTGATGCTTTTGAACTGTGGTGTTGGAGAAGACTCTTGAGAGTCCCTTGGACTGCAAGGAGATCCAACCAGTCCATTCTGAAGGAGATCAGCCCTAGGATTTCTTTGGAAGGAATGATGCTAAAGCTGAAACTCCAGTACTTTGGCCACCTCATGCAAGAGTTGACTCATTGGAAAAGATTCTGATGCTGGGAGGGATTGGGGGCAGGAGGAGAAGGGGGACGACAGAGGATGAGATGGCTGGATGGCATCACTGACTCGATGGATGTGAGTCTGAGTGAACTCCGGGAGTTGGTGATGGACAGGGAGGCTTGATGTGCTGCAATTCATGGGGTTGCAAAGAGTCAGACACGACTGAGTGACTGATCTGATCTGATCTGATCTGATTGCCAAGTCATTCCATCTTCTGATTTTATAAAAAAACAAAACAAAACATGTTGATTTCATGTCAGGGCAGAGAAACAAATAGGGAATTCTATTCTTTTTCTGCCCCTGCCTTGCTGTGGCAAATTAGTTCACTCATATGTATCAACCTTGTACACCTTAGTAGAATGAAAGTAGGAAAAGCAAAGAGTGGTGCTTTTTCTGTGGGATTTAATTGCTGGTTCATGTCTTAGCTTTTAAAATAGAAAATAACTTTTACTTTGTTTTTCTGCTTATAATGGCTGTACCTATTTAGTGAAAATGTTTGAAAACTACAGACAAATGTAATGATTAAAATAAAAATTATGCATAATAATCCTATCACTCAGCAACAAGACTGTTGTGCAGAAATTTTTGTGAATATCTCTGATTTTTTCAGAAGAAAATTTCTTTTGCATAGTGTCCCCATGTTAAGAAAATAAACATTTGGAAAATACTTCCAGGAATTTGGAATTACACTCCTAACAATAGCATATCAGAGTGTGTATTCCACTGTACCCATGCTAACACTGGATATGATCATTTAATTTACCAATTTAATAACAATTTCATCTCAATTAAAATATTTGTCTATTTGATTAATGATAGTTTGGGTTGGTTAAACGTCCATGTGCATGTTCATTAGCATCTACATTTCTTTAGTGATAAGCTCGTTCAGGTCCTTTGTCCACTTTATTTTAGAATGTTTACATTTTACATGGTGACATATGAAAACATCTATATGTAAGAGATAAAAACTCTTGACAAGTGTATTTCAAATATTCTTCCCAATTTTTTTTAGGGAGAGGGTGGGAAGATTTGGGAGAATGGCATTGAAATATGTAAAATATCATGTATGAAACGAGTTGCCAGTCCAGGTTCGATGCACGATTCTGGATGCTTGGGGCTGGTGCACTGGGACGACCCGGAGGGATGGTGTGGGGAGGGAGGAGGGAGGGGTTTCAGGATGGGGAACACATGTGTGCCTGTGGTGGATTCATTTTGATATTTGGCAAAACTAATACAATTATGTAAAGTTTAAAAATAAAATAAAATTTAAAAAAATAGCTTTTTTCATTATAAAAGCAATAATGCTCATGATGCAAAGTTTAGAAACTATGAAAAGTAGAGAGACAAAAATAAAAGTCATAATAATCCTTCTTCCTAGATATAATTATTGTTTACATTTTGGTGAATTTTTTCCTTTTGGCCTTTCTTTGTTTTACACATTTATTTACACTATTTACAAATCCAAATCCATATGCTATGTTTGTATTCAGATTTTTAAAAATTGTATTGTGACCAATTATAGAAGTGCTGTTTGCTTATCTTGATTTCAGTTCCTCCAAATGTAGACCCTGAGACAAGAACTGGGTTGTGGGTGTCAAGCTCACACATAGAACAGACAGCAAAGCCAAGGACTGACAAGTCAAATGGTAGAGACACAATGAGCTACTTTTATATCATAGAGTTATTTACAGATCCAGCAAATTGAAGAATAAGACAGAGGAGTCCACTCCCCTTGGCCCTTGTCCCTCACACTGAAGCAGAAGAACCTAGAAGACTGTAACACAAGTGGAGACCTACGCCTAGACTGCTGCTAGTGGATTTATATTCTTCAGCTGCATTCTGATGGGGACAGAACAAAGCAGAAGGTCCCATGCCTCATGAAAATGTGGAAAGTGGTGAGAAATCATCCTTACCATAGTCAATAGGGGAGAAGGCAATGGCACCCCACTCCAGTACTCTTGCCTGGAAAATCCATGGACGGAGGAGCCTGGTAGGCTATAGTCCATGGGGTCGCTAAGAGTCGGACACGACTGAGCGACTTCACTTTCACTTTTCACTTTCATGCATTGGAGAAGGAAATGGCAACCCACTCCAGTGTTCCTGCCTGGAGAATCCCAGGGACGGGGGAGCCTGGTGGGCTGCCGTCTATGGGGTCGCACAGAGTTGGACATGACTGAAGCAACTTAACATAGTCAATAGGGAGGTGAGTCCCAGATAGCCTCATATCAGCCTCTTACAAGACCTCCTATCTGCTAGTGTGCTAGGTGGCATACAAAGTTCTCTACTGAGATGGGTGTGTTGCAGTTCAAGCCTTTACCTATAAGGATACCTGCAAGATTGCCAGGTGCCACAGCTGAGCTGTTTTTCTACAGCTATAGAGACTCTAGGCAGAAAAAGTAATGAAATGGGGAAAAGGAAACATGGAAGAGTGAAGAACCAAGGAAGTGTGTTCATGAGCAAATGGGTTACTGCTGCTGGCAACTGTGGCTCACCCCCCGTGGAAGGGAGGCCTCTGGGGAGCTGTGTAGATATGCTATGGGACAGAGAAGCTGAAGACGTCATCACCCATTCTTATCTCACTTTGCTTGTGGGTTGCCCAACACCGATGCCCTGGCCTTTCTAGAAGGTTTTGCATGTGGTTAAGAAAGTTGTAAGGAAGCCAGAGAAAGCCTTGGGCAGAAGTTTGAGGTCTTGAGGTTGAGATCTGTCAGCAGTTTGGGAATTATCCACTGTAGCTGCATGTGAACTCAGAAGTGGGCAGAAAGGATATGAGCCTCACCTGCTACAATGCAGAACACTGAAAACACTAAGCATTATAAAAAGAGATATTAAAAATACCTTACTTCCATTTCTATGAGGTTCAGTTCAGTTCAGTCTCTCAGTCATGTCTGACTCTTTGTGACCCCATGAGCCGTAGCATGCCAGACCTCCCTGTCCATTACCAACTCCTGGAGTGCACCCAAACCCATGTCCATTGAGTCAGTGATGCCATCCAACCATCTCACCCTTGGTCGTCCCCTTCTCCTCGTGCCCTCAATCTTTCCCAGCATCAGGGTCTTTTCAAATGAGTCAGCTCTTCACATCAGGTGGCCAAAGTATTGGAGTTTCAGCTTCAACATCAGTCCTTCCAGTGAACACCCAGGACTAATCTCCTTTATGATGAACTGGTTGGATCTCCTTGCAGTCCAAGAGACTCTCAAGAGTCTTCTCTATGAGGTAGTTTTGTTAACATTCCAATCATATTTCTCTGAGTTTTCATCAATGATTATGATATTGCATATTCAATTTTCCTTTTTTTTTTGGTAAAAAAAACTTATACCATTTTATAATAATTTACTCATATTACTACAAGCATACCTCAAAGATATTTCAGGTTCAGTTCCAGATGACAATAAAGTGACTATCACAGTAAAGCAAGTCACATGAATTTTTTTGTTCCTTAGTGCATAAAAAGGTTATCTTTACATTATATTGTAGTCATACTTAGTATGTCTTTACTTAGTATGACTTTACATTATATTGTAGACATACTTAGTAGTATGTCGCAGAAGGCAATGGCAACCCACTCCAGTACTCTTGCCTGGAAAATACCATGGATGGAGGAGCCTGGCAGGCTGCAGTCCATGGGGTTGCTAAGAGTCGGACACGACTGAGCGACGTCACTTTCACTTTTCACTTTCATGCATTGGAGAAGGAAATGGCAACCCACTCCAGTGTTCTTGCCTGGAGAATCCCAGGGACGGCGGGGCCTGGTGGGCTGCCGTCTATGGGGTTGCACAGAGTCAGAGATGACTGAAGCGACTTAGCGCCAGCAGCAAGTATGCAATAGTGTCATGTCCAAACAAATAACATACATACTTTAAGTAAAAAATACTTGATCGATAAAAATTGCTAACATCATCTGATCCTTCAGTGAGTCATAACGGTTTTGCTGGTGGAGGTTCTTGATGGCTGCTGACCGGTCAGGTTGCTAATGGTTGGGGTGTGACAATTTCTTAAAATAAGACAATAGTGAAATTTGCCACATTCATTGATTCTGTCTTTCATGAAGGGTTTCTCTGAAGCATGCCATACTGTTGGATAGCATTTTATCCACGATAGAATGTCTTTCAAAATCAAAGTCAATCCTCTCAAAACTTGCTGCTTTGTCAACTAAGTTTATGTAATATTCTAAATCCTTTGTTGTCATTGCAACAATCTTCACTGCCTTCACCTGCAATAGAACTCAAAAAACCACTTTCTTTGCTCAACTATTAGAAGTGACTCTTCATGCAGTTTTATCGTGCATGGTGTAGGCTAAGTTGCTTCAGTTGTGTCCGACTCTATGAAACCCTATGGACCATAGCTCACCAGGCTCCTCTGTGGGATTCTCCAGGCGTGGATACTAGAGTGGGTTGCCATGCCCTCCTCCAGGGGATCTTCTTGACCTAGGGCTCGAACTCACATCTCTTAAGTCTCCTGAATTGTCAGGCAGGTTCTTTGCCACCAGAGTCAATTTAGTAATGTCTTCAGGCTACACTGCTAGTTCTGGTTCTCTTGCTATCTCCACTACATATAAAGTTTCCTCCTCCACTGAGGTCTTAAAATCCTCCAAGTCATTCATGAAGGTTGGAATCAGCTACTTCCAAACTCCTATTAATGTTAACCTTTTGATGTCTTCCCATGAATCACAAATGTTCTTAATGGCATTTAGAGTGATAAATACTTTTCAGAAGATTTTCAATTTGACTTGCCAAGATCCATCAGAGGATCTGAGGATCTGCCATTATTTATGGCAGCCATATAAAAAGTAGTGAAAATGTGTCGCTCAGTCGTGTCCAACTCTTTGCAACTCCATGGACTATAACCCACCAGGCTCCTCTGTCCATGGAATTCTCTAGGCAGGATTACTGGAGTGCCTAGCCATTCTCTTCTCCAAGGGACTTCCTGATCCAGGAATTGAACCCAGGTCTTCTGCATTGCAGGTGGATTTCTTACTGTCTGAGCCATAGGGAAGCCCTAGACTTAGGAAATATGTTTCTTAAGAATAAGACTTGAAATTGAATTACTTTTTAATCCATGGGCTGCAGCATGGATGTGATGTTAGCATGCATTTCTCCCTCAGAGCTCTTGGGTAACTAAGTGCATTGTCAGCAGTGATATTTTTAAAGGAATCGTGTTTTTTGTTTTTTTGTTTTTTTTTTTTTTCCCTGAGCAGTAGGTCTCAGCAGTGGTCTGAAAATATTCTGTAATCATATATGTGTTGTTATCTAGACCTTGTGTTCTACAGAGTAGACAGCATAATTCTTAAGGGTCCTACGATTATCAGAATGGTATATAAGCATTGGTTTCAACTTAAAGTCACCAGTTGCATTGGTTTCTAACAAGAGTCAACTGGTTCTTTGAAGCTTTGAAGCCAGGCATTGACTTAACCTCTCTTGACTATGAAAATCCTAGATGGCACCTTCTTCCACTAATGTAAGACTGTTTGTCTATATTGAAAATCTGTTTTGTGTGGCCACCTTCATTAATTATCTTACTTAGATCTTCTGGAAAATTTCTGCCACTTCCACATCAGCATTTGCTGCTTCACCTTGGTCTTTGAAGTTATAGAGATAGAATCTATCCTTAAACCTCATGAACCAACCTCTGCCAGCTTCAAACTCTCCTGTGGGTTCTTCATTTCTGTCAACCTTCATACAATAGAGAGAGTTAGGACTTTGCTGTGGATTAGGCTTTGATTGAAGGCCATGTTGTGATTGGTTTGACTTTCATTCTAGACCACTAATGCAGTCCATGGGGTCGCAAAGAGTTGGAAATGACTGAGCGACTGAACTGAACTGAATACTTTCTCCATATCAGCAAAAACACTGTTTTGCTTTCTTGTCATCCAAGTGTTATTGGAATAGCACTTTTACTTTCCTTCAAGTATGTTTTATTTGCGTTCATAACTTGGCTCCTGTTTGCAACAAGAGGCCTAGCTTTCAGCCTATCTTGGCCTTTGACATAGCTCCTCACTAAGCTTAATTATTTCTAGCTTTTGATTGAAAGTGAGAAGTTTGAAACTTTTTCTAGTTGAACACTTAGAGGCCATTGTAGGGAAATTAATTGGCCTAATTTTCAGTGTTGTTGTGTCTCAGGGAGTGGGGAGGCTAGGGGAGAGGAAGAGATATGGGGAATAGCTTGTTGATGGAGTGGTCAGAACTCACATATAAAACTTATCTATTGTTTGCTGTGTTATAAGAATGTGGTTCATAGTGGCCCCAAACAATTAAAGCAGTCACATCAAAGATCACTGATCACAGATCACCATAACAAATATAATAATGAAAAAGTTTGAAATAGTATTGAATTACTAAAATGTGACGCAGAGACAAGAAATGAGCAAATGCCATTGGAAAAATGGTGCAGATGGACTTGCTGTAGCAGGGTTGCCACAATAAAATGAGGGATTCTTATATAAGTGCTTTGTGAACACATTTTTCTCCTTGGAGATTAAAGTTTATTTGGGGGATCAGTACACATGAAAAAGACATTAAAATAATACATTGAATTGAAGACTTATTGTTCAAAACATGAATATTTGGTTTAGGTTATAAATTTAAAAAGAGATAGGATTGTGGAAGTGTCAAGAAAGGTTTCAATGAAGGGAAGATTTTTAAGGTGGATGTTGTAGGACTAAATAGGAAATAGTTCAGATGTTTAGGAGAGTATCAGATAAATTAAATCAGGTGCAGCATGAGTACAGATTCTGAGGCACAGTGAAACAAACTCTATTAGGAAGCTGTGGTAGGCAGAATAATTCCACAACCCACAAAGTAGAATAGGGAAGTAGTCTGGATGGTCTAGGTGGGACCAGTATCATCGCAAATAGGTGGTTCTAGGGGTAAAAAATCTGACTACCACTGCAGGAGACACAAGAAGCACGAGTTCAATCCCTGGGTTGGGAAGATCCTCTGGAGGAGGGCATGGAAACCCTCTCCAGTATTCTTGCCTGGAAAATTCCATGGGCAGCGGAGCCTGGTGGGCTACAGTCCATGGCGTTGCAAAGAGTCGGACATGACTGAATCACTGAGCACACACAGCAAACCTCTGGAAAAAATAGGGAGATAGTTTGGATGGTCCGGATGGGATCAGTATCATCATAAGTTTTCACATTAGCCTAGATGTTCCAGGTGGGCCCAATACCATCTCAAGTGTTCTTAAAAGTGGAAGACAGAGGCAGAAGGGAAGTCAGAGTGACATGCTGAGGTGGGAGAAGGACTTAGTCTGCTCTTGCACAAGCTAATGAATGTACATGAATTCTAGAAGCTGAAAATGGCAAGGAAACTTTCTTCCATAGAGCCTCCCAAAAGGAACACAACCTTCGGACCCATTGATTTTAGTCCAGTGAGAGCCCAGATTGATTTTGCCTGGAAAGAGATGAGTACTTTAATTTGCACATTTCATTTTTTTTCAACCAAGAAAGTTTCTATTTTCCTGTTCCTCTATTCCCATCATTAGTGTCCCTTCTGTTGTCTGGGTGCTATCTTTCCATTTTTATTTTTAAAAATCTTTTCTCACACATTCTAAGAAAGTTTCTCAGTTTTTACTTCCACATCTCTAATTTTATTTATTTTCCATGGAGTCAATTACATTTAGTTGCTACATTCTATATTTCCTTGTAGAACTTTATCACCTTTCCTCTGCCCTGTTTTCTTTTCTAGCATATTCTCTTCTGTCTTCTGGATCTTTTAGTAAGTTATTTTTAGAGGTGTTCATTTCCTTACCCATCATAGGACAATATTTGTTATGATTGACTTTTTATTGATAGACTCCTAACCCCCTATTCCCCTCTCTGCTTTTTTTTCCTTTCTACCCACTGGAACTTAAATAATAAGAGACCTATTCAGTTGTAATATTTTCCAATAAGGTGAATTCATGAAATATGCTTAACCAGCTATCTAAGAGGTAACATGGAAAAGCAGAGAATGTATGACCCAGTATGTGATTATTGGGTTTGGACAATTAGCTTTTTAAAAGAGAGACAGATGTGATGAGTGGGGAGGAAAGACTTCATAGTGGAGATGAAATTTAAGTTGTTCATTGAAGGGCTAAGTTGAAAATGGTGCAGATGTTCACAGGTGAATCAGATATTATAGACGTCTGATTCTCTATGAATTAAAGTACTGAATGTCCTTCTGAACTTCAGTTAGAACTTATTCAATCCTGCTCATTTCTATACTTCCTTTCATATTTTCCATCTACTTATCTCTCCAAGCCACATGTAGATAATTTCTTCAAATTTCTTACTGTTTGAACCACCCACTGTTTTTTTTTTTAATTTAATTTTTTATTTATTTTAATTTAAATAATAAATTAAAACTGTTTCTAAAAAATTTACTGGATTCTTTTTCAAGACTGCCTGGTTACTTTTGGTGATATTGATAGCTTATTTTTGTGATTACATTTTTTATTTTGTAAAAATTTTATTCCTACAATTTTGTAAATTTTATTCTGATATGTAAGTACGTAAAGTTTCTGGAGATTATTTTAACAGATACTTGCCCATCTGACTTGTTTTCTTGTTGGTTTGATGAATTTTAATTGTGAGTTCATGTTTGTTTGAAACTGATCTGTGAACATCCTGGGGGTTAACTTGAGGATATTTTCCTCAGGAGGGGATGTGTGTTCCTTCTTGCTGGGATATGGGGGCACAGGCAATTTAAGGCCACTTCAGTCTCCTTCTTGTACCCCTGGATTAATGGGAGAGTCTCAGGTTGAGTTCCTGTTGTTGACACAGGCCTAAGAATAGTCTTTAGGATTTTAGGGTTGGAGGGTTAGTTTACACAGTTTATACTAGTTTATAATTAGGCATATTGTCTTTGTAGTTACTTTTGCACAGTTACTTGTAAACTTTTTTTCTCTTGATATTCTGCATTTCCTTTATGGTGTATTTGGATGTGAATTTACTTTTCTCCTTCTGCTTGGTTCTTGAAACACAATTTTGAATGAAATAGTCTTTGATTCTTGTAATTACTTCTTTACTATCACTTTGAATATTGCTTCTCTGCCCACAGCTTTCATTCTCTTCTGAAATTTCTATTTGGAGCCTCTCTCAGTGATCCTGATTCTGGTAAATTACTCTGGTCTGCTCACACTCTCTATATCTGTTTCATCTCTTGCTAGGCCTTCTAAACTTTATCATGTCTAGTAATATTTTTATTTCACTGACCATTTTTTCCCTTTGAAAATATCTTTTCATTTCCTTCCCTACTTGCTTTCTTTCCCCATTTTAACTTTTTTTAAAAATGGAATATATTAGTTTTGCCAAATATCAAAATGAATCCGCCACAGGTATACATTATGTAAAGTTTAAAAATAAAATAAAATTAAAAAAATAAATAAAAATAAATTAAAAAAAATTAAATGGAATATATTCCTTTATTTTTTTGAGCATCCTGAGGCTATCAAGTTCCAAGTCTTTTACAGACTGTTTTGTAAAATTGTGTAGTGAGGCCCTGTTCCTATGTTTCAACACTGTGTATGGTTTTGTTTTGTTTTAACCTTTGTGGCACATTTTTCCTACTCCTTCTCATTTTCTCTTATTCCCTGTGTTGCTAGCCTAGAATCCTTTTTTTTTTTTTTAATTGTCATTTCAGGGCTCCTTGTCTCATGTGATAAGATATTTCAGATCTAGTCACAGAATCAGCAGGTGGCTTGATTTGTTTCCTGATCTTTAGAATTCTGTGACTTCTTCATCTCACAGCTTGCTCAAAACCAAAGCCACAGTTTTTATTTTGCTCCCTTTTTGAAGACTGTGTTTATATGGCACTTCCAGCTTCTATCCCCAGACAATGAGGCAGGCTGAGGTTCCCCTTTTCATAGGGAGTCTTCTAACCTTCTTAAATGATAGGGGCTGACCTTGGAGCAGTCACTGTGGCCAGAACTCAGTAGGGCTAGGGTCTCCTTGTTTTTATTGCTTTTGGTTTTTGTTCTGCTTCCCCTAGAAAGAGGTGTTTGTCTATCTCTTTTCTTTATTTTAATACTCTATTTCTCTGTGTTTGGAATACAGATGGCTTATTCAAGTGTGAATTTATACCATTTGGACTAGAACTCTTACCTTTGTTTTAGAAGCTGTTTATAGACTGTCAGTATTTACCTTCAGTATTTGGTTTGGTTGTACATGCATTTGAGAATAAAGTTATATCTTTTTGGTGCAGACATACACCAAATACTATGTTGACCTAATGTGCCTGATGCCTGTTGGGGTCTTTCCTAGATTTGCTAAGGCTTTGATTTCTTGGCTATGATACTTCATTTCTAAGTATCATAGATCAAGATGCCAAAGATAAATCTTCTTTCTGGCCTAACAGTGATTTTGTTTTTTAGAGGGTTGTGGGGGTTCTAAACAATTTGCTATTCTTTTGTTGTCATTTTGTTAGTAATACTTTCTATCCCTCCCCTACCAAATAAGTCAAAAGAAAGGAATTGATTTGCTTTTAGTTTATGTGATCATCTTGGATTATCTGAGTCAGTCTCACTTAGTGAGAGTTGTGCTTTCAATAGCTGTCTCTCTGTTGGACTAATTAGAGCCACGCAAATCTATGGCTAGAGTGACGGGAACAAGCCAGGTTTAACCACATTTCAGCACTCAGGATGATCCCCTTTTCTTGCTTCTGTGAACTATCCTGCAGAACCCTACCCCTAACTCTGCAGAAGACACTTAGGTTATGCTATGTCTTTGCCCTTCAGCCACCAGGAGGTGTGTTCTGCCTTTCCAACTGGTCTGCTGTCTTGGAAGCTTAGTGGTTCACCTCCGGTCTACACATTGCAACCATAATGATTTTCCTTTTAGAAAGGGTTCAACACTTTCTTTTCTGCTGCATAAATTATTGTCCTTTCCTATGATGCTAATTTACTTTGTGAGTTACAGAGTCTTTTGTCTCCATGCTTAAGCAGGTTTCTTTGTAATGTCCTTCTTGACAACATCTTATCTGGGATGAGTGCCAGAGAGTAGAAGAGGGATCAGGATGGAGAGTCAAATAACAGTATCATTAACATTATTATTACAACAGCAACAGACTAAACCTTTTAGAGGTTTGTCAGTGTTGTCCCTGCGTCACTTTTATCTTCTCCCTTCATCTCAGTCTTCTTTGATCCTCACAATAGCTCTCAGTCAGGAGGGGACCACTATTTTCTCCATGTTACAGATGAAGGTCCTGGAGCTCACAGAGGAGAAGTGACTTGTTGAAATCAGAGCTAGCAAGTGTCAGAAGAGGAACTGTGATTTTCCCAGCAATATTTGTTGAGATTCAAACTGCCCAACATGGAGCTTGTTTACATGATAGAAGGGATTCTACAATAGCAAAGACTTAATTTAAAAATGGGTTATTTTCCTATTTCCTGAGCCTTTTTATATCTGTTTGCAAATGGACACGTGTCTGCAAATAGACAGGCACATGTATCTCCTTTAAGTCTTTCTGCTCTGGTGGTCCTTGATTTTGATCAGAAGCGGGAGTGAAAGACAATGTGTATTAAGTATACTTCTGCCATTTACATTGTTTGAGAGAGGCTATTATATTTGGAAATTCTTTCTAACAAAATTATGTATCAACTAACTACTTGTATGAAGAACCTGTGAAAACAACTTTTGGCAGGTAAATGTGTACCCTGCTGGTAAACTCTATCTATTCACCTAGAATTATTTTACATCCTTAAATGAATGTCTTTTTGGTAAGCCCTTAAGTTCCCTAGACTTCCCTCGTGGCTCAGATGGTAAAGTGTCTATCTGCAATGTGGGAGACCTGGGTTCGATCCCTGGGTTGGGAAGATCCTCTGGAAAAGGAAATGGCAATCCACTCCAGGACTATTGCCTGGAAAATCCCA
Source organism: Bubalus bubalis (assembly GCF_019923935.1). Classification (NCBI taxonomy): domain Eukaryota; kingdom Metazoa; phylum Chordata; class Mammalia; order Artiodactyla; family Bovidae; genus Bubalus; species Bubalus bubalis. The sequence goes on along the minus strand of NC_059158.1, from coordinate 95,188,839 downwards.
TGGACAGAAGAGCCTGGTAGGCTATAGACATGGGGTCGCAAAGAGTCGGACACAACTGAGTGACTCTTAAGTTCCTTGAGAATTACGGTTTCTGTCCTAAAAAGAGCTAGTAGTAAAAAGAAGTGACCTATTAAGCCATGAAAAGACATGGAGGAACCTTAAATGAATGCTGCTACGTGAAGGACACAAGTCTGAAAGGGCTACATACTGTATGATTCGAACTATGCAGCATTGTGGAAAAGCAAAACTATAGAGACAGTGAAAAGGTCAGTGGTTGGCAGGGGTTCACCTGTCAGCCAAGGGAGGAGGAGGCAGAGGAAGGGAACAGGTGAAGCCCAGGGCATATTTAGGGCCTGGAAACTACTTCTGTATGACACAGTAATGGTGGATACATGACACTGCCTTTCTTAGAACTGATAGAACTATACAACACACAGAGTGAACTTTATTGTAAACTATGGACTTTGGCTAATTATATATCAATATTGTTTTTCAACTGTTATAGAAGTCCCACTTGAACACATAGGGGAAACTATGTGTTTTGAGGGAAGGAGAGAAGGTGTATGGAAATTCCCTATGCTTAATGTTTCTATAAATATAAAACTGCTCAAAAAAGCCTATTAACTAAAAAAAGGTGGTGTTCCTTGTTCTGCATGGTACATATGGAGAAGCTAGAAGTTCTAGGAGGCTCTTCTCTGCAAAGGGTGTCCATCCCTTAGGGATATGACATATAAGTCTCTCTATGTATATGTTTATCAAGGTTACAAAAGCTTTGTGTTGGGACCTTCCTTTGTCCATTTCTCTAAACCTTCTGAACAGTTTCCTTTTCTTAAATCTGAAATTTCTCTAATCTTGGTCTTGGCTGAAGGGTAAATTTTTAAGGGAATGTGAGATTCAATGTTTTCAAATATGAGTTACGAGAGTGAGAGAATAATAAAAAACACTGAAGTTATTTTCTTGTATTTAGCCCATAGGCATTTTAGCACTCATAATTCATAAACAACTGAAGCTAAAATCCAGTTTTTCAGGGTGCAAGTCCCTTAGAAAGACTACAGTTTAAAAAAGATTACCCCCTCTGGAGCATATTTGGTTTGATTCTTTGGTATCAGAAACTTCTTTTAGATTCAGTAACTATAGCTGTGCAAGAAAAGAGACTATTTTCAAAATTTATGTGAATTAAAATACAAGAAATGGCATGTTTTATATCCAGTTTGGTATGTTTCATCTGTACTAAAGATACTTTTGGCAGAAGAAAATAATACTAGAAAATATATGCCTTTATGCATCTTTATTTCTTATGTCATATTTAGTCTGTTTTAATTTGAACCAGTAGATACACTAAAATTCTCTAGCAGCACAATGTTGCATAAGGTGATGGTCAGCCTTAGTCAACAAAGAAAAGAATGAAGCTTTCCTAGCATAGCATTGCACATAAACAAGCCTCCAAAATGGTTGGTTTCATTGATCGATAACCAGTGTGGTTGTAGGAATATAGGGATTTTGAAAGCAATATCTAAGAGACTGACTCTATTACTAAGTAAGGGCCAAAGCTCCAGAGTGTTTTTGACTAAGCAATTTCATTGATGAAAACTGGATAATCTTTGTTTATTGGAATTTATTTTTATAATTTTTGCAAGGACATAATCTCTTGGCCAAAGGAATTACCCCTTGTTAGAGGTTGGACAGAGTATGGCTCATGAATTAAATCTGGCCCACAGTCTGCTTTGTGTATACCCAAGGCCTTTTTTTGCACATCCCACAAGCTAAGAATATATTTTGGGTTAAAAAATTGCACAAAAACTGTTAGTGACCCAGAAAGCCTAAAATATTTTCATCTGGCCTTTGAACTGACTTGCCAGCCTCTAGCTTAGAAAATAGAAACTTATAGGTTCAGTCCTTGCTTCCTATAACTAGATTAATTTAATTAGCTCTTATCTCTATTCCTTCCACACAAATGGCAGAGATAATTTACTTGAAGCTTTTTAAAAACTCTTCTATTTAGTGTGTTCCTATTGCTCATATTACTAATGAAGTGTTTGAGTTGGCCGATTAATTAGCCATCCTCTTCTCAATTCATATCCTGAACAAATCTTAAGGAAGACAAAGGATGGTAGCTGAAGGTCAAATATCACCTTCATCACTGCTGACATCTACTTTTGAGGGTGTAGCAGTCAGCAGGGCGGCTAGGGCCAGACCCTCCATGTGAAGAGTACAAGACAGCATGGAGCCCTATAGGCAGCTTCTTGAAGGAAGGGGGATAAAAAAGACAGAGTTGCACTGAGCATTCCCAATTAATTCTTAAGTTTACCTATCTCAGAGAGCAATATTCCTCCAAAAAGAAGAAAATGAATAAATGAGTAGAGAGAAACCAGTGGTCAAATACATGCTTAAGATTCACGCTGAGAAAATCTCAGGGGTAAGAAAAAAGTGTTGTTGTTGTTCAGTTGCTAAGTCATGCCTGACTCTTTATGACTTCACTGTAGCATGCCAGGCTCCTCTGCCTTCTAGTGTCTCCCGCTTGAATCCTCCAATTCATGTCTGTTGAGTTGGTGACACACTATCTCATCCTCTGTGGCCCCCTTCTCCTTTTGCCTTCAATCTTTCTGAGCATCAAAGTCTTTTCCAGTGAGTCGACTCTTCACATCAGGTGGTCAAAGGAGTGGAGCTTCAGATTCAGCAGCAGTCCTTCCAATGAATATTCAGGGTTGATTTCCTTCAGAATTGACTAGTTTAGTCTCCTTGCAGTTGCAAAGGACTCTCAAGAGTCTTCTCCAGCACCACAATTCGAAAGCATAAATTCTTCTGTGGTCAGCCTTCTTTATGGTCCAACTCTCACATCTGTACATGACTACTGGGAAAACTATAGGTTTGATTGTATGGACCTTTGTTGCCAAAGTGATGTCTCTGCTTTTTAATATGCTGTCTAAGTTTGTCATAGCTTTCCTTCCAAAGAACAAGTGTCTTTACATTTCATGGGTGTAATCACTGTCCACAGTGATTGTGGAGCCCAAGAAAATAAAATCTGTCACTGCTTCCAATTTTCCCCCTTCTATTGATTTTAGGTTAATGTTGAGTTTCAAACCAACATTTTTACTCTTCTCTTTCACCCTCATCAAGAGGCTCTTTAGTTCCTCTTCACTTTATGCCATTAGAGTGGTTATCATCTGCATTTCTGAGGTTGTTGATATTTCTCCTGACAATCTTAATTTCAGCTTGTGATTCATCCAGCTTGGCCTTTCACATGATGGACTCTGCATACAAGTTAAATAAGCAGGGTGAAAATATATATCCTTGTCATACTCCTTTTCGAATTTTGAACTAGTCAGTTTTTCCATGTCTGGTTCTAATTGTTGCCTCTTGACCTGCCTACAGGTTTGTCAAGAGATAGGGAAGGTGCTCTGGTATTCCCATTTATTTAAGAATTTTTCACAGTTTGTTGTGATCCCCCTGGTCAAAGGCTTTAGCATAGTAAATGAAGCAGAAGTAGATGTTTTTCTGGAATTCTCTTGCTTTATCCATGTTCCAAAGAATGTTGGCAATTTGATCTCTGTTTCCTCTGCCTTTTCATAATCCCTCTTGTACATCTCTGGAAGTTCTTGGTTCACACACTGCTGAAGCCTTGCTTGAAGGATTTTGAACATAACCTTACTAGCCTGTGAAATGAGTGCAATTGTACAGTAGTTTGAACATTCTTTGGCATCACCCTTCTTTTGAACCAAAATGAAAACTGACCTTTTCCTGAACATAGTCTGCAAGGCATATCGTTCTTCCCTCTTGCTTCAGTTTCTCTCTCCAGTTTAATCTCTTATTATTTTCCTTTACTTTAGTATACATAACTACATTAAATGAGTTGTTACAGCTGGTTTCTGTATCTTGACTATTGTAATACCCCAGTTAGTGATGTCCTTTTCCTACAATCTGCATCCATCCTCTGTATAAAACCCTATCTTTGTATAAAACCCTGGAAGAACGAGGGACTGTTTGCTGTTTAAATAGCACAACAGTTTGCTCTATTCTCTTTATTCTACTGTGCATCTTTCCATTTCTTAAAATTTCATGTTAATATGGTAGCACGTTTGCATGTTTTGATAGAACCTTTAGATTAAGGATTGGTGGTTTTTTTACCCACCATTTATCCAGCATTTATTACGGGCTAGGTACAATGCTGTGTGCTTTTAACACATTCTCATTTAATTTTCACTGTAGTCCTAATGCAGTAGATTGTAAATAGGTCACACATTTTGAAATACAGTGTACTGTGCAAAATTGAGGACATGGTTAGTAAGGTCATGGATCGGTTTCCTAAAATGTTTAAATACTTCTTATACAGGGTCTTGGAAAAGACCCTGATGTTGGGAAGGATTGAAGGCCAGAGGAGAAGGGAACAACAGGGGATGGGATGGTTGGATGGCATCACTGACTTGATGGACATGAGTTTGAGCAAGCTCTGGGTGTTGGTGATGGACAGGGAAGCCTGGCATGCTGCAGTCCATGGGGTTGTAAAGAGTCGGACATGACTGAGAGACTGAACTGAACTGAACTTTACTTTTAAACAAATTTTATTTTACATCGAAATACAGTTGATTTATAATGTTGTGTTAGTTTCAGGTGTACAGAAATGTGATTCAGTTATACGTATACATATAGGTATTCTTTCTCAAATTCTTTTCCCATTTAGGTTATTATATATGTACTTAATTTTCTTAGTAAATTTCATAGTTCTCAAGGAAAGGGGTAGTGACTCCTCCTATTTTATGGTTTCCATCACATTTGTTGTATTGCTCTGAAGAAAAAATGGATGTTCACTATATTTCTATCTTCAGTGCAATAAAATTAATAATAAACAGAATAAAAGTAAAAGTTATTTTTAATAAGTTCTACAAACCATCTGGTAGTAGAATTTATTATGGTGTAGCAGAATGGTGTAGCAGAAGAAAGGAATAAATCTTGAAAATAAAATCAGTAAAAGCTGTGTAGATATTTCTTCTTTAACTTGTTAATATGCAAAATATCAAACTTACATGTAGAGAGAATTAAAAAATGATCCCTGTAATCTGCCACCTGATGGTCATTTTTTTTGATCATCTATACTCTACCCAGCAATCTTGATTCCAGCTTGTACTTCATCCAGCCTGTCATTTCACATGATGTACTCTGCATATAAGTTAAATAAGCAGGTGACAATATACAGCCTTGACGTACTCCTTTCCCAACTTTGAACCAGTCCATTGTTCCATGCCCAGTTCTGTTGCTTCTTGACCTGCATACAAGTTTATCAGGAGGCAGGTAAGTTGGTCTGGCATTCCTATCTCTTAAAGAATTTCCCACAGTTTGTTGTGATCCACACAGTCAAAAGCTTTAGCATAGTAAATGAAGCAGAAGTAGATATTTTTTTCTGGAATTATCTTGCTTTTTCTATGATTCAGTGGGTGTTGGCAATTTGATCTCTGGTTCCTCTGCCTTTTCTAAATCCAGCTTGTACTTCTGGAAGTTCTCAGTTCATGTATTGTTGAACATTGGAGAAGAAAATGGCAACCCACTCCAGTATTCTTTCCTGGAAAATTCCATGGACAGAGGAACCTGGGGGCTAGTCCATGTGGTCGCAAAGAGTTGACCACGACTGAGCACATCAGCACATTGTTGAACATCACCCTAATGGAAGAAAGCAAAGAGAAACTAAAGATCCTCTTGATGAAGGTGAAAGAGGAGAGTGAAAAAGCATCAGTGACTCAATGGACATGAGTTTGGGCAAACTCCAGGAGGTAGTGAAGGAAGGGAAACCTGGCCTGGGCCTGCTGCAGTCCATGGGGTTGCAAAAGAGTTATACACAACTAAGCACCTGAACTTCCCTGGTGGCGCAGAGGTTAAAGCATCTGCCTGCAATGTGGCAGACCTGGGTTCGATCCCTGGGTTGGGAAGATCCCCTGGAGAAGGAAATGGAAACCCACTCCAGTATTCTTGCCTGGAAAATCCCATGGACAGAGGAACCTGGTGGGCTACAGTCCACGGGGTAGCAAAGAGTTGGACATGACTGAGTGACTTCACTTTCACTTTCAAGCACCTGAACAACAATACCCCACCTGTCCTGGATCAATTTGAAGAAAGTTTTAGGCATCATAATCAGTTTCTGTAAATATTCAACATATCTTTTTAGAGGATGAGGGATTTTTTTTTAATTGAAGCATCATTAATTTACAATATTGTGTGAGGAAAGTGAGTTAGTTATATAATTTTAGATTATATTCTATTATAGATGGGACTTGCCTGGTGGGTGGCTTATTGGTACAGAATCCACCTGCAAAGCAGGAGACGTGGATTTGATCCGTGGGTCGGGAAGATCTCCTGGAGAAGAAATGACAACCCACTTCATTATTCTGGCCTGGAAAATCCCATGGACAGAGAAGCCTGTCAAGCCTGACAGTCTATGGGGTGGGTCACAAGAGTCAGACATGACTTAGCGACTAAACCACTACCACCACCATTATAAATAATTATAGTATATTGAATAAAATTCCCTGTGTTATACAATAAGTCCTTTTGCTATCTCTTTACGTGTAACAGCTTGTATCTGGAGTCCCATACTGCTAATCTGTCCTTCCCTTCCTCCTTCCTTCTCCCTTTTGTAACTATAAGTTTGTTTTCTATATCTGTGTTTCTGATTTTGTAAATAAATATTTGTGTTTCTATTTTGTAAATAAGTTATTTTCCATTATTTTTAGATTCTGCATACTATAGTGTTTCCCTTTTTCTGTCTTACTTCACTAGGTCCATCTATGTTGCTGCAAATGTCAGTATTCCATTTTTTTTATGGCTGAATAATTCCATTGTATATATATATTATCATCTTAAACCAATCGTCTGTTGAGGGGCACTTGGATTATTTTCATGTCTTTGCTATTGTAAATAGCGCTGCTATGAACACTGGAGTGCATGTATCTTTTTGAATTAGAGGGGTTTTTTTTTTTTTTTTGGATGTATACCCAGGAGTGGAATTGCATATGGTAGTTCTATTTTTAGGTTTTTAAGGAACCTCTATATTGTTTTCTATGTTGGCTGTGCTAATTTTCATTACCATCAACAGTGTAAGAGGTTTCTTTTCTTCTCATCCAAATGAGGGCTCATTTTTAAAACAAAATGACAATTGCATTATTGTCCAAACATTTAGCAGTTCTTCAGTATCATCAATTGTCTTCTGTATCATCAATCATCAGTTAATGTTTGAGTTTCCCTGCTACTGCTACTGCCACTAGGTCGCTTCAGTCATGTCCCACTCTGTGTGAACCCAGAGATGGCAGCCCACCAGGCTCCCGCATCCCTGGGATTCTCCAGGCAAGAACACTGGAGTGGGTTGCCATTTCCTTCTCCAATGCATGAAAGTGAAAAGTGAAAGTGAAGTCGCTCAGTCACATCCAACTCTCAGTGACCCCATGGACTGCAGCCTACCAGGCTCCTCCGTCCATGGATTGTCCAGGCAAGAGTACTGGAGTGGGTTGCCATTGCCTTCTCCATGAGTTTCCCTAGTTGTGCACAATTTATTTCAAGGTTAGTTTGCTTCAGGATCTGAATAAAATCAGTACAGTGTAATTGGTTTACACATTGCTTATTGATGTTGTTTAGTCACTAAGTCACGGTCCAACTCTTTTGCGACCACATAGACTGTAGCCCGCCAGGATCCTCTGTCCATGGGATTTCCCAGGCAGGAATGCTGGAGTGGAAATACTGGAAAGTTGTCCTTTCCTTCTCCAGAGTATCTTCCTGACCCTGGGATCGAACCTGAGTCTCCTGTATTGAAGGCAGATTCTTTACCATCTGAGCCACCTGGGAAGCCCTTAAATCACTTTTTATTAATAAATTATGCTCTCTCTTCTCTCTCCCTCCTTGCAATTTTTTTCTTCTGAAGAAGCTGAGTCATGTGATTTTGGATTCTATCCTGTAAACTTGGCTAGCTTCATCCCATTATCTCCTTTACCATGTTTCTTTGTTCCTTGTATTTTTGTAATTTGACAGTTATATCTAGAGGCTTGATCAGATTCAGGTTCAAACACTTTTAACAATAGTGTTTAAGTGATATTATGTCCTTCTATCAAGAATTTTTCTTCTCTTTTGTGATGTTAGCAGGTGGTAATCATTGTTGAAATCCGTTAACTCATTAGGGATTATAAAATGGTGGTATTCTCATATACCATTCCTTCCTTATTTGTGGAAATATTTCTGTAAAGAGAATCAACAGTACATTATATATAAGGCTACTCTGAAATATATTTATCTACTCTGAGGTAAACAGTGCACTCTTTTGACTTAATATTTTTCTAAACAATGAATTATTTCCCTTCTCCAGTGGATCTTCCTGACCCAGAAATTGAACTGGGGTCTCCTTCATTGCAGGTGGATTCTTTACCAACTGAGCTATCAGTGAAGCCATTTCTATCCTTTATCATGCCTATCCTTACATGACATGTTCCCTTGATATCTCCAGTTTCCTTGAAAAGATCTCTTGCCTTTTCCACTCTATTTTTTTCCTCTATTCTGTGCATGATTCATTTAAGAAAGCCTTCTTATCTCTCCTTGCTATTTTTTGGAACTCTGTGTTCAGTTGGATATCTTTCCCTTTCTCCCTTGCCTTTTGATTCTCTTCTTTCCACAGCTATTTGTAAGCCCTCCTTAGACAACCACTTTGCCTTTGTACATTTATTTTTCTTTGGGATGGTTTGGGTCACTTAATGCCTCCTATATGATGTTACTAATCTCCATCAATAGTTCTTCAGGCACTCTGTCTACCAGACCTCCACTATATAATCATAAGGGTATGATTTAGGTCCTACCTGAATGGTCTACTGGTTTTCCCTACTTTCTTCCATTTCAGCCTGAATGTTGCAATAAGGAGTTCATGATTTGACCCAACTCTAACAATTGGCTAACCCTCAGTTCAGTTCAGTTCAGTGGCTCAGTCGTATCCGAATTTTTGTGACCCCATTGACTGCAGCTTGCCAGGCCTCCCTGTCCATCACCAACTCCTGGGGTTTACTCAAACTCATGCCCATTGAGTCAGTAATGCCATCCAACGATCTCATCTTCTGTCATCCCCTTCTTCTCCTGCCTTCAATCTTTCCCAGTGTCATGGTATTTTCAAAAGAGTCATCTGTTCGCATCAGGTGGCCAAAGTATTGGAGTTTCAGCTTCAACATCAGTCCTTTCAATGAATATTCAGGACTGATTTCCTTTAGGATGGACTGGTTGGATCTCCTTGCAGTCCAAGGGACTCTCAAAAGTCTTCTCCAACACCACAGTTCAAAGGCATCAATTCTTCGGCACTCAGCTTTCTTTATAGTCCAACTCACATCCATACATGACTACTGGAAAAACCATAGCCTTGACTAGACAGACCTTTGTTGGCAAAGTAATGTCTCTTCTTTTTAACATGATGTCTAGGTTGGTCATAAAATTTCTGCCAAGGAGTAAGCATCTTTTAATCGCATGGCTGCAATCACCATCTGCAGTGATTTTGGAGCCCCAAAATTTTGGTCTGTCACTGTTTCAACTGTTTCTACATCTATTTGCCATGAAGTGATGGGACTGGATGCCATAATCTTTATTTTCTGAATGTTGAGGTTTAAGCCAACTTTTTCACTCTCCTCTTGCACTTTCATGAAGAGGCTCTTTAGTTTTTACTTTCTGCCATAAGGGTGATGTCATTTGCATATCTGAGGTTATTGATATTTCTCCCAGCAATCTTGATTCCAGCTTGTCCTTCATTCAGTCCAGTGTTTCTCATGATGTACTCTGCATATAAGTTAAATAAGCACAGTGACAATATACAGCCTTGACGTACTCCTTTTCCTCTTTGGAACCAGTCTGTTGTTCCATGTCCAGTTCTAACTGTTGCTTCTTGACCTGCATACAGATTTCTCAAGAGGTAGGCCAGGTGGCCTGGTATTCCCATCTCTTTTAGAATTTTCCACAGTTTATTGTGATCCACACTGTCAAAGGCTTTGGCATAGTCAATAAAGCAGAAATAGATGTTTTTCTGGAACTCTCTTGCTTTTTCTACTATCCAATGGATGTTGACAATTTCATCTCTGGTTCCTTTGCCTTTTCTAAAACCAGCTTGAACATCTGGAAGTTCATGGTTCACGTATTGTTGAAGCCTGTCTTGGAGAATTTTGAGCATCGCTTTACTAGTGTGTGAAATGAATGCAATTGTGCGGTAGTTTGAGCATTCTTTGTCATTGTCTTTCTTTGGAATTGAAATGAAAACTGACCTTTTCCAGTCCCGTGGCCACTGCTGAGTTTTCCAAATTTGCTGGCATATTGAGTGCAGCACTTTCACAGCATCATCTTTCAGAATTTAAAATAGCTCAACTGGAATTCCATCACCTTCACTAGCTTTGTTTGCAGTGATGCTTCCTAAGGCCCATTTGACTTCACATTCCAGGATGTCTGACTCTAGGTGAGAGATCACACCATTGTGATTATCTGGGTTGTGAAGATCTTTTTTTTACAGTTCTTCTGTGTATGCTTGCCACCTCCTCTTAATATCTTCTGCTTCTGTTAGGTCCATACCAAGTCTGTCCTTTATTGAGCCCATCTTTGCATGAAATATTCCCTTGGTATCTCTAATTTTCTTGAAGGGATCTCTAGTCATTCCCATTCTATTGTTTTCCTCTACTTCTTTGTACTGATCACTGAGGAAAGCTTTCTTATCTCCCCTTGCTATTCTTTGGAACTCTACATTCAAATGAGTCTATTGTTCCTTTTCTCCTTTCCTTTTTGCTTTTCTTCTTTTCACAGCTATTTGTAAGGCCTCCTCCAACAGCCATTTTGCTTTTTTTCATTTCTTTTTCTTGGGGACGGTCTTGCTCCCCATCTCCTGTATAATGTTACAAACCTCCATCCATAGTTCATCAAGTAGGGAAAACCTATAGATCATTCAGGTATGACCTAAATCAAATCCCTAAAGATTATATAGTGGAAGTTAGAAATAGATTTAAGGGAGTAGATCAGATTGACAGAATGCCTGATGAACTATGCTAACCCTGCCAGGGTTTAATTAGCTTTCAATTTGATTGATGTATTTATTTATGCCATTAATTTTCCTCTGATAATATTTTAGCCCAATCTTAGAGTCTCATGTATGTTGTATATTCATGGTTACTAATAAGAAATTCTGTGGTTTTATATTTCTCTTTTATTATTTATTTATTTTTAATATAAATTTATTTATTTTAATTGGAGGCTAATTACTTTATAATATTATAGTGGTTTTGCCATACATAGACATGAATCCACCATGGGTGTACATATGTTCCCCATCCTGAACCCTCTTCCCACCTCCCTCCCCATCCCATCCCTCTTGGTCATCCCAGTGCACCAGCCCTGAGCACCCTGTCTCATGCATGAAACCTGGACTGGCGATTCATTTCACATATGATAATATACATGTTTCAATGCCATTCTCCCAAATCATCCCACCCTCGCCTTCTCCCACAGAGTCCAAAAGATTGTTCTATACATCTGTGTCTCTCTTGCTGTCTCATGTATAGGGTTATTATTACCATCTTTCTAAATTCCATATATATGCGTTAGTATACTATATTGGTGTTTTTCTTTCTGGCTTACTTCACTCTGTATAATAGGCTCCAGTTTCATCCACCTCATTAGAACTGACTCAAATGTTTTCTTTTTAATGGCTGAGTAATACTCCATTGTGTATATGTACCACAGCTTTCTCAACCATTCATCTGCTGATGGACATCTAGGTTGCTTCCATGTCCTGGCTGTTATAAACAGTGCTGCGATGAACATTGGGGTACATGTGTCTCTTTCAATTCTTATTTCCTTGGGGTGTATTCCCAGAAGTGGGATTGTTGGGTCATGGCAGTTCTGTTTCCAATTTTTTAAGGAATTTCCACACTGTTCTCCATAGTGGCTGTACTAGTTTGCATTCCCACCAACAGTGTAAGAGGGTTCCCTTTTCTCCACACCCTCTCCAGCATTTATTGCTTGTAGACTTTTGGATAGCAGCCATTCTGACTGGTGTGAAATGGTACCTTATTGTGGTTTTGATTTGCATTTCTCTGATAATGAGTGATGTTGAGCATCTTTTCATGTGTTTGTTAGCCATCTGTATGTCTTTGGAGAAACGTCTGTTTAGTTCTTTGGCCCATTTTTTGATTGGGTTATTTATTTTTCTGGAATTGAGCTATAGGAGTTGCTTGTATATTTTTGAGATTAATTCTTTGTCATTTGCTTCGTTTGCTATTATTTTCTCCCATTCTAAAGGCTGTCTTTTCACCTTGCTTATAGTTTCCTTTGTTGCGCAAAAGCTTTTAAGTTTAATTAGGTCCCATTTGTTTATTTTTGCTTTTATTTCCAATACTCTGGATGGTGGGTCATAGAGGATCCTCATGTGATTTATGTCGGAGTGTGTTTTGCCTATGTTTTCCTCTAGGAGTTTTATAGTTTCTGGTCTTACGTTTAGATCTTTAATCCATTTTGAGTTTATTTTTGTGTATGGTGTTAGAAAGTGTTCTAGTTTCATTCTTTTACAAGTGGTTGACCAGTTTTCCCAGCACCACTAGCTAAAGAGATTGTCTTTTCTTCATTGTATATTCCTGCCTGCTTTGTCAAACATAAGGTGTCCATAGGTGTGTGGATTTATCTCTGGGCTTTCTATTTTGTTCCATTGATCTATATTTCTGTCTTTGTGCCAGTACCATACTGTCTTGATGACTGTGGCTTTGTAGTAGAGCCTGAAGTCAGGCAGGTTGATTCCTCCAGTTCCATTCTTCTTTCTTAAGATTGCTTTGGCTGTTTGAGGTTTTTTGTATTTCCATAAAAATTGTGAAATTATTTGTTCTAGCTCTGTGAAGAATGCTGTTGGTATCTTTATAGGGATTGCATTGAATCTATAGATTGCTTTGAGTGGTATACTCATTTTCATATACTGATTCTTCCAATCCATGAACATGGTATATTTCTCCATCTATTTATGTCCTCTTTGATTTCTTTCATCAGTGTTTTATAGTTTTCTATATATAGGTCTTTTGTTACTTTGGGTAGATATATTCCTAAGTATTTTATTCTTTTCATTGCAATGGTGAATTGAATTGTTTCCTTAATTTCTCTTTCTGTTTTCTCGTTGTTAGTGTATAGGAATGCAAAGGATTTCTGTGTGTTAATTTTATATCCTGCAACTTTACTAATTTCACTTATTAGCTCTAGTAATTTTCTGGTGGAGTCTTTAGGGTTAGGGTTAGTCTTTCATAGCATATTTTTAAAGTTCAGGGGGAAAGTTTATTTTTTTTTAACATTTGGTCATAGAATGATATATTGTAACTTTGATATTAATTGATCATTTCTTGTGACCACAAATACTTTACTTTTCATAAGTGTTTTGCTTATCCTTACAAAGAAGATATATTCTTTACTGGGGTTTGGAGTTTGATATGTATCCATTACGTCCTCTTGTTTTTGTTTTTTAGGTCTTGTCAGTCAGTTCAGTTCAGTTGCTCAGTCGTGTCTGACTCTTTGCGACCCCATGAATCATAGCACGCCAGGCCTCCCTGTCCATCACCAACTCCTGGAATTCACCGAGACTCATGTGAATCGAGTCGGTGATGCCATTCAGCCATCTCATCCTCTGTCGTCCCCTTTTCCTCCTGCCCCCAATCCCTCCCAGCATCAGGGTCTTTTCCAGTGAGTTAACTCTTTGCATGAGGTGGCCGAAGTATTGGAGTTTCAGCTTCAGCATCAGTCCCTCCAATGAACACCCAGGACTGATCTCCTTTAGGATAGACTGGTTGGATCTCCTTGCAGTCCAAGGGACTCTAAAGAGTCTTCTCCAACACCACAGTTCAAAAGCATCAATTTCTCAGCACTCAGCTTTCTTCACAGTCCAACTCTCACCTCCATACATGACCACTGGAAAAACCATTTCCTTGACTAGACGGACCTTTGTTGGCAAAGTAATGTCTCTGCTTTTTAATATGCTGTCTAGGTTGGTCATAACTTTCCTTCCAAGGAGTAAGTGTCTTAAATTTCATGGCTGCAATCATCTGCAGTGATTTTGGAGCCCCCCAAAATAAAGTCTTAGACTGTTTCCACTGTTTCTCCATCTATTTCCCATTAAGTGATGGGACCAGATGCCATGATCTTCGCTTTCTGAATGTTGAGCTTTAAGCCAACTTTTTCACTCTCCACTTTCACTTTCATCAAGAGGCTTTTTAGTTCCTCTTCACTTTATGCAATAAGGGTGGTGTCATCTGCATATCTGACGTTATTGATATTTCTTCTGACAATCTTGATTCCAGCTTGTGCTTCTTCCAGCCCAGCATTTCTCATGATGTACTCTGCATATAAGTTAAATAAGCAGGGTGACAATATACAGCCTTGACATACTCCTTTCCTATTTGGAACCAGTCTGTTGTTCCATGTCCAGTTCTAACTGTTGCTTCCTGACCTGCATATAGGTTTATCAAGAGGCAGGTTGGGTGTTCTGGTATTCTCATCTCTTTCAGAATTTTCCACAGTTTATTGTGATCCACACAGTCAAAGGCTTTGGCATAGTCAATAAGGCAGAAATAGATGTTTTTCTGGAACTCTCTTACTTTTTTGATGATCCAAGGGATATTGGAAATTTGATCTCTGGTGCCTTTGCCTTTTCTAAAACCAGCATGAACATCTGGAAGTTGATGGTTCACATATTGCTGAAGCCTGGCTTGCAGAATTTTGAGCATTACTTTACTAGCTTGTGTGATGAGTGCAATTGTGCGGTAGTTTGAGCATTCTTTGGCTTTGCCTTTCTTTGGGATTGGAAGGAAAACAGACCTTTTCCAGTCCTGTGGCCACTGCTGAGTTTTCCAAATTTGCTGGCATATTTGAGTGCAGCCTTTTCACAGCATCATATTTCAGGATTTGAAATACCTCAACTGGAATTCCATCACCTCCACTAGTTTTGTTCATAGTTATAGTTATTCTTTCTAAGGCCCACTTGACTTCACATTCCAGGATGTCTGGCTCTAGGTGAGTGATCACACCATCGTGATTATCTGGGTCGTGATAACCTTTTTTGTACAGTTCTTCTGTGTATTCTTGCCACCTCTTCTTAATATCTTCTGCTTCTGTTAGGTCCATACCATTTCTGTCCTTTATCAAGCCCATCTTTGCATGAAATGTTCATGCTGGAATCAGGATTGCTGGGAGAAATATCAATAACCTCAGATATGCAGATGACACCACCCTTATGGAAGAAAGTGAAGAAGAACTAAAGAGCCTCTTGATGAAAGTGAAAGAGGAGAGTGAAAAAGTTGACTTAAAGCTCAACATTCAGAAAACTAAGAACATGGCATCTGGTCCCATCACTTCATGTGAAATAAATGGGGAAACACTGGAAACATCTCAGACTTTAAATTTGGGGGCTCCAAAATCACTGCAAATGGTGATTCCAGCCATGAAATGAAAAGAGGCTTACTCCTTGAAAGGAGAGTTATGACCAAGCTAGACAGCATATTCAAAAACAGAGACATTACTTTGCCAACAAATGTCTGTCTAGTCAAGGCTATGGTTTTTCCAGTGGCCATGTACGGTTGTGAGAGCTGGACTATAAAGAAAGCTGAGTGCCAAAGAATTGATGCTTTTGAACTGTGGTGTTGGAGAAGATTCTTGAGAGTCCCTTGGACTGCAAGGAGATCCAACCAGTACATTCTGAAGGAGATCAGTCCTGGGTGTTCATTGGAAGGACTGATGCTGAAGCTGAAACTCCAGTACTTTGGCCACCTCATGCGAAGAGTTGACTCATTGGAAAAGACTCTGATTCTGGGAGGGATTGGGGGCAAGAGGAGAAGGGGACGACAGAGGATGAGATGGCTGGATGGCATCACTGACTTGATGGACATTGGTTTGGGTGTACTCTGGGAGTTGGTGATGGACAGGGAGGCCTGGAGTGCTGCGATTCATGGGGTTGCAAAGAGTTGGACATGACTGAGCGACTGAACTGAACTGTACTCTCCTTTCTCTTATTTTTGGTTATACAGAAATGTTCAAATTGTTTAAACAATTAGATGTATGTCAATACATTTTACCCCCAGCTAAGTTCTATCAGATAGTCAGTGAATTTATTTTACTTTTTGCATAATCTCTCCATTCTTTCCTAGTTTAAGGTAGTTGCACTCTCTCGAATTGTCAGACTATCTAGCCATTACTTAACATACAGTTTCTTTTATAGTTGTCATTTAGTTTTAGTTCTTAGTGTTTCAGGTATGTGCGATGCTCAGCATCTGTCTTTATATCAATATTTGTGTGGTCATTTTGATTATCTGAAGTTTTTTCTCTAAGCTTCTTCATAAATGGCTCTTAGCAATTGTATTCCCTGAACTCCTGTTTATTCATAACAGTGTATGGCCTTTATCCTTGAAGACCAACTTGATTGGATATAAAGTATTTGTCTTGCAGCTAAATGAATTTCAATAGAGCAAATACCTATGTTCCTGAGCACAACTTTCTTCTCTAAAATTAATCACTATCATCTGATTAGGTCTTATCTTTACAGTTTTACCACCTTAGTATATGTTCCCACACATAATATTTTAGATTAAAAAAAACTCACAGTTTATAAAACTTCATAGAAATGAAACCATGCAGTATATATTCTTTTTCTGACATTTTAAAGTTTAATCACATTTATGAGATGCATCTACATCATTGTGTGTGGATGTAATTCATTTTCATTGCCTATATTATTCTATATAATTCAGTTCAGTTCAGTTAGTTCAGTTGCTCAGTCATGTCCGACTCTTTGCGACCCCATGAATCGCAGCATGCCAGGCCTCCCTGTCCATCACCAACTCCCAGAGTTCACCCAAACCAATGTCCATCAAGTCGGTGATGCCATCCAGCCATCTCATCCTCTGTCGTCCCCTTCTCCTCTTGCCCCCAATCCCTCCCAGCATCAGAGTCTTTTCCAATGAGTCAACTCTTCGCATGAGGTGGCCAAAGTACTGGAGTTTCAGCTTTAGCATCATTCCTTCCAATGAACACCCAGGACTGATCTCCTTCAGAATGTACTGGTTGGATCTCCTTGCAGTCCAAGGGACTCTCAAGAGTCTTCTCCAACACCACAGTACAAAAACATCAATTCTTCGGCGCTCAGCTTTCTTCACAGTCCAACTCTCACATCCGTACATGACCACTGGAAAAACCATAGCCTTGACTAGATGGACATTTGTTGGCAAAGTAATGTCTCTGTGTTTCAATATGCTATCTAGGTTGGTCATAACTTTTCTTCCAAGGAGTAAGCATCTTTTAATTTCATGGCTGCAGTCACCATCTACAGTGATTTTGGATCCTTCCAAAATAAAGTCTTACACTGTTTCCACTGTTTCCCCATGTATTTCCCATGAAGTGATGGGACTGGATGCCATGATCTTCGTTTTCTGAATGTTGAGTTTTAAGCCAACTTTTTCACTCTCCTCTTTCACCTTCATCAAGAGGCTTTTTAGTTCCTCTTCACTTTCTGCCATAAGGGTGGTGTCATCATAATTAATGTATGATAATTTATCCATTATAGTGTTGATGGATATTTAATTGTTTATATTTTTGCTGCTTTAAACATGCCTGCACACATTTCTTGGCGTAGAACTGGCTGGAGTAAATTTCTAGAGTCATGGAGTATAGGTAACTTGATTAGATAAAATAAAAATTTCCTGAAGTGATCATATCAATTTATAGAGCAGTGTGTAAGACAGACTCTTAGAATTGCAAGGAGACTTATAAACATCTTTTTCAGTTCTTTTAAATATGATAAAATGAATTTCTGATTGGTTAACAGTGATGGAGTTGAAATTCCATTGCTGATTAGTGAGCAAGGGGGTGTGGATTCCTGATCTTTTAATTTCTTTCTTTTTGTCATGTTACTGTTCTTTCTGTGATGTTTTGACAATAAAGGAATAGATTGAAAGATGACTGAAACATGTGCAAAATCTCAAGAAGTCTCAAACCTCGTGCCATGCAATAACTTGTGCTACACATAGCTCAAATGTGCTCTAGAGTATCACTGTTATAGAAATACACAATATTTGTATTGTGTTAAATCTGAATCATTATGAGGCTGATTTGGTAGTGTGCATTTTATAAAGGGAGATAAATACAGATTGCATTTTAGAAAGATTTTCATTAAAATGTTACAATTGACATTATTATGCTGAAGGGAAAGATTTTAATGGCTAAATGTTTTACACTAGGTAAAATGCCATACCATCCAAAGATGTGGGAAAATTAGGCAAACTCTAATATGCAATGTTTGGTGTTGTCGGTTTATTTCCTATGTTATCTAAGTTACCAGTTCTTATACAGTGGATATAATGTCTGTTCTTATTTTCCTTTTATCATTTTGTATAATACATGTTATGCAGTAGGCAGTTTATTAATGTATTGAATGAATACTTCAATTTTCCACACAGTGTGCAAGTCTGGAATCAAAATAGTAGATGTGAATAGTGTCAGAGTTGCATTTCGTAAATATTTCTGAGGAGAATTGAAAGCCATTTAGAAGGTATCTCAGTAATTATGACTAAGTTGATAAAAGATGTTTGTGTACCCTCTTACCTATTTTGTATAAAACCAGGGATTGAGAAAAAGCCAGGTACTATGACTCTAGAAATCCACTTCTGCCAATTCTACCCTGAGAAACATGGGTACGAATTTTTAAGAGAGTAAAACTTTAAATATCAAGCTATTCATCAGCAATATTTAGATAAATTATTGCTACAATTCTCCTTTGATCTTTATTTAGTACAAGTATATTTAATAGTGTATTCAATATGTGGAAAATTCAGAAGAAATTATTTGAAAGGATCAGGTGGGTTGTCAAAATATGTCCTTATATCTCAATGATTCTTTGAATCTAAAGTTCAGTGAACTTGAAAAGAGTAGGTGAATTTAACCGAAAAAACAAAAATCAAAAGAGAAACCCTCCAAAGTCTACAAAAAATAGCAGAATCTGATATTTGGATTTTCTAGCTAATGAGTACCTGTCATGGAATTGCTGTGGCTCTTGTCCACAGAAGCTGTAAAGAGTGACAACAAGGAAAGCACTCCCTTATCAGATCAGAAACAACAGCAGATGAAATTAGAAGCATACCTTGGAAATACTGCCAGTTGGATTCCAGACCACAATAAAGCAAGTATTACAATAAAGTGTATCACAAGAATTTTTAGTTTCACAGTGTATATAAAAGTTATCTTTAGGCTATATTGTAGTGTATTAAGTGTGCAATAGCATTATGCCTAAAAAATGTACATATCTTAAGTAAAAAACACCTTATTCTAATCATCATGTGAACCTTCAGGGAATCATAATGCCTTCCCTTGATGTTGATGGCTACTGAGTGATCAGGGTGGTGAATGCTGAAGGTGGAGGTGCCTGTGGCAATTTCTTAACATATGACAACAGTAAAGTTTACCACATTGATTGACTCCTCCTTTCACAATTGATTTCTCTCTAGCAGGCAGTGCTGTTGGAACCCATTTTAACTAAGGGGAACTTTTTTTCAAAATGGGAGTCAATCTTCCCAAACCCTGCTGCTACTTTATGAACTAAGTCTATGTAATATTCTAAATCCTTTGCCATTTCAACAATCTTCACAGCATCTTCACCGGGAGTAGATTCCATCTCAACAAATCACTCTTTTTGCTCATCTGTGGGAAACAACTCCTCTTCCATGAAAGTGTTATCATGAGGTTGCAGCAGTTCAGTTCCATCTTCAGAATTGACCGCTAATTCTAGTTATCATGACCTTTCTACTATATCTGCAGTTACTTCCTTCACTGATGTCTTGAACCACTTCAAGTCATCTATGAAAGGTTGGAATCAACTTCTTCCAAACTCCTGTTAATGCTACATTTTGACTTCTTCCCACGAATCACAAATTTTCTTAATGGCATCTAGAATGATGAATACTTTTCAGAAGATTTTCAAATTGGTTTGCCCAGATCTATCAGAGGAACCATTATCTATGGTAGCCGTAGCCTTACAAAATATGTATTTTTAAGAATAAGACTTTCAAGTCTTATTCTTTAACCCATGGGCTGCAGTATGGATGTGACGTGCAGTATGTAAACAACAAGAATCTCATTGTCCATATCCCTCAGAGCTCTTGGGTGACCAGATGCACCACTGTCAATGAGCAGTAGTGTTTTAAAAGGACTCTTTTTTCCTAAGCAGTAGGTTTCAACAGTGGGCTGAAAATATTCAGTAAGCCATGTTGTAAATGGATGTGCTATTATCCAGGCTTTGTTGTTCCATGTACAGAGCACACACAGAGCAGATGTAGCATAATTCTTAAGGGCCCTAGGATTTTCAGAATGGTAAATGATCATTGGCTTCAACTTCAAATCACCAGCTGCATTAGCCCCCAGCAAGATAGGCAGACTGTTCTTTGAAGTTTTAAGGCTGGGTATTGACTTCTCCTTTCCAGCTTTGAAAATTCTAGATAGTATCTTCTTCCTATATTAACCCATTTCTTCTGTAGTGACACCCACTCCAGTATTCTGGCCTGGAGAATTCCATGGACTATACAGTCCATGGAGTTGCAAAGAGTTGGAGACAACTGAATGACTTTCACTTTCACTTCTGTATTGAAAATTTCTTGTTTCCTATAGCCACCTTCATTAATTATCTTAGCTAGAACTTCTGAATAATTTGCTGCTGTTTCTATATTAACACGTGCTGATTCACTTTGCACTTTGGTGTTACGGAAATGGCTTCTATCCTTAAAACTCAGGAATGAACCTCTGCTAGCTTTGGCAGCTTCCTCACTTCTCTCAAGCTACACAGAATTGAAGAGCTGGGGCTTTGCCCTGGATTAGACTTTCGTTTAAGGGAATGTTGTGGCTAGTTTGATCTCCTAGCTAGTCGACTAAACCTTTCTCCATATCAGCAGTAAGGCTGTTTGCTTTCTTGTCATTCATGTATTTACAGGAGGAACACTTTTAATCTCCTTTCAGAGCTTTTTCTTTGCATTCACAACTTGACTAACAGTTTGGGACAAGAAGCCTAGATTTCTGCCTATCTTAGCTTCTGATATGCCTTCCTCATTATTAATCATTTCTAGCTTTTAACTCAAAGTCAAAGACCTGTGACTCTTCCTTTCACTTGAACACTTAGAAGCCTTTGTAGTAGTATCAGTTGGCCTAATTTCAATATTGTGTCTCAAGGAATCGGAAAGTCTGAGAGGTTGGGGAGGGAGATGGGGGACAGTTGGTTGATAGAGCAGTCAGAACACATTCATTTATTAATTAAGCCTGCCAGCTTATACAAGTGCAGTTTGTGGTGTCCCAAAATAATTACAATAGTTAACAGTGAAGATAACTGATCACCAATGAGCATAACAAACAGAATAATAACAAAAGTTTGTAATATTGAGAGAATTAGCAGAATGTGACTGAGATGCAAAGTGAGAAAGTGTTGCTAGAAAAATGGTGCTGATAGACTTGTTCAATAAGGTTGCCACAAACATTCAATTTTTAGAAAATGCAATATCTTCAAAGCACAGAAAAGGAAGTGCAATAAAGAAGGTATGCCTGTACATTTAGCACTCCATGGAAATGAATTTCTATTTAGTATCTTGCTGAGAAGCCTACTGTGCCAATTTGGGGACTTTTAAACAATATTACTTGGCAGCAATTGTTCTGGAAGAAGCAATTTAAATGGGACTTTTGAGGTTGTGACTCTTGTAGGATTATTAGTCTCATTATTTCATGTTGCACTGAAAATGAGTATACTTTTTCTCACCTTCATTCTATTTGACCTTCAATATTTAAGTATATGAATGTTTTTCATCACTGAAAAATGTGAAGGATAGATACATAGATCTCAAGTATCTTATAATAATATCTAACCTACATGCATGTTTATAATTCATGTTGATATATATTTATAATATAACAACTATATTTTTGTAAAATATATAATGTCAGTAATCATATATTCCATCAACAACCCTTGAAAGCACATAAAGATGCATTTTAATTACTCACCAGTGGTATATTAGTAAACAGCAGGTTTTTGGAGAAAAATAAAACATAATGAAGTGATGTGATTTGTTAAAAGTAGAACTCATATGATGAAGAATCCTACTTGAAACAGGTTATTTTATTTCTCCAAATCTATTTATCTCCATTAACCTATGTGATCCCTCATACATATCTTGGCATTGACTACTCTTCCCTTAAGAACTTAGTCTTTTAGTATAAGTATCCCTTGTGCAGTATTATGAACAGAACACAAAAATTGGGAGATCCTTTGACTAAAAAAGATTTTTGTCATTTATCTGAAATTCAAATTTAACTATGTCCTGCATTGTACCTGGCAACCCTAGCTTTGCCTTATATAGCAGTGTTTAAGTTGGAATGACAAAAACGATCATGAGCTGAGGAAAGAGAATGAACAAAAGCATAGTGGGAGAACTGAATACTGAGTGCTCATAAAACCCCAAGGAAAATCATGTGGCAGAAGAAAACTCTAGGGCCTCCCTGGTGGCTCAGTGGTAAAGAATCTACCTGCCAGTGCAGGAGGCACGGGTTTGATCTCTAGTCTGAGAGGATCCCATATATCACGGAACAGCTAAGCCCAATGTGCCTCAGCTACTGAGCCTGTGATCTAGAGCCCATGAGCTGCAACTGCTGAGCACTCATGCCACAGTTACCGAAGCCCACACACCCTAGGGCCTGTGCTTTGCAACAAGAGAAGCCACAGCAGCGAGAAGCCTGGGCACCACTACTAGAGAGTAGCCCCTGATCCCTGCAACCAGAGAAAAGCCCCTGCAGCAGGGAAGACCCAGACAGTCCAAAATAAATGAAATAAATGAAGAAAATTCCATGAAAGCTCTACGAAGATAGGAACTATGTCTTATTTATCCTAGGGCTCACCCTGATTACCCTAGAGTAGGTGATTAATAAGTATCTTCCAATGTTTAAATGGAGAAGGCAATGGCACCCCACTCCAGTACTCTTGCCTAGAAAATCCCATGGACAGAGGAGCCTGGTAGGCTGCAGTCAGCCTGGTAGGCTGAGGGTCAGATATGACTGAGCGACTTCACTTTAACTTTTCACTTTCATGCATTAGAGAAGGAAATGGCAACCCACTCCAGTGTTCTTGCCTGGAGAATCCCAGGGACGGGGAAGCCTGGTGGGCTGCCGTCTATGGGGTCGCACAGAGTCGGACACGACTGAAGTGACTTAGCAGTAGCAGTAATGTTTAAATGCACAATTGCTCTGTGAGAAAGATTTAAGACTGGAGCTGTGGAGTGAGTCTAGACTGTGGAGGGCTTAGAGAGCTGGAAAGTGTGGGTTTGAAGGAGCCCATGCTGAGGATAGGGTTTGAATGTGATTGACCACAATTTAAAATAACCAATTTACCCAGATCAAATAGAACCCTTAAATGCATACACACATTCATATCCAGAAAGACCAAGTCCTTCTATGGTCTTTGCTAATCTTGCCAGAGAAAGGAGCTGGAAAAAATAAACTCTTTAGGGTAATGAAAGTACACGGAAAGTTGCAAGAACATCTTCACTAATGATCATAGGATCATTTCACAGTGTTCCTTCCAAAAGTGACTAATAAACAATAAGGGTGAGCTTCATTTTGTCTCAGGTTTTGGATATATTTGAAAGACTGGTGAGACATTCCAAGGAAAAAAAATATGACATGCATATACCAATTCTGAGACCAGCTCTGTATCTGTCACTCAGATGATTCACCAGCCCTGCCCCAGGCACTACTGAGGCAGGCAGGGATGAAAGAAGAGAGGGCCAAGGTTTTGTGAGTGCTGAGGGCACCGCGGGGGGCCAGTGATGGGTAGAGGCATCACTGTGGTTCATGCCCTTGGTGCCCTGAGCATTCTTGATTCTGCAGTCCTGGGTGTCATCAGCAGAGGGAATTTCCTATGTTAGTGGCAGCAGCAACACCATTTCAAGGCAGTGCAACTACTCACGTGGGTATCAGCAGATACAGAAGCATCACTACAGTTTGCTGGAGCCGAGGGTGAGGAAAATTGAAAACTCATAAATCACTAGGGCATCAGCTAAAGGGACTTGGTCACAGGGCACAGAGGAGCCTGAGAATCACAGTAGGAAGAATGTGAGATAAGGTGGTGCTCTTGCAAAGAAGGTGTTAGCTAGAGAAAACAAATCTGATTTGTGTCACTCTGACCTTGTTCTCTGTGAGTCTTGCCCCACCTTTGTTGGCTGTTGTGTTATGGGCACTATGGGCAGCAGGGATGGTTTACCTTGGGTTGCTTATTGGGTATATTGTAAATTATATGCATCCAAATAAATATATCACTGACTCAATGGACATGAGTTTGAGCAAGCTCCAGGAGATGGTGAGGGATAGGGAGGCCTGGTGTGCTACAGTCCATGGGGTCACAAAGAGTTGGACATGACTGAGTGACTGAACTGAACTGAAATAAATATATCAGCTTTGTCCACACTGAAGTCTATAGCATGCTTAATGTCACAGGCAGTAATATTAATAGTTATCTATTGTTGTTCAGTTGCTCAGTTGTGTCTGACTCTTTGCAACTCCGTGGATTACAGCACACCTGGCCTCCCTGTCCTTCACCATCTCCTGGAGCTTGCTCAAGCTCATGTCCATTGAGTCGGTGATGCCACCCAACCATCTAGTCCTCTGTCGTTCCCTGCTCCTCCTGACTTCTATCTTTCCCAGCATCAGGGTCTTTTCAAATGAGTTGGCTCTTCATGTCAGGTGGCCAAAGTATTGGAGTTTCAGCTTCAGCATCAGTCCTTCCAATGAATATTCAGGACTGATTTCCTTTAGGATTGACTGGTTGGATTTCCTTGCAGTCCAAGGGACTCTCAAGAGTCTTGTCCAACACCACAGTTCAAAAGCATCAATTCTTCGGCACTCAGCTTTCTTTATGGTCCAACTCTCACATATGTACATGACTACTGGAAAAATCATAGCTTTGACTAGATGGACCTTTGTTGGCAAAGTAATGTCTCTGCTTTTTAATATGCTGTCTAGGTTGGTCATAACTCTTCTTCCAAGGAGCAAGCATCTTTTAATTTCATGGCTGAAGTTACCATCTACTGTGATTTTTTGAGCCCCCCCAAAATAAAATCTGTCACTGTTTCCATTGTTTCCCCATCAATTTGCCATGAAGCGATGGGACTGGATGCCGTGATCTTCATTTTTTGAATGTTGCATTTTAAGCCAGCTTTTTCACTCTCCTCTTTCACTTTCATCAAGAGACTCTTTAGTTCCTCTTTGCTTTCTTCCTTATGGGCAGTGTCATCTGCATATCTGAGGTTATTCATACTTCTCCCAGCAATCTTGATTACAGCTTTTGCTTCATCCAGCCCGGCATTTCACATTATGTACTCTGCATATAAGTTAAATAAGCAGGGTGACAATACACAGCCTTGATGAATTCCCTTCCCAATTTTGAACCAGTCAGTTTTTCCGTGTCTGGTTCTGACTGTTGCTTCTTGACCTGCATACAGGTTTCGTAGAAGGCAGGTAAGGTGGTCTGATATTCCCATCTCTTTAATAATTTTCCAGTTTGTTATTAGCCACACAGTTATCTATTACTTCTTTTAAAAAAATGCTATTTAAATAAATGTGCATTCATGAGTTCAACAAAGTAGTTTTTCAACCATAAGACTTCTCAGAACGTTAAAATGCTAAAATATTATAAATATTGAAGAGGCAGTTTTAAAATTAGCATCAGTTTAGTTCAGTCGCTCAGTCATGTCCGACTCTTTGTGACCCCATGGACTGCAGCACCCCAGGCCTCCCTGTCCATCACCAACTCCTGGAGTTTACTCAAACTCATGTCCATCGAGTCAGTGATGCCATCCAACTATCTCATCCTCTGTCATCCCCTTCTCCTCCTGCTTTCAGTCTTTCCCAGCACCAAGGTCTTTTCAAATGAATCAGTTCTTCGCATCAGGTGGCCAAAGTATTGGAGTTTCAACTTCAACATCAGTCCTTCCAATGAACACTTAGGACTGATCTCCTTTAGGATGAACTGGCATATCCTAAGCTTAATTGGGCTTGCCTGATGGATCAGATTGTAAAGAATCTGCCTGCCATGCAGGAGACCCAGGTTTGATGCCTGGGTCAGGAATATGCCCCTGGAGGAGGGAATGGCCACCTACACTATCATTCTTACCTGGCAAATCCCGTGGACAGAGGAGCCAGGCAGGCTACACTCCATAGAGTCACAAAGAGTCGGACACTACTGAAGCAACTGAGCATGTACTCATGCAAGCCTAATTGACCACTACAATTTCCCATCTCTATGCTATATTGTTTAAGATTAGTTTTTCAAGGAACACACTTTAGGAAAACATTCTTTTTATTCATGATGATATGCAAGTTATAGGTTTATTAAGAATCACTCCAGTGACACAATCACTTTGTTTTTGTTTTTTAATTTTATTTTATTTTTAAACTTTACATAACTGTATTAGTTTTGCCAAATATCAAAATGAATCCGCCACAGGTATACATGTGTTCCCCATCCTGAACCCTCCTCCCTCCTCCCTCCCCATTCCATCCCTCTGGGTCGTCCCAGTGCACCAGCCCCAAGCATCCAGTATCGTGCATCGAACCTGGACTGGCAACTCGTTTCATACATGATATTTTACATGTTTCAATGCCATTCTCCCAAATCTTCCCACCCTCTCCCTCTCTCACAGAGTCCATAAGACTGTTCTATACATCAGTGTCTCTTTTGCTGTCTCGTACACAGGGTTATTGTTACCATCTTTCTAAATTCCATATATATGCGTTAGTATACTGTATTGGTGTTTTTCTTTCTGGCTTACTTCACTCTGTATAATAGGCTCCAGTTTCATCCACCTCATCAGAACTGATTCAAATGTATTCTTTTTAATGGCTGAATAATACTCCATTGTGTATATGTACCACTGCTTTCTTATCCATTCATCTGCTGATGGACATCTAGGTTGCTTCCATGTCCTGGCTATTATAAACAGTGCTGCGATGAACATTGGGGTACACGTGTCTCTTTCCCTTCTGGTTTCCTCAGTGTGTATGCCCAGCAGTGGGATTGCTGGATCATAAGGCAGGTCTAGTTCCAGTTTTTTAAGGAATCTCCACACTGTTCTCCATAGTGGCTGTACTAGTTTGCATTCCCACCAATAGTGGAAGAGGGTTCCCTTTTCTCCACACCCTCTCCAGCATTTATTACTTGTAGACTTTTGGATCGCAGCCATTCTGACTGGTGTGAAATGGTACCTCATAGTGGTTTTGATTTGCATTTCTCTGATAATGAGTGATGTTGAGCATCTTTTCATGTGTTTGTTAGCCATCTGTATGTCTTCTTTGGAGAAATGTCTCTTTAGTTCTTTGGCCCATTTTTTGATTGGGTCATTTATTTTTCTGGAGTTGAGCTGTAGGAGTTGCTTATATATTCTCGAGATTAGTTGTTTGTCAGTTGCTTCATTTGCTATTATTTTCTCCCATTCTGAAGGCTGTCTTTTCACCTTGCTAATAGTTTCCTTTGATGTGCAGAAGCTTTTAAGGTTAATTAGGTCCTATTTGTTTATTTTTGCTTTTATTTCCAATATTCTGGGAGGTGGGTCATAGAGGATCCTGCTGTGATGTATGTCAGAGAGTGTTTTGCCTATGTTCTCCTCTAGGAGTTTTATAGTTTCTGGTCTTACGTTTAGATCTTTAATCCATTTTGAGTTTATTTTTGTGTATGGTGTTAGAAAGTGTTCTAGTTTCATTCTTTTACAAGTGGTTGACCAGAGTTCCCAGCACCACTTGTTAAAGAGATTGTCTTTAATCCATTGTATATTCTTGCCTCCTTTGTCAAAGATAAGGTGTCCATATGTGCGTGGATTTATCTCTGGGCTTTCTATTTTGTTCCATTGATCTATATTTCTGTCTTTGTGCCAGTACCATACTGTCTTGATAAATGTGGCTTTGTAGTAGAGCCTGAAGTCAGGTAGGTTGATTCCTCCAGTTCCATTCTTCTTTCTCAAGATCGCTTTGGCTATTCGAGGTTTTTTGTTTTTCCATACAAATTGTGAAATTATTTGTTCTAGCTCTGTGAAGAATGCTGTTGGTAGCTTGATAGGGATTGCATTGAATCTATAAATTGCTTTGGGTAGTATACTCATTTTCACTATATTGATTCTTCCAATCCATGAACATGGTATATTTCTCCATCTGTTAGTGTCCTCTTTGATTTCTTTCACCAGTGTTTTATAGTTGTCTATATATAGGTCTTTAGATTCTTTAGGTAGATATATTCCTAAGTATTTTATTCTTTCCGTTGCAATGGTGAATGGAATTGTTTCCTTAATTTCTCTTTCTGTTTTCTCATTATTAGTGTATAGGAATGCAAGGGATTTCTGTGTGTTGATTTTATATCCTGCAACTTTACTATAGTCATTGATTAGTTCTAGTAATTTTCTGGTGGACTCTTTAGGGTTTTCTATGTAGAGGATCATGTCATCTGCAAACAGTGAGAGCTTTACTTCTTCTTTTCCAATTTGGATTCCTTTTATTTCTTTTTCTGTTCTGATTGCTGTGGCCAAAACTTCCAAAACTATGTTGAATAGTAATGGTGAAAGTGGGCACCCTTGTCTTGTTCCTGACTTTAGAGGAAATGCTTTCAATTTTTCACCATTGAGGATAATGTTTGCTGTGGGTTTGTCATATATAGCTTTTATTATGTTGAGGTATGTTCCTTCTATTCCTGCTTTCTGGAGAGTTTTGATCATAAATGGATGTTGAATTTTGTCAAAGGCTTTCTCTGCATCTATTGAGATAATCATATGGTTTTTATTTTTCAATTTATTAATGTGGTGTATTACATTGATTGATTTGTGGATATTGAAGAATCCTTGCATCCCTGGGATAAAGCCCACTTGGTCATGTGTGAATCTAATATTGGTGAATTATTTTAGTGGGCGGAGAGGAGCATTATTTAACTGTATGCTCACATATTCTCAAGTGTACCTAGTCTCTCCTAGACTGCTGGCTTAGAAGTGAAAAAAGCATCAGTGTATTTGCTATTGGAAAACACACTGTATTTGCACACGTTGGATCTGGGATTCCTACTTTTATGGGCTTGGCAGAAGTAGAAAGGACCTTCAAGGTTGACTATAGCCAGGCAACGTCAGAGCGTTCACATTGTTTATCATCTGTCATGGTTTTTTTTACTGCTGGAGAAGGGATCTGGGTTTTGCAGTTTTGAGGTGTCATCCCTCTTATCCTCCATTATCTCAACTGTAATATACTGCATTCTGTTTTTGTTTTGCTTTTAAAAAGTCTTAAAGCCTTAGGTGATCCAGAATGAAGATGATTTGTGAATTTTAACAACTGGTTACTTGGCACTTAATAAATACATTTTTTTCAAAATTGACCTACCCAGCTACTTTTCTTATTTGAGATGTAAAAAAACAACAAAGAAGATTCTGACAAACATATAAATTCATTTAGAATTACAACTGCTAATATCTTTTATATACATATAAACTAAAAGAGCTGGAGTTTACCTCAACCTCACCCTCAATCCCTAAATCTCATTCTCTTTTTTCAGTATCAGAGGTAACCATTATCAGGAATTTAGTGAGTACTCTTCAGTTGTATACTTTTCCAAACATATTGGTATTTGTGACATCTGTGTACATACATGTACACCATACATAAATACACACATATAAATGCTATATGTCCATAAATAATATCATACTTTATTACATGCATTTATGTTTACTAATTTGTATGAATGAATAATAATACATATTCAATTTCATTTGTTTTAATAGGTGTAGAACATTTTATTTTGTATATTTATATATTGCATTTGGATATGAGTGTTGTTTACAGCTTGTTTTTCTTAATCATAAGCATTGCTTGAATAACATTTTTTATTTACACACTTAAGTGAGAGTTCCCTGAAGTCACACTCACAGGATTACTGTCACTGGGATATAACATATGGGGTATATTTGCATTTTTTCCTAGCTACTGCTGATTGTATCCCAAGATGGCTGTAACAATTTTCATTCTTTTGGCCAAATCTTGAGAGTACCATTTCCCCTAAATAATTGCATACCTTTAATTGGATTAAAAAACTTTGCATCTCTTTCAATTATGGTATTCTTAGAGCATATATCCAGTAGTGGGATTGCTGGGTCATGTAGTGGTTTTATTCCTAGTTTTTTAAGGAATTTCTAATGTTCTCCATAGTGGTTGTGTCAATCTACATTCCGGCCAACAGTACAAGAGGATTCCCTTTCTTCACATCCTCTCCAGCATTTACTGTTTGTAGATTTTTTAATGATGGCCATTCCAACCAGTGTGAGGTGATATCTCATTGTAGTTTTGATTTGCATTTCTCTAATAAAACTTTGTTTGTGTGTGTGTGTGAGTGCTCAGTTGTGTCTGGCTCTTGCGACCCGATGGACTGTAGCTTGCCAGGCTCCTCTGTCCATGGGATTATCCAGTCAAGAACACTGGAGTGGTAGCCATTCCCTTCTCTATGGGGATCTTCCTGACCCAGGGATTGAACCAGGTCTCCCACATTGTGGGTAGATTCTTTACCACCAGAGATGCCAGGAAATCCCAATAATACATTCAGTTTGGATCAGTCTCTCAGTTGTGTCCGACTCTTCGTGACCCCATGGATTGTAGCATGCCATGCCTCCCTGTCCATCACCAATTCCCAGAGTTTACTCAAATACATGTCCATTGAGTCAATGATGGCATCCAACCATCTCATCCTCAATCATCCCCTTCTCCTCCTGCCTTCAATCTTTCCCAGTATCAGGTTCTTTTCCAAGGAGTCAGCTCTTCACATCAGGCGGCCAAAGTATTGGAGTTTCAGCTTCAACATCAGTCCTTCCAATGAATATTCAGGACTGATTTCCTTTAGGATTGACTGGTTGGATCTCCTTGCAGTCCAAGGGACTCTCAAGAGTCTTGTCCAACACCACAGTTCAAAAGCATCAATTCTTTGGTGCTCAGCTTTCTTTATAGTCCAACTCTCACATCCATACCTCACTACTGGAAAAACCATACCTTTGGCTACATGGACCTTTGTTGGCAAAGTAATGTCTCTGCTTTTCAATATGCTATCTAGGTTGGTCATAACTTTTCTTCCAAGGAGAAAGTGTCTTTTAATTTCATGGCTGCAATCACCATCTGCAGTGGTTTTGGAGCCTCCAAAAATAAAGTCTGTCACTGTTTCCACTGTTTCCCCTTATCTATTTGCCATGAAGTGATGGGACCAGATGCCACGATCTTAGTTTTCTGAATGTTGAGTTTTAAGCCAACTTTTTCACTCTCCTCTTTCACTTTCATCAAGAGGCTCTTTAGTTCTTCTTCACTTTCTGCCATAAGGGTGGTATCATATGCATATTTGAGGTTATTGATATTTCTCCTGGCAATATTGATTCCAGCTTGTATTTTCTCCAGCCCAGCATCCCTCATGATGTACTCTGCATATAAGTTGATTAAACAAGGTGACAATATACAGCCTTCACATATTCCTTTTCCTATTTGGAACCATTCTGTTGTTCCATGTCCAGTTCTAACTGTTGCTTCATGACCTGCATACAGGTTTCTCAATAGGCAGGTCAGGTGGTCTGGTAGTCCCATCTCTTTCAGAATTTTCCACAGTTTATTGTGATCCACACAGTCAAAGGCTTTGGCATAGTCAATAAAGAGATAGATGCAGAAATAGATGCTTTTCTGCAACTCTCTTGCTTTTTCAATGATCCAGCAGATGTTGGCAATTTGATCTCTGGTTCTTCTGGCTTTTCTAAAACCAGCTTGAACATCTGGAACTTCACGTATTGCTGAAACCTGGCTTGGAGAATTTTGAGTATTACTTTACTAGCATGTGAGATGAGTGCAATTGTGTGGTAGCTTGAACATTCTTTGGCATTGCCTTTCTTTGAAATTGGCATGAAAACTGACCTTTTCCAGTCTTGTGACCACTGCTGAGTTTTCCAAATTTGCTGGCATACTGAGTGTAGCACTTCCATGGCATCATCTTTTAGGATTTGAAATAGCTCAACTAAAATTCTATCACCTCCACTAGCTTTGTTCATAGTGATGGTTTCTAAGGCCCACTTGACTTCACATTCCAGGATGTCTGGCTCTAGATGAGTGATCATAGCATCGTGATTATCTGGGTAGTGAATACATTACCATATGTAAAATAGATAGCCAGTAGGAATTTGCTGTGTTGCAGAGAGAGTTCAATTCAGTGCTGTGTGCCAACCTAGAGGGGTGGGATGGTGTGGGAGATGGGAGGGAGGTTCAAGAAGGAATGGACATATGTATACCTGTGGCTGGTATATGTTGATGTATGGCAAAAACCACCACAATATTGTAAAGCAGTTATCTTCTAATAAAAAATTTAAATAATTTGCTAGTGTTGTAGAAGGAAAATGTTAGTTAATTTGTATTTTCCTGATACTAAAAGAGATTGGACTTCCCTGGTGGCACAGATGGTAAAGAATCTGCAATGCAGGAGAACTGGGTTTGATCCCTGGGTCTGATCCCTGGGTCAAGAAGATCCCCTGAAGCAGTGAATAGCTACCCACTCCAATAATTCTTGCCTGGAGAATTCCATGGACAGAGGAGACTGGCAGACTACTCTCTGTAGGATTGCAAAGAGTCAGTAACACTGAGCGACTAATACTTCCACTTTTCACTTTTTTCAAGAGAGGTTACCATATTTTCTCATTTGTCTTTTGAGTTACTATTCTGGAAACAGCTTGTTCTTAAATTTTGCCAATTTTATAAATGTGACTTTTGTCTTTCTCATTGATTAATTGAATTTCCTTATATATTCATGATATTACTTCTTTGTTGGATATTGCATTGTAAAAACTTTCTATTCTCTGGCTAATATTTTAACTTCATAATTATAATTATGTACTTAAAATTTTGAATTAAGTGTTCTTGATGGGTCATTTAATTATGTCATAAACATATTTTCCCAAATTTTAGAAGTTTCTCACATTTAGAAATTTAATACACCTGGTACTGGTTTTTGTTTTTGCAGTGGTAAATTAATTTTCTTAGGATTGCTTTTGATAACACAACTTGTTATAAACTCTGTATTTTTCTCACTGATACATATATTGCATATATTATGCACCATGTTCTATGTTTATGGGTCAGTTTCTGGGCTCTCCTGTGGTCCATTGATTTGTTTGACAATCACTGTTTTGTTTGACAGCCATGGTACCAATACCGCATCAGCTAGTATGGCTCTACTTTTTGATAATCAAGAACTCTTTTTTTTAAGATTGTTTTAGCTTTTTTTTTTTTACTTTACATGTGAATTTCAGATTCAGTCTAAGTCCTATGAAAATGTCATTCCAATTTTATTGGAAGTTGCATGAAATTTTAGATCAATTTTGGGAGAAGGCATTTTTACTACAAATGAGACTTCCAGTCACTCAGGTCTTATATGACTTTCAAAGAGTTTCATGATTTTGTCTAAAATGTCTCATATATATTTTAGAGTTAGAATTCTTCATAGACTTAAAAGGTGCTGCTACTATATATGGAATCTTTTTTCTTTTGCTTTTCCCTAACCCCATGTCCCAGGTAAGGAGCAGTGGCTGAGATACCCCACGTCCAAGGTAAATGAAACCCAAGTAAGACAGTAGGCGCTGAGAGAGGGCATCAGAGAGCCTTCAGACTAAAACCACAATCACAGACAACTGGCAAATCTGATCACATGGACCGCAGCCTTGTCTAACTCAGTGAGACTAAGCCATGCTGTGTGGGGCCACCCAAGACAGATGGGTCATGGTGGAGAGGTCTGATAGAATGTGGTCCACTGGAGAAGGGAATGGCAAACCACTTCAGTATTCTTGCCTTGAGAACCCCATGAACAGTATGAAAAGGCAAAAAGACAGGACACTGAAAGATGAACTCCCCAGGTCAGTAGGTGCCTGATATGCTACTGGAGATCAGTGGAGAAATAACTCCAGAAAGAATGAAGGGATGGAGCCAAAGCAAAAACAATACCCAGTTGTGGATGTGACTGGTGATAGAAGCAAGGTCCAATGCTGTAAAGAGCAATATTGCATAGGAACTTGTAATGTTAGTTTCATGAATCGAGGCAAATTGGAAGTGGTCAAACAGGAGACGGCAAGAATAAACGTTAACATTCTAGGAATCAGTGAACTAAAATGGACTGGTGTGGGTGAATTTAATGCAGATGACCATTATATCTACTACTGTGGCCAGAATCCCTTAGAAGAAATGGAGTAGGCATCATAGTCAACAATAGTCTGAAATGCAGTACTTGGGTGCAATCTCAAAAACGACAGAATGATCTCTGTTTGTTTCCAAGGCAAACCATTCAATATCACGGTAATCCAAGTCTATGCCCCAACCAGTAACACTGAAGAAGCTGAAGTTGAACAGTTCTACGAAGACCTAAAAGATGTTTTAGAACTAACACCCCAAAAGATATCCTTTTCATTATAGGGGACTGGAATGCAAAAGTAGGAAGTCAAGAAACACCTGGAGTAACAGGCAAATTTGGTCTTGGAGTGCAGAATGAATCAGGGCAAAGGCTAATAGAGTTTTGCCAAGAGAACACACTGGTCATAGCAAACACACTCTTTCAACAACATAAGAGAAGACTCTACACATGGACATCACCAGATGGTCAACACCTCAATCAGATTTGCAGCCAAAGATGGAGAAGCTCTATACAGTAAGCAAAAACAATACCAGGAGCTGATTGTGGCTCAGATCATGAACTCCTTATTGCCAAATTCAGACTTAAATTGAAGAAAGTAGGTAAAAGCACTAGACCATTCAGGTATGACCTAAATCAAATCCCTTATGATTATTATACAGTAGAAGTGACAAATAGATTCAAGGGACTAGATCTGAAAGACAGAGTGCCAGAACTATGGACGGAGGTTCATGACATTGTACAGGAGACAGGGATCAAGACCATCCACAAGAAAGAGAAATGCAAAAAAGCAAAATGGCTGTCTGAGGAGGCCTTACAAATAGCTGTGAAAAGAAGAGAAGCAAAAAGCAAAGGAGAAAAGAAAGATATAAGCATCTGAATGCAGCATTCCAAAGAATAGCAAGGAGAGATAAGAAAACTTTTCTCAGTGATCAATGCAAAGAAATAGAGGAAAAGAATAGAATGGGAAAGACTAGAGATCTCTTTAAGAAAGTTAGAGATATCAAGGAAACATTTCATGCAAAGATGGGCTCAACAAAGGACAGAAATGGTATGGACCTAACAGAAGCAGAAGATATTAAGAAAAGGTGGCAAGAATACACAGAACTGTACAAAAAAGATTTTCATGACCCAGATAATCATGGTGGTGTGATCACACCTAGAGCCAGACATCCTGGAATGTGAAGTCAAGTAGGCCTTAGGAAGCATCACTACAAACAAAGCTAGTGGAGGTGATGGAATTCCAGTTGAGCTCTTTCAAATCCTGAAAGATGATGCTGTGAAAGTGCTGCACTCAATATGCCAGCAAATTTGGAAAACTCAGCAGTGGCTACAGGACTGGAAAAGATCAGTTTTCATTCCAATCCCAAAGAAAGGCAATGCCAAACAGTGCTCAAACTACTGCACAACTGCACTCATCTCACACACCAGGAAAGTAATGCTCAAAATTCTCCAAGCCAGGCTTCAGCAATACGTGAACTGTGAACTTCCAGATAGTCAAGCTGGTTTTAGAAAAGGCAGAGGAACCAGAGATCAAATTGCCAATATCTGTTAGATCATCAAAAAAGCAAGAGAGTTGCAGAATAGCATCTATTTCTGCTTTATTGACTATGCCAAAGCCTTTGACTGTGTGGATCACAATAAACTGTGGAAAATTTTGAAGGAGATGGGAATACCAGAGCACCTGATCTGCCTCTTGAGAAATCTGTATGCAGGTCAGGAAGCAACAGTTAGAACTGGACATGGAACAACAGACTGGTTTCAAATAGGAAAAGAAGTACATCAAGGCTGTATATTGTCACCCTGCTTATTTCACTTATATGCAGAGTACATCATGTGAAATGCTGTACTGGAAGAAGCACAAGCTGGAATCAAGATTGCTGGGAGAAATATCAATAACCTTAGATATGCAGATGATACCAGCCTTATGGCAGAAAGTGAAGAGGAACTAAAGAGCCTCTTGATGAAAGTGAAAGAGGAGAGAGAAAATGTTGTCTTAAAGCTCAACATTCAGAAAACTAAGATCATGGCATCTGGTCCCATCACTTCATGGCAAATAGGTGGGGAAACAGTGGAAACAGTGTCAGACTTTATTTTGGGAGCTTCAAAATCACTCAGATGGTGATCGCAGCCATGAAATTAAAAGATGCTTACTCCTTGGAAAGAAAGTTATGACCAACCTAGACAGCATATTAAGAAGCAGAGACATTACTTTGTCAACAAACATCCATCTAGTCAAAGCTATGGTTTTTCCAGTGGTCATGTATGGATGTGAGAGTTGGACTATAAGGAAGGCTGAGCACTGAAGAACTGATATTTTTGAACTGTGGTATTGGATATGACTGTTGAGTCCCTTGGACTGCAAGGAGATCCAACCAGTCTATCCTAAAGGAGATCACTCCTGGGTGTTCATTGGAAGGACTGATGTTGAAGCTGAAACACCAATACTTTGTCTACCTTATGTGAAGTGCTGACTGATTGGAAAGGACCCTGATACTGGGAAAGATTGAGCGCAGGAGGAGAAGGAGAGGACAGAGGATGAGATGGTGGGATGGCATCACCAACTCCACGGACATGAGTTTGGGTGAACTCTGGAAGTTGGTGATGGACACGGAGGTGGGCACGCTGTGGTTCATGGGGTCGCAAAGAGTCAGACACGACTGAGCAACTGACCTGAACTGAGCTAAACCAGGTATTACTGGCCTAAACAAAGTGCTTTTTACTTTTGATTGTTTATTTTGTATCCAGTAGTGAAAGTGAAAGTCACTGTTGTTCCAACTCTTTGCGACCCCATCAACTGTACCATCCATGGATTTCTCCAGGACAGAATATTGGAGTGGGTAGGCTTTCCCTTCTCCAGGGGATCTTCCCAACCTAGAAATTGAACCGGGGTCTCCTGGATTGCAGGCAGATTCTTTACCAACTGAGCTATCAGGGAAGCCCAGTAACCGTATTCATTTTTCACTGGCTTTTGTAACTTTTTCTTTTGTTAATTTCCTCAGACAAGAAACCAAATAATGACAATATTTAAAGTCTTTCTGTGACAGAGACCAATATTTGTCATCTAATATCTTTTTTCCTTTGAGGATAGGCCTGCGTTTTAACTGGGCATATAGCTATACAGGATAAAGCAAACATTTCCCAGGCTTTTCTTAGAGTTATGTGTGGCCATTACAAAGTCTTAATCACAGGGATGTAATCAGAAGGAATCTATGCAGTTTCAGACAACTGTATTTAAAGGGAAATACAACCTCTTATTGTCTCTTTTTTGGATGGAATGCAGAAATGATGGCTAGTGCTAGAGTATGCATGTTGAACCATGCAGTGAAAGAACAATAAACCTCAATTTCTGATTGTCAGTTCACAATTAACCCAGGTCAAGAGGCAAAAATCAACTTTACAAGATGGAAAAGAAAAAACCCAAAACAGAAACTACTATCCTGATTCTTTAGATTTTCACTCACTTGCAACAGAACCTATTCTTTCCAGTCTTTATATAAGTGGTATAATTTTTCTTCAGAAACAGTTGTATATGGTAGAGGTCATCTGTTCCTTAGAAATTTGCTAAAATTAAACAGTGAAAGTGTTTTTTGATCACTATAGGAGAATCTTGAAAACCACATTAATGTCCGTAATAGTTCATCTAATTCAATATTCATTTCATCTTGGATCTATTCTGTCTCTCCCTGTCTCTCTCTACCTCTGTCTCTATGTCTCTCTCCTTGTCTCTAGATAGATATAGAATATAATTCTAAAAAAACTCTTATTCTTTCTTAATTTTTCAGATTTATTGGCTTTATTGTATATCTTATGAATTTTTTAATCTCATAAGTATCTTTGTAATTATTTAAGGGTCCACATCTGAAGTTAAATTATTCTGTTGAATGATTATTATCCATTGGGGAAGAAACATTTGCTATATTAAGGTTTTCTAATTTTAAGTTTAAGAGTTAAATGTTTATTTCCTCAGAGGCAAATATAATCACCATTACAAAAAGAGCATAGTGGGAATCTGATAGTGTAATGTGAATTGCTGTGCATTTTAGGCAATGAGTGCACGCATGTTCAGTCAGTCATGTCCAACACTTTGCAATTGCATGGACCATAGCCCACCAGGCTCCTCTGTCCATGGGATTTTCCAGGCAAGAATACTGGAGTGGGTGGCCCTTTCCTCCTCCAGGGGATCTTCCCAATCCAGGGATCAAAACTGCATCTCCTGCATTTCCTGCATTGCAGGTGAATTCTTTACTGCTGAGCCACCAGGGAAGCCCATTTTAGGCAATATTATTTAATGTTTATAGTATAAGTTGAGGTGGCATATAATACAATGTAAATCTTGTTCTTTCTCCACACCATTCCCCAAAATAGGTGTTTTCTACATTATTCAAGTTAAATTAACTTCAGGTTAACCCCCAGCTAGATAAATTCCTTACCTCTTGGTACGCCAAGTCGCATGGTGTACCAAACCCCCTTCATTGTTGTGTCATCACATGCTAACCAATAAGAAAATGTAATTTTGCCAATATCATCATGGGAATGTTCATCAAAGGTTTCACTGAACTGAATTAATCATATGATAGATATGGTGTTGGCTATAACTTCTGTTAGATAACAGATAAGGGGCGTGGCATATTGGTAAGAGGAATGGCATGTTTACTAAAATACAGTCCAGGGTATTAAATGCTGATAGAGCCTTCCAAGTGATACCCCCACCTCCACACTTGCTCCCTACTCCCTTATTGCACCCTTACCACCACCTCTTTCAAAGACAAACTAGGTTGACCTTTATTAGGCCTAAACTGATCATATTACTTTCCCATTTAAAATCCTCCAGTGACATCACTCTGCATCCAGAAAAAAAATCAGTCTCATACCATGGCCACAGTACTCACCACTGCCAACCTCACTGACCCCAACCTTTCCGTACTACATCTTGTTCACTATTCTTGTCACGCTGTCTCCTTTCGGTTCTTGAAGAATATCAAGCTCAATCCTTTCTTGGGTCTCCTTCCTACTGTTCCTTCTGCATGGGACATGCCTCAGAACCACTCACATCCTGCTTCCCAACTTACATGTAACCTCTCCAGAGACACTTCCCTGTCTACCCTACTAAGCTTCAGTTACTCTTTATCTCATTACTGTATGTGTGATGGAAGACAGCAACAGACAGCTTGAAGAGGTGTATTTCTTTAGAGGTGACAAATATGGTATTTTAAGGAAATAAGCACATTCTGTTTTCAGACTTAGGTTTGGCAGTTCAGGGCCCCTGAGTTTCTATTTGAATGTACAGCGAGAATAATACCACCTCTGTAAATGGAGGAGGCATGTCTCTCTTGATCCTTGGTGATTTTCTTCTCAACACTTCTCAGTACTTCAAGTAATCTTTTCTAGGTTTGCTTTCTCATATACAGTTGACTCTTGAACAATGTGGGAGTTGGGACGCTAACTCCTCCCATCCAGCATGGTTAAAAATCCATGTAACTATGTTCTCTGCCTCAAAAAGAAAGAAATTGATAAATGACTTACCCAAGGACAGGAAGCTGAAGCAATTTGAATGGGATCAGAACTCAAACTCTAGTTCTTTTGATTCTAAATACTGTGATCTTTGATCAAATGCAAACATTTTTCTGTACTTAGTTAACTTAAAGATGTGTACAATAAAAATATCAGAAAAACCCACATGTAAGTGTCCCATGCTGTTGAAGTCCATGTTGTTCAATGATCAACTGTATTATTTGTTACCCCACTCTAAACTGGAAGTTCCTTGAGTTCAGAATCTCTAGTCTTATTCATTGTTGTAACCTGTACATCCAGATTATGTCTGGGAGGCATCAGTAGGTATTTGTCATCTGTTGATTGACTGAATAACCTGGTCTCCACTGCTTTTTGGTTCACTCAGTTTTCTGGAAATGTTTTTGAGCTTGCAATCCAAATATAAGTTCTCAGTTCTTTGAAAGAAACTTTGTACTTACCCTCTAATGACCTCATATTCTTCTTGTATTCCCACTATTCTGTTAACTTCCTATTCTCTACACTAAAGAGTAAACTTCTAAAAGACAAGAATGATGTCCTGCTCATCATCATTTCCTTTACAATGCTTTAGCACAATGCCTATTACTATTAGTGCAGTAATTTATTCAGTTTGTTGCTGTTTACTCACTATTCATGTCTGACTCTTTTGGGACCTCAAGGACTGTAGCCCACCAGACTCCTCTGTCTATGGGACTTTTCAGGCAAGAAGACTGGAGTGGGTTGCCACTGTCTTTTCCAGAGGATCTTCCCAGGGATAGAAAGCACATCTCTTGCCTGGCAGGCAGATTCTTTACCACTGAGCCACCTGGGAAGCCCAATTTATCCAATTAAAGCAGTCCTAATTTTCTATTAATTGGTGCTTTTAAATTTTGAATTGTGAACTTTTTGAGTTGTATACACTTTATGTTGGATGGAAGTAACAGTTTTTCTTTTAAAAACTCTTGTTTCTGATCTGCCTCATCCCTTATACGTTCTTCTCCCAGATGTGCTCTACTTAGAAACTGCCTATCTACTTAGAGACTGGCAGCTCACCATCTAAATGTGGGCTGCAGATATGTTTTATTTGGCTCTCATAATGTTTTTTTTTTAATTTTGAATTAGCTGATACAATTTAAAAAATTAAGTTTTATAAATTTTTTTGAACTTTTGTCTTTCCTAAAAAAAATAGGACAATCTGGCATCCCTGGGTTCACATACTCTCATGACAACAAATGCTAAACATGCACGTGAGCTCTGGCTTCCCATAAGACTCTTGTTTTGCCTCATTTGTTTGCAGTACATGCTTAGACTCTTTATATATAGGAGTTTGAAAGTCCAGTTTTATTCCACTTCTATAATATGCATGTTATTTTAATGATGATCCAGTAGTAATTACCTTTTGTTCCAAGCTATGCTTCTACAGTATGTGAACAGAGAACTTCCAGATGTTCAAGCTGGATTTAGAAAAGGCAGAGGAACCAGAGATCAAATTGCCAACATCCACTGGAACATAGACAAAGAAAGAGTATTGCAGGAAAACATCTACTTCTGCTTCATTAACTATGCTAAAGCCTTTGACTGTGTGGATCACATCAAACTATGGAAAATTCTTCAAGAGATGGAATACCAGACCACCTGACCTGTCTCCTGAGAAACCTGTAAGCAGATCAAGAAGCAACAGGTAGAACCAGACATGAAACAACAGACTGGTTCCAAATCGGGAAAGGAGTACATAAAGGCTGTAAATTGACACCCTGCTTATTTAACTTATAAGTTAAATGCTGGGCTGGATGAAGCACAAGATGGATTCAAGATTGCCAGGAGAAATATCCATAACTTCAGATATGCCAACCTTATGGCAAAAAGCAAAGAATAACTAAAGAGCCTCTTGATGAAAGTGTGAGTGAAAAAGCTGGCTTAAAACTCAACATTCAAAAACCAAAGATCATGGCACCCTGTTCCATCATTTCATTCCAGATAGATGGGGAAACAATGGAAATAGTGACAGACTTTATTTTCTTGGGCTACAGAATCACTGTAGATGGTCATTGCAGCCATGAAATTAAAAGATGCTTGCTCCTTTGAAGAAAAGCTATGACCAAACTAGACAGCATATTAAAAATCAGAGACATTATTTTGCCAACAATGGTCTGACTAGTCAAAGATATGGTTTTTCCAGTAGTCATGTATGGATGTGAGAGTTGGACCATGAAGAAAGCTGAACGCCAAAGAATTGATGCTTTTGAACTGTGATGTTGGAGAAGACTCTTGAGGGTCCGTTGGACTGCAAAGAGATCAAACCAGTCCATCTTAAAGGAAGTCAGTCCTGAATATTCATTGGAAGCTGAATATTCACTGGATGCTGAAGCTGAAGCTCCAATACTTTGGCCACCTGATGTGAAGAACTGACTCATTGGAAAAGACCCTGATGCTGGGAAAGATTGAAGGCGGGAGGAGAAGGGGATGACAGAGGTTGAGATAGTTGGATGGCATCACCGACTTGATGGACATGAGTATGAGCAAGCTTCAGGAGTTGGTGATGGACAGGGAAGCCTGGTGTGCTGCAGTCCTTTTGG
Source organism: Bubalus bubalis (assembly GCF_019923935.1). Lineage (NCBI taxonomy): Eukaryota > Metazoa > Chordata > Mammalia > Artiodactyla > Bovidae > Bubalus > Bubalus bubalis. The sequence continues at coordinate 95,146,515 of NC_059158.1, read as the reverse complement.
TCACACAGAGTCAGACACAACTGAGTGACTAAACTGGACTGAACTGAAACCCGCTTTGAAAGCTTGTCTTATAAATGGATGTTGAATTTTGTCAAATGCTTTCCCCATGTCTATTGATAGGATTATATGGGTTTTTATTGTTGTTGTTCCTTTTGTTATTGTGGTATATCACATTGATTTGCATATATTTAACCAATTGTATGCAGGTCAGGAAGCAACAGTTAGAACTGGACATGGAACAACAGACTGGAAAAGGAGTACGTCAAGGCTGTATATTGTCACCCTGTTTATTTAACTTATATGCAGAGTACATCATGAGAAACACTGGACTGGAAGAAACACAGCTGGAATCAAGATTGCCAGGAGAAATATCAATAACCTCAGGTATGCAGATGACACCACCCTTATGGCAGAAAGTGAAGAGGAACTAAAAAGCCTCTTGATGAAAGTGAAAGTGGAGAGTGAAAAAGCGGGCTTAAAGCTCAACATTCAGAAAATGAAGATCATGGCATCCGGTCCCATCACTTCATGGGAAATAGATGGGGAAACAGTGGAAACAGTGTCAGACTTTATTTTTCTTGGGCTCCAAAATCACTGCAGATGGTGACTGCAGCCATGAAATTAAAAGACACTTACTCCTTGGAAGGAAAGTTATGATCAACCTAGATAGCATATTCAAAAGCAGAGACAATACTTTGCCAACAAAGGTCCATCTAGTCAAGGCTATGGTTTTTCCTGTGGTCATGTATGGATGTGAGAGTTGGACTGTGAAGAAGGCTGAGAGCCGAAGAATTGATGCTTTTGAACTGTGGTGTTGGAGAAGACTCTTGAGAGTCCCTTGGACTGCAAGGAGTTCCAACCAGTCCATTCTGAAGGAGATCAGCCCTGGGATTTCTTTGGAGGGAATGATGCTAAAGCTGAAACTCCAGTACTTTGGCCACCTCATGCGAAGAGTTGACTCATTGGAAAAGACTCTGATGCTGGGAGGAACTGGGGGCAGGAGGAGAAGGGGACGACAGAGGATGAGATGGCTGGATGGCATCACTGACTAGATGGATGTGAGTCTGAGTGAACTCCCGGAGTTGGTGATGGACAGGGAGGCCTGGTGTGCTGTGATTCATGGGGTTGCAAAGAGTCGGACACGACTGAGCGACTGATCTGATCTGATCTGATCTGAACCATCCTTGTGACCCTGGAATAAATCCAGCTTAATCATAGTGAATGAGCCTTTTTATATATTTGTTAGATTCAGTTTGCTAGTATTCTGTTGATGATTTTTGCATTTATATACATCAAAAATATTGATGTATACTTTTATTTTTTCGTAGTGTCTTTGTCAGGTTTTAGTATCAGGGTGATGTTGGCCCTGTAGAATGAATTAGGGAATGTTTCCTCTCCTTCAAGTTTTGGAATGGTTTGAGAAGAATAGGTAGAACTTATTTACATGTTTGGTGGCATTCTTCAGTGAGGCCATCTGGTCCTGGACTTCTTGTTGAAGGAATATATATATATATATATATATATATATATATATTACAGATTCTGTTTCACTTCTAGTGATCAGTCTTTTCAGGTTGTCTGTTTTTCTTAACTCAGTCTTGGCAGGCTGTATGTTTCTAGAAATTTGTCTGCTCCAGATCCAGTGCCAAGATATGGCATGGAGCAGATGGGGCCAGAGTAATCTGCTGGGAGTGGGACTGAGGCATGCTTGTTCCTGGCACCACTTGACTAAGCACTGAAAATGACCATCATTGCCCTACCCGGACCACACTCCAGGCCTCCGGTCTGTCACTGTGTAGCTAGACTGAGTCTTTTCCCAGGGCCTGACTGGCTTGGATCCCACATCAAGCTGTGGTGTGGAATGAGTGGGGCCGGAATGTTCACCTGCTCAAACTAGGGAGAGTGGCAAGACAGCAGCCACCAGTGCAGAGCTCTTTCCACCCTCTTCATTGACAAGCCAGCATTCACACAGTCTCCTCAAGTAGAGTTTAGGCTTTTCCAGTGCATTCATCTGTCCCAGCCGTTCTCCCAGCAACCAAAGTCTCCTCTTCTTGGACCCCAGGACTGGTATGCCCAGTTTGTGGCTTGAACTCCCCAGGGTGAGGGTCTGCCCATGCAAGTTTTCTCTTCCTTTCACATCTCTCCTGTGGGCAGAGGTCCCAACTCTATATCTTTTTTCTGTCCTACTGAGTTACATGGAAATCTTTCTTGCAGCTTTGGTTGTATAGGAGTTCTTTGCCAGTTTTCAGTTGGTTTTCCAGAGGAATTGTTCCACATGTAGGCATATTCTTAATGTGTGCATGGGGGGAGGTGAGCTTCATGTCCTCCAACTCTGCCATCTTGATACAATGTCCCTATGATTTTTTTTTGGAAAAAAAAAAATTGGTGCCTTCTTTATATGTTGATTTCAATTGTTAACCTTGGTATACATAAAGCTGATAAGTCTCTGTTGTTTGTTCACATTTGAACACCTGTTTGATATTTTCTAATCCCCCCATGAACATTCAAAAGTGTCATTTGAATTAAATACATTATTCAAATAAGGCTTCCGTTGTGGCTCAGCTGGTAAAGAATCCGCCTGCAATGCGGGAGACCTGGGTTCAATCCTTGGGTTAGGAAGATCCCCTGGGGAAAGGAAATGCATGTATAGTCCATGGGGTCACAGAGCTGGACATGACTGAGCGACTTTCACTTTCATTTCACTATTCAAATAACTCTCCCCAAAATTACATTTGACAAAGTTGACCTGTGTGGTTACATTTCCCTCAGCATGGTATGGGGAGGGAGGAGGGAGGAGGGTTCAGGATGGGGAACACATGTATACCTGTGGTGGATTCATTTTGATATTTGGCAAAACTAATACAATTATGTAAAGTTTAAAAATAAAATAAAATAAAAAAAAATAAATAAACGAAAGGGGAAAGTTGATGGCAGCATGTACTTTTGGCTTTCAAAAACTGGTAATGAATTATGCATTGTTTGCTCCCTGTGTAGTTGGCATACCTTAGAACATGCATCAGTTGGCCTGTGCACAGGGCGGATTATGGCCTTTCACTGAACTTAACCTGCATGAACTCTTCTTTAAAGGATTTGTTCAAGCCTACCCTCTCCCCACGTGAATCCATGTCAGACACGAGTGAGTGGTGCGCTTTCGATCATGACTCTTTATAAAAGCAGAGAGAAGCTAAATCATAGCACAACAAGCACAAGACCTTCTTGCTTCTTAGGCAAGTGTTTCCTTAACAAGGAATAAAAATGAGCTATTCCAGGCTAAGTGTGGAAGGATAGCCAAGACAGCTTCACACTTTTTAAATAATGAGATGGTCAGAGCTGTTGTTTTCCAGCCAGTGTCAGTGTGAAGTGATGTGTACGCAAATATTAGTCACCAAGAAATGTAGGTATGAGCCTACAGTGCTAGGAGTGAGGAGGAAGGCTTTCTTTATGACCTGCAAATGGATGCTAGAAGAAATATTTCTTCCACTTATGTCAGGCATGGAAATTAGTACTCACCTACTATTTACAGAAAACTCTTTTTGTTAAAAGCTCTGGGACTTGTTTTCTCTGAGAGAGAGAGACTTGTAGCTATAATTAAGAAATCTGTTTAAATTGTGCTGATAATTATCCTAATTGGTTTGAAAATCTGATGAAATACTTAGACAAGTAAATTGCCCCAGCTAAGGGTTCAATAAGTAACCCATGTTTTATAAAAGAGAAGCTAAAGTAGGTAAATAGTTTTTCAAAATTAAAGACCCTGTTACTTTTAAGTAGGTCACATTTAGAAGCGCTCTTTGTGTGCCTGTGTATCTTAATTTGGGAAACTTGGTGGCCTTGCAATATTTATATCCAGGACTAAAATAAGGTCGAAAATAAAGTACAGCTGGATTGCTTGAGATGGTTTGAAATGAAAGGTCCTCACTGTTAATATCCAGATACTAAAAGCACTCAGAGTCGGAGGGTTAAGACAACAGCCAAGTGAATGATTGCATGTGGGAAATTGAGTGTGGGTCCATTCTGATCTGTGTGAAACCAGTGGTCTTCCATACGTGTCAAAGAAATTACTGCAGTGATCCTTAACACGTATGTTTCCAGTGATTAGCTTCTCTGGGGGAAGGACCTGTGAATCTCAATTTTTTTTTTTTTTTTTAACATGGTGGCGGTTTAATGCGCGGCCGGACACCACCACCAGGAGCCGGGCTGCCTGCACAGGACCTGCGAGGGTACTGTGAATCTCAATTTTTAAAACATGGTCTTTTGGTGACTTTTCAGTTCACTTCAGATTTCAGATCATCATTGTACCAATTTTAACAAACAGTGCAGATTGCAAGTGGCAGAAAAGAAGGGAAACTAAAAGGAAAGGGTATTTGAAGCAAAGAAGAAAGTAGATTCTCTTCCTGGAGAGGAACAGAGAAGAGAGTAAAAACGAATGACCTCAAATCATTTATATTTGCCTTTGGAAGATGTCCTGACTGTGTTCTGGCAGCAGATTTACAGTCATAACTTAATTTTGCTTTGGATAATAATAAATAGGTTTTCATTTCCAAAGTACACACTGGAGAATGTGTGTGGGTGGGGAGAAATAGCTCCTCACATTGTAGGGCGATGACAAAGGAAAACTAGTTTGGTTTTTAAAGTTTGTCAGAGAAAACACACAAAGTGAACAATCCAAATATAGATAATTAGGTGGTAACCATTTATTGGTTAAACACTCTCTATAACACCATTACTGAAAAAGCATCCTCACAGGTGGCTCATAGCAAATTTCCTTTTGATACAACTGTAATAAGTGGAATATGACAGATGCTTATGGAACAAGTATTTTCTCATGTGGTAGTCACTTCATAGCAGTGCACCCTGAATTATATGCTGTGTGCATTGCAGCGGGGAGGGAGGGTGGTGATGTGAACATGGTGAGCAATTTGTGTCCTTTATGACAATTATTACTCAACTTTTTACTTTTCTTCCCATCTCTAAGATAGCAATCATTTAAATTATACCTATTTGTCAAAGCAAAACCAAACAAAACAACGCTTGGGAAAGGAAAAGAGTGAAGATATTGATTCAATTTTTCTTCTGTTATTAATTACTTAATTCTATAAAGAGCATGACAATATACGTCTACAAATACATTTATCTCATGTTAGTGATTCTTCCCTAACTCTGTGAGAGGGCGGCGAAGATCTAATCACCTGAAGATACTCGTAATGGGTAATGGATGAGGAACTTGAGTCCCAGAGATATTAAGTAAGTCCCCAAAGTAAAAAGCAGTCCTAGAATCCAACATCTTCCAATTCTAAAACTGGTGTATTCTGTAGTGCTTAACAATCAAGATTACTACTAATTTGCTAATTAACCATGGGGATATTATATGTTTCCTTTCTGTTTCATCTGTGGATGCTCTAGGCTGAGAATATGATTTTTAGCCATGTGCTCGTATAAAGACATTTCATTGAACAGACTGTTATATATGAGAGTTGAGATTTGGGATAAATTATAAATGCAGATACAAAGATGTTGAAAATATATCTGGAGTGTCAACTGAAGCAAGTATAGTTTGGGAGGTTCTGGTAAGGATAAAATAACTAAATGGTTATATTGGGGTTTTCATGTCCAAGAGATACTAGGGCTTTCTAGATTGACATGTTGTAAAACTGCTCCCTAGTAGATCTATCGTTTTGTTTTATGCCCCTTAAATATCATGCAATTTTGATAATTCATATATATCATAGACTGAATAATTAATTCTAAAGATAAGAAAATGAAATTCAGGCATATAATGTGCATGAGTATAACAAAACGATCAAACTAAGGGTTGAAAGCAGGTCCTCTGACTCTCTGCCCAGTGTTTTGGAAGGAGCTTTAATATGACATTTAATTACCCTTATCACAATTGACAAGTATTTTGTGGGCTCCAAGAATTTGTTGGACACAGTAGAAGCAAAGCACTATAAAATCTAACCCTGCTTTGAAGGAATATACAGACTGTTTTTGGAAAACAGAACAGATCATTTCAGAAAGATAGAATCAATAGAAAAGTCTCTTTCTTTAAATGTTGATAGTTCTATCCACTCTTGCAGAAAGACCTTCCATTGTTTAATGATGAATAAGAAACAGCCTAATGCTTCTTGCTACAGCTGAGCTCATGTAAAGTAGCTGGAAATTTGCAGACTGAAAGTTGTACCATCCCTGTATTAATGATCTGTCTTCTGAAGGTCAGTGAATCTCCACTTCTGCCTGTTCTGTTCCTCTCCTGTAGACCCTTCTGTTCACTGTCATTTCAGGACAATAATCTGACATATTCAGTAAGCTCAAATCAATTTTGATTCTTTTAAAGTGTTAAAAAGAAAGGCTCAGTGATGATGTGAGTGAAGAGAAAGCAGGGTGACCTGTGCTATATTGAGTTTTAAAATTAAACAGTTTCCTTTATGGACTTTTGTTCTGTATGAAGTATTATGCTATAAAAGCACAAAGTAAACATGCTGATTTTTAATTTGTATATATGACATCCTAGACATCTTATCAAACTTTAGAACAGGCTGAGTTATTCTGTGATTTGGGGTTAAATGTACATCTGTTTTCTCTCTTTGTTGAGAAGACAGCTCATAAAAATCCATTTTCAACAGATGGTTGTAAATGAGGACTGAATTACCTTGTTTGGGTTAATACACATTCATGAAGAACATACCTTGTGAGGAAACCCAAGTCATCCCATAAATCCTGTCAATAAACTGATCTGGAATTTCTTTAAAATGTACCAAAATATGAGTAGCAAGTAATTGAATGTAGCCTTCCACCTCCCATTCCTGTCCCTTGGCCCCACATTTCCCACTTTTGATCTTTGATAAGCTTTGTAGTAGAGACAGAATTTTGTTGTAAAAGATTTAAGTATAGATCTGTTTTATTGAGGCTGGAAAAAACCAAACCTTACTATGGACATTTTCAGGTAACCAACAATCATCCTCCAAACATTAAGCTTAAAATGCTTCGTAAAGGAGTCTTTTTGGAAAATCTCTTCTCTTTGTAGAGTTTAAGGTATAAAACTTCACTGTTTCCCCCTATGTTTCTACTATTTAAGCTTCAGTTCTTGCCCCAGGTTTAATAAAGAAAGGGACATTGGGCTTGGATCAGGAACTCTTGTTTATAGCTCCAACTCTTTCTCTCACAGGATATGACCTCAGGCAGGAGCGCTAACGACTAAGACCTCATCTTTCCCAGCTTCCAGATGGGGGCCCAGAGTGCTCACTACCAGAACAGTCTTGACATTATAGGATTACTTATGGGATTATGGTTGAGGGGCAAAATGAGAAGGTGGGGCAAGATGCTTTGCTGTCATCAGATGTATCATTGCTCTCTTTCTACCTTTGAGCTATTTCTAGGGAGAGGAGGTGAGACCATTGTACATACTGAATCTTGTGTAGGCTCAGTTGGAGTCTTAGAGGAAATCACATGCCTTTTTCTACACAGGAGTCTTCCATGAGGTATGAGGGAAGACAAAACAAATTGGTTATGAATGCAAGTGACTTTGAGATTGAAATGACCCCATAGATGTTTGTAAAATGACTATCATAATATACCAGTCCTTGTCCATTTTCACTTCATCTCCACAATTAGACATTAACAGCAAAGAGAAGTAGATTAATATGAATCATCTTTGTAATGGCACAAATTATCTAGTTGTCACAATTCAATAGAGGTTTCCAAAATTAAATTTATCATTGTTAAAGCTATGCATGTCATATCATGGATTTAAAGAATCTCTCCTTCAGAAGATCAAAATCTTATTTTCTTAATACAATCATTGCTGCTGCTACTGCTGCTAAGTCACTTCAGTCGTGTCCGACTCTGTGCGACCCCATAGACGGCAGGCCATCAGGCTCCCCCGTCCCTGGGATTCTCCAGGCAAGAACACTGGAGTGGGTTGCCATTTCCTTCTCCAGTGCATGAAAGTCAAAAGTCAAAGTGAAGTTGCTCAGTCGTGTCCGACTCTTAGCGACCGTATGGACTGCAGCCTACCAGGCTCCTCCGTCCATGGGACTTTCCAGGCAAGAGTACTGGAGTGGGGTGCCATTGCCTTCTCTGAATACAATCATTAAGGGATGTTAAACAATAAAAAAAAATAGTAATTCCTTTAAACATCTTTGAGAAACAAAAACAAATCTGAAACACTGGAATGCAAGCAAAAATAAAACTTGTTTCCATGTTAAAAAAACACATTTAATAATGCTGAGAATACTTTTAACTGGAGATTCCATATCTTATTCTGTACAAAGTCTTATAGTTCAGATTTTAAGCTATATTTATAGGTGACAAAGGGGGTATGACTAATTTAAGTCTAAATGATTTTATTTTATTTTTTTAATTTTTTTTATATTTTATTTTATTTTTAAACTTTACATAACTGTATTAGTTTTGCCAAATATCAAAATGATTTTAAAATAGAGAAAATCACTCAGTGTGAGAGGAGCGATTTGGAGAGCTAACAGGATGGAAATACGTGATTAAAAAAAACAACATCACTAGACATGGAAATAGTTTGGTACCTAGATTGCCAATATGAATAATTCTTATCTTGATTTGGGTATTGTTTAGGTAAACCTTCTCACAACTCTTATGGGTATCATGGGAATAAGAAAGTAATTTAGCAGGCTTTCATAAAACCTTTTTCTTTTCATAATCACAATACTATCCTTTTTCCTGAAATTTGACCTGTCCCTCCTTTTGTTCCTCCTATTAGGTCAGTTGCTAGAACAGATAGTTGTAAAGTTCTGCCCCCAAATAAATGCCCCTGTGTTATCTACCTCTGGGATAGTTGACTATTGCATTATAAGAAATCTATCCTTAAGATTTTAAGTGGTAATTTACATAGGACATTTTCCTAATATCTGTTTAAAGGATTATACTAGGCAATAGGGATATAAAGTTGCTCTCTACCCTCCCATCCCCAAATCGAGTGATATTTGCAGCACTGGGAATGATACCTCTTCCCCATTCCTGTTTCCTTCCATGTGGAGGGGCAGGGTGTAACATTCCTAGCCTATTTCCTCTGCGTCTTTGCTCAGCTGTTCTCAGGGAAACTGAGTAATGACTGTTGAGTTTGGCTAGAGCAAACTGGTTGTGCTTGGATCTACACTTTCCTGTGTTCTTCTTGAGAGCCGACTGTCTGCAGGGAGTCTGTGCTCTATTCCTCTCCAGTGAAGGGTCTATCCTTTGTTGGCTGAGTGCAGAGGGAGAACCTTGTCCTACCCAGCACTGCCTATGGGTGGGTGCTTGCTTGCTTAGGTGCTCAGTTGTGTCCTACTCTTTGTGATCCCACGGGCTGTAACCAATCAGGCTCCTCTGTCCGTGGAATTCTCCAGGCAACAATACTGGAGTGCATTGCCATGCCCTCCTTCAGGGGATATTCCCAACCCAGGGATCGAATCCAGATCTCCTGCATTGCAGGCAGATTCTCAACCATTGGAGCCCATAGGGAACCTTAGTTTAATCTGGGTTCAGTATTTAGAAAACACTCTCTTCCACTCATACAAACCATATCCATCTAGTCAGCTATTTTAGTAATAAGTGACACAAGCCATCTCATTTATTTCTTGAGTCCATAATGTAGAAAAGAATATTAATTAGCCTCTATTGAATACCAAAAATAAGTAAGTAGATTCTGACCATGTTATGCTTCTGTTCCAGGCTAATGTACTGTCCAGGCTAATGTTTTGTTATAATAAATAAGCTCCAGGATTTCAGAAATTAAAGAGTGTTGAATTAAGCTTAGATTTGTGTTTTTAATTATAAAACACATTCCTTCTTCCTCATCTGAGGTGTTAACCTCCTCTCTTAAAGATAGCAGCCTTTTATTTTTCAGTATAATAGTAAGCAGACTAGTTCTCACCACCAAGTTTTTAAGTGGGCTATTATTCACTTTTAAGCTGTTTGTAGCTGTGGTTTAGCTTTAATCTATACAAGAGAGCATGGGGAAAATATACAGAGAACAATGTGTCAAAATCTAAGAGCTTGTTCTCTCTTTGACTCCAATCATATAATCTCCAGTAGTATAATCTCCAATCATATGCTTCTCCTTGTCCAGGGAGGAGAAGTAAAGTGAAAGTCACTAAGTCTTGTCTGATTCTTTGCAACCCCATTAACTGTACAGTCCATGGAATTCTCCAGGACAGAATACTGGAGTGGGTAGCCTTCCCTTTCTCCAGAGGATCTTCCCAACTCAGGGATCGAACCCAGGTCTCCCACATTGCAGGTGGATTCTTTACCAGCTGATCCACAAGGAAAGCCCAAGAATACTGAAGTGAGTAGCCTATCCCTTCTCCAGGGAATCTTCCTGACCCAGGAATCGAACCAGGGTCTCCTGAACTGCAGGTGGATTCTTTACCAACTGAGCTAGTGGGGAAGTCCCTAGGAAAGAGATGCTTCACTAAAATATAGGTTCATTCAGATCAAAATTCAGTTAAGAAATTTCAGAGTAGAAAGAAAGAGATGTGGGAGAATAATGTCAATATGTATGTTCACTTTGAATTAATTCAATTATGAATTTTTTTTTTAATTTTATTTTATTTTTAAACTTTTTTATGTTAGATTTGCCAAATATCAAAATGAATCCGCCACAGGTATACATGAATTTTAAAATGTATTTTTGCACTTATCTATTTTAAGAGACTATCTGTAGAGGAGGTTAGTGTGGCATTCTGTTCTGGAAAAAATTTTGCATGTTTGGTTCATAGAATGTTGACCTTATTCCCCATTATTTCCTGAGAGGATACAGGACAGACTCAGAATATTTTTTGTCATCTAGGTAGGAAGACAATTTCTAACTCTCTGTGTCCGGAAGTGTTTACTATAATGCTCTGTCCCTTCACGCAGGATTCCACATCATAGGCATCAACAGTATTGCAAAACCTAGCAAAAGCAACTGCATTTTTTAATGCTTTTCCTGTAAGCAGTGAGTTGCTAAAATTTTACAGCTTAAATCCATCAAATAGGATCATTTCTTAATCTTGTACTCCAAGGTTCTCACAACTTTTAGGGAGGTACATGTGAAATATTAGTGTTCATATAGGCAAAACCGAGCCCTGTGAACATAGGGCACCCACGGTGCTCCATGGACACTCATGGAGTATTTGATGGTAATTTTTTGTATTATCTTTAGGGCAGCTCATTTTTAGCATTATCCCTAGGTAATTGGCCTTCTTCTAAAAGATATGAATATTTATCAAAGCCAAATATGTTGTATACGTGTCCAGCCTCACATGCCATTGAAAGTAAAACAAAGAATACCCATAGGTTTTGAAAAGATCTGGGGCATCATTAAGATCTCTCATTTTATATCTGGAAAAAAACTGAGAAATAGGCAGTGTGACTTGCCCAGATTTGTTAGTGGCCATCCAAAATTAGAAACTTAGTACACAGTCAGTCCTGTGTACTTTTCACTATATTGCATTAAATAGAAAGGAAAGGAATAGCTATTTAGACGTTGTTTTGGCCAGGGTGAGTATCTTGCCAAAGTTTGCATATCGTACCATTTTTACTTATCTCAATTTAAGACAACACTGGACAAGCATAAAGTAAAAAGTGAAATAGTGTTTGTGTATTGACAAAAATTGAAATAGAAAACTCTTCACTTGCTCCTTGACTTACCTTTGTAACTTTTCCTAACTCGGCCCTCATGAGTCATTTTATAGATAGGATTTCAGCACTTAAGCATGCAGAACAATGAGCTAGACTTTCTGGATTATTTTCCTGGTTCTGCCATTGATAAGCCATGTGACCAACCATCAAAGATAAGTTGCTTAACCTTTCTAAACCTCAGTTTTCTCCTTTAATAAGTGAAGAAGATGTATTTTATATCATCAAGTTCAACTGAACTAACTCACAGAGCTATTTCAAAGGAGTAAGTAGGATTGATCTAGATCGGATTTGTGTCAAAAGGGACACTCTTGGAATTTTCAATTTCATTGATTCTTCATTGTATGGGACTGTTTGGATCCTTGGCTCGTACTTGCTAAATGCCATCCTGACCCCACTCATTATTACAACTCAAAATGCTCTCATAAATACCAAAGTGAACCTGTTTGAGAACCATCAAACTCATCTCTGTGTATATAGTTCTTAGCAGACATATTTGGGACATAGTAAATACTCCCGGATACCATCATCATCCCAGAAAATAATGTCTGGGGTCTTTCTGGATCTCAACATCTTCACTGAGTTGGGACTTTGCTATGGATTTGTGTGAGCTTCCCTTGTGCTATGAACTGTTTCAAAGGGGTAAGATTGGCCTACATCAGATTTGGAGGCCCATTTAAGCCCTACTGTTCAAATGGTCTGGTTTGTTTGCATGCTGAGTCACTTCAGTCATGTCTGACTCTGTGCAACCTTATGGACTGTAGCCTGCCAGGCTTCTCTGTCCATGGGGATTCTTTAGGCAACAATACTGGAGTGGGTTGCTATGCCCTCCTCCAGGGGATCTTCCCAACCCAGGGATCGAATCTGCATCTTTTGCATCTCCTGCATTGGCAGGCAGGTTCTTTACCACTAGTTTATTCAGTGGTTTATTCAGTGGTTATTTGTAAATCTGGTGATCTAGTTTCCTGACTCTAAGTTCACCAACTGGCAAGAATGGCATAAGGGTTCTATAATTTCTGGAGAGATCTTCCTGAGAAAGTCTGGGTCACGTGATTGTCTTAATCCCCTTTTAATCTCATCTCTGTCATCTGACATTGTCCTTATCTCAGCCAATTATTTGAGTTAGCCAAAAAATTCTTTCAGATTTTTTTCATAAACTCTGACAAAAAACCCAAACGAATTTTCAACCCAATAGTTTGAATCCTGGGGCTTCACTGCTGCTCGGTCTCCCTTCTCCTGCATCCAAGTATCTTGTGCATTAATACAATGAGTGAGTGAGTGAAAGTTGCTCAATCGTGTCTGACTCTTTGCGACCCCATAGACTATACAGTCCATGGAATTCTCCAGGCCAGGATACTGGAGTGGGTAGCCTTTCCCTTCTCCAGGGGATCTTCCCAACCCGGGGATTGAACCTAGGTCTCCCGCATTGCAGGAGGATTCTTTACCAGCTGAGCTATCGGGGAAGCCCGCATTACTACTATGGACTGATGGTAACATTGCCCTAGTGTGAATTTGGAGATGATGCTTTTCCAGCCGTACAAAATATGTTAGGATTTGCTCAGATTGGATTATAGTTCCACATTGTTGTTTGTTAATCAACTCCTCCCTGGGTCTGTGACTTCACTGTTTTTTCTCTCACTGTGGAGGTTCCTTTCTTATAAGAACAAGTCAGGGTGCAGCCAGCCCACAGTTTCACTCCCAGTCCTAGTTCTTGCACTGTGGTCTTACGCCTTGGCTAGGTAAGAAGTCAGTCAATTCTGTCTGACAGCACTCTGATAAAAAGATTGAAGAGATTGAGAGTAGGAACTATTGACTAAAATAATTATCCTGCTCATCCTGGATCAATTTGATATCTACTTCAAAGAGATACTAATAGCTTTGGATCCTAGTGTGTAGAAAAATGTGAATACATCTGAGAACTGCTACCAGTGAGAATTTGATATCAAAATTGCTTTTGACAACTCAATATGGAAAAGAGATAACAATTGAAATGACTAGCTAATAGGAACCCACAACCTACCTGGGATTACAAAGTATATTTCTTCTTAGTTTTATCTAGGATATAGGTCAAACATGTGTCACTGAACCAAGTTTGGGTCCGCTTGCCCATGAGCAGTAAAGCCAACCTACTGACACTGGGTTGTGGTGAAGGAAAGTGCAACACTTATTGTAAGGTGAGGTACGAGGAGTCCAGGACAACTAAAGCTCCCAAAGTCTGAACTCCCCAATAGGATTCAGCAAAGCATTTTTAAAGGCAAGATGAGGGAGGGGCATCCCAGGGTATATGATCAGTTTGTGCACAATTCTGAGGCTGGTTGATGGTAAGGTAATAGGGAAGTGTTTATATGTTATGGGGTTAACATTATCAGTTCTTAGGCACCAGGCGTTCTGGGGACTATGTGCTCATGGTCATCAGATAGTTAATTTCTTCAATTTGGTAAGGGTTTGAGCATCTGTGTTAAGGAAATGTGCTTCAGGTACTGTTACCAACGCTCTCCAGAGAGAGGCTAAAGCAGAGGATATGAGCGGAGTGGGGGTGAGGGGTTTGTCCCAGGAAGGGCCCAATAGGCCCCTATTCAGTGCCACATGGATAACTATTTTTCCACAATCTTTTTGCTTTAACTGTTTGGAAGTAAGTTTAACTAGAATTGCAAAAACTACATTTACCTATAAATTTCAAAAATGATCATTTCTTCTCTTAATCTTGCACTTCTTTCTCCTCATCCTCCTCCTTCCTATTGTTATGAAGCAGTATAAGATAGCCATTAAAAACTGGGCTTTAGAATTGGACAGATATGAGTTTAAATCTAATTTCAGACAAATCTATTCTGGGTGATTTTGGGAAAATTATTTTACTTCTTTGAGTCTTAGATTCTTTGTCTATAAAATAAGGACAATAACACCTACTTTGGAGAATGCCTGTGATTATTAAATGAAATAACATATGTAAAGTGCTAGGGAGAATGCTTGCTTCATAGCAAGTATTCAGAAAAGAAGTATAGTTAAGGGTTTGTACGTCAAAATAGCTGTCCAAATGCTTCATCAAACTTTTATGAAAAATTAAGGGGCTGTTGTCATATCTTGGGATATGCCTCTGTCATCCCTCTCTGCTCTTTATTTTTGTTTGTTCCACATTTCAAATAAACTTGGAAATTTTCTATATATAGCTATATATAGGCCAGTTACCCAGGAAAGGAGGAGTAAACCAGTCAAGGTAACAGTGAATCACAAATGGAGAACATCTGTTTATTATCCTGAAATGTTTATTATCCTTGGAAGAAAAGTGCTGGTAAGATACATCAGCATGTATTGCCATCAGGCTTGCACGTGCTTCTTTTAAGTCAAGACTACTTCAGATTTTCTCATATTCAATTGATTTTGGTGATTATTCTCCAAGCTTTCATCAAAATGAAATATATATGATGTTTGATCATTGTAAGTATTCCTTTTAATGCACAGAGGGAGAATTAAAAATCTAGTAGGATCAGAAATTATTCATTGTACATTTTAAGATATTACACAGTGAGGATAAGGATATGCCCATGTCTCCTATTTCCCACTGTGTCTTTACTACATAGCGTCATGCCTAGAACATAATAGGGTATTAAAAAGCAAATGGCCTGCTTGTATATAATTATTCATATAATTAAGCATTGGTCTATAATTATGTATTTCTGAAAGTAGTTGAAAAATCTAAAGATAAAATGACATTCAGCCGAAAGTTTCTGTCAGATTTGCCTAATAAGACTCCCTTTATGTGAACCAGTTAAGCTGAAGTCATTGCTTTGCCTTAAGGGAACAGCATTCTGTTGTGATCAATCTGTGTGACTCTTTCCCGGAGGTATTTTATTTTTAATAAAAAATTGCCCAGTGGTATTTTTTAGACTTGCTCATTAGCATTTCAGCTGTCTTATCTAAAACATTGATGTGTGGTTAAATTAAGGTTGTAGTTTTAGGGGATAAACTAAAAAATAGCAAACTGCTACATTATATATAAAGGACAAGGAGATTTAAATTAGTAATAAACCAGTCTGTGTTGGGTTAATGTGATTGGGTCATTAATCACAATCTTAATGATTGTGCAAAGGGCTAACTTAAGCATATAGCATTTTTAAAAGCTTCAGCATCTCTTAAAATTTGTCTAAAATTAATTTCTTTGGGAAGTCTTGAAGTTTTTTATTAGGAAATCTAAAAGAGTATTGAAATAGCAAAATTTCATAACAAAGTAATGAGATTGATCTTTCTCTTTTAATGAACAGATTGGAATGTATAATTTAATATGTATTTCCTTCTAAATAGTCATTTAGTCTAAGAATACCATCCCATTTAGACTTTGTATTTGGGATTTGCCTGTAGCATTAGGAAAACAAAAAAAAATTAACCTCATTATTTTATGATTATGCTTCACTCTTGAACTTGCTTGTTTACCTTAAACATGTGGCTGCAGATATTTGGAGTCAAATGTTCGCTTGGTCATAAAAATCAAATCCAACTTTAAATACAAAGGATGTGCTGTTATTGAGAACATGAAAATAAGAGTGGCAGTCTTTGATGATTATTCTTAAAGAATTCTAACGGTGTTTTGAGATGCTGAAAAATGGCAGCATCGTTGGAAAAAAAAAGTATAGCCTTCTAAATGACCACTGCATTGAAGGTGGAAACATTGGGGTACATGTGTGCTGTTTTCTTTTTTTAAAGAAAAATGAGCCTTGTTATTTTAGCATTCTAGCAGAGCAGCACAGTTAAAGATGGGATCCTTACTTGAAACACAGGCCTCCTTTATCTAGGAAATTCTTTGTCAGTGGCACAGCCTTGGGATAAATATTAATACATATACAGTAACAAGAGAGAAAGAATCAATCACTTTGTGCAGTCTTGGAAATCAAGTGATAACTGACAGATTAACATCCAACTACATAATAATTATGGCTCATGTATTCTGAGTCAAGATTTAATTTATCCTCTCAGTTTTAGAGTGTATATATTGGAGAACTATCATAAAATGGGCACCTAACTTACTGGAAACATGAAAGAGATGTTATTCAGTGATTTCTGTATAAGATTCAGCCATTGACCAGTTGGGAATTGTTCAGTTGCTCAGTTGTGTCTGACTCTTTGTGACCTGGGACCGCAGCATGCCAGGTTTCCCTGTCCTTCACTGTCTCCTGGAGTCCACTCAAACTCATGTCCGTTGAGTCAATGATACCATCCAACCATCTCATCGTCTGTCACCCCCTTTTCCTGCTGCCTTCAATCTTTCCCAGCATCAGGGTCTTTTCCAATGATACTCAGCTTAGTAAGTATATCCAACTGATTTGTTTATTTTGGTGTGACTGAGGCACCAGAATATCATCTAATTTTTTCCCCCAATACCATTCATCTAATTTTTTCCCAAATACTACATAACTTCTGGGTGAGATAATCTACTTATATACTCACATGTTGCTATCTCCCAAATCCAAAATACCCAAATAGACATCTTTGCCTGGATGTCCTATAGGCTACTCAAACTTGCTTGTCATTATCCAACCTCATCATGGTCCCTTAACCCCTGGGTAAAAACTTGATGTTTCTATATCCCTTATGCCTATTAATATTGTGGCCAGCCAAGTTCCAAGAGCTGGAACTCATAATGTCCTTCTTAGCCCCTCCCTCATCTCTACATGTGTGTGTGCGTGTGTGCTTGCTTGTGTCCAACTCTTTGCGACCCCATGGACTCTAGCCTGCCAGCCTCCTCTGTCCACAGAGTTTTCCAGGCAAGAACACTGGAGTGGGGATTTCCTCCTCCAGGGGATCTCCCCAACCCAGCGATCTAATCTGTGTCTCCTGCATCTTTTGCATTGACAGGTAGATTCTTTTCCACTATGCCACCTGGGAAGCCCCTTCTCTGCCTAGACTTCTCCAAATTAGTCACCACCTACAAAAGTTTCCTTCCATCTGCTATTGCTTTTTTTTTTTTTCTTGAAGGATTGATGTATTTTATTTTATTATTTTTTTTGTGTGTGTGTGTGTGTTAATTTTATTTTTAAACTTTACCCATTGGCCCTGCCTTAGGGAAAGCCCCACCTGCCTAGCTTCTGACTTAGACCTTAGCTACAGCAGAGGTTTTGCATCGTTTATTTCAATCAATCCTTCACATTAATGACTGGAATCTTTTTCTAAGAAGCAAATTTGAGATGTCACTTTCTGCAAAAGTAAAACAAAAAACATCACTTCGGTGTTCTTCTTTAGAGAAGAAAAGTCAATAACCTTCACCTGGTGAGCAGACACATTTACTCCCTCGTTATAACCCAACACTTCATCCCACACAACACTCTGCATTTCAGTCACACTTTAAAAGTTTCTTACAATCTGTTTAATTTGCCTATTATTGTCATTAGGCTGTTTAACTAAACTGTTGAGGTACTAGAGAGCTGTCATGTATCACTGATATGAATAAATAGAGGGTCAAATAAAGCCCCTGGCACAGAGTATAGGCTGCTTAAATGTTTGTTGAGTGAAAAATAACAGCTAACACTTATATGGGTCTCATTATGAGCCAGGCACTGTTCTAGGCTATTTATATTAACTCATGCAAATTTAACCACAGCACTATTGTTCAGTTGGTAAGTCCTATCTGACTCTTCGCAACCCCATGGACTGCAGCATGCCAGGCTTCCCTATCCTTCACTACCTCCCAGAGTTTGCTCAAATTCATGCCCATTGAGTCCCTGATGCTATCTAACCATTTCTTTCTCTGACACTCTCTTCCCCTTTTGCAGTTAATCTTTCCCAGCATCAGAGATTTCCCATGTGACAGCGCTTCACACCAGGTGGCCAAAGAATTGTAGCTTCAGTTTCAGCATCAGTCCTCCCAATGAATATTCAGGGCAGATTTCCTTTAGAATTGACTGATTTGATCTCATTTCTGCCCAAGGGTCTTCTCTAGCACCACAATTCAAAAGCATGAATTCTTCTTTATGGCACTCAGCCTTCTTTATGGTTTAACTCTCACATCCATATATGACTACTGGAAATCCACAGCTTTGACAATATGGACCTTTGTTGGGAAAGTAATGTCTTTGCTTTTAAATGTGCTGTCTAGGTTTGTCATAGCTTTTCTTCCAAGGAAGAAAATTTCATGGCTGCAGTCACCATCCGCAGTGATTTTGGAGCCCAAGATAAAAAAGTTTGTCATTGCTTCTACTTTTTTCCCCTTTTATTTGTCTTAAAGTGATGGGACCAGAAGCTATGATATTAATTTTTGGAATGTGGAGTTTTAAGCCAGCTTTTTCACTCTCTTTTTTCTTCCTCAATAAGAATCTCTTTACTTTTTCTTCACTTTCTGCCGTTAGGGTGTTATCATCTGCATATCAGAGGTTGTTGATATTTCTCCCAGCAATCTTGTTTCCAGCTTGTGAGTAATCCAGCCAAGCATTTTGCATGATGTACTCTGCATATAAATTGAATAAGCAGGGTGACCATATATAGCCTTGAGGTACTCCTTTACCAATTTGGAACCGATCTGTTGTTCCATGTCCGATTCTAACTCTTGCTTCTTGACCTGTATACAGGTTTCTTGGGAGACAGGTAAGGTGGTCTGGTATTCCCATCTCTTTAAGAATTTTCCACAGTTTGTTGTAATCTCCACAGTCAAAGTCTTTACTGTAGTCAATGAAGTAGATGTTTTTTTCTGGAATTCCCTTGCTTTCTCCATGATCCAGCGAATGCTGGCAATTTGATCTCTTATTCCTCTGCCTTTTCTAAACACAGCTTCTACATCTGGAAGTTCTCAGTTCATGCACTGCTGAAGCCTAGTTTGAAGGATTTTGAGCATAACTTTACTAGTTGTGAAATGATGCAATTGTGAAGTAGTTTGAACATTCTTTGGCACTGCCCTTCTTTGGCATTTGGATGAAAACTGACATTTTCCAGTCCTGTGGCCACTGCTTCATTTTCCAAATTTGCTGGCATACTGAGTACAGCATTTCCACAGCATCACCCTTTAGGATTTGAAATAGATCAACTGGAATTCCATCACCTCAACTAGCTTTGTTCGTAGTGATGCTTCCTAAAGCCCCCTTGACTTCACATTCCAGGATCTCTGGCTCTAGGGTGAGTGACCACACCATCATGGTTATCCCAGTCATTAAGACCTTTTTTATATATATATATATAGTTGAATAGCTTTGTATGCTGCTGCTGCTGCTAAGTCACTTCTTCAGTCATGTTCGATGCTGTGCAACCCCATAGAAGGCAGCCCACCAGGCTCACTCATCCCTAGGATTCTCCAGGCAAGAATACTAGAGTGGGTTGCCATGTCCTTCTCCAGTGCATGAAAGCGAAAAGTGAAAGTGAAGTCGTTCAGTCATGACTGACTCTTAGTGACCCCATGGACTACAGCCTACCAGGCTCCTCCATCCATGGGATTTTCCACGCAAGAGTACTGGAGTGGGGTGCCATTGCCTTCTCCATAGCTTTGTATAGTTCTTCATTAATACCTTTAGTATTCTTGCCCTCTTTTTTTAAGGTCTTCTGCTTCTGCTAGGTTCTCACTGTTTCTGTCCTTTTTCATGCCCATCGGTGCGTGAAATGTTCCTTTGATGTCTCCAGTTTAAGCAGGTAAAATTATTTTCATGTTATAGTTGAGGACATTGAAGCACAGAGAAGTTAAGCAACTTATTTAATGTGTACAACAGTAAGTGTGACTGAGCATAGTATTGAACTCCAGACATGGGGTTCTTAACAACTATATCTTATCACCTCTTAGTGTAGCCCAAAGCCAGAAATAAAAATTTGTTTTTTTTTCCATCTTTGCTTTTGGGGAGAAAAAGCAATTACAAGAAGATTAAATAGTTAGAGATTTATTTATCCAAAGGCAGTTTCTAGCATATATCTGAGAATAGAAAACAAAATCTATTTACTATGACTGCAATATATCATAATTTAAATGCAGTATAGTTTGAAAAATGATAAAAATGACAGTGTCATATTTGCAGAATTTCTCTGAGGGAGCTGCTTCTGTTGCCCCAGGGGTAGATGTTTTAATAATGGCTTTATTTTCTAACTTCCCTTCCGTATATCATTTTTTTCTGTATTTTAAAATATTATATTTCTATTTCTTACATATTTCTTATATATTAAAAATTATTTTCCTTGGAATACTTTTCTTGGAATCTGTTTCTGGGAGAATTCAGCTCAGACAAAGATGTTCATTATTATTACCTTGGTTGCAAAATATAGAATAGAAAAGGCATTAAATGTGTTAATGTATTAAAAAAAAGAGTTAAAGCACTTTGGGGAATATTTTTTATAATCCCTGATTATAAACTCAGTTTGAGCTCTGCTCTGGGCCTCTGATACTCTGCCTGGTTTACTGTTACAATTCTCCTGAAACCAAGAAGATCAACAACCTCAACACAAATAAGGACTCCTCCTCTTTATGTGACAGATTCTTTCCATTATGTGTTAGTAGCTCAGTCATGTCAGACTCTTTGTGACCCCACCAGTCTCCTCTGTCCATGGAATTCTCCAGGAAAGAATATTGGAGTGGGTTGCCATGCCCTCCTCCAGGGGATCCTCCCGACCCAGGGATCAAACCCTGGTCTTCTGAATTGCAGGCAGATTCTTATCTGAGCCACCAGGGAAGCCAGGAAAATGTTCTCCTCAGACACCAAATGCAAGACTTGTCAGTGAGAAGAACTGCCTTTTGTCTACCAAAGTTTGAAGTGACTATAGCTAGAAAACAATTTATTTGGGCCTTTCAAACTTCTCTCTGAGTGAATCACTGGGTCATAAGTGAGATTTGGGCAAAACCTTTTCTATTTGGGATCCTTAGGTATCGAGGGTGATGGAATGGAAATACAATAGTTATTTTTAAAATTTTAAAAATCCCATTGGAAAACATATATTTCCCCACAAAAATCATTGTCCAGGATAAGCAAAATGTCAAATATACTTGTTCTCAGAATTTTACTATCTCATATTTGTCTAAAGTTATGATTAAAACTTGACTTTTATCTTTAATAAAAGGGGAGGCTAGTTATTTAATAAAAGCAATTTTGTAAATGAGTGTCTTGGAAGCTTGGAGTTAAAGCTGGAGTGAGAGGGAGAGGGTCCTTGGTGGTCAGAATATTGGGGGTAGAACCTCTTTCTCTGCCTCGCCAAGTTCATGGTGCAGGGCAGAGAGAATGCGGCCTGTCATTGTGAGTGAAGCCAAAAGTAATATACCTGAGGGAAATAATTCAAACTCTATAATTTATTGTGTGATAAGCTCCAAAGTGTCAGTTATAATTAGGAAAAGGAATCATGGAGTCATTTAGAGCATTTCAATTCACTTCTACAGACACAAACTAAGTACCTGTTGTTAATTTAGGCGCTGCTGTAGGTAGAAAGACCAGCAAAATACTGGGCCCTTTGAGGGAGATATTTGGGGACAGGCGGGAAGCACGATGGTGCGCTGGATACAATCCCAGTGCATCTGGCTCTGTGAGAGATTGGTTTGGGCCCAATGTCTGTGTGCCCCGAGGAAGACCTCATGAACTCAGGGCATGCCAGAGCTACCCAATATTTGCTCATTTACTGTCTGTTAGGCACTGTAACTGGATAGTATTCAATAAATTTTACCTGATTTCAAAAACAATTCCTCTGTAGAAAATTTTAAAAAATCCCCCAAAGAAAAAACAAACTCAGTTAGATAAAGAAGTTAATGCTTCCATCCAGTAAGTACCAAAAAAAAAAAAAAAAAAAAAAAAAAAAGACTAGTAATTCTATTTCATTATCTTAACCACTGTTTAATTTTTCATTTTGGTCACTTTTAGTACATTTTTCCCTCATGCATGTGTGCATGCTAAGTCACTTCTGTCGTGTCTGACTATGTGACCCTGTGTATTGTGGCCTGCCAGCCTCCTCTGTCCATGGGATTCTCCAGGCAAGAATACTGGAGTGGGTTGCCATGCCCTCTTCCAGGGATCTTCCAGACCCAGGGATTGACCTTGTGTCTCTTTAGTCTACCTGCATGGGCAAGCGGATTCTTTACCATCAGCGCCACCTGGGAAGACCTTCCCTCCTATAATACAGTTATATATTTATGTATTTGTAATCATGGTGTGCATGTACCCTAATTTTTATGTAACATGGAAAGCATTTTCCAGATTCTTACACAGTCTTCATTCCATGCCTGCAGAGTGTTTCATTCAACGGACAAAGAATTTTCCTGTTAGATATTTATTGCTGCTTTCATTTTATTGTCTTGATGTTGCCATGAAAATTTTAATGTTTATGATATCTTTTAATATTTTAGATTATTTCCTTAAGTTATGGTTCCTCCAGAACATGAAGTATGGATTGTATTTATTTTTCACAGTTGCATCCCCAGTGCTAAGCTCAATGTCTGGCATATGGTGTGAACTTTAAATTTTTGTTAAATAAATGATGAATGAAGGGGAATTACTAGATTAAATGGCACTGATACATTTTATTGCCATTTTCAACCCTGATAGTGTAGTATTATTTTGAACTGGCCAGATACTTTTGCAAATGCCATTTCATTTAATTCTAAGAGAAATTCAGTGATGTAGTTAAAGAAGCAGAGATTCAGGGGTTGAATTACAATGACACGGCTGGTGTGGAGCCAATATTCAGACTAGTGTCCTTGGATGCTAACCTTCGTATTTTATTCATTTTGCCACACTGTCCCTCATCTAAATTTTCTCATTAAGAGAATCTTGAAGACAAAGTCCAGAGGCTTTTAACTGTTGTTTGCCTGACAACAGTTTGTAGAAAAGTATAATTGGTTAGTTTCAGCAGAGTTTGCCAAAGTGTTATCTATGCACCACTCCCAGAGCACACACAGAGCTTGTCATTCCTTCCAGGACCTATGAAATCAAAATCCCAAGGGGATCCAAAATTCTTGTCAGATGGGAATGGACATCTTTGCCAAGAACACTTGCATGTAGAGTTGGGTCCCCCAAAATGATGTGCTGAAATCCTACCTACTGGTATAGAGTTAGGATTTGTGAATGACATTATTTGGAGATAAAGTCTTTGCAGATGTAATCAAGGTAAAATGGTTCCTCCTGGATTAGGGTGAGCCCTAATTTAATGAATGGTATCTTAGTAAAGAGAGGGAACTTTGTATACAGAGGTGACACAGAAAGAACACCATGTGAAAATACAAAAGGAAGAGTGATGAACAACATTTGAACACAGAGGCAGGGGTTGGAGTGATGCATCTACACCCCAAGGAATGCCAAGCGTTAATGGAAACCACCAGAAGTTGGGAAGAGGCAAGGAAGGATCCTCATCCAGAGCCTACAAGGAGAGCATGGCCCTTCCAACTCCTTGATTCAACCTTCTAGCCTCCAGAACTGTGAGAGAGTACATTTCTGTTTTATGCCATTTAGTTTGTAAACCTTTTTATGGAAGCCCCAGGGAACAAATATAAACACCAAGATAAATTTTCTTCATGATCAAATTTGAGAACCACTAGTTAAATTTGCCCTAATTTTAAATCCTAAGATGACTGATTCTTAACCCAAAAATATTAATTTAAAACCAGAAACTATCAAGTAAAGGGCAAGACTAAGGGTGCTATATCATCAATGGAAATAAGGATTAATAAACATGGTATGAAATCATAACTCAGACATTCCAAAATATAACTAGCTCTGGGAGATAGTAAAGGACAGGGAATCCTGGTGTGCTGCGGTTCATGGGGTCACAAAGTGTTGGACATGACTTAGCGACTGAACAACAAGCGTGGTAAGTTTGGATCAATATAGTTAGATTTTGGTATGTCTGAGTTATGACTCCACCTTTTGAAAAAAAGAATAAACCAAATTTATATCTGCATGTTTCATATAGAAAAAGAAACATATATGTTTGATATCTTTAGAAAAAAGAAAGCTTTCTCTCTCTGTGGGAGATACTTCCAATAATGATTCAATTTCATATTGATCCAAAGTCTTATGCCTTTAATATTGGCCACTAATTTCTTAAGGGCCCAAATACAGAGGCTTCATTTCAACTAATAATAAACTATATTTAGCTAAGATTTCTGCTTGTTAATTTTTCCAGAAAAAAAATTTTTTTCAGTATGGTAGATAGTGTCTAAAATGATTCCCAGTGATCTCCACCTCCTGGTATTTATTTACATTTTATACTATTGACCTAAAAAAATAGATTTCCAATTATTTCTCTGACAAAAATTGTATTTACTTAAAATAAGTGAAGAATTGCAATTTGGGATTTGCAGCCATGGCAAGCCACCTGCAAGTCCCCTGAATGGTAAGGGAAGTGAAGCTCTTTTATAGGGAGGAAAAGGAAGTTGGGAGGGCTGTAGGAAACTAAGAGTCCATGGCTTTTCATTGGCTGAGTCCTTGCCAGGAAAAAAAGGAGTTTTCTTCCTGTCGAGCTGTGTTATCATCATAGGATGTGAGAGTTCCCCCTTCTGTTCTCCTGACTACATTTAATTGAGATTTCTGCATACTAATTTTTTACAATACGATCTTCTCCCCTTAATTGTGGGCTGAACTTACTTACTTGCTTTTAACAAATAGTATATAGTAAATGTGATGGCATATTATTTCTGAGATGAGGTTATAAAAGGCTGTGACTTCTGACTTGCTTGCTTTGTTTGGCTTTTCTTGCTTGCTTTTCTCTTAGAAAGCAAGCTGCTATGTTGTGAGCCACCTTATGGGGAGGCTCATGTGGCAAGGAAATGAAGGTGGCTTCAGGCAATAGCCAGCAAGGAACTGAGGCCCTCAGTCCAACAACCCCCAAGATAGCGAACCCTATCAACAACCACATGTACACGTTTGAGTGTCTTCCTTTATATGATCCTTGAGATGGCTATGCTGCTGCTAAGTCGCTTCAGTCGTGTCTGACTCTGTGCAACCCCATAGATGGCAGCCCACCAGGCTCCCCCATCCGTGGGATTCTCCAGGCAAGAATACTGGAGTGGGTTGCCATTTCCTTCTCCAATGCATGAAAGTGAAAAGTGAAAGTGAAGTCGCTCAGTCATGTCCGACTCTTTGCGACCTCATGGACTGCAGCCTACCAGGCTCCTCTGCCCATGGGATTTTCTAGGCAAAAGTACTGGAGTGGGGTGAGATGGCTATAGCTCTAGCTAAAACCTTTATTATAGTCTTGCAAGATTCTGAGCCAGAGGATCCAGTTAAGCTGTTCATAGATTTCTAATCCACACAAATGTGAGATAATGTTATTTTGAGCAACTAAAGTTTTGGGGTAATTTATTATGCAGCAACAGATAGCAAATTCAATAGCTATTAAAATGCCTGAGCATGTCCATATTGGAATTTTATAGAGATATTGTACCCATTTCCACCCTGAAGCTAAGCTTGCTTGGTTATACATATGAATGACTATATGAATTTCTGCTTAATAATTAAGGAAAACAAATATGGTGAGTTTTGCCTCTTGCTTATTTATTCCCTGGTGGTTCAGACAGTAAAGCGTCTGCCTACAATGAGGGAGACCTGGGTTCAATCCCTGGGTTGTAAAGATCTCCTGGAGAAGGAAATGGTAATTCACTCCAGTACTCTTGCCTGGGAAATCCCATTGACCGAGAAGCCTGGTAGGCTATAGGCCATGGGGTTGCAAAGAGTCGGACATGACTGAGTGACTTCACTTTCACTTTATTTATGAACCTAGTATTTTTATGATGTCTTACCTAGAGGTCATTCTGTCCAACCCCTGTACTTATCAAATGATGAAGCCATCATTAGCTTGCCCAGGTAGGGTTGCCTGCTGCTGCTAAGTCGCTTCAGTCGTGTCTGACTCTGTGCACCCCATAGATGGCAGCCCACCAGGCCCCGCCATCCCTAGGATTCTCCAGGCAAGAACACTGGAGTGGGTTGCCATTTCCTCCTCCAATGCATGAAAGTGAAAAGTGAAAGTGAAGTAGCTCAGTCGTGTTCGACTCTTAGCAACCCCATGGACTGCAGCCTACCAGGCTCCTCCGTCCAAGGGATTTTCCAGGCAAGAGTACTGGAGTGGGGTGCCATTGCCTTCTCTCAGGGTTGCCAGATGTAGCAAATAAAATTACAGAATGCCAAGTTCAATTTGAAATTCAGATAAACCAATGAATTATTTTTTATCATAAGTATATCCCATGTGATATCTGGGATGTGATTACACTACAAAATAATTTGTTCTTGAATTGAAATTGAAATCTAACTGGGTCTCCTGTATTTTTATGGCAACCCGATGTCTAAGATCATGCAATGAGTTAGTAACAGAGTCTGCGCTAGCAGCTGGATGTCTGGTTACCAAGCCAACATTATTCTTTCCACATGACCCTGTGATGCTGATGAAAGTGGTGCTTTAGAACCTCATCTTAAGGTTGTCTGTGTTTGAAGTTTTAATGTCTTGTAGCAACCATTGCTGAACTGCTTTTGAAAGGAGCTCATGGGTTATTAAAGAACAAAAGCGATGTTCTTTGACACAATCAATGGGTCTCATTCTGCAAGTGAAAGTCCAGTCTGATAGCATTAATGCAAGGCGGCTGCAGATCCTGATGTTCCAATAGTAATGAGCAGGACTAGATGATGTTAGTTTCTGACTGGATTGCATTACTATAACGATTTAAGTATGCAGACACACTTTAAAGAATTTGCAGGAAAAAAAATCTGAATCACTGTTAAGCTTTTATGATTACATTTAACATATGCAAGTATGTAAGAATTAAAGTGATTATGTGAAATACATACATATGCACAGTAGGTATAAAAAAAGCCCCTTGCTAACTGGTACCAGGAGACCTTATGTCTGTGGGTGATTCCTCTTTAATTAGAATTAGTATTTCTTTGCATTTGTTCTTTAACTTTGAATATCTACTTGGCTTTAATTGTTTAAGTACATTTACATGGATAATTTACATAATCTACTCTGATTGATAAAGGGTTTACATAGAGTATCATCTTTGAGGATAACAAGTGAAATGAGAAAATAACAGACTGGTGAAGCAAAAGAAAAAAAAGGAATGCTTAGTGATTAGGGAGTTTTAATAAATGCCATTGGATTTTGTGTCTTTGCTTATTCCAGCACATTTATTCCAGTGTGACCCACCACCTGGAAATGCTTTGAATTTTAGGGCTTTAATGAAACATTGTTATTTTTCAGAAGCTCAACAGACAAAATTTCAATAATTTTGTCCTTGGAAGCAAATAATCAAATGAAGTATGAGAGGTATCTTAGAACTCACCTAAATGTTATGGGTTTCTTCTTATGGTGAAGGGTAATATGATGATCTTAAGGAAAATTCACTGATATTAAAGTAAAAATAACTTTTTTATATTTAGCAATAATATATGACTGAATAATGCTCAACTTTTAATAAAATATTATCTCCCCAAATATCTAAAATCATCCTGAAAACAGTATTAAAGAAACACAATTTGCCTAAAGTCACACTGAGATAATGTGGCACAGCCTGATCTTAACATCTATTTTCTGGTTTCAGGCCCCAAAATCTTTGTAGTGTGCCATAATACCTCTAGATTTCTGATGCTGTTCTGTTGAGGACTGTATACACATTGCAAAAATAGAGCCTGTGCTGAAATAAAACCAGGATTTATTTACCAGACACTCTGAAGTCTTATTTCTTGGAATTTAGCATTTGAACCTCTCAAAGACTGAAAATGACTTATTTAGAAATGCTAAAGAAGAAGGAATGGAAATTCACTTTTTCCATTTAGAATTCTCTGGCCAATCTCATCTCTAGTCAGTGTGGTGTGTCTCTCTGCATATTTTATTAGAACTCTGTTGCAGTTGAGTTAAAGTTGTGCCTGCCCCACTGCCCTGAGCCTGTGCACAGGATATATCCCATAATTTTTTGCTGACTGGCTGACTGACCCAAGGCCCTCAGGATAGATGTGAGGAGTGCTAAGGGAGCTGAGAGAAACTGAAGAACCTCTTAGCAGCCAAGATTTGAACCAGAAATTAAAAGGATACAAAATGTAATCTCTGAAGAAAATAAAAGCTACACAAGAGTCTTTGAGTTATCTGTGTCAGTGTTTGATTTTTGTTGGTGTTGATAGGGGAGAATTGTCTTTTTATTATTATTTTAGTTTTTAACGGTAACCCAGTACATTGTTGGAGAAGGCAATGGCACCCCACTCCAGTACTCTTGCCTGGAAAATCCCATGGATGGAGGAGCCTGGTGGGCTGCAGTCCATGGGGTCGTTACCAGTCTGACACGACTGAGTGACTTCACTTTCACTTTTCACTTTCATGCATTGGAGAAGGAAATGGCAACCCACTCCAGTGTTCTTGCCTGGAGAATCCCAGGGATGGCGGAGCCTTGTGGGCTGCCGTCTATGGGGTCGCACAGAGTTGGACACGACTGAAGCGACTTAGCAGCAGTAGCAGCAGTACATTGTAAATCTAAGTAACCCTATGATTTTATCCTCCATTCTGAATAACCATTAGACTTTACAATAGAAGCCCTAAACATAGATTTCTCCCTTTGGCATCCTGAGCTGAGGAATTCTAGGCATTTGAGTACCAGATTTATTTGAAGTAACTGTTTTAACGTAGCTGTGTAGCCTCCTGCATCCATATATTTCTGATGAGTGAAATTCTCATATAAAGTTGAAGTTACAAAAGTACACGACTGTGGTGTTTCTCCCCTAATTCATCTCTTTTTTCACAATCCTCTCATAAGTCTCCCCCATTCCCACCACACATAAAACACTCAGACATGTCAATACTATTCTTGTTGCATGCATGTGTGTGCTAAGTTGCTTCAGTCGTGTCTGACTCCTTGCGATCCTATGGCCTGTAGCCTGACAGGGTCCTCTGGCCATGAGATTCTCCAGGTGAGAATACTGGAGTGGGTTGCCATGCCCTCCTCCAGGAGATCTTCCCGACCCAGAGATCAAACCCGTGTGTCTTACGTTTCCTGTTTTGGCAGGCAGGTTCTTTACCACTAGCATCACCTGGGCAGCCCACCATTCTCGTTACTTGTTCTCATCTCCAGAGTAATGTGGAGACCATAATCTTAGTGATATCCAAACTCCAGGCTCATCAATCTTTTTGATTTATATTTTCACTTGTACTTCTTTTCTTCTAGTTATTTTGACTCTCAGATTCACAATATAGGCCAGAAATAAGTCTTCTGGGCTATCTCTGGGTCTTTATTCTATCTGAGCTTTCTGTATTCTATGCTGAATTTCGCCACCTTTTTCATCTATGCTCTCTTTATTGTATCTCATGACTGTTTTTCTTAGGCCTTTTGCTATTTTGTGTAACACTTTTTGAATATAATCCAGCCATTGCAAAGAATACGTCCTTGTTACAAGTAGAAAATAATGTCCTATTTATGTGTGAGAGGCAGTACATATACATACATATATATGTATATAGAGTCTGTATCACTATCCTTCCTGTGTGAGAGTTTATGCAGAGTGTCTATGACAATTTCTTAGATAGGCATGTGCTCTCAGCCATTCGTAGGAATTCCACCAATATTGCCTCTGATCACCCCTGGATATTGTTTAGCCTGTATAGCCATATATCTTGCACCTTTAGCTCACTAGGGTGAAGACTGAATTTTCAAATGTGGTTCTACTACATATGAGGAAAAATGCAGTCTGATCTTTCTTCAGCATTTGATTTTGGGAAGATAAACAAGAGGCTAATCAAGGTCCTTCCACTTAAAATGTCTTAGTGTCTCTTCCACAGGTGTGTCCTCTGGCCAAATGAAAGTCATGACCCGAGGCAAAGTAGACTTTTAGAAATGATTCATTCCTTTCTACAGATTCAGGCATACAATGCCTATGTAATGTTTTAGCTGCTGTAGTAGGCAATGAGAGGTAAATTGGATTATAGGTATGTGTGGAGAATAATGGTTTATCAGGAACCATTTTAATATTTGAATAGCAAGTAAAAAAATAGGATCCAGGAAAGAGTCTGAGGACCAGGTATATTTGCAGCAATAAGTATATATATATATACTTACTGCTATATATACATATATAGTATATATATGTACATATATATATATATAGTGAATAAATTAATAAAAGGAACAAGTTGAAGGCCAAATTTGAGAGTCTAGAGTGGAATAATAGAAAGCAGATTAGAAGAAACTTTATTTACAACTTACAATAAATCCTTTAATAATAAAAGCATCAAGTTACAATAAATGTACAGCAATTTTCAGTGTTTCTAGAGGCAGTCACCCCAGAAGTGCTTATGGAGCATTAGAATGATTGAATATGGCTCAGACGGTAAAGCGTCTGCCCGCAATGCAGGAGACCTGGGTTCGATTCCTGGGTCAGGAAGATCCCCTGGAGAAGGAAATGGCAATCCACTCCAGCACTCTTGCCTGGAAAATCCCATGGATGGAGGATTCATGGGGTCGCAAAGAGTCGGACACAACTGAGAGACTTCACTCACTTCACTATAGCATAGGTACTAAAAAATAATTCTGTATTTATTTCCTCAGATAGAGATGCATGAAATAAGAAGTAAGAAAATAAGTTGTAGTGTGATTGTATATGTATCTATCTATACCTATATACAAGCATTGACACTTTATTCTGAGAAATGGAATATTTCCTGCCATATGGGTAAACAAGGATGTCACAGTCATCAGAGATTCCAGCCTTCCAAATGTGAATTCCTGAGCCCTAAGGGCACTCAGGAAGGGAAATAATATCTCTGTGATCTGGTAGCCATTAGGCTGAAGCCACTCCCTATCTGGAGTCCTGAGGCATGCAGGATGTGAAAAATGCCCCAGATAGCTGAGATGCTCATGGAAGGAATGATTTCAGTAAGCCCAGACTCTCTTTTCTTCCCATACATAGAAAAGTGCTAATATCCTCGATTTGGGATATCTGGTTTTCCTTAATTAACAATAATCTTTTGAAGACTGGGCTTCCCTTGTGGCTCAGCTGGTATAAAGAATCTACTTGCAATGTGGGAGACCAGGGTACATTCCCTGGGCTGGGAAGATCCCCTGGAGAAGGGAAAGGCTACTCATCCCAGTCTATGGCGTCGCAAAGTCAGACACAACTGAATGACTTTCATTTCATTTTGATAGACTATCTGCCCTTCATTGCAAAACTTCTATATAATCTGGCTTCTCCCTTCTCCTTGGAGTAGTTTTCTCAGGGTTACCTGAGATGCTGCCTCCTGAGCTTAAGTCCTAAAAATTTCTGCCAATAAAATACAACTCTTAACTTATAGGTTGTAACTATTTTTTAAGATGACAGTATGTACATCAGTTCAGTTCAGTCGCTCAGTCGTGTATGACTCTTTGTGACCCTGTGGACTGCAGCAGGCCAGGCCTCCCTGTCCATCACCAACGCCCAGAGTTTACCCAAATTCATATCCATCGAGTCGGTGATGCCATCCAATCGTGTCATCCTCTGTTGTACCCTTCTCCTCCTGCCCTCAATCTTTCCCAGCATCAGGGTCTTTCCAAATGAGT
Source organism: Bubalus bubalis (assembly GCF_019923935.1). Lineage (NCBI taxonomy): Eukaryota > Metazoa > Chordata > Mammalia > Artiodactyla > Bovidae > Bubalus > Bubalus bubalis. The sequence continues at coordinate 95,114,453 of NC_059158.1, read as the reverse complement.
TAGCTCTTCGCATCAGGTGGCCAAAGGATTGGAGTTTCAGCTTTAGCACCAGTCCTTCCAATGAATATTCAGGACTGATTTCCTTTAGGATGGACTGGTTTGATCTCCTTGCAGTCCAAGGGACTCTCAAGAGTCTTTGCCTACACCACAGTTTAAAAGCATCAATTCTTCAGCACTCAGGTTTCTTTATAGTCCAACTCTCACATCCATATTTGACAACTGGAAAAACCATAGCCTTGACAAGATGGACCATTTTAGGCAAAGTAATGTCTGTGCTTTTTAATATGCTATCTAGCTTGGTCATAAGTTTCCTTCAAAGGAGTAAGCATCATTTAATTTCATGGCTGCAATCACCATCTGCAGTGATTTTGGAGACCCCCAAAATAAAATCAGCCACTCTTTCCACTGTTTCCCCATCTATTTCCCATGAAGTGATGGGACCAGATGCCATGATCTTCGTTTTCTGAATGTTGAGCTTTAAAACAACGTTTTCACTCTCCTCTTTCACTTTCATCAAGAGGCTCTTTAGTTCCTCTTCACTTTTTGCCATAGGGTGGTGTCATCTGCATATCTGAGGTTATTGATATTTCTCCCGGCAATCTTGATTCCAGCTTGTGCTTCATCCAGCCCAGCATTTCTCATGATGTACTCTGCATATAAGTTAAATAAGCAGGGTGAAAATATACAGCCTTGATGTACTCCTTTTCCTATTTGGAACCAGTCTGTTGTTCCATGTCCAGTTCTAACTGTTGCTTCCTGACCTGCATACAATTTCCCAAGAGGCAGGTCAGGTGGTATGATATTCCCATTTCTTTCAGAATTTTCCACAGTTTATTGTGATCCACACAGTCAAAGGCTTTGGCATAGTCAATAAAGCAGAAGTAGATATTTTTCTGGAACTCTCTTGCTTTTTTGATGATCCAGTGAATGTTTGCAATTTGATCTCTGGTTCCTCTGCCTTTTCTAAATCCAGTTTGAACATCTGGAAGTTCATGGTTCATGTATTGCTGAAGCCTGGTTTGGAGAATTTTGAGCATTGCTTTACTAGCATGTGAGATGAGTACAATTGTGTGGTAGTTTGAGCATTCTTTGGTATGCCTTTCTTTGGGATTGGAATGAAAACTGACCTTTTCCAGTTGTGGCCACTGCTGAGGCTTTCAAATTAGCTGGCATATTTTGTGAAGCACTGTCACAGCATCATCTTTTAGGATTTGAAATAGCTCAACTGGAATTCCATCACCTCCACTAGCTTTGTTCATAGTGATGCTTTCTAAGGCCCACTTGACTTCACATTCCAGGGTGTCTGGCTCTAGGTGAGTGATCACACTATCATGATTATCTGGGTTGTGGAGGTCTTTTTTGTACAGTTCTTCTGTGTATTCTTCCCACTTTTCTTAATATCTTCTGCTTCTGTTGAGTCCATACCATTTCTGTCCTTTATTAAGCCCATCTTTGCATGAAGTGTTCCCTTGATATCGCCACTTTTCTTGAAGAGATCTCTAGTCTTTCCCATTCTATTGTTTTCTTCTATTTCTTTCCACTGATCACTGAGGAAGGCTTTCTTATCTCTCCTTGCTATTCTTTGGAACTCTACATTCATATGGGTATATCTTTCCCTTTCTCCTTTGCTTTTTGCTTCTTTTCTTTTCACAGCTCTTTGTAAGGCCTCCTCAGACAGCCATTTTGTTTTTTTATATTTCTTTTTCTTGGGGATGTTCTTGATCTCTGTCTCCTATACAATGTCACGAACCTCCATCCATAGTTCATCAGGCACTCTATCAGCTCTCGTCCCTTAAATCTATTTCTCACTTCCACTGTATAATCATAAGGGATTTAATTTAGGTCCTACCTGAATAGTCTAGTGTTTCCCCCTGCTTTCTTCAATTTACATCTGAATTTGGCAATAAGGTATTCATAATCTGAGCCACAGTCAGCTCCCGGTCTTGTTTTTACTGACTGTATAGAGCTTCTCCATCTTTGGCTGCAAAGAATATAATCAGTCTGATTTCAGTGTTGATCATCTGGTGATGTCCATGTGTAGAGTGCTCTCTTGTGTTGTTGGAAGAGTGTGTTTGCTATGACCAGTGCATTCTCTTGGCAAAACTCTATTAGCCTTTGCTTTGCTTCATTCTGTACTCCAGGGCCAAATTTGCCTGTTACTCCAGGTGTTTCTTGACTTCCTACTTTTTCATTCCAGTCCCCTATAATGAAGAGGACATCTTTTTTGGGTGTTAGTTCTAAAAAGGTTTTTTAGGTCTGCTTAAAACCATTCAACTTCAGCTTCTTCAGCATTAGTGGTCAGAGCATAGACTTGGATTACTGTGATATTGATACCTTGGAAATGAACGGAGATCATTCTGTAGTTTTTGAGATTGCATCCAAGTTCTGCATTTCAGACTCTTTTGTTGACTATGATGGCTACTCCATTTCTTCTAAGGGATTCTTGCCCACAGTAGTAGATATAATGGTTATCTGAGTTAAATTCACCCACACCTGTCGATTTTAGTTCACCGATTCCTAAAATATTTACATTTACTCTTGCCATCTCCTGTTTGACCACTTCTAATTTGCCTTGATTTATGGACCTAACATTCCAGGTTCCTATGCAATATTGTTCTTTACATGGTAAAGACAGTAGGTGCTTAGAGAGGGCATCAGAGGGCAGACAGACTGAAAACCACCATCACAGAAAACTAACAATCTAATCACATTGACCACAGCCTTGTCTAACTCAGTGAGACTAAGCCATGCTGTGTGGGGCCACCCAAGACAGTTGGGTCATGGTGGAGAGGTCTGACAGAATGTGGTCCACTGGAGAAGGGAATGGTAAACCACTTCAATATTCTTGCCTTAAGAACCCCATGAACAGTATGAAAAGGCAAAAAGATAGGACACTGAAAGATTAACTCCCCAGGTCAGTAGGTGCCTAATATGCTACTGGAGATCAGTGGAGAAATAACTCCAAAAAGAATGAAGAGGTGGAGCCAAAGCAAAAACAACACCCAGTTGTGGATGTGACTAGTGATAGAAGCAAGGTCCGATGCTGTAAAGTATATACATATGTGCACACATTTATGATATCACCCTTTTTTGGTTAAAAACAATACATAATCATATATATGTGGATGTATATATATGCAAATACATGTATCAGAGTAGAGAAATGTATTTCAGAGTAGGAATGGAGGAGGTAAGGAAATCAGTAACTTGCTATCAATACAACCTTACATTATCTGATTAGTTATAATAATACACATTATTTTTAATAAAGTACTGTTGCTGGCCAAAATCTTGGCTTCCTCTGCCCAGTGTAGCTGAATAAGAAAATACTAGACAGAGTTTGTAGGAAATAGAAAGGTGGCTTTCATTCTCAGCGGGTGGAGAGGGGAACACAGTAGGTGCATGTGTCAAGAACTGTGCCCCACCTCCTCCATGAAGAGTCTATATAAGCCCTCTAGGGGCTTATATAAGATAAGGGCTCACAGTTTTAAGTCAGTGATGAGAAAAACAGAGGTATTAGGATCTTGTCTTCTTCCTCTTGGATTATTTTAAAAACAGTCATAGGCTGGCATCAGTAACCCAATAATTGAGTCTGAAGTTCAGTGGCTCTGTGCGCTTCTTTCTGATATGTAAAAAAGAAGTGCTACAAGGGGAAGAGAGTGTTGTAAGTGTAAGCACCAGATACAAGAGGTATTTAGCATAGAGTCAAAGGATATTAGGTACAAAATGTAGCTCCTGTAGAGTTGGGAGGCAGAAAAGCAAACTTAGTTACAGACATGAAGAGTTAGAAGTAAAAAATCTAGGATTGTTCAGGCCTGTTCACTGTTCTCTTTTTTTCTTTGTTCTCAGGAGAGGGAAGGAAAACTAATTTCTCTCTTTTTTTTCCTTCCTTTTTATTGCAATAGTATTAAAAATAAAAATTTAAAGACTATATTTCTAGTTAAATGATCATTGATGCTTAAAGTTTGAGTGAGAAAGCTTGAGTTTTGTTGGAATACTGAAAGACTCCCCCATCTGATGTAGCTTTGGATACTTGTGTGAGAAACTCAGCCTCTCCAAGGCTCAATCTCCATTTCTGGAATCCTAGAGATATGACATGGTCTTGCCGTATTCAGTGGTAAAGAATATGCCTGCCAATGAAGGAGATGCTAGAGATGTGGGCTTGATCCCTGGGTTGGGAAGATCTCCTGGAGGAGGAAATGGCAACCCATGCCAGTATTCTTATTGCAGGGAAAATCCAAATCTGACCCCATGTTGGAATTGTTTCTTTGACTTGCTTTTCATTGCTTTTCTTGTTATAATCATACAGAATGGCCTGCCTCAGAGAATCCTGCCCCTCTGCCTGACTATTAAACTAAAGTGCCTTTGCTCAGAACCCTGGAGATGCCAGGAAGGAAGAAATGAACACATCCCCTGCCTGAGGTTTGCCATTCTAGGAGATATTTGCAAGATTAATGGCCTTTTTACTTTGTTTCCTCACCTCCCTGCCTCCCATTTCTGATCTATAAAAGAACCTGTCATCCAGACCCCATAAAATGGTTATTTTGAGACATTAGTCTGCCATCTTCTTGGTCAGCTGGCTTTCTGATTCACTGGCCTTTCATGTGGCGAGCAAAGTGAGCTTGAACTTGGTAACATTCTTGCCTAGGAAATCCCATGAACAGAGGAGCCTGGTGGGCTACAGTCCATGGGGTCACAAAGAGTCAAACACAACTGTGACTGAGCATGCGCGTGCACATGCGCGCACACATGCACACACACACACACACACAGATATGAAATAGATGCTTTCTGAGATCTCTTCTATCACAGTTATTCTGTTTTATCGTTTAATAATAATAGAAAAGAAACGTGTGAAGATAGTAGTGGTGCTAAGGCATGGCTGGGATTTTAATCCTTTCCTTCGTCTCCACCTGCCATTCCATCAGTCACCTATAACATGCTTCAAATAAGCTTATGATCCAAAAGAAAAATGATGGGGTTTTATGCAAGCTCAGTTTCAAGACAAGCTCCCTGACTGTTCCCTTACCTCATGTCACTGCTGTCTCTAAAGCCTCCTCAAAGCAGAAATTCTGTGTCTATTGCTCTTAGAACTTGCTCCATAGAATAAATCAATACGTGTATTTAGGATTACAGGAAATATTTATTCATAAAGTTTAAAAGGCACATTATTCACATACAACTGTTCCTCTAAAATGCAAATGTTCTTTGGGAAAAGTACACTTTATATCTCAACACTCATTTATGTCTCAACAGATACATTTTTAAGAGCTCTCCAAAGAGCAGGATTTTGAGAAGGAAACATGGAGGAGAAGGAAAACCATGTGGAAGGAATGAAATGCAAGGAAAGGGAGAAGCTTCAAAAAGTGAGTACAAAAATGACAGGCACTTCTGGAACTTGTAGAGGAAAAAATGTACTTGGGTCAGCATCCTTGACTTCTGTTTTTCTCTCCCATCTCCCATGTGCAAATACATCTGCAAATGCTGTCAGTTCTCTCTTCAAACATATGTGGAATTCAACCACTTTTCACATGACTAGTGCTCCAGGCTAGACCAAACCACTGTTATCTAGATAATTGCAAAGGCATTCTAAAACTAGTTCTGGTTCCAGTCCCCATAGGATCTATTCTCAACACAATAGCCAGAGGGACCTTTCGAAAACCTAAGCAAGATCAGATGCTCCTCTGTTCAAAACCCCTATTCTAGTGGTTCCTCATTTACTCCAAGTTAAGTCAAGTTACCTATAATGTCCTACAAGAGATTCTTCAACTTGGCTCACATTAGACACAGTCTGGTGAGCTTTAAAGAAATATTCATGTTGAAGTCTGATTCCCCACAATATTGATTTTATTTGTTTTATGATTGAGGCAGCGCTATTTGCTAGAAGGTCTTCAAGTGATCCTAGTGGATATCCAGGGTTGAGAATCACTGTCCTCTATAATCTGCTCTCACCTTCTTTGCTCCTTGCCCCTCTTCTCTCACCTTCTTTTTTCCCCTTTCCTTAATATCTTCTGGACATACAGGCATCCTGGCTGTTTCCTGAACACACCAGATAATTTTTGTGTTGGTTGATATGCCCTCCAGTGAGCCTCCTTCAAGTTCTTTATATATATATATATATATATATATATATATATATATACACATACACACACACACACACACACACACACATATATATATATATATATGAAAGCTGTGGTACATATACACAATGGAGTATTACTCAGCCATTAAAAAGAATACATTTGAATCAGTTCTAATGAGGTGGATGAAACTGGAGCCGATTATACAGAGTGAAATAAGCCAGAAAGAAAAACACCAATAAAGTATACTAACACATATATATGGAATTTAGAAAGATGGTAATGATAACCCTGTATGCGAGACAGCAAAAGAGACACAGATGTATAGAACAGTCTTTTGGACTCTGTGGGAGAGGGAGAGGGTGGAATGATTTGGGAAAATGGCATTGAAACATGCATAATATCATATATGAAATGAATCGCCAGTCCAGGTTCGATGCAGGATACAGGATGCTTGGGGCTGGTGCACTGGGATGACCCAGAGGTATGGTATGGGGAAGGAGGTGGGAGGGGGGTTCAGAATGGGGAACACGTGTACACCTGTGGTAGATTCATGTTGATGTATGGCAAAACCAATATAATATTGTAAAGTAATTAGCCTCTAATTAAAATAAATAAATTTATATTTTTTAAAAAATGTCAAGCATCCTGCACAGAGACCCTTTAGAAAATTATGAGTGGAAGGACCTTGATTAGACTCTTATAATTTTTCCCAACTCAAACTCCCCAAGCTATGCCAGATTAGATTTCCCTCATATATAAATATATCTGTCATTTGATAATTTAGCCTTCACTCTGGTGAGCTGAGGGTGCAAGATAAATATTTGTGCAGTTCCAACATCTGCCCAAAGAAATCAAAGCTAGTATTGATGAATTTTCTGCATACATGCTTAGAGCACATTCTTATCTAACTAAGTCCCTAGAGATGCATGCAGGTAATCTCACATACATAGAAAAATCATGTACTGAGATGCTTTGAACAGAGTTTCTAAGGTCTCTTCCATCACAGATATTCTATGATTCTGTTATTAAAAATTAGTACTAACACAGAATTATAAATATTAATGATGTAAAAACAGAATCAATGAATAGGTTAAAGAGATTTAACCCCTCCATTCCCTGTAATGTCTGCCATCCTCAAATAACCCCAAATAACCACACAATTTAAGAAAAAGCAGTGATCTCTCTGCACGTTAAACATGTATGGCCCCTGGCTTCATGCTCAGAGCACATTGCTGCTTTGGGAGTATCTGCATGTACAATTTATGTTGAGCCTTCTGAATAAGCTTATGGGACTCTATTCAATAAGTCTGTCTGTGTTATTAGGATTGTGCAATTTATTCATGTGGTTTAAAGCATTTTTTTTTAAAGATACCAATAACCCTTGGAAAAGGTATACTTTGAGGCAGATTACTCATTTATATTTCAGCATATGATATTTTTAAGAGTGCTTGATACCTAATAGGATCTCAATAACCATTTGGAGGATGAATAAATTGATGGGTTGAATATTTTCTATGGAATAGATGTAGGCTCCTTGCTGTAAGAGAAATCTGGTCTGAGATTATCTTAAATTATATCCAAAAAGATGCTTAGAAAAGTGGCCTGCAACAACAGAGGGACATAGAGGGATTAAACACACATTAAAGATGAGGAAGGAGCATTAGCCATTAATATGAAAAATCCATTTTCCATATTAAGGGCACTGTAGCCTAGAACTGTCCAGCTTTGTATGTGTGGGTGATTTTAGAAGAACCCACAAAAGAATTCACCTTTTAAACATTTGACAAACCTGAGGAGGACCAAAACCAGCTCACAAGTGTATCAGTCAAGTAAGGTCTTTTTGAACCTCCTGTCTTTCAGATTTTCCAGTTAAAGATGGGGGTAGATGGGTAGAACCACAAAGTATTGGGTTGGTCAAAAAGTTTGTTCAGATTTTTCCATAAGACGCTATAGAAAATCTGAACGAACCTTTTAACTAACCCGATAACAAAAGAGAAGCCCATTGGTTCTTCTCCAACTCCATGTTTCTCTCCTACAGTCTTCATCTATGGGGAGGGAGTATCTTTGGCTTTAAATCAGGTTAGACTTTTGATTTATTAGTGGCATAAAACATTTTTTTGTGGTTTAAAGTGACTCTAGAACTTCTTATTACTTAAGAGTACCCAGAAAAAGTAATGTGGACTGCCCAAATTTTCATCTGGAGACAGTTGAAATATTAACCTAACAGAATAAATTTGAAGAGACAGTGGGAGATAAAAAGTGAAGTTGTTTACAATTCTGTCCCATGAGTCATGCTTGTTACGTGTTTCTCCTTCACAGCTCTGCCTTGATTCATATGATATCAATTCTCATGTCAAACTGAAAATATTTCTGTAGCAAGTCAAGCACATCTTCTGTTGGTGCTGAAATTTCACATAAACTTTATTTTTAAATGTGCTTGGAATTATTAAAATGGATTAATTTTTTTCAGTCTTTAAAAAGAGAGCCTGTCAAGAAAGTCTTTGCTCAGGGATTTACTCAGGATTGTAGTAAATCCAATTCCTGTGAGTAGGACAGTCCACAAGTAGCAGGCTCACAGCTCACTTTCTAAAATCTCTCATAGTCACATGGAGAATATCTCAAGCTGATTCAATCTGTGGCAATTACCAGTGCTAAAGGCACTAAGGGAACTGCTTTTATTGGGTTTAGTTACATTTTTAAAAAATTTTAATTTTTATTGGGCTATAGTTGCAGTGTTGTTTCAATATTGTGTTAGTTTCTGCTGTACAGCAAAGTGAATTGGCTGTATGCTTACATATGCCCCTCTTTTTTGGATTTTCTTCCCATTTGAGTCACCACAGAGTACTGAGTAGAGTTTCCACTGCTTTTAATGAGCTATATTAATTTTTTTTTGAGCTATATCAAGTAATAGACAAAATTGAGACTTCCCTGAGAAAAATGAGAATTACAGTCTCTTGAAGTTAATTGTTCTCTTTAAATTTAGGGCCACACAACTTTACATTTGTCTGTAACAGAGATACAATTTGTCTTTAACAATTGTCAGTTCTGACAAAATGGCCTCTTCTTGTGGGAATGGCTTCCCAAAGTGTCTTGGTCTACTGAGACCCGCAGCCTTGTAAAGTGGAAGATAAGGGCTGTCCTGAGTTTCTTTCTTTCTCCAAACAGAAGCCAGGCATGGTACTCTGCACACAATAGGTGTCACAGAATGTTATTGACAGAACCTCCGGTCTAGGTGCTTCAGTCATTTGGCATGCATATTACTGCCCATTGTTCATACTTGAAACACAAACAGCATTAATGCTAACATTCTGTGGTTTCTGAATTCCTTTCACAGCTCTCTCCTCATTTCGACTAATTACTATAATAGGCAGAGCACCCCTTCCATTTTGACAGTTAAGATGGAGGAAATTGAAAATTCAAAAAGACCATAAAGGACAGAGTCTTTTTAAAAAGAATCCATTAGTCAGTTAAAAGTTATCTCAAATTCTCAGCATTCAAAGTCTCTAACTTATAATTTCCTGTTTTGTTAAAGTATAAATGAGGTGGCTCTTTTTTTTCCCTCCTGAAGATCACAAAAACCATTTCACTTTGTAGATGATTCGCCTACCTTTCTGTGTAAGTATACTTAAAATTTTGTATAGGTGTGAGTAAGAATAGGTAATCTTCCCCTTTGTTATTTCTGGAAGTGAATTTTCTCCGTTCGTCCTTTGAGAGGATGAATGGAGGGCGTATGAAGAGCTGGTAAGTGGGGCTGTTTATCTGTCTCCTGGAAGATTAATAACGCACTAAGCAATTCTCACAGTTATTACATTTATGAGCAGGAAGAGCCTTAGGCAAAACCGAGAAAGATGTCTTTGCTACCAACATATCTTTGTTTTATTTATCTCCTTTGTTACTCTCCTTTCCAAACTTCTAGAACTTAGTGCCCAGCCTTTCTGCCACCCCTTAGATGCCCAAGCCCCAGCCTACCTTTTGGCATATGCTTCAGTATTCCTTTGATAGAAATTTTGTACCTGAATTTTCTTGACTCTTCACTTAGTTCTAACTGGCTCTCGTGTATCCCATCCTCTCACATGTTGTTTGATAACTGGCTAACAAATTCAATCAACTCCTCCATTCAGGGTAGTGATAACCAATTATAATTCAATGTGTTAACAGAAGAGTTGTGTCATATGCCCAGTTAAGTAAGTCGAGCTTGAGCACAGGGTTTGGGTATTAAGGAACAGAAGAGAAAGAATGAGTTATCATGTATTCCCTACTGGAGTAGTCAGCCCAAGCTGCTGTAACAAAGTACCATAGACTGGTTCAAGCAACAGACATTTGCTTGTAGTTATAGTTGTGGAAATTGGAAGTCTGAGATTAGAGTAACAGCATGGTCCAGTTCTGCTGAGAATTGTCTTTTTAGATTGCTGATGCCTACTGTTTGTGTCCTTATCTAGCTTATAGAGAGGTTTCTCTCTTCCTTGTTTTATAAGGCCATGAATCCTATTTAATGAGAACTCTATCCTTATAACCTTCAGTTCAGTTCAGTTCAGTTGCTCAGTCATGTCTGACTCTTTGCGACCCCATAAATTGCAGAACGCCAGGCCTCCCTGTCCATCACCAACTCCCAGAGTTCACTCAAACTCATGTCCATTGAGTCCGTGATGCCATCCAGCCATCTCATCCTCTGTCGTCCCCTTCTCCTCCTGCCCCCAATCCCTCCCAGCATCAGAGTCTTTTCCAATGAGTCAACTCTTCACATGAGGTGGCCAAGTATTGGAGTTTCAGCTTTAGCATCATTCCTTCCAAAGAACACCCAGGACTGATCTCCTTTAGAATGGACTGGTTGGATCTCCTTGCAGTCCAAGGGACTCTCAAGAGTCTTCTCCAACACCACAGTTCAAAAGCATTAATTCTTCAGCGCTCAGCCTTCTTCACAGTCCAACTCTCACATCCATACATGACCACTGGAAAAACCATAGCCTTGACTAGATGGACCTTTGTTGGCAAAGTAATGTCTCTGCTTTTCAATATGCTATCTAGGTTGGTCATAACTTTCCTTCCAAGGAGTAAGCATCTTTTAATTTCATGGCTGCAATCACCATCTGCAGTGATTTTGGACCCCCCAAAAATAAAGTCTGACACTGTTTCCCCATCTATTTCCCATGAAGTGATGGGACCAGATGCCATGATCTTCATTTTCTGAATGTTGAGCTTTAAGCCAACTTTTTCACTCTCCTCTTTCACTTTCATCAAGAGGCTTTTTAGTTCCTCTTCACTTTCTGCCATAAGGGTGGTGTCATCTGCATATCTGAGGTTATTGATATTTCTCCCGGCAATCTTGATTCCAGCTGTGCTTCTTCCAGCCTAGCGTTTCTCATGATGTACTCTGCATAGAAGTTAAATAAGCAGGGTGACAATATACAGCCTTGACGTACTCGTTTTCCTATTTGGAACCAGTCTGTTGTTCCATGTCCAGTTCTAACTGTTGCTTCCTGACCTGCATATACGCCAAAGGCCCTATTTCTAAATACAGTCACACTGGATTAGAGCTTCAACATATGAAATGCAGTGGGACACTCACAATTCAGTCTATAGCATTCATTCTACTCCATCTTTGGATGATTGGGAATGAACAAGACAGTATATATTTATATATGTTTCTCCTTTGTAAGTCTCAATTTCTGTTTTCAGTATATGAATGCTTTGTTGAGCTAAATTTTATTCTAAAATTTAAATATATGTAAATTTCCTTCAGTATGCACAAATACTTCATCTGATGCTCAGTTGAAGATATTGCTCTCTGTTCCAAAGATATTGGGAAAGGAAAAAAACAAATTATGCTTGATTTGCTGAGAAATAGCATATGTGCTTCATGGGTGACTTAAGGGAGTTTTAAGGGTAATTTCGTCTATGTGTGATTTTTTACCTTAGGAATTACCTTTAGAACTGAACAGGACTTCATTATTAATTTGATTTTAACAGTTATGCTATTTGATTTGAATAGCATAACTTAAGGTCATGAGTAGCCTGGTATTTGAAAGGATATATTTGAGTAAGGGGACCTAGGGATATTTTTAAAACATGCATAGGTGGTGTCCTTCTCTGACCATAGATAATTATAAAAACTCAAAGTTTTGCAAATGACATTGTATATAAAATGCTTTTAAAACCCTCACATAAAACATAACATGAAATAAAGTACTAACTCCAAGTGACTTTTTATTAATTAATCCAGGAATATATTTATTAATGTGACTCAGGAATAATCAATAACATCTATATGATGGGACAGATGTTTTCAGATGTCCTTCATGGAAACTTCCTCTCGTGTTAAAACCTGAGTTTAGAAATATTTTCTAGGTAGGAGGCAGTTGCAGGACAATAATTTATTGAACACCCCTTATTGGGATATATTTGAGGGCTGACTAAATGCCAGCACTGTTCTAGGTTCTAGGGAGCACACGAGAACATGACTGACAAGCTTTTGTCCTGCAGGAACTCACACCGAGTGGGGGGCAGAAAGGCAATAAACAAATACAATAAATATGGCTGCTGCTGCTGCTGCTGCTAAGTCGCTTCAGTCGTGTCCGATTCTGTGCGATCCCATAGGCGGCAGCCCACTAGGCTCCTCTGTCCCTGAGATTCTCCAGGCAAGAATACTGGAGTGGGTTGCCATTTCCTTCTTCAATGCATGAAAGTGAAAAGTGAAAGTGAAGTCGCTCAGTCGTGCCCTACTCTTAGCAACCCCATGGACTGCAGCCTACCAGGCTCCTCTGTCCATGGGATTTTCCAGGGAAGAGTACTGGAGTGGGTTGCCATTGCCTTCTCCGAATAAATATGGCACTGCTGCTGCTGCTAAGTCACATCAGTCATGTCTGACTCTGTGCGACCCCATAGATGGCAGCCCACCAGGCTCCCCTGTCCCTGGGATTCTCCAGGCAAGAACACTGGAGTGGGTTGCCATTTCCTTCTCCAATGCATGAAAGTGCGAAGTGAAAGTGAAGTCGCTCAGTCGTGTCTGACTCTTAGCAAACCCAGGGACTGCAGCCTACCAGACTCCTCCGTCCATGGGATTTTCCAGGCAAGAGTACTGGAGTGGGGTGCCATTGCCTTAGATGACAATAATTGGGCTGATGAGACAGAGTACCTGGATTGCTGCTTCAGACTGAGTGGTTAAAGAAAAGCATTCAGCTTGAAGGCAAACCATGTATGACAAAGAGTCAGTCATGCAAAGAAAACAAAGCTACTGAAGGGCACAGCTAGGATGAAGGCCTACGGTTTGAATGAACTGCTATGTTTGCTGACCAGGGACAAAGCAGCATGTCCACCTCCAGCAATATGGAAAAGAGGGAGGGTGGCTAGAGTGTGATCTTCCTTAAATAGGTGTGCAGGAATATGTTTAGTAATAAACTAGAAATGGCACTAACTTGCACTATTCAACAAAAGTTGAAAGACTCTGAATTGTATCTTAGTCAGAGAAAAAAAATAATGTATATTAATATATGTATATATAGAGGACTTCCCTGGTGGCTCAGTGGTAAAGAATCTGCTTGCAATGCAGGAGCCACAGAAGATGTGGGTTTGATCTTTGGGTTGGGAAGATCCCCTGGAGGAGAGCATGGCAACCTACTCCAGTGTTTTTTCCTGGAGAATCCCGCGGACAGAGGAGCCAGGAGCACTACAGTCCATTGGGTGGCAAAGAGTCGAACATGACTGAAACACGCACACACACACGTATATATGTGGAATCTAGAAAAATGGTACTGATGAACCGATTTGCAGGGCAGGAATAGAGAGACACAGATGTAGAGAACAGACATGTGGACACAGTGGGCAGAAGGGGAGGGTGGGATGAATTCAGAGAGTAGCACTGACATACATACACTGTCATGTGTAAAACAGAGAGCTAGTGGGAAGCTGCTCATAGCACAAGGAGCTCAGCTCGGTGCTCTGTGATGACTAGAAGGTTAAGTGGGAGCGTGGGAGGGAGGTTCCAGAGGAAGGGGACATATGTATACATATGCCTGATTCACATTGCAGTACATCAGAAAATAACACAACGTGGTAAAATAATTATAATAATAAAATTTTAAAAATGTATAAAAAATGTGTCTCTGAGCTGGTTCAAGGGGATTTAGAATTTGCTGAAGTTAATAAAACAAAGTGCCCTGATAAAACAAAGTGACCAGTTTGAGATAGACAGACCTGGGGACTGAGAAAATGAGGAGAAAAAGAAATGATCAATAGAAGCACAGAATTAGAAGAGTTAGGGTTAGGATAAGACTTTTCCAGTAGCAACATGCCCCACATGTTGATCTGACTGGCAGCTTACTCCAGTGTGCTGTACCATTATTAACATTTATTATGTGTTATAGCAGTGGAAACACAGGATATAGGACTAAGGATCTCAGCAATAGTTTAGTGATACTTCACTCTAACACTATCATCACACTACTTATTACCTGTAATGTGGAAATGCTCTGTGCATCTTTATCTATACATACATGCAATGCATATGTAATGCATTATATGTAGCATATATTTATATATTATACATGTGCATTGTATATAGAGTAAGTATTTGGTCATTCTCAACTAAACCATATGTTTACTGTCATTATTTACTGTGGTGCTAGAGAATACTCTTGAGAGTCTTTTGGACAGCAAGGTGATAAAACCAGTCAATCCTACAAGAAATCAACCCTGAATATTCATTGGAAGGATTTATGCTGATGCTAAAGCTCCAATACTTTGGCCACCTGATGGGAAGAGCCGACTCATTAGAAAAGATCCTGATGCTGGGAAAGATTGAAGACAAAAGGAGAAGGGAGCAACAGTGGATGAGATGGTTAGATAGCATTAATGATTCAATGAACATGAGATTGAGCAAACTCCGGGAGATGGCGAAGCCTGGCATCCTGCAGTTCATGGGATCACAAAGATTGGACATGACTGAGTGACTGAACAAAAGTAAGTTCAGAAAACTCCTCAGAAGCTGCAAATGATGAATACCTGTATTGGTTGGACCCACACAAGAAAATAAAAACAAAAACCAAAACAATGAAAAGTCCATTGTCTTTATACAGCACCTTAGTTTAGAGATGACATTCACTTTGCAAACATTACTTCATATAGTCTCATTTTGAAAAGGTGGATTTGGAGGTGCAGATGTGCTTATTTTCAAAGATGACTATCAACAGAGTACCCTCTGCGTGTTTCTTACTTGAAAATCCTGAGAGAATTTGCTTGGCCAGTGCATATGCTTCCTTGTGTCTGATCATCCTCCAGATTTGGTCAGCTCAGACTCAGGAATGGGAGAGGAGTAGAAACATGACTGAGAGTGTGGGCTGTAGCTATTCCTAGGAAAGGGGAGTGAGCAGTTACTGCAAAACATAACCAACCCTCTTACCAGCAAGGCGAGGTGTGGAAATATTTTCCAGCTAGTCAGCTAAAATAAATAAAACATGTACTTTAAGAAGTAGACTTTGCAGAAGTGAGTTTTTAATTACCAGAGTTATTATTAAAAACTTCCATAACCAAGACTATGTTCCATCATTTTTTTAATCCTCTTTTGCATGGAAGGATGAAGATATGTATTCTTGAACATTTCAAATAAATTAAAGCAAGTTCCCAAAATAGAGAGTGTGTGGGCAATTTTGTTGGTATTGTTTTACTCCTTGTTCAAACTCTGGCATTCACACCATCCACACACTTATGTCTGTGGACAGGAACAGTAAGGAACAACGAGATGGGTTTCAGTGGCTTCTACAAACAGACAGAGCTGCACCTGCCTGTTCTGAGGATACTGTTGTCACGTGAGACCCTCTCCCAGGTATATTTATAGTTCATCCCACTGCTAATGTGGCGTAAAATGGAAGAGTTCTAAAAATACGCTAGGAGATGAAGTTTCAGAGAAAAGAAATTTAAATGGATCTGGCTGTGTTTATTTTATTCCTTATACTAGCCAAATAATATCAGAAATGGAGGAAAGGGATGACTAGGGTAGATAAACTTTAAGATTTTAGGTTGAAAGAGGGCTGAATTTTTAAAAGGGAAAAATTAGTAAAGAGTGAATGAAAAGTGGTAAGCAATAGAAAAACTTACTCTGATGTTTTTATTAAGTTCCAACGAAACAGCAAGAGGTTGACTTTTTGTTTTCTGTATATCCAGCTGGGGGGTTGACAGGTAGCTTTATGAAAGACCCCCAGGGAGGCACGTATAATCAGGAAAGTCAGGCACAGTGTGGCCAGACTGATGGCTTTTGAGCTTTAAAGGGCCCGTCTTGACAAGCTCACTACTCCAGGCCTGTCAAGTGGACCTGAACTTGCTCGGGTACTCCTTCCCAGAGGAGGTCATCTTACAATGTAGAACAAAACATCTAAAAGCATAGACTTTGAGCCCTGGCAAATGAGAGAGTCATCTCTGATCATTCTTAGAATTGTGTATCTTTGGACAAATTATTGTTTTATATCTGAGTTTTCTTTCCCAAGCAGTGAAAATAAAATTACCTTACTTGCAGAGTTCTTAGGAAGAGTAAATGAGGAAATATGTGTTATATACTGAGTAGTACTTGATAGAAGTTTAAAAAAAACCAAACAAGGTCTATCACTATTACCTACTTGAATCCCTTTTAGTTGACCAGTCATCCATATTTACACTGAAAGTCTTGGACTCCCTGGGTTTTAGCATGGAAAGTCTCAGGTGCCTGAAACTGTTCAGTCCTGGACAAACTGGGATGGTGATGATGCTAGTCTCTCACCCTTTAGGGTAAAAGACTCTTTAATCAAAACTTCTTGATTCCAATATGTATTTCTAGGGGTTTTTATTCTCTTTGTGTTTCACAGCTATGTGTATTTATTTAACAGACCCTTACATAGTACTTAGTATGTACCATTCACTGAAGCTTTTTCAAATGTTTACTTATCTTCTGCTGCTAAGTCGCTTCAGTCGTGTCTGACTCTGTGCGACCCCATAGATGGCAGCCCACCAGGCTCCCCTGTCCCTGGGATTCTCCAGGCAAGAACACTGGAGTGGGTTGCCATTTCCTTCTCCAATGCATGAAAGTGAAAAGCGAAAGTGAAGTTGCTCAGTTGTGTCTGACTCTTAGCGACCCCATGGACTGCAGCCCACCAGGCTCCTCCGTCCATGGGATTTTCCAGGCAAGAGTACTGGAGTGGGTTGCCATTACTTATCTAATCATCCTAAAAACACTCTGAGACAGGTCCTATCATTATCCTTGTTTACGGACAAGGAAACCAAGGCAGAGAGAGGTAAGTAAGTTGCAGAAGGCCACAGATGAGTCTGGATTCAAATTTTCAAATTCTGTTTCCAGAGTGTACACTATTTATTACTATCTTTATGTTAACTGTGTGTGGTATATGTATTCTAATAAGTAGTACCCAGAATTAAGATGAGAATTCCATTTTAAGCTCTGTCACTGATTTGAAACTTGGCTTCTCTCTGTACGTCTAAGTTTGTTGAGCTGTAACCTGAGACACGTACTTATATACAAGGTGGTTAAGGGCTATGAGTATCATGGGAGAAAGGATACCATAAAAGGCAGGATAATAATATTGCCACATGACATCCAAGGCCAAATTTTCCAGTGTGAATCTTTGGGATTCCTGTGCTCTTTTTTTTTTCCTTTCTGTTACCAATATGTTGTATCACATATGAAAGATAATTCTCTTTAGAATGATAGAAAATGCTGAACATTTAATCAAATCAGACATTTTGACTGTCATGGATTCAGGTGGTCACAAAATTGTCAGATTAGCCTAAATTCTAGACATTATCTTTCCTGTATTTTGAATTAAGTAATTCTTTTTAATAAATATCTATCTTCTTTGCCTCTGCCCTGACACTCTCCACCCCAAGTACTCATTCGCATAGCTTTGTCAGTTACTTGACAAAGTGGCTCTGCTATAAACTTTGATTAAGAGTTAATGGTTTTGCCAGCATAGCCTAAATATGATTAGTTGTGCAGATGAGTTGAGGCATATGGATGAAGCCTCCTCACTCTTCTCTGCATATCCAATTTATCACTTTTCCTGGAAATAGTTGAGGATATGAAAATCTTTGGTCTGTCCCCTTTTTACAGATTTATTTAGAATTCACAAATGTTTTATTCCAAATGCTTTTTCCTTGAAGTCACAAAATTAAATTCAACAGAAGGCACATGATCTTCATTTCATGTTATTTCATATATTTTTCATTTCATCTTATTTTGTATGATTTGGCAGCCAATGTGAGATTTCTGAAGGGTAAAGTACTATTTTGGACATTTTCTGAAATGAAATGGTGGTGTTTCAGGATTATTCTAGAGCCATTTCACACAACACATTCTGTTAGTCCCTAGATAAAAGCGAGAATTTGCTTCTCACAGACATGAAACCAAGAAAGTCTTCATGACATTCTTTTATATTCATTTCAGGAATTTTTGAGCACCTAATATATGCATGCATGATGCTACATTTCAGAAGATGAGGTCCCTGATTTCAAGAAGTGTCCAGAAGGGCTACAAAGTAGAATACAAAAAAGTTTACAATGGAAGTGCAAAAGGCTGTTGAGAGGCAAAAAAAGAAAGGACTCTTTAGGATGGGATGGAAAGAAGGGATGGAAAGATAGGGAGAGACGTCTTAGAAGAGGTGACATAAGAACACATCCTTGAGAGACAACTAGGATATGAACAGATAGAGATGGGTAGGAAGGACAGTTCATGCTGAGAGAACAACAAAAGTAAAGCCACATTAGAAAATTGACAAAGTGCAAAGGGTCAAGTCTTCTGAGAGCATGGTCAGTCCCCATATGTGTTAGGCACAGGAGGATATGAGCGCTGCGCTGAAACAGATGGGAAGACATTCAATAATAACTACAGAAGTTCTTGGGATGCTTTTAGTGTGGACTTTGTAGGCAAAAGGAGCAATTGCTTAACTGACTAATGTATGTGAACTTATTGTATACATCACAGGACATAGAGCAGTTAATAGTTGGCTGTAATTATTGTCATTCTTCATTTTGGAGGTTTCTAGTAAATAGGAGTGATGAGATCATGCTTAGAAGAGATTATTGACTATTCATTTGCTTGAATCTACAATTTCTCTTTCTTTTCCCATCAGCTCTTAAGAGCAACAGAGAGGGAAAGTCCACAGAGAGGACATCAGATCTGGCATTTGATGATGTGGCAATCCTATTATCAACTTCCTCAAAAAGATTTGTTATGCCAGTTTTGAAGTGAACAATCACCCAGTTGAGAGCTAGTTATCATTGAAGGGCTTCCCTGGTGGCTTGGAGGGTAAAGCATCCGCCCGCAATGCGGGAGACCCAGGTTCAATCCCTGAGTCGGGAAGATCCCCTGGAGAAGGAAATGGCAACCCACTCCAGTACTCTTGCCTGGAAAATCCCATGAACGGAGGAGCCTGGGAGGCTGCAGTCCATGGGGTCGCAAAGAGTCAGACACGACTGAGTGACTTCACTTTCACTATCATTGAAGGAAATAACAATGATAAATAACATTATAGCTAACATTTTTAAAGTGCGTAGTGTGAGTCAAGCCCAATTCTTGGTGCTTCATCCATGTTATTACATGTCCAACCTCCACAAGAACCCTATAAAATAACTGGCCTAGGAGGTTGAATTGTTAGAAACCTCATGAACAAGACAGACCTTTAGAGAAAGGTAGGATTCCAAAAGTTGCCTACAAAGAAAAACAGGACGTCTAATAGAAAGAATGTGAGCAAAAATAGGTATTTAAATGTATTTCTGTTAAAGGTAAAGAAACCAAAGGTGAGAGAGACTAATAATTCACACAGCTGTTAAGTATTAGAGCTTGGATTCTAATACTTGAGAAGGTCTAATACATTGAGCAGATCTAACTTTGAGGTCTGTATCCTAGGACTTGAATCCAGGTTTTAAGGCTCCAGAATCCATGCTGTTAATCCTTATTTTACAGTGCTATCAGTTCAGTTCAGTTCAGTAGCTCAGTCGAGTCCAACTCTTTCCTATGAATCACAGCATGCCAGGCCTCCCTGTCCATCACCAACTCCCGGAGTTCACCCAAACTCATGTCCATTGAGTCAGTGATGCCATCCAGCCATCTCATCTTCTGTCGTCCCCTTCTCCTCCTGCCCCCAATCCCTCCCAGCATCAGGGTCTTTTCCAATGAGTCAACTCTTCACATGAGGTGGCCAAAGTAGTGGAGTTTCAGCTTTAGCATCAGTCCTTCCAATGAATTACAGTGCTATACATTCATACATAAAATGACTGTCTTTTTTTATGAAATACAGTAATCACCAAGTACCTGCAGGGGCTTGGTTCCAAGACCCACTGAGGATGCTGAAATCTACAGATGGTCAAATCCCTTATATGTGTAATGTGATGTAGTATAGTTAGCTCTCCATATCCACAATTTATACTCCATGGATTCAACCAACCATGGATCCATTTTCCAGTGGTGAGGGATATGAGGAAATACAAGGCCAACTCTGTGTTAACAATGAGAAACCGGCTTTCAGGGAACTTTTAGCCTACCTAGGGAAGACAGAAATCCCAGAATCATGTCTACATTTTGCATTATTTTTAAAATTGTATTTCTTTTTTAATTGAAGGATAATTGCTTAAAGAATTTTGTTGCTTTCTGTCAAACCTCAACACGAATCAGCCATAGGTATACATATATCCCATGCCTTTTCAATCTCCCTCCAAGTTCCCACCCCATCACACCCCTCTAGGTTGATACAGAGCCCCTGTTTGAATTTCCTGAGCCATACAGCAAATTCCTGTTGGCTATCTATTTTACATATGTAATGTAAGTTTCCAACACATTTCACCCTCTCCTCCCCTGTCCCCATGTCCATAAGTCTATTCTCTATGTCTATTTCTCCACTGTTGCCCTGTAAATAAATTCTTCAGTGCCATTTATCTAGATTATATATATATATATATATATATATATATATGTTAGAATACAATATTTATCTTTTTCTTTCTGACTTACTTCACTCTGTATAATAGGCTCTAGGTTCATCCAGCTCATTAGAACTGACTCAAATGTGTTCCTATTTATGGCTATATGTACAATATGTATAGTACTATATGTACAGTAACAATATATACCACAACTTCGTTAACCATTTGGACATCTAGGTTGCTTCCATGTTCTAGCTATTGTAAATAGAGCTGCAGTGAACACCAGGATATATGTGTCTTTTTCAACCCTGGTTTCCTCAGGGTATATGCCTAGGAATGGGATTGCTGGATCATATGGTGGTTTTATTTCTAGTTTTTAAAGGAATCTCCATACCCTCATCCATAGTGGCTGTATCAGTTTACATTCCCAGCAACAGTGCAAAAGCATTTCATTTCTCCACACCCTCTCTAGCATTTATTGTTTGCAGACTTTTTGATGATGGCCATTCTGACTGGTGTGAAGTGATATTGTCATTTTGATTTGCATTTCTAAAATAATGAGTGATGTTGAGCATCTTTTCATGTTTCTTAGCCATCTGTATGTCTTTTTTGGAGAAATGTCTCTTTAGGTGTTTTTCCCACTTTTTGATTGGGTTGTTTGTTTTTCTGGTGTTGAGTTGGATGAGCTGCTTGTATATTTTGAAAATTAATTTTTGTCAGTTGTTTCATTTACTATTATTTTCTCCTATTCTGAGGGTTGTCTTTCACCTTGCTTATAGTTTCCTTTGCTGTGAAAAAGCTTTTAAGTTTAATCAGGTCCCACTTGTTTACTTTTGTTTTTATTTCCATTACTCTAGGAAGTGGGTCATTGAGGATCTCGCTTTGATTTATGTCATTGAGTGTTCTGCCTATGTTTTCCTCTAAGAGTTTTATATTTTCTGATCTTACATTTAGGTCTTTAATCCATTTTGAGTTTATCTTTGTGTATGGTGTTAGGAAGTGTTCTAATTTCATTCTTTTACATGTAGCTGTCCAGTTTTCCCAGTACCAGTTATTGAAGAGGCTGTTTTTGCCCCACTGTATGTTCTTGCCTCCTTTGTCAAAAATAAGGTACCCACAGGTGCCTGGGTTTATTTCTGGGCTTTCTATCTTGTTCCATTGATCTATATTTCTGTTTTTGTGCCAGTACCATACTGTCTTGATGACTGTAGCTTTGTAGTATAATCTGAAGTAAGGAAGGTTGATTTCTCCAGCTCCATTCTTCTTTCTCAAGACTGCTTTGGCTATTTGGGGTCTTTTGTGTTTCCATATGAATTGTGAAATTTTTTGTTCTAGTTCTGTGAAAACTGCCATTGGTAATTTGATAGGGATCACATTGAATCTGTAGATTGTGTTTGGTAGTATAATCATTTTCACAATATTGATTCTTCCTACCCAGGAACATGGAATATCTCTCCATCTGTTTATGTCATCTTTGATTTCTTTCATCAGTGTCTTATAATTTTCTGTGTACAGTTGTTTTGGCTCCTTAGGTAAGTTTATTCCTAGATATTTAATTCTTTTTGTTGCAATGGTGAATGGGATTGATTCCTTAATTTCTATTTCTGATTTTCCATTGTTAGTATATAGAAATGCACGTATGTCTGTGTATTGATTTTGTATCCTGCAACCTTGCTAAATTCACTGATTAGCTCTAGCAATGTTCTGATACTATCTTTAGGGTTTTCTATGTACAATATCATGGCATCTGCAAACAAGGAGAGCTTTACTTCTTTCAGATCTGGGTTCCTTTTATTTATTTTACTTCTCTGATTGATGTATCTAGGACTTCCAGAACTATGTCAAATAATAGTGGTGAAAGTGGATACCCTTGTCTTGTTCCTGATCTTAGGGTGAATGTTTTCAGTTTTTCACTTGAGAATAATGTTTGCTTAGGGCTTATCATATGTGGCCTTTACTATGTTGAGGTAGGTTCCTTCTATGCCCATTTTTTAAAGAGTTTTATTCATAAATGGGTGCTGCATTTTGTCAAAGGCTTTTTATGCGTCTATTGAGATTATCATATGGTTTTTTTCTTCACTTTGTTAATATGGTGTATCACATTGATCGATTTGCATATACTGAAGAATCCTTGCATTCCTGGAAAAAACCAAACTTGATCATGGTGTATAAGCTTTTTGATGTGTTGCTGAATTCTGTTAGCTAAAATTTTGTTGAGGATTTTTGCATCTATGTTCATCAGTGATAACAGCCTGTAGTTTTCTTTTTTGTGTTGTCTTTGTCTGGTTTTGGTATTAGGATGATGGTGGCCTTGTAGAATGAGTTTGGTAGTGTTCCTTCCTCTGCAATTTTTGGAAAGAGTTTTAGAGGGGTAGGCATTAGCTCTTCTCTAAATGTTTGATAGAATTCTCCTGTGAAGCCATCTGGTCCTGGGCTTTTGTTTTTTTTGTGAGATTTTTGATCACAGCTTCAATTTCAGTGCTTGTAATTGGGTCATTCATAATTTCAATTTCTTCCTGGTTCAGTCTTGGAAGATTGAGCTTTTCTAAGAATCTGTCCATTTCTTCCAGGTTATCCATTTTATTGCCATATAGTTGTTCATAATATACTCTTATGATCCTTTGTATTTCTGCATTGTCTGTTGTAACTGCTCCTTTTTCATTTCTAATTTTGTTGATTTGATTCTTCTCTCTTTTTTTTGATGAGTCTGGCTAAAGCCTTGTCAATTGTATTTATGTTCTCAAAGAACCAGCTTTTAGTTTTATTAATCTTTACTATTGTTTCTTTCATTTCTTCTTCATTTATTTCTGCTTGGATATTTATGATTTCTTTCCTTCTACTAATTTTGGGTTTTCATTTGATCTTCTGTTTCCAGTTGTTTTAGATGTAAAGTTAGGTCATCTATTCAATGTTTTTCTTGTTTCTTGAGGTAGGATTGTGTTGCTACAAACTTAACACTTAGCACTGCTTTTGCTGCATCCAATAGGTTTTGAGTTGTCCTGTTTTCACTGTCATTTGTTTCTAGAAATTTTTTGATTTCCCTTTTGATTTCTTCAGTAATCTGTTGGTTATTTAGAAACATGTTTAAACTCCATGTGTTTGTGTTTCGTACAGTTTTTTTCTTGTAACTGAAATCTAGTCTCATAGCATTGTAGTTGGAGAACATGCTTGATACCATTTCAATTTTCTTAAATTTAGTGAGGTTTGATTTGTGACCCAAGATGTGGCTATCCTGGAGAATGTTCCATGTGCACTTGAGAAGAAGGTGCATTCTTCTGCGTTTGGATGGAATGTCCTGAAGATATCAATGAGATCCATCTCATCTAATGTATCCTTTAAGACTTGTGTTTCCTTATTAATTTCCTGTTTTGATGATCTGTCCATTGGTGTGAGTGGGGTGTTAAAGTCTACTACTATTATTGTGTTACTGTCAATTTCTCCTTTTATGCCTGTCTGTTAATGTTTGTCTTATGTATTGAGGTGCTCCTATGTTGGGTGCATAGGTATTTACAATTGTTATGTATTGGATTGATCCCTTGATCATTATGTAGTGTCTTTCCTTATCTTTTGTAGTGTTTTTTATTTTAAGGTCTGTTTCATCTGATATGAGGATTGTTACTCCAGCTTTATTTTGCTTCCCATTTGCATGGAATAAAATTTTCCATCCTCTTACTTTCAGTCTGTATATTTCTTTGGTCTGGAGTGTGTTTCTTGTAGACAGTATATATATGGGTCTTGTTTTTGTATTCATTCAGCCAGTCTGTCATTTGGTTGGCACATTTAATCCATTTACATTTAAAGTAATTATTGATATATATGTTCCTATTGCCATTTTATTAATTGTTTGGGGTTGATTTTGTAGATCTTTTTTCTTCTTTTCTATTCCTTGACTATATAAGCCCCTTTAACATTTATTGTAAAGCTGGTTTGGTGGTAATGAATTCTGTTAACTTTGGCTTGTCTGAAAAACTTTTTATTTCTCCATAAATTTTGAATGAGATCCTTTCTGGGCACAGTAATCTTGGTTGCAGATTATTCTGTTTCAGAACTTTAAATATATCCTGCCATTCCCTTCTGGCCTGCAGAGTTTCTGCTGAACAATCAGCTGTTAAGCGTATGGGGTTTCCCTTGTGTGTTACTTGTTGCTTCTCCCTTGCTGCTTTTAAATTCTTTCTTTGTGTTTAGTCTTTGTTAGTTTGATTAGTATGTGTCTTAGCATGTTTCTCCTTAGGTTTATCCTGTATGAGACTCTTTGTGCCTCTTGGACTTCACTGAATATTTCCTTTTCCATGTTGGGGAAATTTTCAACCTCTTCAAAAATTTTCTCATACCCTTTCTTTTTCTCTTCTTGGACCCCTATAATTCAAATGTTGGTGCATTTGATATTTTCCCAGAGATCTCTGAGACTATCCTCAGTTCTTTGCATGTTTTTTTACTTGATTCTACTCTTCAAAAGTTGTCTCCACCATTTTATCTTCCAGCTCACTGATTAATTCTTCTGCTTCAGATATTCTGCTATTGATTCCTTCTAGAGTATTTTTAATTTCAGTAATTGTGTGTTTGTCTCTGTATGTTTATTTTTTAATTCTTCTAGGTCTTTGTTAATTGATTATTGCATTTTCTCCATTTTGTTTTCAAGGTTTTTGATCATCTTTACTATCATTATTCTGAATTCTTTTTCAGGTAGTTTGCCTGTTTCCTCTTCATTTATTTGGATTTCTGAGTTTCTAGTTTGTTCCTTCATTTGTGTAGTATTTCTCTGCCTTTTCATTATTTTTTTTTTTAACTTATTGTGTTTGAAGTTTCCTTTGCCCTGGCTTCAAGGTTGAATTCTTTCTTCTTTTTGATTTCTGCCCTCCTAAGGTTGGTCCTGGAGAAGGCAATGGCATCCCATTCCAGTACTTTTGCCTGGAAAATCCCATGGACAGAGGAGCTTGGTGGGCTGCAGTCCATGGGGTCGCTAGAGTCGGACACGACTGAGCAACTTCCCTTTCACTTTTCACTTTCATTCATTGGAGAAGGAAATGGCAACCCACTCCAGTGTTCTTGCCTGGAGAATCCCAGGGATGGGGGAGCCTGGTGGGCTGCCGTCTATGGGGTTGCACAGAGTCGGACATGACTGAAGCAACTTAGCAGCAGCAGTAGCAAGGTTGGTCCAGTGGTTTGTGTAAGCTTCATATATGGTGAGATTTGTGCTGAGTTTTTGTTTGCTTGTTTGTTTGTTTTTCCTCTGATGGGCAAGGCTGAATGAGGTGGTATTCCTGTCTGCTGATGATTGGGTTTGTATTTTTGTTTTATTTGTTGTTTAGATGAGGTATCCTGCACAAGGTGCTACTGGTGGTTGGGTGATGCAGGATCTTATATTCAAGTAGTATCCTTTGTGTGAATTCTCACTATTTGATACTCTCCAGGGTTAGTTCTCTAGTACTCTACAGTCTTGGAGTTCATGCACCCACTCCAAAGGCTCAGGGCTGGATCTCTGGTCAGGAATGAAGATTCCACAAGTGGTTTGTTATGACATTAAGTGAGCTTAAAAGAAATACCCAAAAATGAGAAACCAAAGGTGAACCACTGACAAATGGCAGTTACAAAATGAGGCAAATAAAAATTAAAATAATGGATTATGAACATATACATATATACCCATAAGCATAATCAAAACAGTAGAAGAAAAATAAAGTACAATAGGCTGACCCAGCAAACAAAAGAAATCAAAAATTATATTTACCAGTTAAAAACAAAACTAACTTAATCAGAAACTGGAAAACAAAACTAAAGTGAGGTGCCAAGTGGGGAATAAAGCAATGAAAACAAAAATAACAAATATGTTGAGAGGAAAGGAAAGAAAGAAAAGAAAGAATAGATATGCAAAATTAAATATAAGTAGATGAAGATTTATATACATTAAAGATTAACTACAAGGGGAAAAGAATAGTAGAAAAGGCAAACAAAGGAATAAATGTAGAAAAAATATAATAGGTTTAAAAAATTAAAATTAAAAAAAGGAAGAAGAAAAAAAAAAGGAAAACTTCACAGAACTGCAAAAGCCCAATGTAGAGGCAGAGGTTTATAGCAACAATAAAAAGTGTGACTGAATATACACATATACATATACACCCATAAGCAAAATCAAAACAGTCCAACTAAAATAAAGTACAATAGATTGACTTGGTGAACAGAGGAAACCAAAAATTATATTTATCAGTTAAGAGCAAAACTAACTAAAGCAGAAAGTGTCAAAGAAAACTAAAGCAAGGTGCCAATTGGGGAATAAAACAATGAAAATAAAACTAGCAAATATGTTGAAAGGAAAGGAAAGAAAGAAGAGCAAAGTTAAATAGAGATAGATAAAGAAGATTTAAATACATTAAAGATTAACTGTAAGGGGAAAAAAAGCAGTAGGAAAAGCAAATGAAGGAATAAATGTAGAAAAAATAATGATAGTTTTAAAAAATTAAAACTAATATTAAAAAAAGAGTAATGAGAAAAAAAAGGAAAAAGAAAGGAAGAAAGAAAGAAAACTCCACAGAATTGCAAAAGCCCAACATAGAGGCAGAGGTTTATAAAAACAATTAAAAATGTGACTGAGAGAAAAAAAGAATGCTCAAAACGTAATTAGATTTCATAGTGCCAATAAAATCGACAACTATAACAGAGGGGGGAAAGGGTGGAGGGAGGGAAAAAAATCCAGAAGAATCTACAGAACAAGTCAAAACATAAGAATAATAAATATTTTTCTTGAGTCACTGCTGTTAGAGTTTTTTCTCTCACTGGGTGTCACAGACCTCCTCACCTCCCTAGGATGCCCTCCAACACTGTGCTGGTGTCTGGACCTGCTGTGGCGGCAGCTCAGATTCTAATCTGGTCCTACTCCTGTGTGTTCTTGCCTACAACGTCCATAGCTATCAGAACTAGTGTGTTTTCTTTTGTGGGAGAATATCCTTTTATATATTTCAATGTCCTTATATATATTCCATAAACACAGAGTCTGCCTAGTTGATCAGGTGGATTTAATCTGCAGCTTGTACAGCTGGTGGGAAGGTTTTGGGTTTTCTTCCTTAGCCACACTGCCCCTGGGTTTCAATTGTGGTTTTATTTCCACCTCTGCATGTGGGTCATCTACTGGGGTTTGCTCCTGAGGCTTCTCTGGAGGACTTGAGTCTGCCCCAGTGAGGGCCAGGTGTGGAGGTGGTGCAGCTGCTTGGGTTGTAGGGGTACTGGTAGCAACAGGTACTCAGGGGAGTTGGTGGCTAGGGCGGCAGGAAATATAGTGCTCTAGAAGGTTATGGCAATGAGTATTGGGCAATACGCTGCAGTATTCTTGCCTGGAGAACCCCCTCTCTGACAGAGAAGCCTGGCAGGCCAGAATCTACATGGTCGCAAAGAGTTGGATATGACTGAAGTGACCCTGCGTGCAAGACTATTTTTTGCCTGTGGCAGCTCTGCCCTGGTGAGAGTTGAGTATGAAGGTGGCACAGCTGCTTGGCTTGCAGGGACTCTTGTGGTGCCAAAGATGCAGGGACACAGACTGCCTCCACTGCAGGAGTTATGGCCCTATCAGAGTCTTTTTTCGAGCCTCTTGTAGCTGGAGATCAGAAGGCCTCTTTGCGCAGTCTTTCTCCATAGCTGTGCCCATTCAGGCACTTAGAGGGCTCCCTTGCCTGGGGTCCTTCTCTGTTGTTCGGGTGTCAGGCAAATGGAGGGGCCCCCCTGGCTGGAGTCCTATTCTGTAGATAGGTGTGTCAGGCACTTAAAGGGGCAGCCTGGGTGGGGTCCTACTCTGTAGTTCAGTGCATCAGGCATTTGATAGGCTAGCCTGTCTGTTGTTCAGCTGCCTATGCCTGGTATGTGGGGAGAGAGAGGCTATGGTGATGGCTCCACCCCCTATGCACGACCCAGCAGTATCGCCTTGCTTCCATGGCTGCCCAGCTTTCCTCCACAGTCGTTTCCCACCATAATCTCCTCCTTTACCTCCCTTTGATCCATTTCTCTGCAGTCAACAGCAGCCCTCACCCTGGGATTCCTCCACAATCCCTAAACTCCAGCTCCCAGCCGTTGTGCCTTTCAGGGAACTTGCGTCCCTGTCTGGGGTATGTATGGCTGCAGCAAGGCCTGTCTGATTCTCATTCCATTTAGGCTGCCACAGATCAGCTGTTTTACTCTCAGCCTTAAATGTTTCTCCTCTGACTCAGACAACTGCCCCAGTGTGAGGATCTGACCCCTGCTTCAGTTCCCCCACCCGCCAAGGGCAGGTCCAATCCTACTAACACTTCTGTTTTCCCCCTAGTTCCTTCATCCTACCAAGTTTTGGGTGGCTTTATATATTCTTTCCCACTGGTCAGTTACTCCTGTCTGCTCTCAGCTGGTGTTCTGCATGCACATATGTATCTGAAGGTGTATTCCTGATGTATCCGTAGAGAGAGACGTACTCCACATCCACCTACTCCTCTGCCATCTTGTTCTCTACATTTTTGCATTCTTATCAAATTCAGTGAAAGAAAAGAAAAAGAATATAGCATTCACAGAACACCCAGTGCAGATCATGTATAATGTTTTCTTAATTTTTTTAAATGCCTTGATTGAAATATTACCCACTCATTTAATATGGTTTTTAGTATATAGCCCATGGAATTTTCCAGGTAAGAATACTGAGGGGAGTGCCATTTCCTACTCCAGGGGAATCTTCCTGACCCAAGGATCAAAACTGCATCTCTGTGTCTCCTGCATTGGCAGGTGGATTCTTTACCACTAGGACCCCCTGGGAAGCCCTGAATTTATAGTGTGTATTCGTAGAGTTGTGCAATCATAATCACAATCCAGTTTTAGAATTTTCATCAGCCCTCCATTCCAAATCCTAAACCCATTAGCAATCACTCCCTATCCTACTACGCTGTGCACCACAGGCGACCACTAATTTCTGTATTTATAGATTTCCCTATTCCAGACATTTCAAATAGATAAAATCATGAAATATGTGGTCTTTTGTGACTGGATTCTTTCACCTAGCATAATATTTTCAATGTTTATCCAAGTTGTAACTGGCATGAGTACTTCATTTTATTTTTATTGCTGAATAATATTCCATAGTATGGATATAAATGTATTATTTATTCATTCATCTAATTAATAAATTTGACTTGTTTCTACTTTTTGTTTGATATGAATAATGCTTATATGAACATCTCTGCAAGTTTTTATGTGAACATATATTTACATATCTTAGAGTGGATAGCTTTTTTTTTTTTTCCTTGTCTCATTGCCCTGGCTAGAACCTCCATTAAAATGTAGAATAGAAGTGGGTAGAGAAGTAACTTCATTTTTCTCCTGATCTTAAGGAGGATGCATTCAGTGTTTCACCATTCTGTATAATGTTAGCTGTAGATTTATTTCTTGTAGGTGTCTTTTGTAGATGAGGCTGAGGAACTTTATGTCTATTCCTGGTTGGTTGTGTAATTTTTATTTTTTTCATTAATTATGAAACAGTATTGAATTTTGAAAAAAAATTTTTTCTTCATCTATTAGATCTCTTGCACTTTATTATACTATGGCTTTTGTACTTTATTATATTGATATGTGTGTTATATTAATTGATTTTTGAATATTAAATTAACCTTGGATTCTTGCAATCGTTCCATTTGGTATAGTGTATAATCATATCTTTATGTGTTAGATTTGGCTTGATAATAATATCTTGAGGATTTTTGCATTCATGTCCCTGATGGTCTGTAGTTTTATATTCTTTGGGTGATTATCTTAGTCTGTTGGGTTATCATAACAAAATACCACAGACTATGTGGCTTAAATAGAAATTTATTTTTCAGAGTTCTATAGGTTGAGAAGTCCAAAATCAAGCTGACTGATTCAATTACTGATGAGAGCTGTCTTCCTGGCTTGCAGATTACCACTTTGTCTTCACATGGCCTTTCCTCTGAGTGTGTGGAGGGGAGAGAAAGGAGAATGGAGGGGGAGAGAGAGAGACTTCATTTAACCTTAATTACCTCTTAAAGGTCCAGTTTCCAAAATTTAGGGGTAGAGAATTTGGGGAGGATACAGTATGGTTTATAGCAGTGATATATTTGTCTGGCTTTGGTATTAGAGTAATAGTAGCCTCATATAATAAGTTGGGCAGTGTTCCTTACTCTTCTGTTTTGGGGAAGAGATTGTGAAGCTTACTATTAATTCTCCTTTAAATGTTGGTACATGTTTTTCTTGCTGCTTTAAAGCTTTTGTCTTTGTTTTTTTCAACATTTTTATTATGATATGTTTGGATGGGGATTTCTTTGTGTTTACCTAACCAGGAGTTCATTGAGCTCTTGGGTATGTTAATTAATACTTTCCATTAAATTTAGAATGTTGCTATCATTATTACTTGATAATTTTTCTGCTTTTTTTTTTCTTTCCTCTCCTCTCCTCTCCTTTCTTCTCTTCCTGTTTTATCTCTTGTTATGCATATGTTGTTGCACTTACTGGTGTCCCACGTTTCTCTGATGTTACTCATTTTTTAATCTCTCTCCTTCAGATTGCATCATCTCTATTGATCTGTATTGAAGTTCACTGATGCTTTCTTCTGCTAGTTTAAATCTATTGTTGACCCCTTCAATGAAATTTTCATCTCAGTTGTATTTTTCAACTTCAAAATTTCCATTTTTTAAATAATTTATTTCTGTATTGATGATATTTTCTATTTGATAAGACACTGTCATCACATTTTCCTTTACTTCTTTAAGCAAGGATTCTTTTGGTTCTTTGAACATATTTATAATAGCTGCTTTGAAGTCTTTGTCTACTATGTGTAACATGTGGGATCATTCAAAGGTAATTTCTGTTCCTTGCTTTTGTTTCTTATATGTAAGTCACGGTTTCGTATGTTTTGCATACAGTCTATGTTTCTGTTGAATATTGGACATTTAAAATAATATAGAAATTTTTCCCCTGGAGAAATAACCAGATATTTCTGTTTTATGTCTGCCTCTTGCTCTGAAAAAAATCTCTGTATGCTGCTTCAGAGCTGTGTGTGCATGGAGACAGTGACTCACTTTTATTGGAATGACACCCTGACTTCACTGGGCTGGGGCAGCTGGTCTTAGCTTGTCTTTCCTGTCCCTTTACATTTAGCTTCTGAGCCTATTATCTCTGTTAAACCTTAGAACCACCTATGAGTAAGGCAGCAAATATCAGAGCCAGGCTTTAAATCCAGACATTTGACACCATTCCTTGCTTTGTGGCAAGTGCTTAATAATATTTGTTAACTAAATTAATGGACCCCTAAAATCAAGCAATACATATTTAGAAAAAAAGAACTTGTCAAGAAGGATGTTAAAATAAAGGCTATTATGGTTGGGTTGAGAGATATCATAGAGGATTTTTTTTTTAATTTTGCTATTATAGAACAAAATGAATGTCTTAGAAATTGCAGAATTATCAAACTTTGCACCTAAACTATTGGCTTTTATGACCAAGATATGCTGTACAGTCAAATTTTCAGATCCTTATATAGTACTTAGTATGTCTTAGTTTTATAGTATATGTGGAGCAATAGCTCAGAAAGGGGTAATTTCTGAGGAAAGATAAAGCAGTGAAGAGGAGCTTCAGGGGTGTGAATGGAAAGGTAACTGCAGAAATGATAAAAGGAAACTTTAGTGGCTAAAAAAGAACCCAAGTGTCTGATCCCAGAACTACACTAACAAGGACGGGACCTGGAGAACTGGCATTTTCATTATTTCTGGTGGATAATCCCAGCCTTGATGGTGTCTCAAGCACAGGACAAGTCAAGTGTATTTCTCTGATTATATTCTCTTTTGAAAAAAATGGCTAAGATGGCAGAAAAAAGGAAACATTTTGCACTCTGATGATTTCTGTGCATCTCTGATGGTTTTTCTTTATGCTTCCTTCTATCCATTCTTTTACAAGAACTCTGATTATGCCTGTTAACACCTGAAGTCAGATCCCAGGATCTGTGATTATAAGTCTGTCTTGTCTGGCTCCTCCAGAGCAGTTAACCTTTCTCTTTGGGCTAAAATAACTGAAATGCTGTAATATCAGAGCAATGAAACCTAGTTAGACCTGGGCATGAGAATGCTGCCTACATTGAATTAAAGCCTTGAAAAGCAGCCATGGTTGTTTTAACTCAGTTCATCTCCAAAGACAAGTAGTAATGTCTGACAGATGGAAATAGTCTAATTTGGTAGGTGAAAACATTTCTAAGACTCATGGACTATATTACAAATGCTGTTAGTTGAAACTCTTATACGACTCAGAACTGTATTCTCCTATACGATATCATTTAGAAGGCCCCAAAGAGCATTTTAAAAAATGAAATGGAACAGAAAATCTGCCCCAGATAACTGTTGCTAAGTTTGCTGATGTCATTTAGAGATCACTTTGTTACTTACCTCTAGTGGGTTAAAAGCATTGCAAAGGTTTTTTTCCTGCCCTCAGCATATCTTTAAGTGACAGGCACAGATGTTTGCTTTCACTTCCTAGCATCCTCACCCTGGGCATTCATTGTCTAAGCACTGGAGTTTCAGTCGTCACATGAATGATTACAAAATACACATCCACATCCACTGTCCTTTTGCCATCTCTAGTGCTCCTGTGGGTCATTGGATAATTAGATATTTGAAAAGCACCTTGACATAAGAGCTATAAATAATTCCTTTCTCCAATTTTAGAAAGTTCCATGGAAGGAAGGGTCATTGGAAAAATCCTTGGATCACCCTGCCTAAAATACTGGTATTTGTTTGTCTTAGAGTAATTCAAGGAGAGGGAAGATGATGTAATGGAAATAGATCCTGATAGTAGAATGGGTATCTAGCCTAATCCAGTCACTAATTACCTGTTTAAGTTCTGAGCAGCCCATTCTCCTCACGAACACATATATGCAGAATGAGTATTGAAGTTGATATTTAAGATGGGTTTTGAATATTCTGTGAACACTTGTTTTTACCTTTGTATTCCTTTCTTTTAGTGTCTTAGGGCTATCCTAGTATTTCACTAGGTAAGTGGCTCCTCTGACTTTGTAGAGAATGCAGAAAGCCTGGTATGAATACTTAAACATTTGATAATTCAAGTTTTTCATTAAGGGAGAGAAGTTGATGTGGCATACCAAGGCAGAAAATAGATAAAAGAATTGATGTCCCAGGAAGCACCTGAAATATACAATTTAAAACATTAGCTCATTGCCTAGAATTATTTTTTTAATTGAAATGTTGATATACATACTATGCTAGTTTCAGGTGTACTACATAGTGATTTGACCTTTGTGTATACACTATGAAATAAGTAACACAATAAGTCTTATAGCCATCTATTTCCATACAGAGTTATTGTATTACTATTGACCATATTCCTTATGCTATGTATTGCATCCTCATACCTGATTTATTGTATATCTAGAGGCTAATAGCGCTTAATCTCTTTTACCTATCCCACACTCCCATGCATATCCCCTCTGGTAACCACCTTTGTTTTCTGTGTCTATGAGTCTGTTTTCATTTGTTTTTTTAGATCCCACCTGTGAGATCATATGATATTTGTCTTTCCCTCTCCAATGTATTTCACTTGGCATAATATTCTCTAGATCCACTCATGTTGTCAAAAATGGCAAGACTTCCTTTTTATGGCTGAGTAATGTTTCATTGTACGTATGTGTATATATATATATATATATACACACACACACACACATATATACATATATGTATATATGTATACACCTTCTCTATCCATTCATCAATCAGTGGATGATGAGGTTGCTTCCATATTTTGGCTACCATAAATAATACAGTGAATGTGGGGGTTCATATATGTTTTTGAATTAATGTTTTTGTTTTCTTTGGATAAATACCCAGAAATGAAATTGCTGGATCATGCGGCAGTCCATTTTTAATTTCTTGAGGAAATTTCTGTACTGTGTTTTATAGTGGCTGAACCAATTTACAATCTCACCAACAGTGCACAAAGATTCCCTTTTCTCCATATCCTTGCTAACAACTGTTATTTGTTGTCTTTTTGATGATAGCCATTCTGACAGATGTAAGGTAGTATCTCATTATGGTTTTAATTTGCATTTCCCTAATGATTAGTGATGTTGAGCATCTTTTGATGTGACTATGGGCCATCTGTATGGCTTCCTTGGAAAACTGTCTATTCAGGTCCTCTGCCCATTTTTTACTTGTGTTATTTTCTTGACGTTGAGTTGTATGAATTGTTTGCATATTTTGAATATTAACCCTTTATCAGATATATCATTTGCAAATATCTTCTTGCCTTCAGTAGATAGTCTTTTTGTTTTCATGTTTCCCTTGCTGTGCTTATATTTTTAGTTTGAAGTTGTCCCATTTGCATGTGTGTCTGTGCATGTGTGTTTGCTTTTTTGGCTCTTGCCAGAGGAGATAGAGCTGAAAAAAATATCACTAAGAGCAGTGTCAAAGAGCTTACTGCTTATGTTATCTTCTACAAGTATGGTTTCAAGTCTTACGTTTAAATCTTTAATTCTGAGTTTATTTTTCTGTATAAGGTAAGAAAGTAGTCCAGTCTAATTCTTTTGTAATAGCTATCCAGTTTTCCCAATACCAATTACTGAAGAGATTATCTCTTCCCAATTGTATATTCTTACTCCCCTTTGTCATAGATTAATTGCCCATATGAAGAGTGGGTTCATTTCTGGGCTTTCTAGCCTTCCATTGAACAAAAATGTGTCTATTTTTGTTTTGATTACTGTAGCTTTGTACTACAGTTTGAAATCAAGGAGCATGGTACCTCCAGCCTCTGTTCTTTTTCAAAATTGTTTTTGCCATTCAGAGTTTTTTGTGTTTCCATATGCATTTTAGAATTATTTTTTTCTAGTTCTGTGAAAAATTCCATTGTTATTTTGATAAGGATTGCATTGAATCTGTAAGTGGCCTTGAATACTATGGTCATTTTAACAGTATTCATTGTTCTAAACTGTGAGCACAGTATATCTTTCCATTTGTTTGCTGATTTTAAGATTCTCTTGTTTTTAATTTTTGCTATATGCCGAGAGGAGCTACCCCAAGTCCGAGGTCAGGGGCAGAAGCTGGGAGGACCCCATGTCCGAAAGGCGGTGGCCAAGAGGAGTTACCCCACGTCCGAGGTCGGGGAGGGGGGGGAGGCGGCCAAGAGGAGATACCCAGCGTCCGAGGTCAGAGGCAGCAACGAGAGGAGTTACCCCGTGTCCGAGGTCAGGGGCAGCGGACGGGAGGAGCTACCCCACGCCCCCACGCCTGAGGCTGGGGGCGGCGGCCGGGAGGACCAAGCCCACACCATCGCTGCATGGGCACAGGAGGGCCTAGAGGAGCTATCCCATGTTGAAGGTCAGGAAAGGTGGCAGTGAGGAGATACCCCTCGTCCAAGGTAAGGAGCATTGGCTGCGCTTTGCTGGAGCAGCCGTGAAGAGATACCCCATGCCCAAGGTAAGAGAAACCCAAGTAAGACGGTAGGTGTTGCAAGAGGGCATCAGAGGGCAGACACACTGAAACCATACTCACAGAAAACTAGTCAATCTAATCACACTAGGACCACAGCCTTGTCTAATTCAATGAAACTAAGCCATGCCTGTGGGGCAACCCAAGATGGGCAGGTCATGGTGGAGAGATCTGACAGGATGTGGTCCACTGGAGAAGGGAACGGCAAACCACTTTAGTATTCTTGCCTTGAGAACCCCATGAACAGTATGAAAAGGCAAAATGATAGGATACTGAAAGAGAAACTCCCCAAGTCAGTAGGTGCCTGATATGCTACTGGAGATCAGTGGAGAAATAACTCCAGAAAGAATGAAGGGATGGAGCCAAAGCAAAAACAATACCCAGCTGTGGATGTGACTGGTGATAGAAGCAAGGTCTGATGCTGTAAAGAGCAATATTGCATAGGAACCTGGAATGTCAGGTCCATGAATCAAGGGAAATTGGAAGTAGTCAAACAAGAGATGGCAAGAGTGAATGTCGACATTCTAGGAATCAGCGAACTGAAATGGACTGGAATGGGTGAATTTAACTCAGATGACCATTATATCTACTACTGCGGGCAGGAATCCCTCAGAAGAAATGGAGTAGCCATCATGGTCAACAAAAGAGTCCAAAATGCAGTACTTGGATGCAATCTCAAAACGACAGAATGATCTCTGTTCGTTTCCAAGGCAAACCATTCAATATCACAGTAATCCAAGTCTATGCCCCAACCAGTAACGCTGAAGAAGCTGAAGTTGAATGGTTCTATGAAGACCTACAAGACCTTTTAGAACTAACACCCAAAAAAGATGTCCTTTTCATTATAGGGGACTGGAACACAAAAGTAGGAAGTCAAGAAACACCTGGAGTAACAGGCAAATTTGGCCTTGGAATACGGAATGAAGCAGGGCAAAGACTAATAGAGTTTTGCCGAGAAAATGCACTGGTCATAACAAACACCCTCTTCCAACAACACAAGAGAAGACTCTATACATGGACATCACCAGATGGTCAACACCGAAATCAGATTGATTATATTCTTTGCAGCCAAAGATGGAGAAGCTCTATACAGTCAGCAAAAACAAGACCAGGAGCTGACTGTGGCTCAGACCATGAACTCCTTATTGCCAAATTCAGACTGAAATTGAAGAAAGTAGGGAAAACCACTAGATGATTCAGGTATGACCTAAATCAAATCCCTTATGATTATACAGTGGAAGTGAGAAATAGATTTAAGGGACTAGATCTGATAGATAGAGTGCCTGATGAGCTATGGAATGAGGTTCATGACATTGTACAGGAGACAGGGATCAAGACCATCCCCATGGAAAAGAAATGCAAAAGGGCAAAATGGCTGTCTGGGGAGGCCTTACAAATAGCTGTGCAAAGGAGAAAAGGAAAGATATAAACATCTGAATGCAGAGTTCCAAAGAATAGCAAGAAGAGATAAGAAAGCCTTCTTCGGCGATCAATGCAAAGAAATAGAGGAAAACAGCAGAATGGGAAAGACTAGGGATCTCTTCAAGAAAATCAGAGATACCAAAGGAACATTTCATGCAAAGATGGGCTCAATAGAGGACAGAAATGGTATGGACCTAACAGAAGCAGAAGATATTAAGAAGAGATGGCAAGAATACACAGAAGAACTGTACAAAAAAGATCTTCACGACCCAGATAATCACAATGGTGTGATCACTGACTAGAGCCAGACATCATGGAATGTGAAGTCAAGTGAGCCTTAGAAAGCATCACTACGAACAAAGCTAGTGGAGGTGATGGAATTTCAGTTGAGCTCTTTCAAATCCTGTAAGATGATGCTGTGAAAGTGCTGCACTCAATATGCCAGCAAATTTGGAAAACTCAGCAGTGGCCACAGAACTGGAAAAAGTCAGTTTTCATTCCAATCCCAAAGAAAGGCAATGCCAAAGAATGCTCAAACTACTGCACAGTTGCACTCATCTCACATGCTAGTAAAGTAATGCTCAAAATTCTCCAAACCAAGCTTCAGCAATATGTGAACCATGAACTTCCTGATGTTCAAGCTGGTTTTAGAAAAGGCAAAGGAACCAGAGATCAAATTGCCAACATCCGCTGGATCATGGAAAAAGCAAGAGAGTTCCAGAAAAACTTCTATTTCTGCTTTATTGACTATGCCAAAGCCTTTGACTGTGTGGATCACAATAAACTGTGGAAATTCTGAAAGAGATGGGAATACCAGACCACCTGATCTGCCTCTTGAGAAATCTGTATGCAGGTCAGGAAGCAACAGTTAGAACTGGACATGGATCAACAGACTGGTTCCAAATAGGAAAAGGAGTTCGTCAAGGCTGTATATTGTCACCCTGTTTATTTAACTTATATGCAGAGTACATCTTGAGAAGCGCTGGACTGGAAGAAACACAAGCTGGAATCAAGATTGCCAGGAGAAATATCAATACCCTCAGATATGC
Organism: Bubalus bubalis; assembly: GCF_019923935.1. NCBI lineage: Eukaryota > Metazoa > Chordata > Mammalia > Artiodactyla > Bovidae > Bubalus > Bubalus bubalis. Next base: position 95,075,555 of record NC_059158.1, on the reverse strand, counting down.
AGATGACACCACCCTTATGACAGAAAGTGAAGAGGAACTAAAAAGCCTCTTGATGAAGATGGACATGGAGAGTGAAAAAGTTGGCTTAAAGCTCAACATTCAGAAAGCAAAGATCATGACATCCGGTCCCATCACTTCATGGGAAATAGATGAGGAAACAGTGGAAACGGTGTCAGACTTTATGTTTCTGGGCTCCAAAATCACTGCAGATGGTGACTGCAGCCATGAAATTAAAAGACGCTTACTCCTTGGAAGGAAAGTTACGACCATCCTAGATAGCATATTCAAAAGCAGAGACATTACTTTGCCAACAAAGGTTCGTCTAGTCAAGGCTATGGTTTTTCCTGTGGTCATGTATGGATGTGAGAGTTGGACTGTGAAGAAGGCTGAGCACCGAAGAATTGATGCTTTTGAACTGTGGTGTTGGAGAAGACTCTTGAGAGTCCCTTGGACTGCAAGGAGATCCAACCAGTCCATTCTAAAGGAGATCAGCCCTGGGATTTCTTTGGAAGGAATGATGCTGAAGCTGAAACTCCAGTACTTTGGCCACCTCATTCGAAGAGTTGACTCATTGGAAAAGACTCTGATGCTGGGAGGGATTGGGGGCAAGAGGAGAAGGGGACGACAGAGGATGAGATGGCTGGATGGCATCACTGACTCGATGGACATGCTGCTAAGTCACTTAAGTCGTGTCCGACTCTGTGCGACCCCAGTGATGGCAGCCCATCAGGCTCCCCCGTCCCTGGGATTCTCCAGGCAAGAACAATGGAGTGGGTTGCCATTTCCTTCTCCAGTGCATGAAAGTGAAAAGTGAACGTGAAGTTGCTCAGTTGTGTCCGACTCATCGCGACCCCATGGACTGAAGCCTACCAGGCTCCTCCATCCATGGGATTTTCCAGGCAAGAGTACTGGAGTGGGTTGCCATTGCCTTCTCCAGATCCTACTATATACGATGATTTAAAAATAAATAAATAAAAAAAAGGATGGAGGGATGTGACCCCTGCTCTCTAGAAGGTCACGCTCCAGGAGGCTGTCAGGCCATCTATGACTAACAATATAATCAGGGTAGTAGAGAGGTCAGAAAAGCCTGCTAACTGGACCTAGTGTTGAAATTGTTTGATTCAAATAATGATGGGAAGCTGGAATTAACTGAGATGGCCAGATTACTACCCGTGCAGGAGAATTTTCTTCTTAAATTTCAGGATGGCAATGGATACATAGATGAAAATGAACTGGATGCTTTACTGAAGGATCTGTGTGAGAAAAATAAACAGGATCTGGATATTAATAATATTCCAACATACAAGAAAAGTATAATGGCTTTATCGGATGGAGGGAAGCTATACTGAACGGATCTTGCTCTCATTCTCTCTGCTGGTGACAACTAGGGTTGATGACCATGACACTTATTAGTGATACATTGTATCTAAAAAATAATTGTGCACCATAAAGATGTAGGCTGTATTTTCTTTTCTATCTGTAAATTTAACTGCATATAGATAGCTATCCAAGATCTGTGGCACACTCTTTTCAGTTTGTTTCTATGCTCTTTGTAATGTACAGTTTTTGTAACCATATGACTGAAAAGGTAGATGTCTATGCTTAGGCCAGTCAATACACTCAATTAAAAAAAAATAACCTAACATATTCTTCCTTCCATACATGTCATTGGACAAGATTTCCCTCAAAAATCCACCAGGATTAGTCTCTAAAATCCTAGTCTCTGATGTTTGTTACCATTGAATAGAAGGATTATACATAACAAGCTAAGCATTCTTATTTCAGACAATCTGAAGTCTGCCCAACAAAATAGTTCTGAGCTGTATTTCCAATTAGAAGAACTGTGCTTTTGCATCTAAAATACCAAACTATTAATCCATAGTTAATCGCGGCTCTATGAGGTTAATAGTCTCACTTCACTGGGCAAGATATAGTGAATCAGCAATACATCTATTGCTTGAATTCTTATCAGTCTACTGGTTCAAGTTGATTTGATGACAAGGAAAAGCAGACAATGCATAGATCTACCTAATTCTACATTTGTATTTATAAGTCTACTGTCAAAGAGTATGACCTCAACCCATTTTCTAACTGGTTTCATGTCTTGCAGCCTATAATTATTCTAGGAAACTGCTGTTTTATGTCATAGTCTATGTACTATCTGATTAAATTATATATATCAAAAAAAATAAATAAAAATAAAAATAAATAAAAAACACGGAAAGGACTTGAGTCTGGACACGATGGACATGAGTCTGGGTGAACTCCGGGAGTTGGTGATGGACAGGGAGGCCTGGCGTGCTGAGATTCATGGGGTCACAAAGAGTCAGACACAACTGAGTGACTGATCTGATCTGATATTAATTATAATGTGTCTTGATGTAGGCCTCTTTGGGTTAATTGGAGATTGCATGTGTCCTTCCTCAGGTTAAGTTTTCAGCTATTATTTTTTCAAGTAAGTTTTCTGTCCCTTTCTTTCTCTTCTCCTCTGACCCCTATAATGAGAATACTAATGCAGTTGATGTTGTCCAAGAGGTCTGTTAAACTATACTCATTTTTAAAAATTCTTTTTTTCCCCTTTTTTTCTGTTTAGATTGGATTATTTCTGCTACACTGTCTTCTGGTTTGCTGATCATTTTCTCTGTATCATCTAATCTATGTGTACTTATATATTCTTTCTAGTGTACTTTTAATTCTAAGTATTGTATTCTTTAGCTCATTTTGATTCTTCTTTATATTTTCTAACTCTGTTGATATTCTCACCATGTTCAATCATTTTCTTCCAAATTTGGTGAACTTCTTTATGATCATTATCTTGAACTCTTTATTGGGTAGATTGCTTATCTCCACTTCATTTAGTTCTACTTTTGAGGTTGTGTCGTGTTCCTTTGTTTTCAATATATCCCTCTGTCATCATTTTGCCTAAGTCTCTGATTCTATGTGTTAGGTAGATTAGTTACATTTCCCAGTCTTGGAGATGTGGCCTTATGTAGGAGGTATCTTATGGGACCCAGCAGTATGTTCCCCTCTGGTCATCAGAGCTGTATGCTGTAGTGGTGCCCCTTGTGTTGGCTCTGTGTACCCATCTATAGCAAGGTCAACTACTTTGAGTGCACTGGTAGGTTAAGCTGGCCACCAGCGATTTGGCTATGAGACCATGCCATACATGGTAGCTACGGACCTGCTGGAACATGGAGTGGGCTTGTTGTGTGGTTGGCTGCATGGCTTCAAGTGGTATAAAGCTGGGTGATGACCTGCTGGTGGGCAGAACAGGCCCAAATACAACTGCTGTATCACTCAATGCGGGGCTTGGAGCTGGTGCTGGTCTTCTTGCAGGTAGAATTAGGTTCCCAGTGCTTTAGGCTTGAAGGAAGATTCTCAAACAGAACTTGCCAGTGTAGGTGTCATCATAGTAGAACAAGATCCCCAAAGTGGTTACCAATGTTGTCTCTGTCCCAAGGGGGTCCAAGTTGCCTCCTGCCTTTCTGGGAAGCTTGCCAGAATCAGCAAGAGTCTTAACAGGATCCTTTCAAACCCTGGCTCTGGGCTCGAACTTGTAGCATGTGAAATTTTGTGTACCCCTTAACTGCAAAGTGTTTGTTTCCTGCAGCCCTCTGGCTTTCCAGAACATAAGCTCCACTGGTTTTCAAATTCTGATGTTCTGGGGACTTGTCTTCCTTGTACAGATTTCCCAAACTGGGGAGCCTGAGATGGGACTTGAACTCTCTCTTTGGGAAAGACTTTCATAGTTGTGATATCCCTCGCATTTAAGGGTTCCCAGCCCAGGACTGTGGATCTTGACCTACTCCATCTCTGCCTCTTCTATCATTCCAGTTATGGTTTCTTCTTTACATCTTTACATGTAGAAACTATTTTCTGCTGGTCTTCAGGTCATCCTTATAGATTGTTGCTCTGTAAGTAGTTATAATTTTAGTGTGTCCATGGGAGGACACACTAAATTGTTCAACTAAAGATGTTGAACTCACTAGTTCAACATCTTTCTACTCTGCCATTTTGGCCCCCTCCTGAAATTCTCGAATGTATAGCCATTCTCCACCACAAGGCCTATTGCTAATAGAAGACCAGCAGAAATATGCATTCATGGATGGGGAAAAACAATAATTAAGGTAATAAGCCCTGAAGTCAGACATATCTAGGAGCTCTAGTAGCATAATTGGTTGCCATATGGTACTTATAATAAGTCAGACAGATCTGAGTTTGTGATTCCAGTTTGCCATTTACTAACTTTGTGTCTTTAGGAAAATTTACTACCCTCTCTAAGCCTCAGTTGCCTTATTTGTAAAATGGGGATATGTCAAAATTAATCTCAGGTGATTAATGTGAAAATTATGTATGCAAAATGTGCTTAATGCAAAGTCTGGCAAATGGAAAGTTCACAATGTGCATTAGCTATCATTCCCATTTGTATTAGTAAGGTCATAGGGTGATGAAATTTAGGTTTAGTTTATGAATTATTTAATAAATACTTATTATAGCATGCTGCTGCTGCTAAGTCGCTTCAGTCATGTCCAACTCTGTGAAACCCCATAGACGGCAGCCCACCAGGCTCCCCTGTCCCTGGGATTCTCCAGGCAAGAACACTGGAGTGGGTTGCCATTTCCTTCTCCAATGCATGAAAGTGAGAAGTGAAAGTGAAGTCGCTTAGACCTGTCTGACCCTCAGCGACCCCATGGACTGAAGCCTACCAGGCTCCTCCATCCATGGGATTTTCCAGGCAAGAGTACTGGAGTGGGGTGCCATTGCCTTCCCCTATTATAGCATAGTATACATATAAAGAAGTGCAAGGAATTGTTTTATTTCTCAGAAAACTTAAAATCCTATTTGAGACAAAATGGTCACCTCTTATGTTGCTGGGTGTAGGGTTTGCAGATTTTGTGTTATTGGATAGCAATTTAAAAAGACATCATATTCAAGGCTGTAGTTCTTGTATTTTGTCATTGGAACAAAATACAACAAAGTAGTATTTCCCAGTTATTGACTAATTTTAGCCAAAGACTTATGAATACTGTTATGATGAAAGATATGTTTAAAAATTATATTATGAAAAATATATGGCTAACCATGGGCTTCCTGGGTAGCTCAGCTGGTAAAGAATCCACCTGCAATGCAGGAGACCCCAATTTGATTGACGGTTGGGAAGTTCCCCAGGAGAAGGGATAGGCTACCCACTCCAGTATTCTTGGGTTTCCCTGATGGCTCAGAGGTAAAGAATACACCTGCAATGTGGGAGACCTTGGTTCGATCCTGGGTTGGGAAGATCTTCTGGAGGAGGGCATGGCAATCCAGTCCTTGCCTGGAGAATCCCCATGGACAGAGGAGCAGGAGCCCCACAGGCTACAGTCCATGGGGTTGCAAAGAGTCGAACATAACTGAGCAACTAAGTACATGGCTAACTATATTTTAATTACATTAACAAAATTACTAAACCATGGTGAGAAGTGCTCTAGTTTAAAAAGTACATGCAATTGGATTTCATTTCAAAGATTGCTATTTATGTAATAATAATAATAATCCTTAAAGTTTAAGCCTTAGAAAAATTAAGCTCAGTTCTAAAAATATTTCTTAATTGGATCATTTTGGGACTTCAGGTCCTTGATTCACATATAGTTTTGGCATTGGGGTTCTCAGTGTGTGTGACTATCAGGCACCTGACAGAGATGGATTAGGTCCAAATCCAACCAGACGCTTAGTGGCAGATGGCTCCCTGTGCACTTACTCCAAACTTGGAATGTGTAAGAAGCTAAATGCTCAGAGGCTGAAACCTAATCCATTACGAACATATGTGTACTGAGTTTGGGGGGATCTGGCCACCAAGAGCAGTGTTGTGTACCTAATCCTGAAGGAGGATATGCGGACTAGCATGACCTCAAAGTATCAAAATCTATCTGTCCTAGGCCTCTTTTGGTTTCCCAAGAGAACGGAACCTTATTCTTGGGGGCTCTGAGGACACAGTCCAATTTATTTCCATTCAGTTTATTTATTTGCAAAATGCCTTAATAACAGGTTTTAATCTGTTTCTTCCAAACCCGGGGGGTGGGGGCAGATTCTCCTATTTATTCTGGTTGGAGAAACTCTCCCTAAGAACCTTAATGTCAGAGAGAAAATCACTGTTTTCCAGAACAAAGAAATTCTAGTTGATCATTTTGACGAGCCCTTGCACTCAGTGGTATGCACAGGTTCTCAAACATTTCTCCTGTGAGATGTATCTCAGAAATGTGCTCACTGACCCTGAATCTAGCTAGCATCTCCTCTAGTTGCCCTCCAAGTTTCAATTCAACCAGTCTCCCTGATTCAGAGAGCCTTGTCTCAGGGGTTTCCTTTAGTGAGAAGTTCCCTGATCTCTGAGATTCTAGAAAAAAGACCCTGATGAGGCTAGAAAAGGATCTTTTAGCCAAGACAATCAACAAATATTCAGAGTGTTTATTATATAAAAGCAATAGTTCTATGTCTTAGAAATTTGACTATTTGCTTATAGGATTTATAGTCTAGTGGAGAAGGCTAGGTCCTTTCCTTAAGTATAGATTATGGATAGAAGAAGTTATTTCCTTCTGGCCTACTTTCTCAATAGTGGCCCTATCGACATTTTGGACCCTGAAATTTTTGCTGTGTGGAGTTGTACTTTGCTTTATCTGATGTTTACCAGCATTTCTGGTCACTACTTACTAGATAGCAGTACCAACAAATGGATTCCAGACATTATCAAAGGTCTCTTGGGGTCCAAATCATCTCCAGATGAGTATCGCTTCTATAAGTCCATGAATCCTACTCTTTGGGCACCTCTAAAGTCACAAAGGAAGGAGTAATTTCTCAGTTTTCATTCAAGGATCAGGGTCCACTTATCTCATAAGCCATGATCAGAATAGTTTGAATATGTCATTGTGGCTCTAGAACAGCTTTCCCCAAGCAGATGTCCCATGAACTTTCCCTAGAATGTTAACTGGTGCATGGTTAACAGCAATGAGTCCCAATGTCAAATACACCTGACATATGCGTGGTCAGTCACTTCAGTCATGTCTGACTCTTTGCAACCCCATGGACCGTAGCCCACCACATTCCTCTGTCCATGGGATTTTCCTTGCAAGAATACTGGAGTGGGTTGCCATGCCTTCCTCCAGGGGACCTTCCTGACTCAGGAATCGAACTCACATCTCCTGCGTCTCCAGCAGTGCAGGTGGATTCTTTACCACTGAGCCACTGGGGAAACCCCATGCCTGACACATGTTGGATTAAACAAAGTTAATCAGATTTGTTTACTGCAGGGCTTTTCATCACCTTTTAAATGCTCATGTCAATTAGAACTCTCTGCAAGAGGATATAGTACTCAGCATTTCCAAACTTATTTCAACAAGCATTCCTTTTTCATAACATGCTAATTGATGGCCTTGAGAATACAGTTCTGAAGGATACTTTTTGGAAAATGGTACCCAAGGATATTCAACATTAGCTCCAGCTTTCACTGAAGCTTTTTTGGCCAAAGAAGAAGTTCCTTCTAAGTCATTTAAAGCAACCAACTTAGCAGCAGGTGGAAGCCATGGGAGGTAGAGCAGCAAGGGGGTATAGCTTTGGGGTCAGTCTGTCTCTTTTCAGATCACAGCTTTACCACATACTAGTTCTGTGTTCTTGGGCAGGTTTGAAGTATCCATGCCTCAGTTTTTATCTGAAGTTATGAATAGTGCTACTCCAGTAGTCTTTAGTTAGGTCTTAAATGAGGATTAAATCAGTAAATATAAAGCATTTAGAAGATCACTTAACATATAATAAGTGCCCCATTAAGGGGCTTCCCAGCTAACTCAAATGGTAAAGAATCTGCCTACAATGCAGGAGACCTGTGTTTGATTCCTGGGCTGGGAAGATCCTCTGTAGAAGGAAATGGCAACCCACTCCAATATTCTTGCCTGGAGAAACCCATAGACAGAGGAGCCTGGCAGGTTACAGTCCATGAGGCTGCAAAGAGTCGGACACAACTGAGCAACTAATACACATAACAAAATCTAGCTACTGTCTTTATTTATTATTAGACCTATAGTGAGTCCAGAACTCAGATGAGTTCTGTAAGGCTGTCTTGATTATGGACAGAACTGCTCTAACCCACTGAGAGTCTGTTTACCCGAGGCTTTGCAACATGGGGCAATTTCCCATGTGCACGAAAGAACTAAAAAACAATCTTGGCTGAAAGTACTTAACTACTATTTCAGATATAGAAAGATCCAAAAGAGACTGGTTGAGGAATGATTTTCCTTTCGTTCCTCATTCTGGTATGTTCAGAGCATTGGTTTTAAACATTAACTTTAATTCTCTGCAATTGGCCTTTTGCTATGAAAGGATAAGGCTACAACTGAGATGAGCTTTGATTTTCAGAAATCTAGCCCCCAAATCCTTATAGAATTACAGAAGGTGATGAGGTGTTGAATGAAAAAAGAGGGTGAAAATAACTGGTGACATAGGGAGCTACTTCCAAGCTCTAGTTTTCTCTAATAGAGGAAGCCTTAGGTGAAGAGGTGGCAAGTACCTATTTAACTCCCTGAGTTTGAAGTACTCTGTTATAACTAGGGCCATTGAACCACCAACTGTACATTTAAGCCTCATGCAGATTTTAAGGGACTTTTCTACTGGCTTAGATGGTAAAGAATCTGTCTGAAATCAGGAGATCTGGGTTCGATCCCTGGGTCAGGAAGATCCCCTGAAGAAGGGAATGGCTACCCACTCCAGTATTCATGATTGGATAATTCCATGGACAGAGGAGCCTGTCAGAACCTAGACAGTGTATTAAAAAAGTAGAGACATCCCTTTGCCAACAAAGGCTCATACAGTCAAAGTTACAATTTTTCCAGTAGTCATGATTGGATATGAGAGTTGGATCATAAAGACTGAGCGCCAAAGAATCAATGCTTTTGAATTGTGGTGTTGGAGAAGACTCTTGAGAGTTCTTTGGACTGCAAGGAGATCAAACCAGTCAATCCTAAAGAAAATCAACCCTAAATATTCATTGGAAGGACTGATGCTGATGCTGAAGCTCCAATACTTTGGCCACCTGATGTGAAGAACCAATTCACTGGAAAAGATCCTGATGCTGGGAAAGATTGAAGGCAAAAGAAGAAGAGAGTGGCAGAGGATGAGATGGTTAGATAGCATCACTGACTCAATGGACATGAATCTGAGCAAACTGTAGGAAATAGTGAAGGACAGGGAAGCCTGGTGTGCTGCAGCCCATGGGGTCACAAAGAGCCGAACACGACTGAGTGAATGAACAACAACAGATTTTAGGATCACTTGTGTCCTTAGAAGTTCTTGTATTTAGGAACCTTAGACCAGTAGATTGATGGCTCTCTATCTCTCTGGAGGTCCTGTCCTTCTCCTCTGTTAATAGTATCTGAATTCTGTTGTGTATCTTTGTGATCTGGTCCCTCCTTTACATCGAGTTTTCCAGTAACTTATCCTATTTCTTCTTCCCACCAAAACCACATCCCTGTCATTAGTTCCTTTAGGAGCTACACATTTCCTCTGGGACAAGGGTCCTGCTTTCTCTACTGTAAAGTCTCCTTGAACCAGTTCATGAGCTCTGAAAGGGTGGGATATTCTGATAAGCTTATTAAAGCCAAGGCATTTCTATCTAACTTATCTTGTTCAGGTATGCTTAGATATTTAAAATACTCAAGACCTCAATTGAGGTACCAGGGACAGCCTGATGCAAGAGGTGCATTTGGGCATTTTGGTTCCATGATTTTTCTTCATGTTCCATGTGTTGGGTCATCCCTGGCCAACACATGGAGCCTGTCAATTGTTGTAACTCATGGAGTTCTTTTTCTGTACTTTCGTCCAGGAATTGTCTCTACCTTATATCTGGAATGAACTTCATTAACTCTCCTCTCCTTTATTCCTTTCTATTTTCACTTTATCTTGGAAACAAGGTAGCAGAATATAATACAGAAAACCATTAATTCATACCTAATCTACTCTGAAAAATAGTTTGGAGTATCTCATTTTGTGGCTAAAGAACTAAGATTCAGAGAGAAATGAGTTGTCTCACACAGTTAAATAGACCTCTTTCTTTTCTGGGCCATAAAAAAAATAGCTGGTACATGGTGAGGGTAGCTCTTGCTTGTTATGCTTATTATCTTGAGTTTCAGGATCTGATCATGTGCTCAGTCACTCAGTCGTGTCTGACTCTGTAGTCCGCCAGGTTCCTCTATCCATGGGATTCTTCAGACAAGAATACTGGAGTGGGTTGTCATTTCCTTCTCAATCTGATCATAATAGAACACTATTTACAGGCAAATGACAGAATCATTTTGCATGTGGTCAGAACTAGATGTAAACTTTCCATGCTCGGAGGAGTGAGGGACAGCTGGCATTACAAAATCTACTCAGGATTTAAATTCATTCTCAAAGTGCTTTCTTAACACATAGCAAAGTTAAAGGATTCCTGTTTCTTGTTTCTTTCTTATTGTTCACATGAGTATAAAGAGGCTCTAAAGGAGGGAAACAGTAGAGAGGAGAAGATTCAATAATTTCTGGAGAATTGTCACCTCACAGTCCCTTCACAGGGAGATGAGATTTTTTTTTTTTTTGCCTCTTTGCTTAGATGTTCTGAAATCGGTTATGATAATAAGGAGCAGCTCCTAGGGATTCAGCAGTTACCTTACATAAAGGCAAAATTTAAGGTGCAGTATGATTTCAGGCATTGGAGAAGCTATAGATAGTGGATTTGTAGGAGAATTTGGATATAATTTCATTGCCCTTGCTCTATAGGAAACCAGGTCCTTGAGTTATTTTTGTTGGCTTCACTGCCTGCAATTGTCAGAGGGTATGTAGAGTTTTTTGAACTGTTATTCCCAGGGTTGTGTGTGTGTGTGTGCGTGCGCGTGCACATGTGTATACTTGAGCAAGTGCATGTATGTGCGTGAGTGAGGACCTAGGCGGTGGGAGGGGGGAGGGGAAAGAGAGGGATGCTCTTGCAGTAGCTGGGAGTTTGGCGCTCTCCCAAGTACTGGAGGACCCCAGATGCACTGGGGAGGTCAAACATGCTAGAGTCAGAATTTTCAGAGTTGTGACAAAATAATACTAATACTTATACTAAATGTATAAGAAGAACTATGTCTAGTGGATAGATTTCTATTTACTAAGGTAATATTTCAACAGTTTCATCTTGACCATGGTTGATATATGCACATGCACATTTCAGGAACGCTAATAGAAGAAAAGCTGCTACTTTTAAAAAATTCATTAAGAAACAGAAAAGATAATCCAGAAGCAATCAGAATGCTTCATATTTCCTCTTAAATAACTCCTTGTGGGTGTTGAATGCTTCTTTGCAGTACCTTTGATACTACCAGAAGTGATTTGTAACAAAGTGTCGGAGAGAAGGTATCCATCTTGAGTTAATCCAAGCTCTGCAGGATGGCACATACTCCAGGAATAATGTCGGTGTCCTAGTTAGGCAGTAGCTGCTGTCTCTCTTACCACCTGAATGATTGCGCTGACAGATCTCTGTAGTATGAATCTAATCTTAAGGCATAATGAGCTAAAGCAATGCCAGAGCTCTTATCCATGTTCTCTTTTTTTAAAGACTCTTATTTAGTTGTTTCAAAATAAGGAGTTAGAAAGATGGAAGATAGACATCCCTTTTCTGTGTCTGCATCTAGACTGCTTAATGTGGAAAGCATGTTCATTTACTTGCATTTAGAGCTCATTTAGAGCACTTTAATGAAGGAAGGCAAAGTTAGAAAGGGAAGAAATTAAAATGCAGTCATTTAGGTCCAATTGCTTATTAAGACATTCAGGGGTTCTGAATTTTTTTTTCGACTAGTTTCTGAAAACATAGTAAACCTTCAATATGAAAGAGGCATTTGATCAACAGAATGTTATCTCTAAGGGTTTCAATCTGTTGTTCCAACAACAAAATAAGAAAGAAAAAAAAAAAAGAAAGACACAAAAAAGGGAATAAAAAAACAAATGCCAGAACTCCAGACACTAACAATCAGGTTAAAAGCTTCAGAAATTTTTCAGATTGGAGAAAGAAATGGCAACCCACTCCACTATTCTTTCCTGGAGAATTTCATGGACAGGGGAGGCCAGAGGGCTACAGTCCATGGGGTCGCAAAGAATCAGACATGACTCAGCGACTAACTTAACACACACACATTCATTAATAAGCAGAGAAGACAGGGCTGTAGTCAATGAAAGGTGGATATTTGTGTGAAGAGTTTCATCTGGTGAAGTAAGCTTGAAAGTTCACTAGCTCAGATCTACACAGGATGATTTTACAGGCTAGAACAGTCTTATGATATGATGGTGCTGTACTTGAAATCTGCTTGAATCTTAGGACCAGTTATAAAAACCAGGATTTAATTTAAATAATAGTAACAATGGCTGTCATATGCTGAACATTAAATTAGATAATCTAGGCAGATAAGTGATTTAATCATCCATCACAACTGTCTTGCAAGGAAAACTCCTCCTATTCCTATGTGACTGATGGTGAAACTAAGGTGAAGGAAGTTAGGCAACTTGTCCCAAATGCTATAGGAACCAATCCCTCAGCTGTTTGACTCCAAAGTCCATGTCTCTTGAGGTATAGACAGTGATTTGTGTGTACTTTCTTTTTTTCTGGGCATCAACAAAACTGCATTTCTCAGGCTTTTTGCTATGAGACTATGTTCTGGCCAATGCATTGGGAGTAGTGGTCATTTGTGTGACTTCTGCCTGAATCAGCTAAGGATTTTTGTTCCTTGAACAGACATATGGATCAATGGAACAGAATAGAGAGCCCAGAAATAAACTCACATGCCTATGGACAATTAATCTTCATCAATGGAGGCAAATACATATAATGGGGAAACGACAGTCTCTTCAGCGAGTGGTGTTGGGAAGTTGCACAGCCACATGTAAGTCAATGAAATTAGAACATGCTCTCATACAGTACACAAAAATAAGCTCAAAATGCCTCATGACTTAAGTATAAGACATGGCACAATAAACTCCTAGAAAAGAACATAGGCATAACAGTTTCTGACATAAAATCATAATAATGCTTTCTTAGATCATTCTCCCAAGGCAATAGAGACAAAAGCAAAAATAAACAAATGGGACCTTATCAAACTTACAAAATCTTGCACAGCAGAGGAATCCATAAACATAAGGAAAAGACAACCTACAGACTGGAAGAAAATATTTGTAAATGATGCAACTGACAATTTGGAAATTTTAATTTCCAAAATATAGAAGCAGCCCATACAACTCAATAACATAAAACAACCAACCAAATCAAGAAATGGGAAGAAGGCCTAAATAGACATTTCTCCAAAGAAGACATACAGATGGCCAATATGGAAAGATGCTCATCAGTGGTAATTATTAGAGAAGTGCAAATCAAAACTACAATGAGGTACCCTCTTACACCAATCAGAATGACCACCATTAAAAAAGTTTACAAATAATGTTGGAGAGGGTGTGGAGAAAATGGGGAACCCTCTTACACTGTTAGTGGACATGTAAATTAGTGCAGCCACTATGGAAAACAGTATGGAGATTCCTCAAAAAACTTAAAATAGAGCTGCCATATGATCCAGCAATCCCATTCCTGGGTACATACCCAGAAGAAACTCTAAATTGCAAAGATACATGCACTGCTATATTCACAATAGTACTATTTACAACAGCCAAGACATGGAAACAACCTAAATGTCCATTGACAGATGAATGAATAAACAGGATGTAGTATATGCATCGGAGAAGGCACTGGCGACCCACTCCAGTACTCTTGCCTGGAAAATCCCATGGACGGAGGAGCCTGGTAGGCTGCAGTCCAGGGGGTCGCTAAGAGTCAGACATGACTGAGTGACTTCACTTTCACTTTTCACTTGCATGCATTGGAGAAGGAAATGGCAACCCTCTCCAGTGTTCTTGCCTGGAGAATCCCAGGGATGGGGGAGCCTGGTTGGCTGCCATCTATGGGGTCACACAGAGTCGGACACGACTGAAGTGACTTAGCAGCAGCAGTAGCAGCAGTATATGTATACAATGGAATGTTACTCAGCCATAGAAAAGAATGAAATAATACCATTTACAGCAACGTGGACGGACCTAGAGATTGGCATACTGAGTGAAGTTAAGTCAGAATGAGAAAGACAAATACTGTATGGTATCATTTACATGTGGAATCTAAAATGTGACACAAATATGAAACAGAAACAGACTCATAGACACAGAGAACAGACTTATGGTTGCCAAGGGGGAGGGGTGTGGGGAAGGGAAGGATTGGGAGTTTGGGATTAGCAGATGCAAACTAGAATGTACAAGATGGATAAGCAACAAGGTACATCACAGGGAACTATATTCAATAGCCTAAGATAAACCATATTGGAAAAGAATATGAAAAGAATATATATGTGTATTACTGAATCACTTTGCCGTACAGAAGAAATTAGCACAACTTTGTAAATCAACTATACTTCAATAAAACTTTTTTTAAAAAGATAATCTTTGTTCCTTATCCTGTTTTTTTCTTCCCCTTCCATTGTGAGTGAAAAGTTCATGTGTTTTGAAAATATCAGCGTCTCAAGATAGAACAATTCTGAGTTGCAATTTATGACAGTCACCAAGGTGAGCCTTCCAACACACATGTGTGTGATGTAGACAACAAATAAATCTCTGTTCTGTTAAACTACCCATGTTTTAGGGTGTATTGTTATCACAGCATAGGCTATCTTGTCCTGACTAATATATTTCACCATCTATGTGGTATCTGACTTCCTTTAAATTTTAGCTGTTAGCACAGTATACTCCATGTCTTATACCTACATATGAAGAGTTAATAGATGACAAAAGAAATCAAATTTTACAAAATATTGTTTCTAAAACCCGTCACCTAGCATAAAAATAGCATCAAGAACGGCAGTTTTGCCTGAAGATAATGTCTTTGGGATTATAATTGAATTTGGTGGTACAGGGGCTTCCTCATTTAATTTACAAAGGATTCATGGCTCAAGATGTCTTTTGTCTCCGTATGGTCCATGATCTCTTGTCAATTTCATTCTAATCAGCATATCTATGAAGAAGACCCAAACTGTGAATTAAACTAGTCTCTTCCACTTCAAATAACTTCAAAGGAAGTCTGAAGTATTATATTCCTTTACTCATTTGATTCCTCAACACCTTTGATTTCAGAAGATGGCCTTAGTAGGAGAAATCTGTGGTACATTTGTTCCATTAATAAGCACATTTAAGAGGTTGGCCAACTGCTGTATTCTGAGTGGAGTAGGTCTAATTTATTTTCATTTTACAGGTGGGGCGTATGAAATCAACTCTGGTTTCTGGAGGAGAGCTTTACTAAACCTTGGTAACTGACATCTTGCCCTTGTTAGATATACAGAAGACTGTAATAGGGAACTCTTCAAAATTTTCCTTATAAAGAATAACATATGATTTCCTTGTAATTTGATGACTATCCTCCTGATTATAAAATGCTGGTTGTGCAAATGGCTGATACAGGGGAACAATTTCTCCCCAGGGAAACATCATAAACAGTATATGTGACAGTAGTAGCTGACTTGGAGATGGCCAGATAAAACATTAAGTTCAACTTAAAATATCAGGATTTCTTAGGGAAAATCTACATTAAAGGCTTTTATTCCTCAGAACTTTCTTTTATTAATTCCATCTGTCTTTTAATCAACTCTAGAGCAGGAACACATAGAATTTGACTTCTGGTTTAACATAATCTCTATTCAAGGTTTCTCTCTAACATATAGTCATTTATATACTTTAAATACATCCTCCCTCAGCACATGTATCTCCAGTGAAAGTAAACTTTGATCATATCTTCCTCAAACACTGGTAGAAGTTGAATGAAAATATATGATTTATACATTCAGAAAAAGGGGAAACTAGTATTTTGAGAGTAATCCAACAATTGGTTCGATTTTTCATTTTTCCTTCTAAAGGGTAGCTGCCCTCAGAAAACTCAGCATTTCTGATTCTGTTAATAGATTAGTATTGATGATGCCAAAGCCTTTGACTGTGTGGATCACAATAAACTGTGGAAAATTCTGAAAGAGATGGAAATACCAGACCACCTGATCTGCCTCTTGAAAAATTTGTATGCAGGTCAGGAAGCAACAGTTAGAACTGGACATGGAACAACAGACTGGTTCCAGAGAGGAAAAGGAGTTAGTCAAGGCTGTATATTGTCACCCTGTTTATTTAACTTGTATGCAGAGTACATCATGAGAAACGCTGGACTGGAAGAAACACAAACTGGAATCAAGATTGCCCGGAGAAATATCAATAACCTCAGATATGCAGATGACACCACCCTTATGGCAGAAAGTGAAGAGGAACTCAAAAGCCTCTTGATAAAAGTGAAAGAGGAGAGTGAAAAAGTTGTCTTAAAGCTCAACATTCAGAAAACGAAGATCATGGCATCCGGTCCCATCACTTCATGGGAAATAGATGGGGAAACAGTGGAAACAGTGTCAGACTTTATTTTTCTGGGCTCCAAAATCACTACAGATGGTGACTGCAGCCATGAAATTAAAAGACGCTTACTCCTTGGAAGGCAAGTTATGACCAACCTAGATAGCATATTCAAAAGCAGAGACATTACTTTGCCAACAAAGGTTCGTCTAGTCAAGGCTATGGTTTTTCCTGTGGTCATGTATGGATATGAGAGTTGGACTGTGAAGAAGGCTGAGCGCTGAAGAATTGATGGTTTTGAACTGTGGTGTTGGAGAAGACTCTTGAGAGTCCCTTGGACTGCAAGGAGATCCAACCAGTCCATTCTGAAGGAGATCAGCCCTGGGATTTCTTTGGAAGGAATGATGCTAAAGCTGAAACTCCAGTACTTTGGCCACCTCATGCAAAGAGTTGACTCATTGGAAAAGACTCTGATGCTGGGAGGGATTGGGGGCAAGAGGAGAAGGGGACGACAGAGGATGAGATGGCTGGATGGCATCACTGACTTGATGGAAGTGAGTCTCAGTGAACTCCCGGAGTTGGTGATGGACAGGGAGGCTGGCGTGCTGCGATTCATGGGGTCACAAAAAGTCAGACACGACTGAGCGACTGATCTGATCTGATGTCACTTTCCCCTTCTTTGGGGGCTTCCCAGGTGATGCTCGTGGTAAAGAACCTGACTGCCAATGTAGAAGACTTGAGAGACGTGGGTTCCATCCGTGGGTTGGGAAGATCCCCTGGAGAAGGAAATGGTAACCTGCTCCAGTATTCTCGCCTGGGAAATCCCATGGACAGAGGAGCCTGGTGGGCTACAGTCCTTGGGGCTGCAAAGAGGAAGACACAACTGAGCACACACACAAATTCCCCTTCTTTTAGAGTTGATAGATAACTTAGCACTGAAATGTCGATACCAGCCCAACACCATTATCCAAACCCCTGCTTAAAATTTTTCTCATTTAATAATTACCAATCCTGACGATATTGTTGTAGAAACTGATCCTGGGTAAGGGTTCAGGGCATGATGCAACTGTTAAAAGATGAAAATCTAAAGATGCTTCTCACTTTTTGTGTAACAGAAAAGACTTTTCTGGTTTTGATAGAAAGTAAAAGTTGTGCCACATTAACAGTATAGACAGGGCAAGGCATGGTATTAACTATCCCATCTGGTGTTTCTTAAATAGAACAAACTATTCTTGGAGCTCTATGAAGTGCTTGCTTCATCTCACAAGAGTTGGAGAAGACTGGGCTGCTCAGTGAACTCAATAGGTGGAAGATGTGACTTGTAAATCTAAATGAGAAAGAAACAGAAACATACAGCATATGGAGACAAAATGTCTAGCAAATGACTCTGTGTCTATGAAAGCTCAGCAAATAGGTTTTTTTTAATAAACACAATTGTGTTCCCAATCCATAAACCTTTTTTTAATAAAAGTCATCTATTTATTTCTTTAGTAATCCTCTTGAGATTACAATTGTAGTTTATCATTTGCAATTATGAAACTCCCCAGTCCACAGGTATTTAGCACAGGATTTGGGGAGGTGAATAAAACTGTAATTTCAAAGCTGCTATCTCTGCATGTGCCTCATAAAATTTTTGGCAGCTATTGCTGGAGTAAAGCTGTCCTTCCATCCTTTTGCCTTGGCTCTGAAAACTAGTGCATTACAATGGACTCTGTGTAATTGGATATTCTATGAAGTTATCTCAGGTTATTTCTCATTTTTCTGTCTTACAACTGCTTGTTTCAAGATAAATATAAACATTATTAGATTGCACATATGTTTCTGATCAGGAAGTCCTTGACTATTTTCTTGGTATCATCATGTTCTAATGCAGTTAAAATGATGAGCTTGAGAAACTACTCCTGGATTGTGACTTGACCTGATGAGTCACATTGATAATCAGGTCTAAGAACATTAGAGTTCAAATGCACTTTGTTCAGTGTCTTATATCTCTATGTATTTGCAGGAAGAGCTCTTTCACTAAAACACCAAAACCTTTTACATATCTACAAATATATTCAACAAAAAATGTTCAAGGTACCTACTTTCCAAAGAATATAAACTTGTACTGAAAGATACAGAAAATACTGAAAACAGAGAAGTATAACATGGTTCTGATATAGATGGGCTTCCCTGGTGGCTCAGACAGTAAAGAATCTGCCTACAATGCAGGAGACATGGGTTCAATCCCTGGATTGGGAAGATACCCTGGAGAAGGAAAGGGCAACCTACTCCAGTAGTTTTGCCTGAAGAATTCCATGGATAGAGTACCCTGGTGGACCACAGTCCATGGGGTCACAAAGAGTCAGACATTTCACTCACTTCACTGATACAGATTATTCAATATTGAAAAGCATCAAATACTTTGATGGTTACAACTCTTACAACCCCATGAACTATAGCCTGTCAGGCTCCTCTGTCCATGGGATTTCCAAGGCAGGAATACTAGAGTGGATTGCCATTTCCTTCTCCAGGGAATCTTCTTGACCCAGAGATTGAACCCATGTCTCCTGCATTACAGGCAGTCTCCTGCATTGCAGGCAGATTATTTACTGACTGAGCCATCAGGGAAGCCATATTCAATATTGCAAAAACATCAAATAGTTTTTGAGTGAATTTATAAATTCAATGTATTTCCTTCTTCAGGGGATCTTCCCGACCCAAGGATTGAACCCTGGTCTTCCACATTGTAGGCAGACGCTTTACCGTCTGAGCCACCAGGGAAGTCCATATTCAATGTTGTAAAAACATCAAATAGTTTTTGAGTGAATTTATAAATTTAATGTAATAATTATAATAAACATCCCAATGGGACTCCTTATGTACCCTGGTTCTAAAATTTATCTGGAAAAGAAAGTTCATAAAATGGAAAATGTCAGAAAAGAAAAATCAAAGAGAAAAATGCTCATTAATCATCCATTTATGTGATTGCTGATACTAGCAATAATTTTCTGAATAGTTCAGCTTTATTTTAATAGCAATTCACAATTCTTTTTAAAGTTAGTCCACACAGTACTTTTTCCTAGCTCAGTGTATTAATGTCATCTTTCATGGTTTTTTTCCTGGTTGAATTAATTCTATGTCAGTCAAAGACTCTTGAGAGTCCCTTGGACTGCAAGGAGATCCAACCAGTCCATTCTAAAGGAGATTAACCCTGGGTGTTCTTTGGAAGGAATGATGCTAAAGCTGAAACTCCAGTACTTTGGCCACCTCATGTGAAGAGTTGACTCATTGGAAAAGACTCTGATGCTGGGAGGGATTGGGAGCAGGAGGAAAAGGGGATGACAGAGGATGAGATGGCTGGATGGCATCACCAACTCGATGGACGTGAGTTTGAGTGAACTCCAGGAGATGGTGATGGACAGGGAGGCCTGGCGCGCTGTGATTCATGGGGTCGCAAAGAGTCAGACATGACTGAGCGAATGAACTGAACTGAACTGAAGTCAAACTACCCTTAAAGTTTTATTCATAGGATTTTATGAGAACAGGGGTCTGGTATGTTTGCTACAAAATAATGGTTATTGGATTTTATAATTTTTAAAATTATTTTACTATAAAAACTTTTAAAGTTGTGAAGTGGCATCAGTTAGTTTCAATAATAAAATAATGAAATTGAAGTTAAAATTATTTTTCTGGTTTTAAGTCATCTCTGAGTGAGTCTATGAATAGAATCTATTGACCATAATAAATATGACCAATAAAATATTTATTATAGCTAAAAATAGTGAAGCAGCAGAAAAATGATCATCCATAAATAGTCAAGCAAACTATAAAAAATTAGTCTTTTCCTAGCTGCTTAACTCTGTGTCAATAACATCTTATAAGATTCAAGCTGAGAAACAGATTCAAATCTGTTGTCTAATTCACACCTAATGGAGTGCTGGGGAATGAAAATGAATCCATAAACTTCTTTGCTGTTTCCAGGACTTATAACTTGACAGAAGGTATCCTGAAGAAAGCTCATGGTTTAAGAACATGATATATTTATGAAAATACTTTGTTGTATGAAATTTTATTTCATCCTAGGCCGCTTCAGTGAGCCGTCCAAAAACAGGCCAATATGGTATTTGAAATAATGGATGTTTTACTAAAGATTCTATGTCAGAATCAAATTAAATCCCATGGAGACAGCCTGATAGTCCTGTATATTAACTGAGTTTCTTATGATCACTGTGTTTACATTAAGAAATGGTCTTGGGTTGTGAAAAGAACATACCATCTTGTGAAGCTCAGTTTTATAAGTAAAATACAGCTACTGAAGTAGGATATATAACTGGGGTTTGACCTGATTTATAGGTAAGAGAAACTGCCAGGATATAATTTTATTCATTCATTTATTCAAAACTATTTACTGAGCACCTGTTAAGAGACAGACATCTTCAATGTATGGATACAGTGATGAGTGATAAGCAAGATCAGCATGGTCACTGATTCAAAGGAGCTTATAATCTCATTAACTGATCAGGTAAAACATGCTTCATTTCCTGTGAAAATTCCTTGTAAAGTTGAAATAAAATAACAGCTATAAAGTATGTAACACACTGTATTTGTTCAGTAAAATTAGTCTTTCCTTTTGTTTTCTATCTTCATGTACAGAATACTTCATTATGCTCAGCTGCCAAGAAAATTTAGCATTCAAGCAAACTGTTTTTGATGACCAGTTCAATCCAAGTCATGAACCTATGAGTGATGCAAGGAAAAGGTGACAACACAGATTTATTCTTTTACCTTGTGTGTAAACAAGAGAGGGAGGCAGATATCCATAGCAGAAAAGTCACTACAAAGGTAGACATTCTAGATATGTCCCAGAATAGTTCTGAGAGGATGGAAAAGAGCAGTTAAGACTGTTTCCCAACCTCATCAACTAAATATAAATGACGCAGGTCCTCTGGCTAATATCAGAGTGGTGTCCTCTGAGGTCGGAAGTGCTGATGAGAATGAATGGAACCAACTATCAAGTTAGCGGGTTATTTAGATTTACCCTCAGGGTCCTCTATTCTTTCAGAGAAGGCATTATTACTTCCTGGAGAAATGGAAAATGAGGGATTATATTCAGAGAATGACTGAAAGCTCTTTAAGCCAGAGGCAGCGTTTGTGTAGGATGGAGTGACTAGACTAGAAGGTAGACTAGTGATATTCTGGATTTAAAAACCATAAAATCCTTCAGACAACAGTAGACAAATGACACCTATCTTAGACTTATTCTAAAAAATATTACACAAAACTCCAGAAAGTTCTGCTACACTGGCTTTTTGACCCGGTTCACTTCCGCCACTCTGTATATCATCTTTGCAGCTCTTGGCAGCTCTGGACCTACGGCTGTGTCACCTTTCCCTTGACTTGCTCTTGCACTGCATAGTAAAGGAACCCATCTGCTGAATGATGTTAATGTCTTCATTCATTCTTTCAACAGCATTGAATTAACTGAGTATTTATCATGTCAGACACTCTTTACTGAGTATTTATTGTGTGTCAGACACTCTTCTAGACACTTAGAATACATCAGTGAAGAAAACAGATGAAACTCTTGCCCCTGTGAAAATTACATTATAAAATATGTGAGAGGGGATGGGGGAATTGGGGTATATTGGGCTATATAAACATAACAGCCAAACTATATAGTATTTGAGAAGCCGGTAAGTATTAAGTAAGAACAGATTAAGATGAGGGCTCGGGAGTGCTAGCAGAGGGGATGGTGATGCTAAGGTGGCATTTGAGCCAGAGTGAAAGGAGAAAGCCTAGCCAAGAGGTTATCTCAAAAGGGAATTCCAAGCAGAGAAAGCACGTGGAGATGCTAAGACAAGAGTGTGTCTGATGTGTGAGAAGATAAGCAAGAAGGAAAGTTTAATGGGAACAGAGCAAGAGGGAAGGATTAACAAGAAATGAGGGGAGAGAGGGACTTTTTTCAGTTCAGATTTTGTAGAGTTTTGTAGGTCTTAGTAAGACTTTTCAGTTCCTGTACTTGCCTGGGCTATGGATGGTGACAGTATGCAACCAGTCATCAGTTGAACTTGTTTCAATGCCTAATAAAGGTCAGTTAACAGTTTTCGACTTTCTAAGAAGATGGAAAGAGTTGTAGTAGGAAAGAGGATTTGTGTTTTCCATAAGTTGATGACTGGCCTAAAGAATGCTGAGGTTGATTATTGGTGTTTGATTATTGGTTTGTGGTTGGTTTTGCCATCTGAATGTATGAATGTACCCTTTTTCTGTAGGCATGAACCTTTTGCATGAGGTGAAGGGAGACGATGCAGAAGGTCCCAGACCAGGAGCTCCACAAGGGACTCTGTCAATCAGAATATCCTACATTCACAGTGCAGGCTAATGCAAATCATCTTTTAGCTATTTAAATACATCAAAAAGTCATCACTTAGTCAAGTGTTATTCTTTAAATTATTTTACTATGAATAGTTTTAATTTTAGCTGTTAGTTTTAAAATTTTCCATCCATTTTTATAATGTTATATCTATTTTTTAATTAATTTATTTTTTATTGAAGGATAATTGCTTTACGGAATTTTGCTGTTTTTCTGTCAAGCCTTTTTATGTTATATTTTAATCTATCTTATTATTAAAAAAATCACAACTACCCAGGAAGATAGATCCAAGAAAATATTGCCAAGACCAGTGTCAAAGAGCTTACTGCCTAGGTTTTTTTCTAGGATTATTATTGTTATATAAGTCTTTAATCCATTTTGAGTTTATTTTAATAAATGGTATAAGAAAGTAGACTAGCTGGATCCTTTATCATATAGCTTCAGTCTTCCCAGCACCATTTATTGAAAAGGCTGTCTTTTTCCTATTGTATATTCTTGTCTCCTTTGTCATAGATTAGTTGACTGTAAGTGTAGGTTTGTTTCTCAGCTCTGTATTCTATTTCATTGATGAAGCACAAGCTGGAATCAAGATTGACGGGAGAAATATCAATAACCTCAGATATGTAGATGGTATCACCCTTATGTTGGAAAGTAAAGAGGAACCAAAGAGCCTCTTGATGAAGATGAAAAAGGAGAGTGAAAAAGCTGACTTAAAACTTAACATTCAAAAAACTAAGATCAAGTCATCAGGCCCTATCACTTCACGGAAAATAGATGGGGAACAATGGAAACAGTGACAGACTTTATTTTCTTGGGCTCCAATATCACTGGCTGATGGTGACTACAGCCACAAAATGAAAAGAAGACACTTGTTCCTTGGAAGAAAAGTTATGACCAACCTAGACAGCATATTTAAAAGCAGAGACATTACTTTACCGACAAAGGTTTGTCTAGCCAAAGCTATGACTTTTCCAGTAGTCACGTATGGATATGAGAGTTGGACCATGAAGAAAGCTGAACACCAAAGAATTGATGCATTTGAACTGTGATGTTGGAGAAGATTCTTGAGAGTCCCCTGGACTGCAAGGAGATCCAACCAATCAATCCTAAAGGAGATCAGTGCTGAATATTCATTGGAAGGACTGATGCTGAAACTGAAGCTCCAATACTTTGGCCACCTGATGCAAAGAACTGACTTATTTAAAAAGACCCTGATGCTGGGAAAGATTGAAGGCAGGAAGAGAAGGAGACTAAAGAAGATGAGATGGTTGAAAGGCATCACTGACTCAATGGATGTGAATTTGAGCAAGCTTCGGAAGTTGGTGATGGACAGGGAAGCCTGGCATGCTGCATTCCATGGGGTCAAAAAGAGTCAGACATGACTGAGCGACTGAGCTGAACTGAACCATAGTTCTTTTTTTTTTTATTTCATATACCCATACTTTTTAGTGAAATATAGTTGACATACAATATTATGTTATTTTCAGGTATACTATATAGTGAATTGACCTTTATATCTTATTAATATGTAACAGTTACCACAAAAGTCTAGTAATTATCTGTCCCCATACAAAGTTATTACAATATTATTGGCCATATTCCTTATGCTATATTTCACATCGTTGCATGTATTCTAAGTCACTTCAGTCATGTCTGACTCTTTGTGACCCTATGGACTTTGGCCTGCCAGGCTCCTCTGTCCTGGGATTCTCCAGGAAAGGGTACTGGAGAGGGTTGCTATGCCCTCCTCATTTTACATCTTAGTGGCTTATGTATTTTATAACTGGAGGTTTGTACCTCTTAATCTACTTCATCTTCATCTTAATCTGGTTTGGTTACTACAGCTTTGTAGTATGATTTGAAATCAGGGAGCATGTACCTCCAGCTTTGTTCTTTTTCAAGACTGTTTTGGCTATTCAGGGGCTTTTTGTATTTCCATACAAATTTTAGAATTATTGAGCTTCCCTTGCGGCTCAGAGGTTAAAGTGTCTGCCTGCAATGCGGGAGATCTGGGTTCCATCCCTGGGTCGGGCAGATCCCCTGGAGAAGGAAATGGCGACCCATTCCAGTATTCTTGCATGGAGAATTCCATGGACTGACGAGCCTGGTGGGCTACAGTCCACAGGGTCGCAAAGAGTCGGACACGACTGAACGACTTCGCTTTCACTTTAGAAATATTTGTTCTAATTCTGTGAATAATGCCCCTGATATTTTGATAGGGATTACATTGAAGTTGTAGATTGCCTTGGGCAGTATGGTCGTTTTAACAATATTAATTCTTCCAATCTACAAGTACAGTATATCTTTTCATGTAATTATGCTGTCTACAGTTTCTTTTATCAGTCTAGAAATGGCAACCCACTCCAGTGTTCTTGCCTGGAGAATCCCAGGGATGGGGGAACCTGGTGGGCTGCCGTCTATGGGGTCGCACAGAGTCAGACACAACTGAGGCGACTTAGCAGCAGCAAAAAAGCTTCTGCACAGCATAAGACATCAATAAAACAAAAAGACAACCTACCAAATAGAAGAAAATATTCACAAATCAAATATCTGGTGAAGATCTTATATCCAAAAGATTTACTATAAAAACTCATACAGTTTAACAGGAAAAAAAAAAAAAAAAACCCTAACCCTGTTTGATTAAAAAATGGGCAAAAGAACAGACAATTTTCCAAAGAAAACATACAGATGGTTGACAAGTACATGAAAAAAAAATGTTCAAAACCATTAATATCATGAAAATGCAAATCAAAGCACAGTGAGATATCACCTTATACCTGTTAGAATGCTTTTATCAAAAAAGACAGTCAACAAATGTTGGTAAAGATGTGGAGAAAAGGGAACCCTTGTGCACTGATGATGGGAAAGTAAATCATGCAGACCCTGTAGAAAACAGTATGAATTTTCCTCAAAAATTAAAAATAGAACTAATATATAATGCAGCAATTACATTTCTGGATTTTATCTGGGAGAAAAGAAAATGCCAATTCTAAAATATATATGCACCCCAAAGTGTACTACAGCATTATTTTATAATAACCAAGATATGGAATCAATTAAGAGTTCACTGATAGATGAATGGATAAATGGATAACACGATGGGCTGTTACTCAGCCATAAAAAAGACATCCTACCATTTGCAACAACATGGACCCAGAGTGTATTATGCTAAATTAAATAAGTCAGGCAGAGAAAGACAAAGATTCACTTATGTGTGGAATCTAAAAAAATAAGCAAAGCAATGAACAAGCAAAACAGGAACAGACTCATAGATACAGAGAACAAACTGGTTGCCAGAAGGGGAAAAGGTCAAGATATGGGGAAAATAGGTGAAGGGAATTGATAAACAGGCTTCCAGTTATAAAATAAATCAGTTACCAGGGTATAATGTAGAGCATAATTAATGCAGTCAATAATACTGTAATGACTTTGTATGACAGACAGTATCTAGACATTATGGTGATCATTTTGTAGTGTATAAAAATATCAAATCACTATGTTTTATACCTGAAACTAGTTATACTACTTAAATAAAAAGATAAAAAATTATAAGTACATTTTTAAATGAGGATAGGGAAGCACTAGGACGAGGGAGGAAGTTCTGAGGAGCTTATCTTAAATCCTGAAAACGTGGGAGATTCCCTGCTTCACCTTCTAACTCCGTAGGGATTTTCCAATGATGTCAAAACGTATTTCTCATTCCAGCATCACATGAGAAAAAGCAACTTCAAGAAGTCTGGCCTTTAGGTAGTGTCACAGGTTCACTAAAACATAGTAAAGCAGAACAAATAGTTGAACATTTGGAAGAATCTGCAAACATATATTTCTTCATCCTTCTATTAACACATGCTACTTAGAAGGCCATAGATATCTTGATATGTATTCCAGTAACAGTGTTCAGACACCAATGCTTATACTAACATTCAATTCAGAGGACATCAACTCTGCTGAGACAAAAAGTGGATTGGTCCTCCCCACAGATTCGAATTCTTCCTAAGGGTGTCAGGTAATTTAGAAGATGCTGCTGCTGCTGCTAAGTTGCTTCAGTCGTGTCCTACTCTGTGCGACCCTATAGACGGCAGCCCACCAGGCTTCCCTGTCCCTGGGATTCTCCAGGCAAGAGCACTGGAGTGGGTTGCCATTTCCTTCTCCAATGCATGAAAGTGAAAAGTGAAAGTGAAGTCGCTCAGTCGTGTCCGACCCTCAGCAACCCCATGGACTGTAGCCCACCAGGCTCCTCCGTCCATGGGATTTTCCAGGCAAGAGTACTGGAGTCGGGTGCCATTGCCTTCTCCATTTAGAAGATGAGGTAGTGCTTATGTATCTTTGGTGACTTAGGGTACACCAAGGTGTCATGTTATCAACCCTCATGAGTACAAATTGGGCCAGTGAATCAGCTGCAGTTCAGAGAAGCTGGAGCATACAGCACTGAGTAGAATAAAAATCGTGGCATTTGAAAAGGGAATGAGACTAGAAAAAAGGGCCTTCGTAAAGCAGGGAAACATTAAAAACATTTTATCTAAACCATAAATATTTCCTGCCAATTATTATCTTATCCATCTCATCCTCCACTCATACTGCCATACAGGAATATTGTTCCCTACCTGGTAGATAATTGTGTTTTTCATTTCTTGGAAATTTGATGGTCTTCACAGGAAACCAAGTCCTGCTTTTCTGAATCAAGGACCACAGAGTTGAACAGACAGAAATGTCTCTTCTCAAGTTAACCACCAGGGGGCAGTCTGAATCTGATTTAAGAGTAAGCGGGAAGACCAAACTGAGGTGGGTTTGAGAATTTGCGTTGCGGGGTTTGGGGGGCGGGTGGGGGGGGGTGCCGGCGGAGGGGGGTGGTGGTTGTGGATTTCAAACTCTGAGAATTCAATTTTGGGACTGTCTTATCCTTTGGGCATAAAGAAACTTCTCAAATCAGTGTTTCCTAGTCATATTTTAAGAGGGTTCTTGACTCCTTCCTCAGCAAATGACTTCTTAACCTCTGCAGAGATGTGATAGGTCCACTGGTGACCATGCTCCCAATCTCAGAACCTCAACCTTTTTCACCTTTAGAGGATGACCCTGAAACTAACAAGACGAATTTTTTTTGAGGTCATGCTAGCCTGGAATAAGTCTATGAAGCATCAATACCGCTCACAATGCCAGAGAAATGAATTAGCATTCTGAGTGGCAACTATCCTGTCTTTCATTTTGCCACTTAAGGACATTTAAAATATGGGCAGGCCAAGAAACCAAAATATAACTCCATAATTTTAATTGGAAATCACTTCCGGTATACCTGATTCATTCAGAGGACGTAGGTTTCATTTTGTTACTTATTTATTCTATTTGCCTTTGAAACAGTAAAATGGTAAAATTTCAAGTAGTGCTAGAAGTTATACATTAAAAAAGTAATATACAATTCTACCTCATAATTCATCTTCCTTTGCCAGAGATAACCAGTACCAACAGGTCCTTGTTTATCCTTCCAGGAAAAAAAAGTATATATAAACAAGCATATGTATATGTCTTCTCTCTGCTTTCTTTAAAAAAGTGGGACCATGTTATATACGCACATCTGTTCTTTGTTTTTGTTTTTTTAAACAATGTAATATTTTTTGTACGTTATCCTTGAGAAAATGTCTTCATGTTATTATGTAAACATAAAACTAGGCAGAACTCCTAGGTCAATGCTTATATGTATTTTAATTTTTTGATGGCTGTCACCAATTTGCCTGCCAAAGAGGATGGCCCAATTTCTAGTCTCATTAACCAAATATAAGAATACCTGTTTCTCTATACCAAGGCCCACACAGTACTTTCAAACACTTTGATCTTTGACCCTGTATTAGATGAAAAGTTGTCCCAGGGTTTGGGTTAGTCCTTAGTTATGAGTCAAGTGGAGGATCTGCTGATCTGCTTATAAGCCTAGTTTTTGTTAGAATTGTCATGCTACTTTCTAGTGTCTTTGAAAACAAGAACATCATGCACCCTTTGGGGTCATGAATCATATTGTCATTCGTGTTGTCAATGATATCTAGCACCTGTGTATAAATATGCTGCTGCGGCTGCTAAGTCGCTTCAGTCGTGTCCGACTCTGTGTGACCCCAGAGATGGCAGCCCACCAGGCTCCCCCGTCCCTGGGATTCTCCAGGCAAGAACACTGGAGTGGGTTGCCATTTCCTTCTCCAATGCATGAAAGTGAAAAGGGAAAGTGAAGTCGCTCAGTCGTGTCCAACTCCTAGCGACCCCATGGACTGCAGCCTACCAGGCTCCTCCATCCATGGGATTTTCCAGGCAAGAGTACTGGAGTGGGGTGCCATTGCCTTCTCTGGTGTATAAATATAGTAATATTTTATTATGAAACTGTTGAAAGACAAGAGTACTTTTATTATTATTTTTTAAGAGCACTTTTATTATTATAGTGTGAGAGGAGCATTATACTTCTATCTAACAGGCATTTGAATAATACTATAATAAAACAGTCTATGCTCTGTAAAATGTTTGCATTTTCCTTTGAAATGAATTTTAGTCAAAACATTCCTCACAATATATATACCATAAACTGCTACAAATGGCCAGATTTAGTGTTGCCAACTTACATTTGAAAGTCTTTTGCAGAAGTATTTTGGTCTTAGGAAAAAGCACTTTGGTCATAATTAACATGTAGAAATTTCTTTTTGGTAAGCAAACATTTTCATTCAGTCTGTTTTCTGGCAGTGCCTTTTATTTGAGCTGCTTGGCTTATAAACACATAATGTACGATAATTGTGGAAAGCAGGAGCTTGGCATTCTCTCTTATTTTGATAGAAGCAGCTTTGCATCGGTTGTATTTATTAGCTATTCTAGTGACACACATCGTCTGTGACTGATGTGGAAATGCTAATCGACAGTTCACAGGGAACAGATGAAAAAGACCTTAAGATGTGGCTTTATTTAGGTCAGTACATATTAAGAGAAATACAATCCTCTTCTAGAAAGAGAGCTGGAAGTGAAGAATGAAAGATGGTTTTCCTCAATATCATGATCATCTATATTCTTAAATAAAAAAATAGCAGCCTCAGGGCAGGGGAAATATGCTGGGATTAAAATAAAACTGGTGCTATCAATGTCTAAATAAAGTAATTTTACATGTATGGGTATGTTTTTGGTAATACTTGGAATATTCTTAGTCAGGTCTTTGAAGTACACATTAACAAGGGTACTTTATCTGCCAAAGGGTCTTAAGACTTCCCACTCACTTCTCACCCCACCTCCTCTGGTGAGCAGATTTTAAGCTGACCCTACCTCCATCCCCTGCTACCCACACCCCTGTGCAGTTCCTGTCCCCTAAGTGTGAGTGGAATTGGTGGCTTACTTCTAAGCAATAGAAGATGGCAGAGGTGATGGTATGTCATTCCCGTGATGACATTATGCTCTGCAGGACTGTCTTCCTTGCAGACTTGCTCTAGACTCTCTTACAAGAGGCAAATTGCCCCATTGTGGGCTATCTTTATGAGGGGACTCACCTGGCAAGGAACTGATCATGGCCTGGGGAGGCTGAGGGCCTCAGACCGACAGTGAGTACAAGAAACTGAATTCTACCAGCAACCATGTAAGCTTGATTAGAACCCCAAGGCTCTGAAGACTAAAGCTCTGATTGACACCTTGATTTCAGCCTAGGAAACTCAAAAGCAGAAAATTTAGGTAAGTTGTGCCCAGACTCCTGACTCACATAAATTATGAAAGTCAAATGTATATTGTCTCAAGTTGCTAAATTTGTGGTAATTCATTATGCAGCATAGAAAATAACATACCAATAGGAAAAAAAACACAACCTGTGGTATATTGTAATTTTGCTCAAATTTTGCTTCTGTGGGGTAAATTATACTTCCCTGTTCCATTGGCATCATGTGGTATGTATACCCATTCCAGCAGAAAGAATGCATTCTTGCCCTTTGAACCTCAGGAGTGACAATCTGATTTTCTTTGGCTTACAGAATGTGGTTGGAAGAAGAAACTTTGAGAGCCAGCTTGAGGTTGGCTATGTCTCTTTTTCCTTTCTTTACCTATGTCTGACCTACGTTGAAAATATGAAAGTGTTAGTCGCTCAATTGCATCTGACTTTTTGCAACTCCATGGACTGGTTCCTCCATGGAATTTTCCAGGCAAGAATACTGGAGTGGGTAGCCATTCCCTTCTCCAGATATTCCTGACCCAGGGATTGAACTCAGGTCTCCTACACTGCTTGCAGATTCTTTACTGTTTAAGCCAACATAAAAAATAAACATTTATTCTTATAAGTCATTGAGATTTTAGATCACTAAAGCATAACCTTGTCTTTCTGAGGATAATAATTATGTCAGACATAACTGGGTCAAACTGCTGTGTAGAGTTTTAAAAATGTCTTTCAAGTGGCAGATTCTCAGATACTTCCCTCATTGTATTTTCTTCCTATGGTGATTACTTCACGTATTGCTCTGCTTCTGTGTCTTCTATAAACAGAGTCTGATGCAGTGGAATAGTGTGAGCTGGGTATTCTTGGGACTCTGATCTGGAAAGACTTCTGAGGGTTAGGACAGAGTTCAAGGGGAAGGACAGATGAAGTGCCCTGCTCAAGCCTCTAGAAGAGTCTCCTTCTATGAGCTAGTTTTTGCATGTTCCTCCTTTCCTTTGTAGAGGAAAGATTTCAAAAGCAAGGTCAGGGTGGGGTTCTGCAGCAAAGGACCAAAGAGGACATTTGGCCTGTCTCTAACATGGAAAAAGGGGTTCCCAAGGTCATAAGTGGTAAAGCCAATGTCACCAGGGTGGGAAACCAAGTTCCAACTGATAGTAAAGAGTGTTTCTTTTTCTCAGAATATCTATTATACTTTGACCCTTCAAGAATTAGCCATGCTAAGTGGTTGGTCAAAGATTTAGGGATTTTCAGGTTTCTAGAATCTTCAGTGTTTCTTTTTCTCAGAATATCTATTATACTTTGACCCTTCAAGAATTAGCCATGCTAAGTGGTTGGTCAAAGATTTAGGGATTTTCAGGTTTCTAGAATCTCTCCCTTTGGAGGAATCGCATCTAGAATGAACAGTGCTGATAGTACTCAAATATTTAATAAGGATAGAATGGTAGAAGAAAGCAAGAGGCTATGTTTCACTCAAATGCTACCTTAAGTTGATCATTTAATGAGGGACAGGAAATTTCCAAAATTTGTTTTTTATCCAGCCACAGAATGGAGACTATTCCTAAATTCCTTTGGAAATATTTGAATGTGAAACAGGGCATGTAGGAATTTGTGCATTCATTTCTCCATGAGACTTAACTTTGACTTCTATTGACTAAGATCACCCTGGAATCAGACTACCTTGGTTTGAATTTTTACTCTGTTATTTAATTGCCTGTGTGACCTTGAGTAACATTCTTACATTTTCTGTGATTTAGTTTCCTCATTAAAATACTTTTATACTAATAAGTATAAAAATACTTATACTAGTACTATTTTAGTATATCACACTTTCTATTCTATATCACATTTCTAAAATACTTTTATACTAATAAGTATAAAAATACTTATACTAATACTATTAGTATAAGTACTTTTATTCTAAGAAGTATAAAAAATAGTTACCTCCAATGATTGTGAGAATTATATTATGAGAATTAGCTAGTACATGTGAAGTGCCTACTTAATAAACCTGACCTAACTCATTATTATCACTGGTGCTCCACAGTGAAAAACTTCAGACCATGTTATTGTAGTGGAGACCTCAGTACCCCCTAAGTATAGCATTTCATTCACGCTCAGTTCTTTTCCTGTGCTTCCAGATTGGCTATATCACACATTTATTAGAAGCTGTAAAAATCACAGCTTTCTTTAAGCCTCCTTTCTTATTATAGTCCCCCTACAAGCTGTTTGCTCTCTAGCAACAAAGTTAGAACTGTAGTTAAAAAAAAAATCCAGTTATGTTAATGAAGGAAGATATAGTTATTAGCTTTCCTTGCACCAGCTATTTAACTAACTCCAAGTGTTCTGATATGCACTCTCCCCATTTGTGATTAGCCCAGCCCTGCCTACCTTCATGTATAATACAGTTTCCTTCTAGGGCAACAAACTTGAGCTGAGGACAGGACAGAATTAGTAATTAATTGGTGGAGGCTGAGGAAAATTGGCCATTAGTCGAAGGCAAACAGTCTAAAATATAGTCTAAAGTAGAGTGTCAAAATCAGATTATGTCTAAGTGAGATTACAGTTTGAGACGTTTCTGCTCATGTAGTCAATGAGAGGCTTTAGGATGGCCATGATTCTTGTGGGTGTTGTATCTAGAGTGTGAGGGTGGAAGGAATGCCTGACTAAAATGAGGTGAAGGATCTGAAAGCATGGTCCAGCCCTGGAGAAAAGGTATCTACAGGATATAGGAGGAAGGGTCAGGACCATAATTGTCCAGGGTAGAAAGTTAAGCCAAAACAGGCTCTGGGGTCCTCTGTGTGTTATGGGGGGTTGATTAGGGAGGATGTAGCTCCCTGATCATTTGGGGACCCAGGACACTGTTCATGGAGGTATGCTTCCATGTGGTAAAGCAAGACACAGAAAGAAGCACCAACCTAACTGCGTTGGACCAGGACTTGGCTGGGACTGAATTCCCAAGAGGAAGAGACTATTACCAACTGCTCGGGAGGAACCTGAAACAGATATAGTGTTTAAATCTTAATGCATTACTTTCTTTGCCTTCTCAAAGTATAACCTTTTTTTAAAAAATTTTTAAAGGGGTCAAAAACGTAACCTCTACTATTGTTAGCATCCAGCTGTTTGCTGACATATGTGGAAAGAGAAATTTGGAAAGCTCTGGTCCTTGACCCCGTCAGCATGTGTAGTTCTACTTTTTCACATCTAGAAAAAAAAATTGTGTGAATGCCCTTATCCAAAATTAGATTTGAATAGCGTATTTGTTTCCAACTAATTTTAATGTTTATTTAAGTAAAACCAATTTAATTAGCTAGTAAGGGTAATTACAGTTGTTATCTAATTTGTAAAATCCTATCAAATTTACTTTGAAGATTTAAGGAAATGGTGGTTAAATTCTTAGAAGACTACATCATTACAACAAGGCTAAATTAGGATCTTTTTCATAAAAAACAGAAATGATAGAATAAAACTAATGTGTTCTTTAAATTTCAAATCTAATCTTTTTAAATCCTGAAGGTATTACTTTAATAAATAATATATCAAAAAGATTTTTGAGTTAGTTATTTTTTTTAAATGGAAAAGTATTGTCAGAATAAAATCATATCTTACTGGGATTCTATGACTTTATTATTTATTGGGGAATGAAGATTCAATCTCTGACTTGAGGGATTTTGTAATTCTTTGAACTTCTGGTAGTCATAAAAAGAAAAATACATGGTTGTATAAACATATGTGTCACAGTCAAAATCTGGAACTGGTGATTTTTGATACTCAATAGCAAAATTACACAGCTATTTAACTTACACAGCTGGCTAAGAATCAAAATGTCATACAGGGGAAAAAAAAAAAAAAAACACCTCTCATTGTAAGTTGAATAACACTGCTACCAGCCAAATGTTGCATTAGATAGCTAAACACAGACAGTCTGACTTCCAAATATATGTTGGTCATTAGCCAACTGTAACAAGGACTGAAGTCAACATTATCTAACAAATGTTACCTCATTTGAAATTCAGACTACAGCTCATAACATTTTGGTTACAGGGCTGATTTTCAGTCAGTGGGGAAACTGTGCTTGAGATATATTAATATTTTTTTCTCTCTTGGATTTTCATGTACACAATCTTCTGACTAGTTAGTCTGATTCATCCATTTGTCTAATAAAGCAGTCATTTAGCTTTAGTGTAACAAAATAAGGTTTTAAGTAGAGAAAATAATTATGAAACCTAGAATTTATCAAGAGATAAAATGATTATAATAATTCCTTTAGCATTTTAGTGTACACTTTTGTTCGCCTAGCCAATAACCAGTACCTTTTCTCTTTCTGCTCTGACTTGCTTCAATTTGAAACTGATTTGCTTCAATTACTGCACTGGGTCACGAGTCTTAGGGAAGGCTGCCTGCGCCAGCCCAGGGCTGGATCATTACTGGTCTGAGTCAATCATGCTGTTCTCCTTTCCTTTGCCAAAGAGTAGTTTTAGGTCTAAGCACATGATGCACTTCTGAGAAGTGAGATGCTGAGGATATTTCCAATCAAGATTTTCCTTGTTATACTAATGTTGTTTTGGCAGCTAATTGAATGCTTGAATTGGCTTAATGGTTATATCATGTGGTTGTTAGTGAGAGTAAGTTTAAATAGGTATGTAGTATATGAAATAATTCTAGAGGAAGCACTGTGCATTAATTTAATTAGCAATAAATAACTAATTATTATTCAGTATGCCAAGAATAAAACCCAGCCCACAGTAAGTTACTCACTAGAATGGGTAATTAAAAATAAGTGACAATACAACTATTGACAAGAACGTTTGGCAACAGCAACTCTTATGTGCTGCTGATGTATTTTATACTTAAAAAAAAAAGTTTACAAACAATAAATGAAAGACTCTGACAGGAAAAAGCAGTGATCTTCAGCTGCTGGATGGTTTTGTACTTTCCAGTGACACCTAAATAGTGGTGGCTGTCACCTGGCTCAAGACGGCAGAGCAGAAAAATGCAGGGAACTTGTCTTTGATTACATGGTCGTGCACCAAATTAACCAACCTGGAACAGACCTACCTTGGGTATAATTACGTTAGATAATGCTATTCCATTACTGTCTAAGTCAAATTGAGTTGACATTGTCTGTTAACTGCAGCTGAAGGCATTCTGGCTGATAATTGGCCATCAAAAGCCAGGCCTGACCGTCTAGGTAACAATTATGTCTATAATATAGAGAATATAGCTCTTCTATCATTAAGGAGATGTAGAAAAAGTTCATACAGGAATAAGGAGGGTATAACATGCAGGGAATTTATTTGAAAAAGGAGGGGGAATCATACGATTCTAATGCAAGGAATTATGGGAATAGAGGAGCAAAGATGAAGCCTGAACGACTATTGATTAACTGAAGCCCTGGACACATAGAAACTGCAAAGCAGAGCATTTTTTTGCACTGATTGATATTAGATATTGTAGCCTAAACTGTTTTGTAAAGAGCCTAGACTCAACAGGTGGGTGATTGTGTCTGTATTAGAGGAGTGGTCCTGTCAGAGGGAGAGCCTTAGTGTAGCTCCTCTGAACCACCTTTGTTTTTCATGTAGTAGAAATAGGGATTCCAAATCCCAGGATTCCTTTGAGGTAAAAAGACAGAAAGTTAGCCAAGAATTTGGGTGAGGAGCTTGCCAGTAAAAGTAGTGACTGTAAGTACAAAAGGGTAGTGAATGCAGTATCTAAGGACTTTTGTCAAACTACCTAGGAGTCACAGCCAGCCCAAAGTGTGTTTGCAACACCACTGAGAGCTGAACTCAAGCCAGTAGAGAGAACCATTGAGCCCTAAAAGGAGAACAGGTTATGAGTTTATTTTCTAGTCTAGTTATCAGTAATGGGTGCCAGTGGGGTCACTAGTGACAAGGCAGCCAAGGAAATATGAGTTGATTAAGAGCAAATAGAATTGCACAGGGCACTGAGTATTGTACAATAAGATACTCTCTTCTTATGCCAACAAAGGATTCAGTGAGCCATTCTCAGATGACACCTTGGGAAGACGAGGGAGAAGGTGAGGAGATCTGAAAGACTAAGCATCCCAAAGAGGCTATTAAAACCAAGGATTACATATTTTCTTTACGCTTCTCTGAACCTTACAGACAGTCCTTGATATGCTAACTGCATGACTAAGATAATTTAAGCCTTGTGAGCTTTAGTTGACTCCTGTAAAGAACAGGGATAATAAATTGTACACAAGGGCTCTTGTGAGCATTTCAAGTTACATCTACAAAGTACCAAACACAGACTAGACTAGTAGATGACTTTGACACGAGTCATAAGACCATGCTTTTCTCTTCTGAAGGCCAGAGTAGATGGGGCACGCTGCCTGCGTGGTGTGTTAGCCCAGGCAGAAGACTGGTTACCCTGGGGGGAACTGAGAGTTAGCAATCACAGCGATGGTTGCCCCTTGGAATGCTCTGTCCTGGCTGAGCCCAGAAATGAGAGTGACTTGACATCACAATGCATTTGTCTGAGTCTGATGAAATCAAGTGATAGTTTGTATAGGATCTGGGAGGGGGACAGAGCCTTGAGGTGGGGAGATCAACTTGGCCAGCTCTGGGGAGTTGGGATAGCCCAGGGAATATGAAAGGAGAGGAAACCTCAAGGGTAGTTGAATCCTTCCTAGGTGTTTCATCCCTCCATCATGAAGAAAATGTTCTTCAACTTTCTTGACGTCCCAGACCCAAACATTAAAACCTCACCTGTATTCACATGTGTGCTTGCATGCTTATTTGCTTCAGCCATGTTTGATGCTGTGCAACCCTATGGAATGTAGTCTTCCAGGCTCCTCTGTCTGTAGGATTCTCCAGGCAAGAATACTAGAATGGGTTGCTGTGCCCTCCTCCAGGGGATCTTCCTGACCCAGGAATTGAACCTGTGTCTCTTACGTCTCCTACATTGATAGGCAGGATTTTTACCACTAGCGCCACCTGGAAAGCCTTTGTTTTCACAGAAATGCTTACCTAATATGTTTATCTATAGAAAAAGCCTCAATGTAGGAGCTGAGTGGAAAAGGAAACTGTTTATCGGGAGGCAGCTGAGGTGGAATCTTTGCTCCCACTTACTAGAGATGGGAATTTGGTCTAGTTGGAATGGGCTTAAGACATCAGAATGCTAATTTTTCTAGTTGAATCAGTCTCCGATTTTGAGTCAGTTTTCTACTTTGTAATTTCAGTACATGATTTTGACTTGAGTGGGCAAATAACTCCATTGGGATGAACAATTAACTGGACTATGGTACAAGTATGTTAGGGCTATCATAACAAAGTCTCAATACAGTAAAGTGAATGGCTGAAAAAAAGGAACAAAATTTATTGTCTCTGTTATGAAGCTAGAAAACTGAAATCAAGGTATTGGCAGGGCCCGTTCCCTCTGAAACTCTGCAGAGAGCTCTTCCTTGCCTCTTCCTAGTTATTGGTTGTTGCTAGCACTTCTTGACATTCCCTGGACTGCAACTGCATCAATCCAATCTCTGCCTGTGTCATCCCATGGCTGCCTTTACATAGTGCCTCCCTCTGTGTACCAGTTTTCTCTTTTTATAAGGAAAGTAATTATATTGGATTGATCCCACCCTAATGACCTCAATTTAATTTATTACCTCTGTGTAATATTCTTTTGTGGGGGAGCACAATTGAACACACAACAGTCAACTCTCTGGTCCTCCAAAAACATGTCTTTCCCACATGCAAAGTACATTCAAACCATCCCAACATTCTCCAAAGTCTTAACATTTCAGCATCAACTCTAAGTCCCAATCAAACCTCATGCTAAACAGCACAGGATGTATCAACAAATTTCAAAGGTTTGCAGTCATACAAATATAGCCTCTAACTACAGTGGAATTAATCAAGAAACCAACAACAGAACAATAACTAGGACATCTATAAATGATTAAAAACTAAGTATCAGGTTTCTAAATAATCTTGGAAAATAAATAACAATTAAAATTAGGAAAAATATGGTATATATAAACAATGGGCTATTATTCAGCAATTAGAAAGAATGAAATAATGCCTTTTGTAGCAACATTGAAGGACCTAGAGATTATCATACAGAATGAAGTAAGACAGAGAAATACAAATATTATATGATGTCACTAATATGTGAAGTCTAAAAAACCTGATAAAAATTATTTTATTTACAAAACAGAAACAGACTCACAAACATAGAAAGCAAA
The DNA here is from genome assembly GCF_019923935.1 of Bubalus bubalis. Classification (NCBI taxonomy): domain Eukaryota; kingdom Metazoa; phylum Chordata; class Mammalia; order Artiodactyla; family Bovidae; genus Bubalus; species Bubalus bubalis. The sequence goes on along the minus strand of NC_059158.1, from coordinate 95,036,921 downwards.
TTTATAGTTAGCAAAGCAGAAAGTGGGCTTCCCTTGTGACTCAGCTGGTAAAGAACCTGCCTAGAATGTGGGAGACCTGGGTTCAATCCCTGAGTTGGGAAGATGCCTTGGAGAAGGGAAAGACTGTCCACTCCAGTATTCTGGCCTGGAAAATTCCAGTCCATGGGGTTGCAAATAGTTGGACACAACTGCGATTTTCACTTATAGGAGATTAACAGAAACACATCACTATGTATAAACAAGGATTTACTCTATAGTACAAGAAATTATATTATCTTATTATACTGTAATGGAAAAGAATCTAAAAAATGCACACAGATACACACACACAGACACACACACATCTGAATCTCTTTATTGTGTACCTGAAACTAATACAATATTGTAAACAATATTACTTCAAAAAGGCTTCCCTCATTAGCTCAGTTGGTAAGGAATCTGCCTTCAATGCAGGAGACCCAGGTTCAATTCCTGGGTTGGGAAGATCCCCTGTAGAAGGAAATGGCAACCCACTCCAGTATTCTTGCCTGGAAAATCCCATGTACAGAGAAGCCTGGTGGGCTACAGTCCGTAGGGTTGTAAGAGCTGGACACGACTTAATGACTAAACCACCATCAACGTTGGTCCAGTGGTTTGTATACTTCAAAAAAGGAAAAAGATACCATCAAGAACCAGGTAAAGATGAAACATTTCTTTCTAGGGTAGACTCACAGATAGATGTGCAAGGAAACTGACTCTGGTCAGAGGGCTTGAGAGATACCAGATAGCTTCTTGACTTCCATGTTTCTCCTCCATCTACCTAGGACCCCACAATGTGGCTCTGGACCCTGTTGATGAACAGTTAGGGCCTGAGAAGTTTGGTTTGATCCCTGACCTAGGTGCTGGCCCTAAAGTCAAGAGTCTACATGAAATGGCCAGAGGCCCCAGTGCCCATGACCATGATGTTTTGCCTTTGTGGAAGTGATAAAGGGAAGGTCTTAGGGGGATGGTATTGACCCTGAGAGATGTAAGCAGAAATTATATTCAAGTTATAGCAATATTAAAGACAAGTTAAGCATGTGTACTTACCCTGAGTCTATTCGATCTTATACCATGCAGTAAGATAAGAAACACAAAAGCAGAGATATTGAAAAAAAATTAGAAAAAATATTGAACTCATTAATAATGAATATATGACATGTTAAAACCTGTGGGATGCTGCTAAAGCAGGACTTGGGGAAAGTTTATAGCTTTAAAGTGTAAATAGAAAAGAAGAAAGATTAAGAATCAGTTATCTAAGCTTCCATATCCAGAAACTAGAAAAAGAAATGCAAATAAAATACAAAGAAGAAGGGAAGAAATGATAAAGAGAAAAACTCAATGAAACAGAGAAAAATTGTAAATGCTAGCAATGAGTTCTTTGAAAATATTAATAAAATAGACAGACTTCTATAAAAATGGGCTAAGAAAATAAAACAACTGTTCAATAGCAAGAAAGAAGACACTACTACTATAGATCCTACAGGGATGTAAAAAATAAGTTTATATTATGAATGGTGTTATTTTTGTTAAATAAATTGAATCTGAATTTAAACAACATTCCTACAAAAGAAAATTTCTTGGCTTATATGGTATCACTGCTGAATTCTTTCAGATATTTAAAGAGGAAAAAATAACAGCAATCTCACACAAACATTTGAAAATACAGAAAAAAGGACATTCCCCTATTAGTTTCTTGGACAAAATATCCTGATCCCCAAATTCTGTATGTTGTTGTTGTTCAGTCGTTATGTCCAACTCTTTGTGACCCTGTGGATTGCAGCACACCAGGCCTCCCTGTCCCTCATTATCTCCTAGAGTTTGCCCAAGTTTATGTCCATTGAATCATTGATGCTATCCAACCATCTCATCCTCAACTCTATATGTACATTACAAGAAAAGAAAATTATGTCAATATCTGTAAACTTATATACAAAAATGCTAAATGAAAGATTAACAAATCAAATTCAGCAATATATGAAGAAAGAAAAATAAATTGTGACCAAGTAGAGTTTATTCCAGAAATGAGAGATTAATATTTGAAACCAAATCAGTGTAATTCACCATAATAACACAATTGATGTATAAAAAGCATTTGCTAAATTGTCATTCATTGTTTTAAACAGCAAAATAATAATAAAAGAAAACTTTCTTAATTTTATAAAGAAGTATGTACCAAAAAATCTACATAGAACTCATATTTAGTGGTGAAATAGTAAAATTTTCTTCCTGAAGTTGGGAATAAATGATGTTCATCATGACTGTTTATAATTATAGTATCTTAGATATTTTAGTCATTGCAGTAAGAAAAATTGGAAATTAATAAAAATTGGAAAGAGGGAGCAAAACTGCCATGAAATGTAGGTGGTACTATTGTAAATATAAAAGAATCCAAAACTATTTGCAACAAACTGAAATAATTAGCAACAGAATTTAACAAATATGCTGTATACGAATCAACATTCAAAAGTTAAGTATTTCTATATGCTAACAGAAGGCAATGAAAAATAAAACTTTTGAAATATTATTTAACACAAGATCAAAATATCAAATGCTTCAGTTCAGTTCAGTTCAGTCACTCAGTCGTGTCCGACTCTTTGAGACCCCATGAATCGCAGCACGCCAGGCCTCTCTGTCCATCACCAACTGCCAGAGTTCACTCAGACTCATGTCCATCGAGTCAGTGATGCCATCCAGCCATCTCATCCTCTGTCATCCCTTTTTCCTTCTGCCCTCAATCCCTCCCAGCATCACAGTCTTTTCCAATGAGTCAACACTTCACATGAGGTGGCCAAAGTACTGGAGTTTCAGCTTTAGCATCATTCCTTCCAAAGAAATCCCAGGGCTGATCTCCTTCAGAATGGACTGGTTGGATCTCCTTGCAGTCCAAGGGACTCTCAAGAGTCTTCTCCAACACCACAGTTCAAAAGCATCAAGTCTTCAGCTCTCAGCTTTCTTCACAGTCCAACTCTCACATCCATACACGACCACTGGAAAAACCATAGCCTTGACTAGATGGACCTTTCTTGGCAAAGTAATGTCTCTGCTTTTCAATATGCTATCTAGGTTGGTCATAACGTTTCTTCCAAGGAATAAGCATCTTTTAATTTCATGGCTGCAGTCACCATCTGCAGTGATTTTGGAGCCCCCCCCAAAATAAAGTCTGACACTGTTTCCACTGTTTCCCCATCTATTTCCCATGAAGTGATGGGACCAGATGCCATGATCTTTGTTTTCTGAATGCTTAGGAATAAATAAAATAAGAGATATATAAGATCTATACTTAAAAACTACAAAACACTGTTCAAAGAAATCAAAGACCTAAATAAAAAGAGTGATACATCATGTATTTTGATTGCAAGACTCAATAGTATTTATGTATATATATGTTTTCCTCAAATTACTCTATTGATTCAACACAATCTCAGTCAAAATTCCATCTTGGAGAAATAAATCAATTTTCATGTAAATTTTAAGTTGGCACTCATGTTAAATTCATTTGCTACCTTTTCTAGTTTGTAGATACTTTTGACATTTCTATATCCACAACGTGTCTGTCTCTTATTTGGTAGATTAAAAAGAAGCATGCTAGTCTTGGAATCAGGATCTCTATTCAATTTCTTTCTTCTGGGAAGAGAAAGGCAAGAAATCTATTGGACCTTTGGTTTTCCCTTGGACAGAGTGGAGACTGGGCTGTATGATCTCTATTGTCTTGTGCAGGTATACATTTTATACATTTATTAAAAGAGAAAATGTCATATCCATCTCAGTGGCTAAAATCATAATATCTAAGATAAATCCAGAAACTTTTGTTGAAATATTGATTACAGATAAGGAGGAAAATTGTAGGAATATTGCTGTTTCTTCACATATTAATTTTGCAATTTGCTTGCTGAGTCATAAAATAGTAATATCTAGAAATGTAAATTTAACATATGATATTTTACTTTAAATTTCGAGAAACTGTAATTTTACCTCTTTTTGTGGGCATTTGAATGATCTTTTATAATATAAAGATGATGGTATTATTAGGTAGTCTGACTGCAATGGTAAGTATAGAACTTTAATACACTTAAAACATTTAAAATTGAAAACATTAAATAATAATGGTATTTAAGTAATTTCAAGGGCAGATTAAGTAATATTCTTAAATGAGTTAAATTTTTAGTATAATAAGAGAAATAAGAAAAACACTGTTTTTCAATATTCAAAATGTAATTCTCTCTCCATGAAAGATGCATAGATGATGGTAACAACTGCTTGAAGTAGGTATGTCCAACTCTGTCCAACTCCAGAAGATTTTCCTTTTGGTATGACTAAAAAAAAAAAAATCTATTCAAGGCAACACTATATCTAAAGTTAACTTTCAAAGTAATAGCTAATTAATTTATTTGAGCAGCAGAAATGTTTCTCAGTTCTAGAGGCTGAAAGTCTAAGATCAGGGTGAGAACCCTCTTCTGAGCTGCAGACTTCTTGCTGTGTTCTCACATAGTGGAAAGGACAAAAAAGGTCGCTTTGATAAGGACACTAATCCTATTCATGAAGGTCCCACACTTATGACATAATTGATAATAAGTTCTTCAAATATACCCAAGACTTCAAGTTATTGCCTGTGGGTTTTTTTTATCATGTTATTTTTATTTTTAAAATTATTAATTTATTTTAATTGGAGGCTAATTACTTTACAATATTGTAGTGTTTTTTTTTTTTTTTTTTTTTTTTTTGCCATACATTGACATGAATCAGCCATGGGAGTACATGGGTTCCCCATCCTGAACCCCCCTCCCACCTCCCTCCCCATCCCATCCCTCAGGGTCATCCCAGTATTTTTGTAAATGTCCTTTACAACTTATGGTTTGTTAGGGAATGAATGTTTGTGTCTCTCCAAAATTCGACATAATACTTTTAAAATAATAAATTTGCTTAGGAAGTGGAGAGGAACTGGAACAATGAAAAAAGATATTGGGTTATGGGGGGGATATCTTTTTCTAGTGTAGTATTTGTTATCTCTATCATGTTTATAAGTTACTGATCTCATAAGAAAGCTGTGGTACATATACACAATGGAGTATTACTCAGCCATTAAAAAGAATACGTTTGAATCAGTTCTAATGAGGTGGATGAAACTGGAGCCGATTATACAGAGTGAAGTAAGCCAGAAAGAAAAACACCAACACAGTATACTAATGCATATACATGGAATTTAGAAAGATGGTAACGACAACCCTGTATGCGAGACAGCAAAAGAGACACAGATGTACAGAACAGTCTTTTGGACTCTGTGGGAGAGGGAGAGGATGGGATGATTTGGGAGAATGGCATTGAAACATGTATAATATCATATAAGAAACGAATCGCCAGTCCAGGTTTGTTGCAGGATACAGGATGCTTGGGGCTGGTGCACTGGGATGACCCAGAGGGATGGTGTGGGGAGGGAGGTGGGAGGGGGTTCAAGATGGGGAACACGTATACACCCGTGGCAGAAGCATGTTGATGTATGGCAAAACCAATGCAATATTGTAAAGTAGCCTCTAATTAAATAAATAAATTAAAAAAAAAAGTTACTGATCTCTTCCTTTTCCATTGTTTCTTTGTAGATTCATAGCTCATTATCAAGTTCTCATTACCTGGCTCCCCTTTTTGCCTTCTTAACTTTTTAGTTCCTCAGGCCCATTGTTCTTTGCTAGATTGAGGGTAATAAAGTGAGGCTATAGTGATTGTAGATTTTGCCTCCCTCAGAAAGCTTGGGATGATGAAGTAAATCATTAATAATTTTATTTACATGCTCTGATCCCATTGAACAGTACTGCCTTTTAAGCAAGTAAGGTCTCTATCCCTTAGGAATAGACCAAAGACCCTAGACTTTGAGTAGAAGCTTTATATAAAATTTTCTAAGTTCTCTTTCAAAGCCTCTGAATAGGGCTGCCAATGAGCATTTTCCAGATAAGATGCCCAGAAATGTTTGTAAGTCCTGGTCCCTATTTTTCCTCTTTGGGACACTCTCAGTCCTCTTTTAAGGTTATATAGACTAAGGCCAGATGCTCAGAAATGTTCTGGGATTTGATCCGCCAGCATTATCCCAAGGGTCCTCTGGTCTGGAATGGGTTCCTAAGAACGAAATAAATAGTTATCAGTGCACCGTAGAGGCAACAAGATCTATGTTGTTTCCAAACATGTTCTGAAGACCATAGTCTTGTAGCTAATGATAGCACTATTACCTTTTTCTCACAGGGGAAGATGTGAAATTGGACAGGAATGACTCATTTGATAGTAAAGAACATGACAAGACGGTTCCTAGATCTGAATAAGAATAGATGTTGCCAGAAGAATCATCTCATGGCAATAAGCAAATATTTAAGGATTTCTCTACCCATGTTTCAAAATATTTTTTTGATAAATATCATACTTCACGTGGACTCAAGGATTTTATAATCCATTTAAAATTGCTTAGCATAAATAGGAGGACTCACATACTCTAGAGATAGCCTGGACTGAGAGAAACAAAGACGACTTTGGAGTTGATGGTTGATTTCCTAGTCTCTGGGTTGTATCCTTGAGGTTGAAGTCAGATATATTAGAATTCTGCCAGTTCTATTCTGAACTAGCAAGGGCATACCTAAGACAAGCTGAGAATGCAGTGATGCCAGCGTGGAGGACAATACTTGTAATTGAGAAGAATAATACCATAATCACAGCAGTTTGTTCAAAGACCTGATGGAGGTAGGGCTGGGAATGTAAGAACTAATAATAAAGTTAGTGGTCAGGAGAATTGGAAATAGGCTGGGGCAGTGTGATGAATTTGCACAGTTCAGCATAGACCATTAGTGGCTATTATGCTCTATGGAAACCCCTTTTAATAGGGAACAAGTACAATGGAGAAGTGGTACCTTAGAAAAACCATTATCAATCAACTGAACATGGAAATTAAGACTGTGTTCTTCTTGAAGGCAGCAACTAACTTATTTATCATTGGAATTTCAGAATCTATCTCCTAACCTAAAATACAGCAAAAGCTCTGGAAATGCTTGTTTAATGGCAATAAAAACATTCAGAGGACAAAGTTTTATAATTTTGAGGATTGGAAAAACTCAGATGCCAGATTTAGCAAAGTTGTTTTACGTTTTCACAAGAATGTTTCCTTCCATTTAATTGTAAAAATAAATGTTTGTATATGTAGTCAGATTGGATTGTAGGGTCATAAAAGAGACAGATCAGCACAAGGAGCGGTCTTGTAGGGAAGTTGGGATAGGATTTTATTTATTCTGAGAGGACCCATCTCCACAAAAACAGAATTGAATCCAGAGGCTTACTGGGGGGGTGATCATACTGTTAGTGAGATCACATTTCTTTTCGTGGCTCAAGAAGCAAAAGTTAATTACAACTTTCCATTATAGTCTTCCTTATGTTCCTGCTAGAGACTGAACAGATCTTTTCCCATTAGTAATTTCCCCTGAAATTCCCCTGTTTCCCTAATTCTGTTAAGACAGAATCGCACAACTCCATCTGGTCCTGCATCTGCCTGTCCCCATATGTGTGTCCCTGAAGTGGGAATAATCTTGCTCTCTGAAGAGCTTGCTATGGGGTGCTGTGGCACAGGAGACCTCACCTTGGACTGTGCAGCTTGGTGGGTCTGTTGTCAGTTTGAATTATCTTAAGTACTTATTTCCTATGGAATGGAGGTGGAAGGGTGGCTGCTTGTCTATTCTGACAATGTGTCTGAAAGACAGAACTGCAGGGAAAGGAAGGCTGAAAAGTAAATTTACCTGCATCCTAATATCCTTCCTCCACACACACCTACTTCTTTACTGTTGGTAATTATGGGTGGGATTATATTGGCTATGGGCTTCCCGGGTGGCTCAGGGATAAAGAATCCTCCTGCCAATGCGGGAGCTGCAGGAGACGCAGGTTCAGTCTCTGGGTGGGAAGATCCCCTGGAGGAGGAAATGGCAACCCACTCTGATATTCATGCTGGGGTAATCCTGTGGACAGAGGAACCTGGCAGGCTACAGTTCAGTTCATGGGGTCACAAAGAGTTGGATACAACTGAGCAACTGAGTACACAGATACTGGTTGGGCTTTTAAGTTGATTTAGTAGAGGTTTCTAAGCAAAGACTTTTTGAGGACACTTTTTAGGATATTCTTTTGTTTTTCAAAGGTGACTTTTCATGGCAGGCAAGGCACATGCTGACTCTGTAGCCCTTTATCTTGAACCAACTCTCTTTTAGTCCATCTACATGGACTCAATTTATTTTAAAACACAAAATGTGATATTTGGCAAATCTAATACAGTTATGTTAAGTTTAAAAATAAAATAAAATTAAAACAAACAAACAAACAAAAAAAAAACAAAGTGAAAAAAAAAATGTGAGGTTATATTCTAAATTGCACAGTGAAATGTAGCCCATTATTTCAATGTGATTTCACAGAATAGTGTACTCTGCACAAGATGGGCTCTGGTCACCATCATGTTCTTGCCCTGCTAAGACTGCTGGTGACATCACCCATTTACTGAATGGGATGCAGTTCCTGGCTCACAAGATAGAAGTAGCTGAATCTTCAGGCCTAAGTCTCCATTTTCTGCAAATCACTCAAAACAGACAAATCATTTCAAATATTGGGATTCCATGGCGTGACCTTTTCTCTGCCTACTTTCTTTATGAGGATTACTTTAGTCAGACTGGAGGGAATGACAAGATTTTTTTAAAAAACTTTCTATTTTTTGTTTTCTAATTGTTCATTCAAAGTGAAAGATACATATTATCAAGAGACTTCTATTGAGCAATTTACGGGGATTACAGTGAAGATCACTCAGTCCTGTCCGACATTTTGCGACCCCATGGACTGTAGCCTACCAGGCTCCTCTATCCATGGGATTTTCCGGCAATAGTACTGGAGTGGATTGCCATTTCCCTCTCCAGGGAACTTCCCGACCCAGGGATCGAACCCAGGTCTCCCACATTATAGACAGACACTTAACCGTCTGAGCCTATAATGAAATTCTAAGGCATATATATTATCCTTTCTCTATTTGATTTTATCTCACAATCAAGAATTTTATTTTCTATTGCTTTAACTTAGTGGGTCAATATTGACCTCCCTCGTCTCTTACCTCCTCATTTCTTCCAAGTTCTCCAAAAATCTGATCTGACATGCCTTTTGGTGCACCCTCCTAAATCAGACCTTTTGAGTCTGATTCAAAAGTCAGGAAGGATGTTACATGTCTGTCTTCAAGAAGGTGGGGTCATGTATTCATTTCTAGAATGTTCAGTATTTATAGTGTAGATTACTATAGATGGTACCTTGAAGAACCTGAAATGGTCCCAGTGGCTCTCATTCCCCGCCCAGAGAGATTTGTATTTTTTTTTTCCTGGAAGGATAGGTTTTATTAGTCTTGTGCAATTTCTGGGAACAGAGACTTTAGATAGAATACATTCCCTTCCCCCTTACTTTCCTGACTGTTATAAACTAAGAGTGATATAATTTAAAGCAGCATTCTGAAAATAGGTACACAAATTTTGTAGGCAATATAGTTAATATTTCCTGAACATTTTTTATGAACCAAGAACTAGACTAAGGACATTCCATGGATTAACTAGTTTCTTCTTTACAGCAAACTTATGTATAGATACTTATACTATTCTTAGAGATGGACAAATTAAAGTTTAGGAAAGTGATTTTCCCTATAGGCAACAGATTTATGGGTGACAGGGCAGGGGTTCCAATGCAGTTTGATTCCATGGGCCAAACTCTTAATCACTGTGATGTATAATTAACTTGAACAGTGGCCCAAGACCAATTTCCATAGTGCCTTGTTTAATCATTTAAATCATAAGAAATCACTTAACCTGGCTGTTTCTCAGATTCTTCATTTATTCTAAGAGGATTTGTCAAAGTGGTGATTTTTTAGTCTCTTTCTGTTTCATAATTGTATGAGAGACTGGAGATTACATTCCTTCTAGAAAATTTCTATAACACTCAGTATCACTTAACTGCTGGTTATGTTTTAAATCAGAATGTAGTTTATGTATGTTTTAGAATCAGAATGTAGTTTAAACCTGGTCAAATCCACTTCCAGACATGTTACTCTCGTGATTCCTTTTTTCTGTTTAACTATTTCACAAAACATTTATGTAAAAGTAGGAAAATCAACCACGGTATGTAGCACCTGTGTATATGTGAAAAGTATAAGACAGTAAAAGATTGTATATGAGAGTTGGGTGTGTAAAACAGTACTTAAGAGAGAGTGTTAAGTGTATGAGAGTGGGTGTGAGACTGTGAAAATATGTTTGTAGAGTGTGAGAGTGTAAGAGGAAGAGGGTGCATGCAGAGAAAGGGTATATAAGAAAGAGTGCAAAAGGGAGAAAGTATAGGTAAGTGTTCAAAAAAGAGTATGTGTGAGAGATAAAGCATGGATACACCAGAGAATATGGAAGGGGAGAGAGAGAGAGAGAGAGACAAGCAGAGAGAGGGAATGTGGAAGGAAGGGTTTGATATATTGTGAACCTGAGAGGGTGAGAAAAAGATTGAGAACAAGTGTGAATGGAAGAGTATATAAATGTGAATGAATCTTTGTGTGAATGTGTATGTATGTTCACTAATTAGGCACATGCATTTTCCTGTGTTAGAGGCCAGTCCTATGCCCTGCACAGCACGCTATTATACACCACAGCTGATTCATTGCTCTGATTGATGTCAAATAGTTCACCACTCACTGTAAAGGATGTCCAGAAAATGAATATCTAACACAGAAAAAAGCAATTGACATGAGTAGCTGAGATGCATCATGATTGCACCCTGGAGTTGAGAGTAGAGCTGCCCTGAGCCAAAGATGTTTTGTAGAGGGAGGGCATGGCTCTTGGGTTGGCAATGAATAGAATGTGCCACAATATTCAGGACACCTTTTGGGAAAGATAAGCAAGAAAGTATGAAGATGTGTGGTATGAATTTTAGTTCTTACTATATATCTTTGTGTATGGTATAAATCTTTTATAAGAGCATAACATATTTTTATATTTAATAAATACAAGAAAAAACAGGATTGTCTATCTAAAAGGCTCTTTTAAGTTGTTTATTGAGTGATGTAATGTCTTTAACTTCTCTGAGGTTTACAGATCTTCAATAATAGTTCTGCTACTACATACAATTATGTTTTATATAGAATTGTTTTGGGTGGGAATCAACAGGTAATAATTACTTTCCACATTTGGACTGATGTCCATATGGAAATAAAGTAAATACTTTAAGACCCAGAGTAGAGAATAGAAATTCAGTTAAGAAAGGAAATCCAGGGGTAATCATCAGTGTCCAAGTACACTGATGGAATTTGTGGTTGTCTCCAGGGAGGGTATTAAACTTGCAACAATTTGAACTAATAAGTGCATCTCAAAGGAGTATGATGAACTTGAATGGCTGCATCTATGCTACAAATGGTGGAATAAAAGCCCAGAATTCCCAAATATGAGACTCACCTCTGTCATTGTTTCAGTTCCAAGTATATAGAAGAGCAATGGATCTCCACTTATTTGTCCTAAACTAACCCAACTTTTGGGACTTCCCAGGTGGTGCAGTGGTAAAGAAACCACCTGTCAATGCAGGAGACATGAGTTTGATCCCTGGGTCAGGAAGATCCTCTGGAGGAGGAACTGGAAACCCACTCCAGTATTTTTGTCTGGAAAATTCCATGGACAGAGGAGCCTGGTAGGCTACAGACCACGGGATTGCAGAGTCAGACACAACTGAGCACACAACCCAACTTTAAAAATAAGACCCAGATCAAATTCTAGTGAGCAAAGAACATTTTGTTTTGATAAAAAACATCCATCCCTTTTATATCTCCAGCAGACTTTTCTGGTGCCTATTATTTTTATGATGCAGTGCTTTTAGGGCCTATGAAGTTAGTGAGGAAGATTTCCCCTATATTGGAACAGTGTGTGTGTGTGTGCTCAGTTGCTCAGTAGTGTCCAGCTCTTTTTGACTGCGTGGACTGTAGCCTGTAAGGCTCCTCTGTCCATGGAATTTTCTTTTTTTTTTTAATTTTATTTTTAAACTTTACAATATTGTATTAGTTTTGCCAAATATCGAAATGAATCCGCCACAGGTATATCTGTGTTCCCCATCCTGAACCCTCCTCCCTCCTCCCTCCCCACACCCTCCCTCTGGGTAGTCCCAGTGCACCAGCCCCAAGCATCCAGTATCGTGCATCGAACTGGAGTGGGTTGCCATTTCCTTCTCTAGGGGATCTTCCTGACCCTAGGGTTGACCTGCATCTCCTGCATTTCCTGCATTGGCAGATGGATTCTTTACCACTGAGCCACCCAAGAAGCCCCACTGCAACACAAACAACTACAGAGGTAAATATTCTCGGGGACTGACCAGGATACATACCAAAATATATTCCTATGATCATTCAAAAAATGAGAATTTCCCAACAGGTTGGGAAAATCAGAGACTACTTTATCAGAAAGATGCTCATGCATTTATTTGAGTTCACATGTCTCATTTTCCTAACTTTAAAATACAACACACAACCCATGAGAAAGAGACTCCCACTCATTCAATACGTAGTCACAAGGAAAAGCTGCATAAAACACTTACATTTAAAAATTATATAATTAATTAAAAATGGAGTTAATGACAGTGAACTGTGTGCAGTTAGCAGTAGGAAGATTACTTACCACTGTGATCCTCACCTGTCAGGATTCTTGTCAGCTGCTGCTGTGCACTTTAGGCTCTTCATCTCAGAATAGAAGGATCATGTGTGACCCATCCTCTCCAGGGAAGACACAGGTAAATTAGGTCTCTTAATGAGTTTCTTTCCAAAAGGGCACTGGTCGAGGGGGGCTATTAATGGAATTTGAGGGGCTCAAGTGAAGTATTGCTGCAGTCTTGTGTGGTAACGACAGATACTGAACAAGAGGTGATTGTGTTGAAGGTGGGGTGGTAGAATCAGAAGGACAAACATGTCAGGCTGACATGGGCCAGGAGAAGAAATGATATTCCCATGAGAAGGTCATGCAGTACTGTGCTGCTGCTAAGTCACTTCAGTCGTGTCCGACTCTGTGTGACCCCATAGACAGCAGCCCTCCAGGCTCCCCCGTCCCTGGGATTCTCCAGGCAAGAGTACTGGAGTGAGGTGCCATTGCCTTCTCCAAGTACTGTGCTAGGACTGAGCAAAGAGTGAAAGCAACTTTCTTCCTATTTCTGTTGGGTTTTGTTTGCTTACTTGCTTTATCAAATAACAATACTGCCCTTACCTGCACATTTAGTATTTTTCCAAAGAAAATGTGTAATAGTTCAGACACATCACTGGTGAAACAGCTCACGTAACACTCTAGTTAACCTAGAAGTAACGTGGGGAAATGTATTCTGCAAACCATGTACAGAGACAAATGTAATAAATGTACTTTTAAGTATAGCTACTTGTAAAACACATGATAATTATGAGTAATATATGCTCACACATGGTCCATTTTTATTTTAAACTTGTGTAGTGATTTTATGTCTGTAAAAGCTTTAAATATACCACATATATTTTGCTTTAGTTCAAAATACATCTATTTCAGGAACAATTTAGAGTATGGATATTTCTGGAAGTATTACATCTTTAGCTGTACCTTCTTCATTTGGTTAGTTGATTAAATATATGTGTACTTAGTCAATCAGTCGTGTCCAACTCTTTGTGACCCTGTGGACTGTAGCCTGCCAGGTTCCCCTGTCCCTGGGATTCTCCAGGCAAGAATACTGGAATGGGTTGCCATGCCCTTCTCCAGGGGATCTTCCCAACCCAGGGATCGAACCCAGGTCTCCCACATTGCAGGCAGATTCTTGACCATCTGAGTCACCAGGGAAGCTATGCTGCTGCTGCTAAGTCGCTTTAGTCATGTTGGACTCTGTGCAACCCCATAGATGGCAGCCCACAGGCTCCTCCATCCCTGGGATTCTTCAGGCAAGAATACTGGAATGGGTTGCCGTTTCCTTCTCCATTGCATGCATACATGCTAAGTCATTTCAGTCATGTCTGACTCTGTGCAACCCCATGGACAGCAACTCTCCAGGCTCCTCTGTCCACAGGATTCTCCAAGCAAGAATACTGGAGTGGGTTGCTATTTCCTTCTCCCAGGGAAGCTATAATCAAGTACAAATAACTTTATTTAACTAACTTGATTAATTATATAAAATAAATTATTTGATTAATAAAATATTTAACTTTATTAGGATGTATGATCCTTAGATGTATGGGTAGACTAACATATATTTTTTCATTATACACTAACTCCCCTGTATAGTGCACACTACATGTTAAGGGCTCAATTAGATAGGTGAAAGAATGCGTAGGTGAATAAGTAAAAGCTTGTATATATAAATTAAGAAATGGTTATATCTAGTTATTCCTTAAAAGATTTTGAACTGAGAATTTGAGTTCAGTTGGTGCACTGGAATATCCCCAAGAGAATCCAGGAAGGAACTAGGGGAAGAAGCCAAGCAAAGGTTTGCTTTCCAGTAAAGTCCTGGTCTTAGCCTAATGCCCCTGAGGCCCTGAAGTACTCATTGCAAATCACAGAGTTGTCTTTCCAGAAAAATAATTAGGTGTTTATACTCAGCATAAGTTGTGAAGGACAACACACTCCTGGGTACCTCTGGCTCTCATCTGTAGGTTACTCCAAAGTCCAAGGGCAATCCTAAGGTTTCCATAGTGAGCAGTTAGCAGCAAAGTATGTAGAGGCAGGGAGCTTGACACCCAGTGCTGGTATGAGGGATTGATAGAACCTAAGTGAAATGCCAACAGGATTTACTACAGCTAGCAATCGGTGCAGCCAAGATTTTAAAGTGAATCTCTAGTTAAGAGAAAGAGCTTTTCAAGTACATTACAGCAAACCATTGCTTTACTAAACGTAATCATATTATTATTTGGTTAACCAATTCCAAAAGAAAATTCTACAAAATTTCATCTTCAAACACAAATGGTTTGAATATTTCTGTGATCTCTTTATCACTGCACAGCATTTTACATATCTTTAATCAATGTGCACTGACCATTTTATAGTCCTTGTTTTTATTTTTTTTAATTTATTTATTTTAATTGGAGGCTAATTACAATATTGTAGTGGTTTTTGCCATACATTGACATGAATCAGCCATGGGTGTACATGTGTTCCCCATCCTGAACCCCCCTCCCACCTCCCTCCCCATCCCATCCCTCTGGGTCATTCCAGTGCACCAGCCCTGAGCATCTGTCTCATGCATCGAACCTAAACTGGTGATCTGTTTCACATATGATAATACACATGTTTCAGTGCTATTCTCTCAGAATATCCCACCCTTGCCTTCTCCCACAGAGTCCAAAAGACTGTTCTGTACATCTGTGTCTCTTTTGCCGTCTCGCATACAGGGTTATCGTTACCATCTTTCTAAATTCCATATATATGTGTTACTATACTGTATTGGTGTTTTTCTTTCTGGCTTACTTCACTCTGTATAAGAGGCTCCAGTTTCATCCACCTCATTAGAACTGATTCAAATGTATTCTTTTTAATGGCTGAGTATTTGCCGGGAGAAATATCAATAACCTCAGATATGCAGATGACACCACCCTTATGGCAGAAAGTGAAGAGGAACTAAAACGGCTCTTGATGAAAGTGAAAGTGGAGAGTGAAAAAGTTGGCTTAAAGCTCAACATTCAGAAAACGAAGATCATGGCATCTGGTCCCATCACTTCATGGGAAATAGATGGGGAAACAGTGGAAACAGTGTCAGACTTTATTTTTGGGGGCTCCAAAATCACTGCAGATGGTGACTGCAGCCATGAAATTAAAAGACGCTTACTCCTTGGAAGAAAAGTTATGACCAACCTAGATAGCATATTCAAAAGCAGAGACATTACTTTGCCAACAAAGGTCCGTCTAGTCAAGGCTATGGTTTTTCCTGTGGTCATGTATGGATGTGAGAGTTGGACTGTGAAGAAAGCTGAGCACCGAAGACGTGATGCTTTTGAACTGTGGTGTTGGAGAAGACTCTTGAGAGTCCCTTGGACTGCAAGGAGATCCAACCAGTCCATTCTGAAGGAGATCAGCCCTGGGATTTCTTTGGAAGGAATGATGCTAAGGCTGAAACTCCAGTACTTTGGCCACCTCATGCGAAGAGTTGACTCATTGGAAAAGACTCTGATGCTGGGAGGGATTGGGGGCAGGAGGAGAAGGGGACGACAGAGGATGAGATGGCTGGATGGCATCACTGACTCGATGGACATGAGTCTGAGTGAACTCCAGGAGTTGGTGGTGGACAGGGAGGCCTGGTGTGCTGCGATTCATGGGGTCGCAAAAAGTCGGACACGACTGAGCAACTGAACTGAACTGAACTGAACTGAATATTCCATTGTGTATATGTACCACAGATTTCTTATCCATTCGTCTGCGGATGGACATCGAGGTTGCTTCCATGTCCTGGCTATTATAAACATTGCCATGAACACTGGGGTACATGTGTCTCTTTCAATTCTGGTTTCCTCGGTGTGTATGCCCAGCAGTGGGATTGCTGGGTCATAATGCAGTTCTATTTCTAGTTTTTTAAGGAATCTCCACACTGTTCTCCATAGTGGCTATACTAGTTTGCATTCCCACCAACAGTGTAAGAGGGTTCCGTTTTCTCCACACCCTCTCCAGCATTTATTGCTTGTAGACTTTTGGATCACAGCCATTCTGACTGGCGTGGAATGGTACCTCATAGTGGTTTTGATTTGCATTTCTCTGATAATGAGTGATGTTGAACATCTTTTCATGTGTTTGTTAGCCAATTGTATGTCTTCTTTGGAGAAATGTCTGTTTAGTTCTTTGGCGCATTTTTTGACTGGGTCATTTATTTTTCTGGAATTGAGCTGCAGGAGTTGGTTGTATATTTTTGAGATTAATTATTTGTCCATTGCTTCATTTGCTATTATTTTCTCCCATTCTGAAGGCTCTCTTTTCACCTTGATTCTAGTTTCCTTTGTTGTGCAAAAGCTTTTAAGTTTAATCAGGTCCCATTTGTTTATTTCTGCTTTTATTTCCAATATTCTGTGAGGGGGGTCACAGAGGATCCTGCTGTGATTTGTGTTGGAGAGTGTTTTACCTATTCCTTGTTTTTAACTAGCCTGCATCACGGTGGCAGTGACTTCTAGTCCAGGTCTCAGCAGGTCCTCTCTGCACTGCCGGCCACCCCTGCTTCACTGGCCCATATCTCTCCTCTGTCCTCCTGTCTGTCTATACTGTAGCCACAGTCATGATTTCTCATTTCCTTGGAATCAACCACTCTTTCCTTCATTTGGGTCTTTACTCAGGCTGGACTAAGCTTCCCCTTCACCAAATGACTAGCTCCATCTTAGCCTTTAGATCTCAGCTCACATGGAACCCCCTTTAAGAAGACCTCCTTGACCAATCTGCCTTGAGACAGCTTCATTCATGTCTTCTACCCCTTGATTCCTTTCCTTCACTTTGTGGCACATACCTTTTATATTCTATATTTTTTTCTTACTGACCTATCTCTGTTTGCCCCACTACACTGTAAGCTCCAGGAGTGTAGAAACTATCTCAGTTTACCACTGTATACCTAGCACCTCACACAGTGCTGGCATAAAATAGGTTCTTGGTAAGTATTTGTTGACCAAATAAAAAATGTGACTATCCAGCAATATCACCTTTTAATAAATACATTAGAACTTCGACCTCTGGCTGGGTATTACTTCCTTAGGCAGCTTCACTGGGATGACACATATTTATTTAAATGATACTCATTGTTCAAAATACATTTGAAGCATCTGTTAGAAGTATTCCTCAGAGCATACTCTTGAATATTTTTAATAATGATAAGTTATATCCTTTGAAAGGGATTTCTTCTTCTTCTTTTTTTTTTTTTGTAGAAATAGTCAATTTTCTTTAGTAGTCAAGGCTGGAGAATAAAATCAAGAACACTGTTTTTGGTTACATTAAAAGTACTATGGATGGATTTTTTCTTTTTTTTGAGAGGCTCAGAAACTGGAAAAGCTAGAGGTTTTTTCCAACAGGGTATTTCAGATAAGATTTCATACAACAATGGTTGCAAATATCTTGTTGACAAGACATTATTCTACATCTGGGTAAAAACAAATTTCAGCTTCCTCACTTTAGAATTACAATTTAACTTAAGAACAATGAAACTGAAGAATTTTTTAACATATTTTCTAATGTTTAGGTTTACTCAAATGAGTAGTCTTCTCCATAACTTTTAAAATCTAAATTCATTGTGGTTGACCCTCTTCGACTCCAAAATCACTGTGGATGGTGACTGCAGCCACAAAATTAAAAGATGCTTGCTCCTTGGATGGAAAGCTATGACAAACCTAGACAGCATATTAAAAAGCAGAGACATCATTTTGCTGACAAAGGTCTCTATAGTCAAAGCTATGGTTTTTCCAGTAGTCATGTATGGGTGTGAGAGTTGGACCATAATGAAGGCTGAGTGCTAAAGAATTGATGCTCTTGAATTGTGGTGATGGACTCTTGAGAGTCCCTTGGACAGCAAAGAGATCAAACCAATCAATCCTAAAGAAAATCAACCCTGAATATTCATTGAAAGGATTGATGCTGAAGCTGAACCTACAATACTTTGGCCACTTGATATGAAGAGTAGACTCACTGGAAAAGACCCTGATATTGGGAAAGACTGAGGAAAAGAGAAGGGGATGACAGAGAATGAGATGATTGGAGGGCATCACCAACTCAATGAACATGAGTTTGAGCAGACTCTGGGAGATAGTGAAGGACAGGGAAGCCTGGCGTGCTGCAGTCCATGGGGTCGCAAAGAGCTGGACAAGGCTTAGGGACAGAACAACAACAACGAGCCTGCATAAAAGAAAAAAAAAATGAAGTGTGGAATCTCTAAAACTCTTTTTAAATGCAGTAAAACAAGGCTACATTATCCTAATTGGGCAAAGTGTTATCTGCTCTAGTGACAAGTTGACTTAGAACATTAATATTAAAAATGCAGTTTTATTATTTTTAAGTGCCTCTAATACATTGCTGATAGGGGCAGGAAAGGGAGAAGTAGGTTATATCTTTAAAATTGTATAAATGTATTTTTGGTAATTATCTTATTCATGTTTAGCAGTTTTTACTCATGAAGTGGTTTTATAATTATCTGGAAAGAATTTTTTGGCCTTCAACTTTAATCAGGCTAATCACTTTTGAAAATTTCCTAATCAGCTGTTTTGGATGGAGCAAAGTGAAATTTTAGCTGGTATTAGTTACAATTATCCAAATTCTGTAATGAATGTGGAGGGACTGAATGAGTCCTTTTTAATTTTATTCTTTAGCCAATAAATTCATTAGGAAAAGCTTTGAAGCTTATTTATTCCCCATTCTCTCCTGTAATGCCACTGTCCTATGAATAACCCTGTACCTGTACTCTACAAACTTGCCTCATCAGTCTCCTGTAAATATTTTTTGGTCAGCCCAATATTTGTGCTTCATTGGGTGCAGGATTAGGGAAGGATGGATTAGTTCTAGGCTGAGATTTTGCCAGATGGGAAGGATGAAAGGAGCATGGGACAGAAGAGTTCCAGATATTGAAAGAGAATGTTGAAATTCTGGACTGGCTCTACTTACAGTGTAGATCAATTATGAGAGTCATTGGCAAGCTCACTGGAAGGATAGGCGATTGGATAAATGACTGGGACATCTGAATTAGCAGTTTTATTTTCTAGTTATGACACATTTCAATAGCATATCTGTGGGAATATGGAAAGTAGTGAAACCAATGGAGTAGAACTGAAGGTCATTAAAGATAACATGGTCAAAGAGATGAGAGGCTGGAATACTGGCTGAATTCCCCTTATACTGAGCATTGGATTCAGTCAGGATAGTGGCAGCCTTGGATTGGAAAGGAAGACTATGAGTCTAGTAATCCAATTTTTCATAAATGGTTGAGAGACCTGTAAATATTGGGCGACAGCAATAAAGAGACGGATATATGGGGAGTGGGACAGAGTAATTGTTTGAAAGTGACACTGGAGAATTAAATAGGTGAGACTCCTTTTCTAGTCTCTGTGGTACATGGTATGATTGGCATGAATGGCTATATGTTGAGAGACTTGTCCTCAGGGGAGATTCAGGTTTCAGGAAGCCAGACAACACTCAGTCAAGGTAGAAGATACAGAAGAGTGTGTCTATTACCATGCTGTTCCTCGTCTAAGCAATGTCTGAATGAGAAGAGATGGGCAGGAAGCTGGGCCAGGGGAGAGCAAGTGCAGGGCTGTCTGTGTGTGATGAGAGTACTGTGAGTAGATAGAAGACAGGAACAATTTTATATTTAATGATATGCCCAGGAAGTAAGGAATGAGATGGAGGGCTTGGGGGCTTAACTTATGGACTTGGACAAAGTGGGTACTTTGTTTTTTTTTGGTGTGTGTGTGTGTGTTTAAACATAGTATTTAAAAAATAATGTATTTGGCTGCAGAGGGTCTTAACTGTGGCACATAGAATCTTTGATCTTCATTGCAGCAGGCAGGATCTTTTAGCTGTGGCAGCATGCAAACTCTTAGTTATGGCACTTGGGATCTAGTTCCCTAGTCAGGGATTGAACCTCTGCCCCCTGTACTGGGAGCATGGAGTCCTAGCCATGGGACCACCAGAGAAATCCCAGGAGTGAGCACTTTGGTCTCATTGAATCAGCTGCAGCTTGGAAAGGAGACCTGCAAAGATGGGTTGGTCTGCAACGATGGGTGGATGGCTGCACAGAGCTGTGTCCACAGAGAGCAGGCTACAGGGAAACTTGAGGCATAAACAGGAGGGGCAGGCAGTGGAATAGGCAGACTTCTCTTTCTTCTTTTCTTTGGCTGAGTTTTCTTTTCTGGAGGCTGGAATGGGAGATATCAGTGCTTGCTCTGCTCCAGAGGGATTCCGCCTGGCATTTGACCTACAGCTGGTGTCCTGGGCCTTCCTCTGCTGAATGTCACTAGTGGGCAATTTTCCTTCTTTAAGTTTTTCTGTGGAGGCCTACAATGAACATGTATTACTTTTAGAAGAAGGGGAGAATATTTAAAACAGTTAACTCGTAGGTAAATTCTGATTAATGGCACCCACATGGAAGAGGTGGCCAGGTGTGGAAATATAAACACAAATGTAAGACACAACATCTGCCCTTAAGGAGTGGGCAGTTCAGGAGAGAAAAGAGCTATATTATGTGATTCTGTGACCTCAGTCCTTTCTGATTCCAGGGAGAACAGCAGACGATAATAGTTACAGGAGAAATTTGGGTTACAAAACAAACGAAAATCACTTTTTAAAATTGAGAGAGTAGCAGTGAAATATATACATTACCATATGTAAAATTAGATAGCCTGTGGAAATTTGCCATATGACGCAGGGAGCTCAAATCCATTGCTCTATAACAACCTAGAGGGGTGGGATGGAGTGGGAGGTGGGAAGAAGGTTCAGGAGGGAGGGGACATGCATACACTTATGGCCAATTCATGTTCATATATGGCAGAAACCAACACAATATTGTAAAGCAATTATCCTTCGATTAAAAATTAAAAAAAAAAAACATAAAGCATGACAGTCTTATAAAAATAAGCTTCTTTAGGGACTTCCCTGGCAGTTCAGTGGTTAGGGCTTTGCCTTCCAATGCAGGGGGTGCATGTTCCTTTCCTGGTCAGGGAGCCAAGATCTCACATGCCTAGTGGCCAAAAACCCAACACATAAAACAGAAGCAATATTGTAACAAATTCAAAAAAGACTTTAAAAATGGTCCACCTCAAAAAAACATCTTTTGAAAAAGCAAAAAAAAACGAGAATGGCAGCAGTTAGAAATATCCAGGTGATATCTGTGTTCTCTACTTCACTGTGGAAACTCAGTCTTAGAGGACATTTGCCAGTATGTCTTTTGAGTTTTCTTATATGATATTATTATAAGAAGAACCAAAGATTTAGGAAAGATATTAAATACAGCACTGGTATAACGTTTTCTGATAAGATCTTTCCTCAAAAGTAAAAACTTGAGCTTGTTTACTTGAAAATAGCTTTTTAAAATAAGTAAGTTTTTAACATTTGAAGAAGGCCTGACATTTATTATTAGATCTGGACCCAGGTTTGGATTTGTAAGGCCTTGCCTGGTAATCCCAGTGTAAGGTGAAAACCCCATCAACTTTCCTGGTTTGTTTTTCTCATTTAGCAGTATTCATTATCCAAAACATATAGACCATAATTGTTCATTACTGACCTATCCCAAGAAAACATAAACTTTTTTTTCTTTTCTTCACTACTGAATTCCCAGCACCCAGAGCAGTGCTTGGAGTATAATAGATGTTCAGTAAATATGTGTTGAGTAAAGTAATTAAAAATTTCCCCATCATCTAGACTGTTCCAACAGACAGTGATAAAAAAATTTTTTCACAACTATGCAAGAATGCATAAGATTTGGAATTATTTTTAAACAAAGTTAGAACTCTTTCTTTTATTAGCAAGTAAAATATGGAAATTTCTTAGGATAATGTGAACAGATTGTGAATGCAACAGAATTTTTCATATTCAGCATTCTGAAGTGTTGATGATGCTCTCACTTATAGAACGTGCACACATGGTTGGGCAGTCACCCTGCCACCGTCTTGGATATCACTCATAAAGTTTGCATCAGCACACAGAGCATTAACCTATCCAGTTAAAGAGAGATACCTGCTATTTGCATGGACCTGTGCTTACCAGACTTAGGTCCTATTCCACGTTCTCAATCTCCATCTTACCTTTGAACTGCTCCATGCCTTGGTTCAGGTTTCCATCCTGGTTCCTAGAACACACCTCTAGCAGCTCCATGCAACCACCCTCTGGGACTCTCAACTGGCCAGGTGATAGAGCACCTCCTTGGCTGCAAGTAGTAGTTTGTCCTGGAGCAACCAGAGAGGAAGGTGTTTGTCTCCTGCTGGGCTGGAGAACCGCGATTTTGCTGCCCAGGGCTTTGTCTTCCCTCAGAGATGAAGGATTCTATGGTACAACTGCAATTTATTTACCAGGTGTTCCCTTTATTGACAGCTCTGTGTCAATCAACCTTGCTGTTTGACAGTCCTTGATGTTGATATGCATAACTATACACTCTCAGATTTCTATTGGAGTTTTCCCTAACTTTTAACTTTAGGAGATCCCCAAGATTATCTGGCAAATACTTGAGGCTCCCTGAAACCGCTGTTGGCTTTATTGTCCCTTAACCCCGGATCAGTGCTTGATGCCTCCTTTGGTTGCTGTTTTCTCTTTCCTCCACAGGGGTGCCTGCCTTAACTTCCTCGATTTTAAGTATTTTAAAGTTGAGGAAGTCAGTCCCCACCACTGATTCTAAGGAGAGACGCTGGACACCACAGTATTGCGGAACTTAGCCAAACACTCTTTTAGTCCTGTGTGCTGATTTTTCTAATACATATACCCAAGGATGGCTGGTTTTGAGTTAAGGTCAGTAACAACTACCAGGCTACACTATAAATGTCTTCACATAGGCTTCAGTCCAACTTGCTATGCCTAAGGCCTTTTTCTTCCAAAATGAATTGTCTCCCAGGAATTTTAGAGTACTCCTTGTTAGGACTCTTAGATCTTTCTTCTTCTTTATACTTTAACTACAAATGCTAACTATGTTGAGTTCTTTTCTTTGAAGGCTTCAGTACCCTTTGTAAATTAATGGATGCAAATAGGAAGGGTGTCTGAAGCAGGAAGATCAATGGTCTAGGCATTCTGGGATATGATCCATTTGGGAACTCACTACACTATTGAAAAATGTTCTCTACTGAATAATATTGCTTGTTGACCAGTAAGGGAAAACATGGGTGATTTATTTTATTTTATACTATTGATAGCTCATGATAAAGGGTGAAGTATAAAATACTTACTAAGCAAACTGGCAAAAGATTACTTTAATATTAATGCATTAGACATTTACTATAATTTCTTGGTGCATGCTCAGTCGCTTAGTCAGGTCTGAGTCTTTGTGACTCCGTGGACTGTAGCCTGCCAGGCTCCTCTGCCCATGGAATTTTCCAGATGAGAATTTTGGAATGAGTTGCCATTTCCTACTGTAGGGAATCTTCCCGATCCAGAGATTGAACTCGAGTCTCCTGCATTGGCAGGTGTATTCTTTACCACTGTGCCACCTGAGAAGTCCAACAGAATTTGATATAAATTTAGCTGTACTTGGTTCTCAACCAAGGGAGTCAAGTTACTGAAATCCTGGCAGTCTGCTTTTCACTGCTTGATCACATCTTTCTTATCCCAGAGGGACTCAATGACATTCTTGGTGAACTCTGTCACTTCAATCTATTCCTCTTCAAGTTCATCCTAAAAAGTAGGGTAATTTTTGAGATAATCTTGAGATAATTTTTCACAAAAATTATCTCAAAATAATTTTTCTTAGTTAGAGTTATAAAGTGAATAGTATCTGCTAGAATGTGTTCAATAAATATTTGTTTAATTTAAATTTGAATTAGAGTTTTAATTGTGTAAATCATAGTTTAAGAAAGCACAGCTCTTTCCAATGATCTAACCAGTCAGACTCAAACTCCTTGTTCTCATATCTAACTATCCTGTTATTATTTCCCAGAAATGGCTCTTCTCTTTTTTAATTAAGACCTTCCTGGTAGCTCAGTCAGTAAAGAATCTGCCTGTAGTACAGGAGACCAGGGTTTGATCTCTGGGTCAGGAAGATCCCTTGGAGAAGGAAATGGCAACCCAGAAAGGGCTCATCTCTTTTTTAATTAAACATAATCAATTCAACTCCAGCAACCCAGTCAATCCAGTCAATCCAGTGGATCCATAAAGTGCAGTGAAGACTTTTTCATTCTATTTCATTCCAATAAGGCTTATCCAGCACTTTTGCACAACCAGAGTTAACTCATACACTTTATTGATCTTTTAAATCTAGTACTGTTTCACTTTGAAAGTTGTTCTGCTTCATCTTCACCAATTGAAATAATTTAATTTTAAAACTCCAAGGAGGACTGGTTTTCTTCCAGAGGTTGTCCAGAACCTTTGTTGTTCAGTTGCTCAGTCACGTGTGACTCTTTGTGACACCATGAATTGCAGCACACCAGGCTTCTCTGTCCTTCACTGTATCCCTGACTTTGCTCAAATTCACACCCATTGAGTCCGTGATGCTATCCAACTATGTCATCCTCTGTTGCCCCCTTCTCCTCCTGCTCTCAATCTTTCTCAGCAACAATAAGTCAGGTCTTTGCATCAGGTGGCCAACGTATTGGAGTGTCAGCTTTAGCATCAGTCCTTCCAATGAATAGTCAGGGTTGATTTCCTTTAGGATTGACTGGTTTGATCTCTTTGCTGTACAAAGGACTCTCAAGAGTCTTCTCCAATACCACAATTTAAAAGCATCAATTCTTCGGTACTCAGGTTTCTTTATGGTTCAGCTCTCACATCCATATATGACGACTGGAAAAACCATTGCTTTGACTATATGGACCTTTGGTGGCAAAGTGATGTCTCTGCTTTTTAATATGCTGTTTAGGTTTGTCATAACTTTCCTTCCAAGGATCAAGTCTCTTGTAATTTTGTGACTGCAGTCACCGTCCACAGTGATTTTAGAGCCCAAGAAAATAAAATCTGTCACTGTTTCCACCTTTCCCCCCATCTATTTGCCATGACATGATGGGACTGGATGCCATGATCTTAGTTTTTTGAATGTTGAGTTTTAAGCCAGCTTTTTCACTTTCTCCTTTCAGCCTCACCCGGAATCTTTAGGACTAATAAATTTACATATACTTCAGACTGAATTATTATTAACTTACTTGTCTTTCCTAGTTTTAAAAATATTTTTCTATTCTGCTATCTGATCAAATTTAAAGCAATGATTGCCTTCCTTTTCATATCCTCCTCAGAACCCTTAGTAGGTCCTTAATACTTGCTGAATAAAGGAGTGGAAAAAAAATATGTATTCTCATGGAAATGCTATTGACTAAGGAAAGGACAAAAGAAAGTACAGTAGACTCTTCATTCATAGACACTAGTATTGCTTTCAGAGAGCAGAGCCAAAAGTATAGAACATGCTACCATAATAAGACAACATTTGGAATAATTTATAAAAGAATTTGAAGAGTTGTTGTGATAAACAGAGTTAACTTTCCAGCCACCTTTTACACTTTTAAAATGAATTGTATAAGACATTTTTGCAAACAGTTGTATAAGACTGTTTAATTCTCGATACTAGCCATGCTAGTGTAAGGCTGAGAAACAAACGGATGATGATAAAGGGCATTTTGAAGGGTCATCTTGAAAGGAACTCCGGTTTTAAAATATTGAATGAGAAGTATAACTGAAGAGCTCAGTAGTTACAAGATTAGAAAGGGCAAATGAAATTTATATCTTAAAGGAGAAAAAAATAAAGATCAAGCCTCTTCATACCTTGAAGTACTGACTGTATTAAGGTTTGAAATTGTGATATGATTGTTAGAGCCACCTAAAATAAGCTCAAGATACATTTTATTTTTGTGTTCTGTATTTATATTTATTTCTGTATCTCCTTAATTTTTTATTACGGAAAATTATAAGCACTTAAAAAAACTTAAGTTTAATTAACTTAAAAGTTTAATCAAAATTTTAATGAACCTCCATGGTACCCGTTGTCCAGATTCAATAATTACAGACTGATGACCAATCCTATTTTATCTGTAGTCCCAGCTCTTAACTCTTTCCTTCACTTCTTATATATTTTGGTATGCATCTTTAGAAGATAAAGGCTCTTCTCATAATCATGAATTCAGTACAACTGTCAGACATTATTAAGAATACTTAGTAGCTACTCTTTACATTATTCTTTCGCAGATGTCATATTTCACTTATAGTTTGAAGCATGAACCAGATAAGCTTTTCACATTGAACATGAATGATATGCTTCTTAAGGCTTTCTCAATCTATAGACCATTCTTACTCCCTTTTTTCCATTATGACTAATTTGTCAAAGAAATGGAATACCTTTGTTCTGATAATTATTTCCCACAACCTGGATAGTGATGATTGCCGTTCCATGCTATGTTTTACACACTCCTCTGTCTCTTGTCATGACTAAAGCATTTGAATCATCTTCCGATTGTGTATGTGTGTTTATTTTTAATATATATTTCTTTCTTCCTTCAGAACACATAATGTCTGATTGTCTAACTTTCTTTGTGATCTTAACAGCAATTGATGAGTAATCTCTGGATTCATAACCTATTTCTAAGTAGTGATACTTTAATTCTATCATTTCCTCTTGATTTATCAGCTGTAGTGTTCTATTAAGAGAAACTTCCTCTCATCTACCTTTGAATTATCCAGTGGTATTGTTCATATAGGAAAAACAGAAAAAGTTTTATTTATTTACTCAGTTCAAAATGATGATTTGGTTTATAAGTATCCTTCCATGGTGATTGGTTATTTGTATTATTATAAACACTAATTTAATTTTTGAGATGTGTTATTAATTAGCATTGTTATCCTTAATGATGCTAAAATAAAAATTTGTTTTGAATGTTACCTTTATTATCTTTTGATGCATCATTCAGGTATTTGGCAGCAATAAATATTAAACAATTATTAAGCAAGGATTGTGTACAACTTGTATATCTTAGATAACAAAATGCACAACTCTCCTCCTCCATCAAAATTCATGCTCCTGTTAAAACTCTGGAGAATGTTTTGCTTGTATCAAATGACTAAAACACTAAGCAAGCACATCCTCTCAACGAAGGAATACCTACAACTTTTCCTGAATTATAAAGGCTACAGGCAAATAAAAAAGAAAATTGTTTTCAATTCCTTTCAAAAACACTCTCATGTTTATTGCAGCATTATTTACAGTAGAAAAGACATTCAGTTCAGTTCAGTTCAGTCACTCAGTCATGTTTGACTCTGCAACCCCGTGGCCTGCAGCACACTAGGCTTCCTTATCCATCACCAACTCCTGAAGCTTGTTCAAACTCATGTCCATTGAGTTGATGGTGTCATCCAAAACATCTCATCCTCTGTCGTCCCCTTCTCCTCCTGCCTTAAATCTTTCCCAGCAACAGGGTCTTTCCCAATGAGTCAGTTCTTTGCATCAGGTGACCAAAGTATTGGAGCTTCAGCTTCAGCATCAGTCCTTCCAAAGAATATTCAGGATTGATTTCCTTTAGGATTGATTGGTTTGATCTCCTTGCAGTCCAAGGGACTCTCAAGAGTCTCCAACAACACAGTTCAAAAATATAAATTCTTTGGCACTCAGCTTTCTTTATGGTACAACTCTCACATGCATACATGACAACTGGAAAAACCATAGCTTTGACTAAATGGACCTAGAGACACTGACAAAGTAATGTCTCTGCTTTTCAATATGCTGTTTAGGTTTGTCATAGCTTTTCTTCCAAGGAGCAAGTGTTTTTTAATTTCATGGCTACAGTCACCATCCACAGTAATTTTGGAGCCCAAGAAAATAAAATCTGTTGCTCTTTCCATTGTTTCCCCATCTGTTTGCCATGAAGTGATTCCAGTTGAGCTATTTCAAATCCTAAAAGATGATGCTATGAAAGTGCTGCACTCAATATGCCAACAAATTTGGAAAACTCAGCAGTGGCCACAGGACTGGAACAGGTCAGTTTTGATTTCAATCCCAAAGAAAGGCAATGCCAAAGAATGCTCAAACTACCACACAATTGCACTCATCTCACACGCTGCTGCTGCTGCTAAGTCACTTCAGTCGTGTCCGACTCTGTGCGACCCCATAGACGGCAGCCCATCAGGCTCCCCCGTCCCTGGGATTCTCCAGGCAAGAACACTGGAGTGAGTTGCCATTTCCCTCTCCAATGCATGAAAGTGAAAAGTGAAAGTGAAGTCGCTCAGTTGTGTCTGACTCTTAGCGACCCCACGGACTGCGGCCTACCAGGCTCCTCTGTCCATAGGATTTTTCAGGCGAGAGTACTGGAGTGGGGTGCCATTGCCTTCTCCATCTCACACACTAGTAATGTTCAAAATTCTCCAAGCCAGTCTTCAACAATATGTGAACTGTGAACTTCTAGACATTCAAGATGGTTTTAGAAAAGGCAGAGGAACCAGAGATCATATTGCCAACATCCGATGGATGACCAAAAAAGAAAGAGAATTCTAGAAAAATATCTATTTCTGCTTTATTGACTATGCCAAAGCCTTTGACTATGTGGATCACAATAAACTGTGGAAAATTCTTTAAGAGATGGGAATACCAGACTACCTGATCTGCCTCTGAGAAATCTGTGTGCAGGTCAGGAAACAACAGTAGAACTGGCCATGGAACAACAGACTGGTTCCAAATAGGAAAAGGAGTACGTCAAAGCTGTATATTGTCACCCTGCTTATTTAATTTATATGCAGAGTACATCATGAGACATGCTGGGCTGGAGGAAGCACAAGCTGGAATCAAGATTGCCAGGACAAATATCAATAACCTCATACATGCAGATGACACCACCCTTATGGTAGAAAGTGAAGAAGAACTAAAGAGCCTCTTGATGAAAGTGAAAGAGGAGAGTGAAAAAGTTGGCTTAAAGCTCAACATTCAGAAAACGAAGATCATGGCATCCAGTCCCATCACTTCATGGGAAATAGATGGGGAAACAGTGGCAGCAGTGACAGAATTTATTTTTGGGGGCTGCAAAATTACTGCAGGTGGTGACTGCAGCCATGAAATTAAAAGAAGCTTACTCCTTGGAAAGAAAGTTATGATCAACCTAGAGAGCATATTAAAAAGCAGAGACATTGATTGATCTGCAGATACTGAAGAATCCTTGCATCCCTGGGATAAAGCCCACTTGGTCATGGTGTATGATCTTTTTAATGTGTTGTTGGATTCTGATTGCTAGAATTCTGTTAAGGATTTTTGCATCTATGTTCATCAGTGATATTGGCCTGTAGTTTTCTTTTTTTGTGGCATCTTTGTCAGGTTTTGGTATTAGGGTGATGGTGGCCTCATAGAATGACTTTGGAAGTTTACCTTCCTCTGCAATTTTCTGAAAGAGTTTGAGCAGGGTAGGTGTTAGCTCCTCTCTAAATTTTTGGTAGAATTCAGCTGTGAAGCCGTCTGGACCTGGGCTTTTGTTTGCTGGAAGATTTCTGATTACAGTTTCAATTTCCGTGCTTGTGATGGGTCTGTTAAGATTTTCTAGTTCTTCCTGGTCCAGTTTTGGAAAGTTGTACTTTTCTAAGAATTTGTCCATTTCTTCCACGTTGTCCATCTTATTGGCATATAATTGTTGATAGTAGTCTCTTATGATCCTTTGTATTTCTGTGTTGTCTGTTGTGATCTCTCCATTTTCATTTCTAATTTTATTGATTTGATTTTTCTCCCTTTGTTTCTTGATGGGTCTGGCTAATGGTTTGTCAATTTTATTTATCCTTTCAAAGAACCAGCTTTTGGCTTTGTTGATTTTTGCTATGGTCTCTTTTGTTTCTTTTGCATTTATTTCTGCTCTAATTTTTAAGATTTCTTTCCTTCTACTAACCCTGGGGTTCTTCATTTCTTCCTTTTCTAGTTGCTTTAGGTGTAGAGTTAGGTTATTTATTTGACTTTTTCTTGTTTCTTGAGGTATGCCTGTATTGCTATGAACTTTCCCCTTAGGACTGCTTTTACAGTGTCCCACAGGTTTTGGGTTGTTGTGTTTTCATTTTCATTCATTTCTATGCAAATTTTGATTTCTTTTTTGATTTCTTCTGTGATTTGTTGGTTATTCAGCAGCGTGTTGTTCAGCCCCATATGTTGGAATTTTTAATAGTTTTTCTCCTGTAATTGAGAGCTAATCCTACTGCATTGTAGTCAGAGAAGATGCTTGGAATGATTTCTATGTTTTTGAATTTACCAAGGCTAGATTTATGGCCCAGGATGTGATCTATCCTGGAGAAGGTTCCATGTGTGCTTGAGAAAAAGGTGAAATTCACTGTTTGGGGATGAAATGTCCTATAGATATCAATTAGGTCTAACTGGTCTATTGTATCATTTAAAGTTTGTGTTTCCTTGTTAATTTTCTGTTTAGTTGACCTATCCATAGGTATTAGTGGGGTATTAAAGTCTCCCACTATTACTGTGTTATTGTTAATTTCTCCTTTCATACTTGTTAGCATTTGTCTTACATATTGCAGTGCTCCTATGTTGGGTACATATATATTTATAATTGTTATATCTTCTTGGATTGATCCTTTGATCATTATGTACTGACCTTCTTTGTCTCTTTTCACAGCCTTTGTTTTAAAGTCTATTTTATCTGATATGAGTATAGCTACTCCTGCTATCTTTTGGTCCCTATTTGCATGGAAAATCTTTTTCCAGCCCTTCACTTTCAGTCTATATGTGTCCCCTGATTTGAGGTGGGTTTCTTATAGACAACATATGTAGGGGTCTTGTTTTTGTATCCATTAAGCCAGTCTTTGTCTTTTGGTTGGGGCATTCAACCCATTTACATTTAAGGTAATTACTGTAAGTATGATCCCATTGCCATTTACTTTATTGTTTTGGGTTCGAATTTATACACCGTTTTTGTGTTTCTTGTCTAGTGAATATCCTTTAGTATTTGTTGGAGAGCTGGTTTGGTGGTGCAGAATTCTCTCAGCTTTTGCTTGTCTGAAAAGCTTTTGATTTCTCCTTCATACTTGAATGAGATCCTTGCTGGGTACAATAATCTGGGCTGTAGGTTATTTTCTTTCATCATTTTAAGTATGTCTTGCCATTCCCTCCTGGCTTAAAGAGTTTCTATTGAAAGATCAGCTGTTATCCTTATGGGAATTGAAAAATAAAAACCATATGATTATCTCAATAGATGCAGAGAAAGCCTTTGACAAAATTCAACATCCATTTATGACAAAAACTCTCCAGAAAGCAGGAATAGAAGGAACATACCTCAACATAATAAAAGCTATAGATGACAAACCCACAGCAAACATTATCCTCAAAGGTGAAAAATTGAAAGCATTTCCTCTAAAATCAGGAACAAGACAAGGGTGCCCACTTTCACCATTACTATTCAACATAGTTTTGGAAGTTTTGGCCACAGCAATCAGAGCATAGAAAGAAATAAAAGGAATCCAAATTGCAAAAGAAGAAGTAAAACTCTCACTATTTGCAGATGACATGATCCTCTACATAGAAAACCCTAAAGACTCCACCAGAAAATTACTAGAACTAATCAATGACTATAGTAAAGTTGCAGGATATAAAATCAACACGCAGAAATCCCTTGCATTCCTATACACTAATAATGAGAAAACAGAAAGAGAAATTAAGGAAACAACTCCATTCACCATTGCAATGGAAAGAATAAAATAATTAGGAATATATCTACCTAAAGAAACTAAAGACCTATATATAGAAAACTATAAAACACTGGTGAAAGAAATCAAAGAGGACACTAATAGATGGAGAAATATACCATGTTCATGGATTGGAAGAATCGATATAGTGAAAATGAGTATACTACCCAAAGTAATTTATAGATTCAATGCAATCCCTATCAAGCTACCAATGGTATTCTTCACAGAGCTAGAACAAATAATTTCACAATTTGTATGGAAAAACAAAAAACCTCGAATAGCCAAAGCTATCTTGAGAAAGAAGAATGGAACTGGAGGAATCAACCTACCTGACTTCAGGCTCTACTACAAAGCCACAGTTATCAAGACAGTATGGTACTGGCACAAAGACAGACATATAGATCAATGGAACAAAATAGAAAGCCCAGAGATAAATCCACGCACATATGGACACCTTATCTTTGACAAAGGAGGCAAAAATATACAATGGATTAAAGACAATCTCTTTAACAAGTGGTGCTGGGAAATCTGGTCAACCACTTGTAAAAGAATGAAACTAGAACACTTTCTAACACCATACACAAAAATAAACTCAAAATGGATTAAAGATCTAAACGTAAGACCAGAAACTATAAAACTCCTAGAGGAGAACATAGGCAAAACACTCTCTGACATACATCACAGCAGGATCCTCTATGACCCACCTCCCAGAATATTGGAAATAAAAGCAAAAATAAACAAATGGGACCTAATTAACCTTAAAAGCTTCTGCACATCAAAGGAAACTATTAGCAAGGTGAAAAGGCAGCCTTCAGAATGGGAGAAAATAATAGCAAATGAAGCAACTGACAAACAACTAATCTCAAAAATATACAAGCAACACCTACAGCCCAACTCCAGAAAAATAAATGACCCAATCAAAAAATGGGCCAAAGAACTAAATAGACATTTCTCCAAAGAAGACATACAGATGGCAAACAAACACAGGAAAAGATGCTCAATATCACTCATTATCAGAGAAATGCAAATAAAACCACTATGAGGTACCATTTCACACCAGTCAGAATGGCTGCGATCCAAAAGTCTACAAGCAATAAATGCTGGAGAGGGTGTGGAGAAAAGGGAACCCTCTTACACTGTTGGTGGGAATGCAAACTAGTACAGCCACTATGGAGAACAGTGTGGAGATTCCTTAAAAAACTGGAAATAGAACTGCCTTATGACCCAGCAATCCCACTGCTGGGCATACACACCGAGGAAACCAGAAGGGAAAGAGACACGTGTACCCCAATGTTCATTGCAGCACTGTTTATAATAGCCAGGACATGGAAGCAGCCTAGATGTCCATCAGCAGGTGAGTGGATAAGAAAGCTGTGGTACATATACACGATGGAGTACTACTCAGCCATGAAAAAGAACACATTTGAATCAGTTCTAATGAGGTGGATGAAACTGGAGCCTATTATACAGAGTGAAGTAAGCCAGAAAGAAAAACACCAATACAGTATACTAACGCATATATATGGAATTTAGAAAGATGGTAACAATAACCCTGTGTACGAGACAGCAAAAGAGACACTGATGTATAGAACAGTCTTATGGACTCTGTGGGAGAGGGAGAGGGTGGGAAGATTTGGGAGAATGGCACTGAAACATGTAAAATATCATGTATGAAACAAGTTGCCAGTCCAGGTTCGATGCACGATACTGGATGTTTGGGGCTGGTGCACTGGGACGACTCAGAGGGATGGTGTGGGGAGGGAGGAGGGAGGAGGGTTCAGGATGGGGAGCGTATGTATACCTGTGGCGGATTCATTTTGATGTTTGGCAAAACTAATACAGTGTTTCAGGTTTAAAAAAAAAAAAAAAAAAGATTACCAAATATAAAAAAAAAAAAAAAGCAGAGACATTACTTTGCCAACAAAAGTCCATCTAATCAAGGCTATGATTTTTCGTGTATTCATGTATGGATGTGAGAGTTCGACTATAAAGAAAGCTGAGGGAGGAGCTAAGATGGCGGAGGAATAGGACAGGGAGAACACTTTCTCCCCCACAAATTCATCAAAAGAACATTTAAACGCTGAGTATATTCCACAAAACAACTTCTGAATGCCAGCAGAGGACACCAGGCACCCAGAAAAGCAACCCATTGTCTTCAAAAGGAGGTAGGAAAAAATATAGAAGAGACAAAAGAGGGAGGGATGAAGCTCTGTCCCAGGAAGGGAGTCTTAAAAAGAGAGAAGTTTCCAAACACCAGGAAACATTCTCACTGCCGAGTCTGTGCCGAGCCTTGGAAGCACAGAGGGCAACATAACTGGGAGGAAAAATAAATAAACAATTAAAACCCACAGATTACGAGCCCTATGGTAACTCCCCCAGCGGAGAAGCAGCACAGACGCCTGCACCCACTACTAGCAAGTGGGGACTGGGCAGGGAGGCACGGCGTGGGCTGCATCGCTCAGAGTAAGGATCTGACCTGAGTACCCCGAGTGCTATCTGAGCGACCTAATTTGGGCTAGCAAACCAGACTGTGGGATATCTACCACGCGAAAAGCCAGCTGTAACCTAAGACACCGCCAGGCCCGTGCAGGGAACAAAGGACTGAACAGAGATAGCCGGCTGCAGGACATCCCCCTCCGGTGACAGGCAGCCAGAGCCGGAAGGGGGCAATTACAGTCCCAGAGAGACATTATCTACAAAACTATAAGCAGGCTTCTTTGCCAACTAAGACTTCTTGGGGTTCTGGACAGTCAACATCCACCTGAGAAGGTGCGCTGGTTGTACACCCAGATAACCGAGTGGCAGGGAGGCGATAAGTCGCAGCAACCACGCTCACCAAACACCTTATCACCTGAGCTGCTCGACCTAGGAAGGGCACAAAACACAGGCCTAACCGAGTCTGCGCCTCTGAAGACTACCCAAGTGCTTGAACCTGAGCAGCTTAGATCTGGGAGGTGCAAGCAGCCCAGGGCTGGCCATGGATGGTTCCTGGCAGAGCAACCTAGAGCCTGAGCAGTGTGGGCAGGGAGGCTACACGCACCATGAGCGGGGGCAGGCCCAGTGTGGCTGAGGCACTGTGAGCACATGCCAGTGTTATTTGTTTGCAGCGTCCCTCCCTCCCCACAGCGCGACTGAACAAGTGAGCCTAAAAAAAAAAAAAAAAAAGTGTCCACCACTGCCCCCTTTGTATCAGGGCGGAAATCAGACACTGAAGAGATCAGCAAACAGAAGAAGCTATAACAGAAGGAACAGCCTTGGAAGCGACAGGCAATAGGTTAAAACCCTGTCATTAGTACCGACTACATAGGAAGGGACCTATAGATCTTGAGAAATATAAGCCGAACCAAGGAACTAGCCGAAAATGAACTGACCCCACAATACCCACAACAACACCAGAGAAAGTCCTAGATATATTTTTACTATTTTAATGATCATTCTTTCTTTCTTTTTTTTTAAATTTTTAAGTCCTCTATTATTCCTTTAATTTTCACTTTTATAACCTACTATTACTTTGCAAAAAAAAAAACCAATTTTTTTTTAAAAAGCAAACTTCATATATATATATATTTTTATAATTTTTGTGACCTTGTTTTTTTTTCTTTCTTTTTTTTTCCTTCTTTTCTTTAACATTGTATTTTTGAAATTCTGAACTCTACTCTAGATTTTTAATTTTTGCTTCTAGGTATTTTGTACCTTTAAGAACCCAATCTTCAGTACCCATTTTTCACTAGGGAGCAAGATTACTGGCTTGACTGCTCTTTCCCACTTTGGACTCTCCTTTTTCCCCACCAGGTCGCCTGTGTCTCCTCCCTAACCCCTCTCTACTCTTCCCAACTCTGTGAATTTCTGTGTGTTCCAGACAGTGGAGAACACTTAGGGAACTGATTACTGGCTGGATCTGTCTCTCTCCTTTTCACTCCCCCCTTTTATCCTCCAGGCCACCTCTGTCTCCTTCCTCCCTCTTCTCTTCTCTGTATAACTCCGTGAACATCTCTGAGCGGTCCAGTTGTGGAGTGCACATAAGGAAGTGATTACTGGCTAGCCCGCTGTCTCCTCTATTGATTCCACCTCATCTCATTCGGGTCACCTCTAACTCCCTCCTCCCTCTTCTCTTCTCCATGTAACGCTGTGAACTTCTCTGGGTGACCCTCACGGTGGAGAAACTTTTCATCTTTAACGTAGATGTTTTATCAATGGTGCTGTATAGAAGGAGAAGTTTTGGGACTACTGTAAAAATAAGACCGATAACTGGAAGCAGGAGGCTTAAGTCCAAACCCTGACTCCAGGGAACTCCTGACTCCAGGGAACATTAATTGACAGGAGATCATCAAATGCCTCCATACCTACACTGAAACCAAGCACCACACAAGGGCCAACAAGTTCAAGGGCAAGACATAACAAGCAAATTCTTCAGCAACACAGGAACACAGCCCAGAGCTCCAATATACACGCTGCCCAAAGTCACTTCAAAACCATCAGATCAGATCAGTCACTCAGTCGTGTCCGACTCTTTGCGACCCCATGAATCACAGCATGCCAGGCCTTCCTGTCCATCACCAACTCCCGGAGTTCACTCAGACTCACGTCCATCGAGTCAGTGATGCCACCCAGCCATCTCATCCTCTGTCGTCCCCTTCTCCTCCTGCCCCCAATCCCTCCCAGCATCACAGTCTTTTCCAATGACTCAACTCTTCGCATCAGGTGGCCAAAGTACTGGAGTTTCAGCTTTAGCATCATTCCTTCCAAAGAAATCCCAGGGCTGATCTCCTTCAGAATGGACTGGTTGGATCTCCTTGCAGTCCAAGGGACTCTCAAGAGTCTTCTCCAACACCACAGTTCAAAAGCATCAATTCTTCTGCGCTCAGCCTTCTTCAGAGTCCAACTCTCACATCCATACATGACCACAGGAAAAACCATAGCCTTGACTAGACGGACCTTTGTTGGCAAAGTAATGTCTCTGCTTTTGAATATGCTATCTAGGTTGGTCATCACTTTCCTTCCAAGGAGTAAGCGTCTTTTAATTTCATGGCTGCAGTCACCATCTGCAGTGATTTTGGAGCCCCCAAAAATAAAGTCTGACACTGTTTCCACTCTGTTTCCCCATCTATTTCCCATGAAGTGGTGGGACCGGATGCCATGATCTTCGTTTTCTGAATGTTGAGCTTTAAGCCAACTTTTTCACTCTCCACTTTCACTTTCATCAAGAGGCTTTTTAGTTCCTCTTCACTTTCTGCCATAAGGGTGGTGTCATCTGCATATCTGAGGCTATTGATATTTCTCCCAGCAATCTTGATTCCAGCTTGTGTTTCTTCCAGTCCGGCGTTTCTCATGATGTACTGTGCATAGAAGTTAAATAAACAGGGTGACAATATACAGCCTTGACGTACTCCTTTTCCTATTTGAAACCAGTCTGTTTTTCCATGTCCAGTTCTAACTGTTGCTTCCTGACATGCATACAAATTTCTCAAGAGACAGATCAGGTGTTCTGGTATTCCCATCTCTTTCAGAATTTTCCACAGTTTATTGTGATCCACATAATCAAAAGCTTTGGCATAGTCAATAAAGCAGAAATAAATGTTTTTCTGAAACTATTTCTTTTTCTATGATCCAGTGGATGTTGGCAATTTGATCTCTGGTTCCTCTGCCTTTTCTAAAACCAGCTTGAACATCAGGAAGTTCACGGTTCACATATTGCTGAAGCCTGGATTGGAGAATTTTGAGCATTACTTCACTAGCGTGTGAGATGAGTGCAATTGCGCGGTAGTTTGAGCATTCTTTGGCATTGCCTTTCTTTGGGATTGGAATGAAAACGGGCCTTTTCCAGTCTTGTGGCCACTGCTGAGTTTTCCAAATTTGCTGGCATATTGGGTGCAGCACTTTCACAGCATCATCTTTCAGGATTTGAAATAGCTCAACTGGAATTCCCTCACCTCCACTAGCTTTGTTCTGATGTAGTGATGCTTTCTAAGGCCCACTTGACTTCACATTCCAGGATGTCTGGCTCTAGGTCAGTGATCACACCATCGTGATTATCTGGGTCGTGAAAATCTTTTTTGTACAGTTCTTCTGTGTATTCTTGCCATCTCTTCTTAATATCTTCTGCTTCTGTTAGGTCCATACCATTTCTGTCCTTTATTGAGCTCATCTTTGCATGAAATGTTCCTTTGGTATCTCTGATTTTCTTGAAGAGATCCCTAGTCTTTCACATTCTGTTGTTTTCCTCTATTTCTTTGCATTGATTGCTGAAGAATAGACATCTCATAACTTATTACTGGACACTTCATTTCACTCCAGAAAGAAGAAATCCAGCTCCACCCACCAGAACACCGAAACAAGCTTCCCTAACCAAGAAACCTTGACAAGCCACCTGTACAAACCCACACACAGCGAGGAAATGCTACAATAAAGAGAACTCCACAAACTGCCAGAATACAGAAAGGACACCCCAAACTCAGCAATTTAAACAAAATGAAGAGACAGAGGAATATCCAGCAGGTAAAGGAACAGGATAAATGCCCACCAAACCAAACTAAAGAGGAAGAGATAGGGAATCTGCCTGAAAAAGAATTCCAAATAATGATAGTGAAAAATCTTGAAATCAAAATGGAATCACAGGTAAATAGCCTGGAGACAAGGATTGAGAAGATGCAAGAAAGATTTAACAAGGACCTAGAAGAAATAAACAAGAGTCCATATATAATGAATAATGCAATAAATGAAATTAAAAACACTCTGGAGGCAACAAATAGTAGAATAACAGAGGCAGAAGATAGGATTAGCGAATTAGAAGATAGAATGGCAGAAATAAATGAATCAGAGAGGAAAAAAGAAAAACGAATTAAAAGAAATGAGGACAATCTTAGAGACCTCCAGGACAATATTAAATGTTACAAACATTCGAATCATAGGAGTCCCAGAAGAAGAAGACAAAAAGAAAGACCATGAGACAATATTTGAGGAGATAATAGTTGAAAACTTCCCTAAAATGAGGAAGGAAATAATCACTCAAGTCCAAGAAACCCAGAGAGTCCCAAACAGGATAAATCCAAGGCAAAACACCCCAAGACACATATTAATCAAATTAACAAAGATCAAACACAAAGAACAAATATTAAAAGCAGCCAGGGAAAAACAACAAATAACACACAAGGGAATTCCCCTAAGGATAACAGCTGATCTTTCAAAAGAAACTCTTCAAGCCAGGAGGGAATGACAAGACATACTTAAAGTGATGAAAGAAAATAACCTACAGCCCAGATTATTGTACCCAGCAAGGATCTTATTCAAATATGAAGAAGAAATCAAAAGCTTTACAGACAAACAAAAGCTGAGAGAATTCAGCACCACCAAACCAGCTCTCCAACAAATACTAAAGCATATTCTCTAGACAGGAAACACAAAAAGAGTGCATAAATTTGAACCCAAAACAATAAAGTAAATGGCAACGAGATAATACTTATCATAATTACCTTAAATGTAAATGGGTTGAATGCCCCAACCAAAAGACAAAGACTGGCTGAATGGATACAAAAACAAGATCCCTACATATGTTGTCTACAAGAGACCCACCTCAAAACAGGGGACACATACAGATGGAAAGTGAAGGGCTGGAAAAAGATTTTCCATGCAAATAGGGACCAAAAGAAAGCAGGAGTAGCAATACTCATATCAGATAAAATAGACTTTAAAACAAAGGCTGTGAAAAGAGACAAAGAAGGTCAGTACATAATGATCAAAGGATCAATCCAAGAAGATATAACAATTATAAATATATATGTACCCAACACGGGAGCACCACAATATGTAAGACAAATGCTAACAACTATGAAAGGAGAAATTAACAATAACACAATAATAGTGGGAGACTTTAATACCCCACTAATACCTATGGATAAGTCAACTAAACAGAAAATTAACAAGGAGACACAAACTTTAAATGATACAATAGACCAGTTAGACCTAATTGATATCTATAGGACATTTCATCCCAAAACAGTGAATTTCACCTTTTTCTCAAGCGCACATGGAACCTTCTCCAGGATAGATTACATCCTGGGCCATAAATCTAGCCATGGTAAATTCAAAAAAGTTGAAATCATTCCAAGCATCTTCTCTGACCACAATGCAGTAAGATTAGATCTCAATTACAGGAGAAAAACTATTAAAAATTCCAACATATGGGGCTGAACAACACGCTGCTGAATAACCAACAAATCACAGAAGAAATCAAAAAAGAAATCAAAATTTGCATAGAAATGAATGAAAATGAAAACACAACAACCCAAAACCTGTGGGACACTGTAAAAGCAGTCCTAAGGGGAAAGTTCATAGCAATACAGGCATACCTGAGGAAACAAGAAAAAGTCAAATAAATAACCTAACTCTACACCTAAAGCAACTAGAAAAGGAAGAAATGAAGAACCCCAGGGTTAGTAGAAGGAAAGAAATCTTAAAAATTAGAGCAGAAATAAATGCAAAAGAAACAAAAGAGACCATAGCAAAAATCAACAAAGCCAAAAGCTGGTTCTTTGAAAGGATAAATAAAATTGACAAACCATTAGCCAGACCCATCAAGAAACAAAGGGAGAAAAATCAAATCAATAAAATTAGAAATGAAAATGGAGAGATCACAACAGACAACACAGAAATACAAAGGATCATAAAAGACTACTATCAGCAATTATATGCCAATAAAAAGGACAACGTGGAAGAAATGGACAAATTCTTAGAAAAGTACAACTTTCCAAAACTGGACCAGGAAGAACTAGAAAATCTTAACAGACCCATCACAAGCACGGAAATTGAAACTGTAATCAGAAATCTTCCAGCAAACAAAAGCCCAGGTCCAGATGGCTTCATAGCTGAATTCTACCAAAAATTTAGAGAGGAGCTAACACCTATCCTGCTCAAACTCTTCCAGAAAATTGCAGAGGAAGGTAAACTTCCAAACTCCTTCTATAAGGCCACCATCACCCTAATATCAAAACCTGACAAAGATGCCACAAAAAAAGAAAACTACAGGCCAATATCACTGATGAACATAGATGCAAAAATCCTTAACAGAATTCTAGCAATCAGAATCCAACAACATATTATAAAGATCATACACCATGATCAAGTGGGCTTTATCCCAGGAATGCAAGGATTCTTCAATATCTGCAAATCAATCAATATAATACACCACATTAACAAATTGAAAAATAAAAACCATATGATTATCTCAATAGATGCAGAGAAAGCCTTTGACAAAATTCAACATCCATTTATGACAAAAACTCTCCAGAAAGCAGGAATAGAAGGAACATACCTCAACATAATAAAAGCTATAGATGACAAACCCACAGCAAACATTATCCTCAATGGTGAAAAATTGAAAGCATTTCCTCTAAAGTCAGGAACAAGACAAGGGTGCCCACTTTCACCATTACTATTCAACATAGTTTTGGAAGTTTTGGCCACATCAATCAGAGCATAGAAAGAAATAAAAGGAATCCAAATTGGAAAAGAAGAAGTAAAACTCTCACTGTTTGCAGATGACCATGATCCTCTATATAGAAAACCCTAAAGACTCCACCAGAAAATTACTAGAACTAATCAATGACTATAGTAAAGTTGCAGGATATAAAATCAACACGCAGAAATCCCTTGCATTCCTATACACTAATAATGAGAAAACAGAAAGAGAAATTAAGGAAACAATTCCATTCACCATTGCAACGGAAAGAATAAAATAATTAGGAATATATCTACCTAAAGAAACTAAAGACCTATATATAGAAAACTATAAAACACTGGTGAAAGAAATCAAAGAGGACACTAATAGATGGAGAAATATACCATGTTCATGGATTGGAAGAATCAATATAGTGAAAATGAGTATACTACCCAAAATAATTTATAGATTCAATGCAATCCCTATCAAGCTACCAACGGTATTCTTCACAGAGCTAGAACAAATAATTTCACAATTTGTATGGAAATACAAAAAACCTCGAATAGCCAAAGCTATCTTGAGAAAAAAGAATGGAACTGGAGGAATCAACCTGCCTGACTTCAGGCTCTACTACAATGCCACAGTCATCAAGACAGTATGGTACTGGCACAAAGACAGAAATATAGATCAATGGAACAAAATAGAAAGCCCAGAGATAAATCCACGCACCTATGGACACCTTATCTTTGACAAAGGAGGCAAGGATATACAATGGATTAAAGACAATCTCTTTAACAAGTGGTGCTGGGAAAACTGGTCAACCACTTGTAAAAGAATGAAACT
This sequence comes from Bubalus bubalis, assembly GCF_019923935.1. Lineage (NCBI taxonomy): Eukaryota > Metazoa > Chordata > Mammalia > Artiodactyla > Bovidae > Bubalus > Bubalus bubalis. Next base: position 94,994,351 of record NC_059158.1, on the reverse strand, counting down.
AGAGCACTTTCTAGCACCATACACAAAAATAAACTCAAAATGGATTAAAGATCTCAACGTAAGACCAGAAACTATAAAATACCAGAACATAGGCAAAACACTCTCCGACATACATCACAGCAGGATCCTCTATGACCCACCTCCCAGAATATTGGAAATAAAAGCAAAAATGAACAAATGGGACCTAATTAAACTTAAAAGCTTCTGCACAACAAAAGAAATTATAAGCAAAGTGAAAAGACAGCCTTCAGAATGGGAGAAGATAATAGCAAATGAACAACTGACAAACAACTAATCTCAAAATATACAAGCAACTCCTACAGCTCAATTGCAGAAAAATAAATGACCCAATCAAAAAATGGCCAAAGAACTAAATAGACATTTCTCCAAAGAAGACATACAGATGGCTAACAAACACAGGAAAAGATGCTCAACATCACTCATTATCAGAGAAATGCAAATAAAACCACTATGAGGTACCATTTCATGCCAGTAAGAATGGCTGAGATCCAAAAGTCTACAAGCAATAAATGCCGGAGAGGGTGTGGAGAAAAGGGAACCCTCTTACACTGTTGGTGGGAATGCAAACTAGTATAGGCACTATGGAGAACAGTGTGGAGATTCTTTAAAAAACTGGAAATAGAACTGCCTTATGATCCAGCAATCCTACTGCTGGGCATACACACTGAGGAAACCAGAATTGAAAAGACATGTGTACCCCAATGTTCATCGCAGCACTGTTTATAATAGCCAGGACATGGAAGCAGCCTAGATGTCCATCAGCAGATGAGTGGATAAGAAAGCAGTGGTACATATACACAATGGAGTATTACTCAGCCATTAAAAAGAATACATTTGAATCAGTTCTAATGAGGTGGATGAAACTGGAGCCTATTATACAGAGTGAAGTAAGCCAGAAAGAAAAACACCAATACAGTATACTAACGCATATACATGGAATTTAGAAGGATGGTAACAATAACCCTGTATACGAGACAGCAAAAGAGACACTGATGTATAGAACAGTCTTTTGGACTCTGTGGGAGAGGGAGAGGGTGGGATGATTTGGGAGAATGGCATTGAAACATGTATAATATCATATATGAAATGAGTCACCAGTCCAGGTTCAATGCACAATACTGGATGCTTGGGGCTGGTGCACTGGGACGACCCAGAGCAATGGTATGGGGAGGAAGGAGGGAGGAGGGTTCAGGATGGAGAACACAGGTATACCTGTGGTGGATTCATGCTGATATATGGCAAAACCAAAACAATATTGTAAAGTTTAAAAAAAAAAAAAAGCTGAGCACTGAAGAATTGATGCCTTTAAACTGTGGTGTTGGAGAAGACTAGTGAGAGTCCCTTGGAATCCAAGGAGATCCAACCAGTCCATCCTAAAGGAGATCAGTCCTGAGTGTTAACTGGAAGGACTTACGTTGAAGCTGAAACTCCAATACTTTGGCCACCTGATGTGAAGAACTGACTCAATTGAAAAGACCCTGATTTGGGGAAAGATTGAAGGCGGGAGGAGAAGGGGATGACAGAGAATGAGATGGTTGGATGGCATCACCGACTCAATGGACATAAGTTTGATTAAACTCTGTGAGTTGGTGATAGACAGGGAGGCCTGGTGTGCTACAGTTCATGGGTTCCCAAAGAGTTAGACTCGACTGAGTGACTAAACTGAACTGAACTGAAATTATGGGACTGGATGCCATGATCTTAGCTTTTTGAATGTTGAGTTTTAAGTGAGTTTTTTACTCTCCTCTTTCAAGACAAGACATAGAAACAGCCTAAGTGACCATTGATGGGTAATTGGATAAAGAAATTTTAATGTATATTGAGAGTTCCCTTGTAATATTGTGGTTAGGATTCCAAGGTTTCACTGCTGTAGTCCAGATTCAATCCCCGGTTGGGAAACTGAGATCCCACAAGCTGCCTGGTGTAGCTAAAAGAAGAAAAACGTAAGAAAATTTTGATATATACACACACAATGGAATAATATTTAGCTTTAAAAAAGAATAAAATCTTCCCAATTGTAACAACATGGATGGTCCTCTAGGACATTATGCTATGTGAAACATATCAGACAGAGACAGATAAATGCCCTATGGTCTCTTTTATATGTGGAATCCAAAATGCAAACAAACAAACCGAGCTCAGATACAAAGAACAGATTGGTGAGTGCCAGAGGTAGGGTTGCAGGGTGGGAAAAATGAGTTAAGGGTCTCAAAAAAGAAAATGAAAAGATTTTAAAAATTACAATTCCTGGCCTTCTCACTTACATGAGCTAGACTCTGTGAGCCTTGGATGTTTATACAACTGGAAAATAAATTAATAACTAAAGGTGGGTTTGCAAATCACAGACAGTCCGTGGAACTGGCTGAATGGATTAAGCCAGTCCTGATTAAGAAGCCAATCGTGACTGAGAAGTCAGCAGTGACAAAGCCAAACCAGGAGAGGGTAAAGTTCTGTGGGCTGTGTTAGCAAAATGGGAGGATAGCACCCTGTGCTGATTATTCTTTAGAGCTTTAGGAAACATACAATCCCCAAAGAGATAATTTTGTTCTAGATTTCTCTGATGAAAAGGCATAAGGGAAATAACAGTGCAGTTATATAATCCTACTAGAGAAAACACTTTCTCCCTGTAATCTAAAAATACTTAAGGCTAGGTTGAGGAAAATTAATCCTTTGTTGTTAAATTTTAGGCCATAACAAATTCTTTGCGATACTAGATTTTTGTGACTAAAGTTAATGCATCATTTGACCATGATTAGGCTCTTGACAACTGAAATGTGGATTTCTCAGAGGATCAGAAGAGATGGGGAGATTTTCCCAGCTTCTAACATCTGGGATGCCCAAAAACATTTCTTTTTTTTTTCTTTAAATGTATTTCTAATTGAAGAATGATTAAAATATTGTGTTGGTTTCTGTCATACATCAACATGGATCAGCCAGGGAAGCCCCAACATGAATCAGCCATAGGTATACATATGTCCCCTCACTCTTGAGCAGCCATCCCACCTCCCACCCTATCCCACCCACAAACACTTCTTAATACAAACTTTTCCCCCCCAAAAGAAAAAATAATAAAAATGTGACAAGTTTCATTTAGCACATATTTTAATGTATATGTCAATGATGTTAATAATCATAGAGTTGTATAACTGCTCTAAAAAATATAAAATATTTCCATTGTCTTAATAAATTTCCCCATATTCATTTACAATCAATTACTTGTTCATATTCCCAGTCCATGGCAACCACTTATCTAAATTCTGTGCCTACAGTTTTGTCTTTTCCAAAAGGTCATCTAAATAAAATATATATATGGAAGCAGAATATTCTTGTCACCCCTCATGTCTGGATCCTTTTACCTAGCATAATGTGTTTTAGATTCATTCAGCATGTTGCATGTATCAGTAGATTGTTTTACCGCCGAGTGAGATTCCATCGCATGGCTGCAGTGTACCTTCTTTATCTAACTGGTGAGCATTTTACCAGATCCAAGCATTTTACCGGATCCCAGTTTTTGGTGACAATAAATAAAGCTGTTCTAAACATTTGAATGAGTCTTTATGTGAGAATTCATTTTCATTTCTCTTGAGTACAAATCTAAGAGTGAAATTAGTGGGTTGTATAAATGTATATTTATTTTTAAAGTATCTATCAAACTATTTTCCAAAGGGGTTGTACTTTTTAGCATTTCCCTCAAATATATGAAGGGTCTATGCTTTGCCTTCTTACCAGCACTTGGTATAGTCTTTTAAATTTTTTTAATTACTTGTTTTGTTTGCAGTGAAAAGAAGAAAAGTGAAAAGCAAAGGAGAAAAGGAAAGATATAAGCATCTGAATGCAGAGTTCCAAAGAATATCAAGAAGAGATAAGAAAGCCTTCCTCAGCGATCAATGCAAAGAAATAGAGGAAAACAACAGAATGGGAAAGACTAGAGATCTCTTCAAGAAAATTGGAGATACCAAGGGAACATTTCGTGCAAAGATGGGCTTGATAAAGGACAGAAATGGTATGGTCCTAACAGAAGCAGAAGATATCAAGAAGAGGTGGCAAGAATACACAGAACTGTACAAAAAAGATCTTCATGACCCAGATAATCATGATGGTGTGATCACTGACCTAGAGCCAGACATCCTGGAACGTGAAGTCAAGTGGGCCTTAGAAAGCATCACTACGAACAAAGCTAGTGGAGGTGATGGAATTTCAGTTGAGCTCTTTCAAATCCTGAAAGATGATGCTGTGAAAGTGCTGCACTCAATATGCCAGCAAATTTGGAAAACTCAGCAGTGGCCACCGGACTGGAAAAGGTCAGTTTTCATTCTGATCCCCAAGAAAGGCAATGCCAAAGAATGCTCAAACTACCGCACAATTGCACTCATCTCACATGCTAGTAAAGTAATGCTCAAAGTTCTCCAAGCCAGGCTTCAGCAATATGTGAACCGTGAACTTCCTGATGTTCAAGCTGGTTTTAGAAAAGGCAGAGGAACCAGAGATCAAATTGTCAACATCTGCTGGATCATGGAAAAAGCAAGAGAGTTCCAGAGAAACATCTGTTTCTGTTTATTGACTATGCCAAAGCCTTTGACTGTGTGGATCACAAGAAAATGTGGGAAATTCTGAAAAAGATGGGAATACCAGACCACCTGATCTGCCTCTTGAAAAATTTGTATGCATGTCAGGAAGCAACAGTTAGAACTGGACATGGAACAACAGACTGGTTCTAAATAAGAAAAGGAGTATGTCAAGGCTGTATATTGTCACCCTGCTTATTTAACTTCTATGCATAGTACATCATGAGAAATGCTGGACTGGAAGAAATGCAAGCTGGAATCAAGATTGCCAGGAGAAATATCAATAACCTCAGATATGCAGATGACACCACCCTGATGGCAGAAAATGAGGAGGAACTCAAAAGCCTCTTGATGAAAGTGAAAGTGGAGAGTGAAAAAGTTGGCTTAAAGCTCAACATTCAGAAAACGAAGATCATGGCATCCGGTCCCATCACTTCATGGGAAATAGATGGGGAAACAGTGTCAGACTTTATTTTGGGGGCTCCAAAATCACTGCAGATGGTGACTGCAGCCATGAAATTAAAAGATGCTTACTCCTTGGAAGCAAAGTTATGACCAACCTAGATAGCATATTCAAAAGCAGAGACAATACTTTGCCAACAAAGGTCCATCTAATCAAGGCTATGGTTTTTCCTGTGGTCATGTATGGATGTGAGAGTTGGACTGTGAAGAAGACTGAGCGCCGAAGAATTAATGCTTTTGAACTGTGGTGTTGGAGAAGACTCTTGAGAGTCCCTTGGACTGCAAGGAGATCCAACCAGTCCATTCTGAAGGAGATCAGCCCTGGGTGTTCATTGGAAGGACTGATGCTGAAGCTGAAACTCCAGTACTTTGGCCACCTCATGCAAAGAGTTGACTCATTGGAAAAGACTCTGATGCTTGGGAGGGATTGGGGACAGGAGGAGAAGGGGATGACAGAGGATGAGATGGCTGGATGGCATCACCGACTCGATGGACATGAGTCTGAGTGAACTCCAGGAGTTGGTGATGGACAGGGAGGCCTGGCGTGCTTCGATTCATGGGGTCACAAAGAGTCGGACACGACTGAGTGACTGAACTTAGGTTTGTAGTGGTATCTCTTTGTTGTGTTGAGTTATGAGATTTTTTTCTATGATTGTTTTCCAGAAGTATTTTAGTTAAGGATTTTTGTGTCTGTGCTCAGGAACAAGGTCTATAATCTTTCTGTGGTGAAGTCTTTGTCTAGTTTTTGTATTAGGATAATGCTGACCTAAAAAAATGGGTTGGGAGTGTAATTATTTTTCAAAGGCTATGTCTACACACAATTAAATGGAGTTCTATAAGTTTCATAGGCAATTTTATATATGATGAGAGTCATGGGCTTCTCTGGTGGCTCAGAGGGTAAAGAGACTACTTGTAATGAAGGAGACCTGGATTTAGTCCCTGGGTCAGGAAGATCCCCTGGAAAAGGAATGACTACCCAACTCCCATATTCCTGCCTGGAGAGTTTCATGGACAGAGGAGCCTGGAGGGTTACAGTCCATGGGAGTCACAGAAGTCAGACACCACTGAGCAAGTAACACTTTCATTTTTCAGAGAACCATACCATATCATATGACCAAAGTAAAAATCGGGACTTCTATTTCTACTGTGGTGTTATTTAGTGACATTACATAATATTTGAGAAAGCACTCATTCTGCCCTTGATCCTTAGTAGACTCTTAATAAATATTAGGTACTGATAATAATATCAGTAATAATATTCAGTTCAGTTCAGTTCATTTCAGTCACTCAGTCGTGTCCGACTCTTTGTGACCCCATGAATTGCAGCACACCAGGCCTCCCTGTCCATCACCAACTCCCAGAGTTCACTCAAACTCATGTCCATCGAGTCGGTGATGCCATCCAGCCATCTCATCCTCTGTCGTCCCCTTCTCCTCCTGCCCCCAATCCCTCCCAGCATCAGAATCTTTTCCAATGAGTCAACTCTTTGCATGAGGCGGCCAAAGTACTGGAGTTTCAGCTTCAGCATCATTCCTTCCAAAGAACACCCAGGACTGATCTCCTTCAGAATGGACTGGTTGGATCTCCTTGCAGTCCAAGGGACTCTCAAGAGTCTGCTCCAACACCACAGTTCAAAAGCATCAATTCTTCAGTGCTAGCTTTCTTCACAGTCCAACACTGTCATACATGACTACTGGAAAAACCATAGCCTTGACTAGATGGACCTTTGTTGGCAAAGTAATGTCTCTGCTTTTTGTTTTTTATTTTTTTGTGTGTCTCTGCTTTTTAATATGCTATCTAGGTTGGTCATAACTTTTCTTTCAAGGAGTAAGCGTCTTTTAATTTCATGGCTGCAGTCATCATCTGCAGTGATTTTGGAGCCCCAAAAAATAAAGTCAGCCACTGTTTCCACATCTATTTCCCATGAAGTGATGGGACCAGATGCCATGATCTTAGGTACTGATAATAATAATAATTGTTATTATTTTTATTAATTCAATGAGCTATTAGTAGCTACCACATTTTCAACCTTAGGCTATGCAGAAAATGGCTATACATAGAACATATCAGAGACCAGACACATTTATAGTACTCCACTATGTGGCAATTTACCACGCAATCATTTTGGCTTTGATGGAATTTTAAAGCTAAAAAGATAGCTTGAGTATAGCCCTTGGAATTCAAACAAAAATTCTTTTTGTTGTTGTTAAGTCTTGTCTGACTCTGGAACCCCATGGACTGTAGCAGGCCAGGCTTCCCTAATGCGGCATTTTTTTCCATGGCTATCACAGTGATAAGGTAGCATAAAAGCCATAGTTTTCCCTCTCGCCCAGTCTTAACATTAATCTTCATAAGGAGAAAAATGTAGAAGGTAAAAGCCTCAAAGTCTGGTCCATTTGCTGCTCTGTGCTCTTGATGATGGGGTGTGCCACAGTGATGCTTGCAGAATCAGCAGCATCAACATCGCTTAGGAGCTATTCCTGAAGCAAATCCATGTCCCCACCTTGCATATGAAATCAAGGGACAGGGGCAAGTGTCTGAGGTTTAACAGGCTCTCCACATGATTCTGAGGTTTAACTAGAGCTTGGGAGCACTGGCTGAGCAGATGGTTGGTGGAGTATGAGATGGTTGAAATCAGTAAGAGTTAAACAATGTGCATTAAGAAGAGGGCTGGTCCCCCTTTATTGATTTAAAATACACTGTGTTGTCAGCTGCAGTCTGAACCACAGAAAAAGGCACAGGTAACTCGCAGTAGGTAACACACTCAAGAACATCTCCTCTCTTCTTTCCCCATGTATGACATCTGTGGAAAGTGACCCTGAGAGGAAAAAAATAAGAGTTTACAGAGAGAATAGAGAAATTTGTTTCAAAACTAGATACTCAGGAATCTGGGTATTGTGCCTATCTTGTACTTTTCCTAACAGCCAGCATATTCAACTGTTAAATGCCTAAGAATATTCAAAAACTTGCCAGTGTTTAATAGACCTTCTTTCTTTCTAGGTGCCCTTCCTTCTCCAATCCTCTTCAAATTAATAGCCTAGTAAAATTTGTTGTTGCTTAGTTGCTAAGTTGTGTCCAACTTTTGAGACCCTATGGACTGTAACCCATCAGGCTCCTCTGTCCATGGGATTTCCCAGGCAAAAATTCTGGAGTGAGTTGCCATTTCCTTCTCCAGGGGATCTTCCTGACCCAGGGATTGAACCCAAGTTTCCTGCACTGCCAGGTGGATTCTTTACCACTGAGCCACCAGGGAAGCCCAGTCTAGTAGCATTTACAAATATATTAATAGCTCAAGACTAACCTAGAAAGGAAAACATATATCATACAAAAATCTTTTAATACTACCTTCTTGATTTATTTCCCCCCTGCTCAAATTCCCCTTTATTTTATTTTTTATTACTCTGTATTATCTTCTAAAAAACAGTGTGCTCAACTCATTGTGCACATTGTGTTATTATGCTCATAAATTAAGTCGAAGGAGTTTAAAGATCAGAAGCCTCTGATTTAGGAAGATAATCTGAGAACAAAAGAAATAGAGGTTGATTAATTCTTGCTGGTATTTGCAGTTTAAAATGCCTAAAAACAATGGTAGGTAACTCATGACTCAGCTGAAGTGAGAATCTTCACTAGGCAAAAAATACACTTGAAACGATGCTAGAAAAAAAAAACAACAACACTTGTTTTTAGAGTTAAATATTATATTCTGTCTTTTCATAATAAAGCAAAATAGAATCTGAACCTAATCTCATTGGCTTTGGACAGTGGGACTCAAAGATTCTTTTTATTTATTATTATAAGTATTAATCTGATAATCTTAACTAGATTACAGTACAGTCTGGCTGCTCAGAATAAAATATTGGCTTTATTTATTCCTACAGAAATTATTCTTTAGTATTATAAAAGAGGTAAGGTATCATAAGATTGTTCAGTTGGTTATATCAAGTTCTGTTACTGTGTATCAGAAAATAAATTATCTGCCTAAGCAAAATATTCTTTAGTGAAACATTACTCATAGGAGATTTTTTATATATCCATGATTCACTAAATTGAAAAATATTTGAATACTGCCTCATATACTTTAAAAATTCAGCAGGTGTACATAGAGTACCTGCAGTTGTCAAGAACTGTAAGGGGACAATGATTCTGCCCTGCTTGCAAGCTAACAAATTAGCCAGCCACATAAGACCACCAGGACATCATTATTAGCACATCAGGAAGGCTGAACTTCTATAATTGGTTTGTTTCCATAGGTCATATTTTCATTGGTTCCATTCTGTCCCATATGCCACAGGTCCCATAGTGGAGGGTGTAGTTGTTATTGTTCAGCTGCTCAGTCATGTCCAACTCTTTGCTACCCCATATACAGCAGCAGGTCAGACTTCCCTATTCTTTACTCTCTCCCAGAACTTGCTCAAACTCATGTCCATTGAGTTAGTGATGCCATCCAACCATCTTATCCTCCGTTGTCCCCTTCTCTTCCGCCCTCAATCATTCCCAGCATGAGGGTCTTTTCCAATGAGTCTACTCTTTGCATCAGGTGGCCAATTATTGGAGCTTCGGCTTCAGCATCAGTGCTTCCAATGAATATTCAGAGTTGATTTCCTTTAGGATTGGCTGGTTTGGTTACCTTGCTGTACAAGGGACTCAGTTTTCTCCAGCTTCACAGTTAGAAAACATCAATATTTTGGCACTCAGCCTTCTTTATTGTCCAAATTTCACATCCATACATGACTACTGGAAAAACCATAGCTTTGACTGTACAGACCTCTGTCAGCAAAGTGATGTCTCTGTTTTATAATATGCTGTCTAGGTTTACCATACCTTTTCTGCCAAGCAGCAGGTGTCTTTTAATTTCATGGCTGCAGTTACCATCTGCAGTGATTTTGGAGCCCAAGAAAATAGTCTGTCATTGTTTCTGTTTTCCCCCCATCCATTTACCATGAAGAGATGGGACCAGATGCTATGATCTTAGTTTTAGAATGTTGAGTTTTAAGCCAGCTTTTCACTCTCCTCTTTCATCTTCATCAAGAGGCACTTTAGTTCCTCATTTCTTTCTGCCATTAAGGACATGTCATCTGTATATCTGATGTTATTGATATTTCTCCTGGTGATCTTGATTCCAGCTTGTGCTTCATCCAGCCAGGCATTTCGCATGATGTACTCTGCATGTAAGTTAAATGAGCAGATGACGATATACAGTTTTGACATACTCCTTTACCAATTTAGAACCTGTCCATTGTTATATATCCAGTTCTAACTGTTGCTTCGTGACCTCCATACAGGTTTCTCAGGAGACAGGTATGGTGGTTTGGTATTCCCATCTCTTTAATATTTTTCCACATTTTTTGTGATCCACACAATCAAAGGCTTTAGCGTAGTCAATGAAGCAGATGCTGCTGCTGCTGCTGCTAAGTCGCTTCAGTCGTGTCCGACTCTGTGCGACCCCATAGATGCAGCCCACCAGCCTCCCCCGTCCCTGGAATTCTCAAGGTAAGAACACTGGAGTGGGTTGCCATTTCCTTCTCCAATGCATGAAAGTAAAAAGTGAAAGTGAAGTCGCTCAGTCATGTCTGACTCTTAGTGACCCCATGGATTGTAGCCCAACAAGCTCCTCCGTCCATGGGATTTTCCAGGCAAGAGTACTGGAGTGGGGTGCCATTGCCTTCTCTGCAATGAAGCAGAGATAGATGTGTTTCTGGAATCCCCTTGCTTTTTCTCTGATCCAAGGGATGTTGTCAATTTGATCTCTGGTTCCTCTGTCTTTTCTAAATCTAGCTTGTTTATGGACTCTGTGGGAGAGGGAGAGGGTGGGAAAATTTGGGAGAATGGTATTGAAACATGTAAAATATCATGTATGAAACGAGTTGCCAGTTCAGGTTCGATGCACGATACTGGATGCTTGGGGCTAGTGTACTGGGATGACCCAGAGGGATGGTATGGGGAGGGAGGAGGGAGGAGGGTTCAGGATGGGGAACACATGTATACCTGTGGCAGATTCATTTTGATATTTGGCAAAACTAATACAATTATGTAAAGTTTTAAAAGAAAAGAAAAGAAAAAGAAAATAAATCTAGCTTGTACATCTGAAAGTTCTTGGTTCATGTACTGTTAAAGCATAGTTTGAAAGATTTTGTGCATTACCTTGCTAGCATGTGAAATGAGTGCAATTGCGTGATAGTTTGAACATTCTTTGGCATTGTCCTTCTTTGGGATTGAAATGAAAACTGACCTTTTCCAGTCGTGTGGCCACTGCTGAGTTTTCCAAATTTGCTGGCATATATTGAGTGCAGCACTTTAACAGCTTATCTCTTAGGATTTGAAATTACTCAGCTGGGATTCCATCACCTCCACTAGCTTTGTTCGTAGTAGTGCTTCCTAAGGCCCACTTGACTTCGCACTCCAGGATGTCTGGCTCTAGGTGAGTGACCACACCATCATGGTTAACTGGTCATTAAGACTTTTTGTATAGTTTTCTGTGTATTCTTGCCACCTCTTCTTAATGTCTTCTGTTTCTATTAGGTCTATACTTTTTCTGCCCTTTATTGTACTCATCTTTGCATGAAATGTTCCCTTGATATCTCTTATTTTCCTGAAGATAAGTCTTTCCACTCCAGTGTTTTCCTCTATTTCTTTCCATTGTTCATTTAAGAAGGCTTTTGTATCTCTCCTTGCTCTTCCTTAGAACTCTGCATTCAAATGGGTGTATCTTTCCTTTTCTCCTTTGCCTTTTGCTTCTCTTCTTTTGTCAGCTATTTGCAAGGCTTTCGCAGACACCCATTTTGCCTTTTTGCATTACTTTTTCTTGGTGATGGTTTTGGTCACTGCCTCCTGTACAATGTTACAAACCGCAGTCCATAGTCCCTCTGGCACTCCCTTGACTCTATTTGTCATTTCTACTGTATGATCATAAAGGTTTTATTTAGGTCTTACCTGAATTGCCTAGTGGTGTTCCCTATTGTCTTCAATTTAAGTGTGAATTTTGCAATAAAGAGCTCATGATCTGAGCCACAGTCAGCTCCCAGTCTTGTTTTTTTTTCTGACTGTATAGAGCATCTCTATTTTCAGCTGCGAAGAATATCAATCTGATTTCAGCATTGACCATCTGGGATGTCCATGTGTAGAGTCATCTCTTGTATTGTTGGAAAAGGGTGTTTGCTATGATCATTGCATTCTCTTGGCAAAACTGTTTGGTCTGCTTCATTTTGTACTCCAAGGCAAAACTTGCCTGTTATTCCAGGTATCTCTTGACTTCCTATTTTTGCTTTCCAGCCCTCTGTGATGAAAGGGGCATCTTTTTTGGTGTTAGTTCTAGAAGGTCTTGTAGGTCTTCATAGAATCGTTCAACTTCATCTTCTTTGGCATTAGACTTGGATTATTGTTATTTTGGATGGTTTGTCTTGGAAACGAATGAAGATCATTCTGTTGTTTTTGAGATTGCACCCAGGTACTGAATTCTGCACTCTTTTGTTGACTGTGAGGACTACATCATTTCTTCTAAGGGATTCTTGCCCACAGTAGTAGACACAATGATTGTCTGAATTAAATTTGCCCATTCCTGTCCATTTTAGTTCACTGATCCCTAAAATGTCAGTGTTCACTCTTGCCATCTCCTGTTTGACCACTTCCAATTTACCTTGATTCATGGACTTAACACTCCAGATTCCTATGCAATATTGTTCTTTACAGCACTGGACTTTACTTCCATCACCAGACACATCCACAACTGAATGTCATTTCCGCTTTGGCTCAGTCTTTTCATTCCTCTGGAGCTATTTCTCCGCTCTTCTCCAGCAGCATGTAGGACACCTACTGACTTGGAGGGTTCATCTTTCAGTGTCCTATCTTTTTGCCTTTTCATACTGTTCATGGGGTTCTCAAGGCAAGAATGCTGAAGTGGTTAGCCATTCTGCTCTCCAGTTGACCACACTTTTTCAGGGGGTGTAGAAAGAGGCCCAGATAGGTAAAGTACACACAGTGGGTTTGTGTCCGAGTTAATGACACTGAGCTTTGAAACACTGCTTCCCTCATTCTTGTAAGAGACTTGTTAGCAAAATCTGCTTTTTCCCTACAGAGAGCTACGATCTTTATTATCCCTGAGAGGAAACAAATCTTCCTTTGCCTCAGAAGGAGACATATCTCTATTTTCCAAGGCTGTTTGCTATATGAATGTCATTAGAAAACTTGTCTAAAGATGTGCAGAAATGCCATGAAGAATTTCCTCTCAGCATTATGTACTTATTACACTAGATGCAGTAAGCAGTATGAGAGAAGGAAGAAGATACCAATGATGGTAATGGGTCTTGAGGGAAGAAAACATACTATACTAGAAAGAGGTTATTTGGAAGATCACACAAATGGAGGTTCCAATCCAATTTCTTCTATTTACAGCTGTGTGATATTTAGTCAATTTTGTTTAGTTCTCTGAGCCTCAGTTTTCTCATCTGTAAAATGGACACAATATCTATTCTCTGGCCTTTCTTTAAGGATGAAATGAAATAAATTGCAGTGAACTGTGGAGCAATTATTGGCCAACAGTGAAAGTACTGAGATGCTAATGAGAGCTGCTGCTGCTGCTAAGTCGCTTCAGTCATGTCCGACTCTGTGCGACCCCATAGACAGCAGCCCACCAGGCTCCCCCATCCCTGGGATTCTCCAGGCAAGAACACTGGAGTGGGTTGCCATTTCTTTCTCCAATGCGTGAAAGTGAAAAGTGAAAGTGAGGTCGCCCAGTCGTATACAACTCTTAGCGACCCCATGGACTGCAGCCCACCAGGCTCCTCCGTCCATGGGATTTTCCAGGCAAGAGTACTGGAGTGAGAGCTAGTATTCATTAAAAGCAGTAGTACTTTCCATATAAATGAAAAGAGAAGAAGATAAGCCCTTATGCTGGACATAATACAGTTCATCCTCAGTCTCATGATGCAAAACTGCTATAAGTTAAAAGTTTTTTGAAATAGTGTGGGTTTGACCTAAACAGAGATTAAGAATCCTGTAAGATGTTGAATAGGGCCCTGGAAAGTGGAATGATACACAGCATATCATACTCATGAATGTTTGACTCTTGGGCAATAGTAGACTTCAATGATTAATTCTATGTTGACAAAGCTAAACCAGAGAGACATCTGCCTTGTTAAGAAGATGACAGTAGCTGATGAAAGACAGCATCCTATGCAGCTCTTCTGTATGGGAGTACTTTTATGATGACTCAGTGACAGCTTGAAATGGGAAAAGAGAGTTTGACAGGCCCTGGAGAAGGAAATGGCAATCCACTTTTGGGCTTCTCAAGTGGCACAGTGGTAAAGAATCTACTGGCAATGCAAGAGACACTAGAGACTCGGAGTCAATCTTTGGGTTTGGTCTTCTCCAGGAACATCCCGTGGAGAAGGAAATGACAACCCACTACAGTATTCTTGCCTGGGAAATCCCATGGACATAGAAGCTTGGAGGGCTGTAGTCCATGGGACTGCACTGGGTCAGACACGACTGAAGTGACTGAGCATAGCACAATAAGAAACTAGATATTCCACCATCATAATTCCTATTGCATAAATTTACCCACATTTTGTGAAATCAACTGTTATGAAAAGCAGATGGTATACTGTAGACACACGGAAGCACGTTGTCACAAGGAATTACAGCATGTGATATTAAACTGCCATGTACTGTGTTATATGACAGGCCACCATGCTGAAATGTTCTCATTTAATAGCTACTATATGAAGTAAATGCAACTTCAAACATTTTCTCAAAACTTTCAATAAGGAAGGCCAGTATTTTAATATTTAGAATAACATAGTTTGCTCATTTAAGAATAAGACTTAGTTGATTTGTGAAAAGCATTCAATTAAAGTAGATAATCTGCCTGCTAGATTTGAAAAATGAGATACTAGAAAAGTGAAAGTAAAGTGTTTCACTAATAAGGATGTTTTATTAGAGAAGGTGTGATTTGTAAATACCCTTGAAAATTACCTAAATGATATTGAATCCCCAAATAACATCTACCAATAAGACTATGATTATATTTTGTGAAAGTGTTTACATGTTAGAATGAACACCATCCTCCTGAATCCTTTCTAGGCTAGTTTTATCATGGCCATTCTTGCCGCCACTGTTTTTGGAATATCTTATAAATGTCTTCTGTGTGCCCAGTCTCGAGATGGGTTCTTTACATCTCATCTATTTAATTTTTTATATTTGTATTTTGGATAATGAATTCATTTGTATGATTTATTACCAAAGTTTTCTGAAAATTCTCCTCCTGCTCTTTGCTCCTTTTCACCAGATTCCCATTGTTCCACCCTCCCACAGAAGTAGTCACTGTAAAAATCTTGGAGATTTAAAAAAAAAAAATGCAATCAAATGCAGAAGGTACTTATTTCCACACAGCCTCACCAAATACAGCACCTTATTAAATGTGAATCAATTTATTCATTAGTATTTTTATTGCCATTTTATAGATGAAACTGTAACTCCATAAAGTTTCATAACTTATTCAACATTGCGTAACATAAAATTGAAAGTAGTAGGATTTGAAATGAGTCCTGTTTGAATAAAAGAAAAGTCCATGTAGTTCCCCTATAAAATATTAACATTTTACCATGGATGAAACTGAGATGGTCGAGTGACCTTTCCCAGGACATAGAGGAAGGTGATACAAGTTGAGGCTTCAGACTGGATCTTCTGATGCTTTCTCTAATGTTATTTCTACTACACTTTCAGTCTGTTTTTATTGATATTTAATTTTCTGCTGGTATGTGTTTAAGTATTATTTGGTGCTTAGTTGCTTCCATTGTGTCTGATTCTTTACGACCCTATACACTGTAGCCTGCCAGGTTCCTCTGTCTGTGGGATTCTCCAGGCAAGAATACAGGCAAGAATACTGGAGTGGGTTGCCATGCTCTCCTCCAGGGGATCTTCCCAACTCAGGGATCAAACCTGCTTCTCCTGTGTCTCCCATATTGAAGTCAGATTCTTTACTGCTGAGCCAGTGGGGAGGTCATACACCCTGTTTTTCCATTAGACTGAAAATTCAAAATAAGTCTTTTCTGCATTTTTTCTGCCCACTGGTCCTTTAAAACATGCTTTATCTAATTTGATTTCAGTATAGTTTAAAATTTTAAAAAAGGTATATAAAAGTAGAACTCACGGTGTGTGGTATTCCATTCCATAGAGTTTTATAAATACTTTGAGATCAGTATTTATATCATAATCATAATACAGAACAATTCCATCAACCTTTAAAATTTCTTCAGGCTTCTCCCTTGAAGTAAGCACTTCCCTCTACCCAAACCCCTGGCAACCACTGATATTTTCCATCCATTGTGTTCTACCTTTTCCAGAGCGTCATAAATAAGATTGTACACTCTGTGTTTTGGCTAGGCTTTTTACAATTAGTAAATTGCATTGAGATTCACCCACATTATTTCATGTATCAGTATTTCATTCCTTTTTAGCTGATGAGTAACATTCCATTATATCAAGGTTCCTCAGTTTGTTGATCCATTCACCAGTTGTGTCAGTTTTTAGTGACTATGGATAAAGCTGCTATAAACATTTACATATGGGTTTTTTTTGTGTGTGTGTGAGAGCATCATTTTTATTTCTCATGGATAAATCTATAGCAGTGAGATTGCTAGGTCATAGAGTAGGTTTTTATCTTCCTTGGTAAGAAACTTTCAAACTGTTTGCCAAAGCAGTCATACCATTTTATATTCCTAATCATTGCATATAAGATCTACAGTTACTCTGTATTCTCATCAGTGTGCGGAATTGTCTTCTTTTAAATTTAAAACTTTACCCATTCTAACAGTTGTGTAGTAGTATTTCATTGTGTTTTAGATTTACATTTCCCTAATTACTAATGAAGTTGAGCATTTTGTTCATGTGCTTTTCTAGCATCTATATAATGTCTTCATTGAAATGTCCAATTGCTTAACCATTTTTTTTCAGTTTAAATTAGTGTATAATTTATTTTGTTTTGTTTTTAATATAAATTTATTTATTTTAATTGGCAGTTAATTACTTTACAATATTGTATTGGTTTTGCCATACATCAACATGAATCCACTACAGGTATTCCCCATTCTGAACCCTCCTCCCACCTCCCTCCCCATACCATCCCTCTGGGTCATCCCAGTGCACCAGCCCCAAGCATCCAGTATCACGCATCTAACCTGGACTGGCTATTCGTTTCTTATATGATATTATACATGTTTCAGTGCCATTCTCCCAAATCATCCCACCCTCTCCCTCTCCCACAGAGTCCAAAAGACTGTTCTATACCTCTGTGTCTCTTGCTGTCTCACATACAGGGTTATCGTTACCATCTTTCTAAATTCCATGTATATGCATTAGTATACTGTATTGGTGTTTTTCTTTCTGGCTTACTCTGTATAATAGGCTCCAGTTTCATCCACCTCATTAGAACTGATTCAAATGTATTCTTTTTAATGGCTGAGTAATACTCCATTGTGCATATGTACCACAGATTTCTTATCCATTCATCTTCTGATGGACATATAGGTTGCTTCCATGTCCTGGCTATTATAAACAGTGCTGCGATAAACATTGGGGTACACGTGTCTCTTTCAATTTTGGTTTCCTCGGTGTGTATGCCCAGCAGTGGGATTGCTGGATCATAAAGCAGTTCTATTTCCAGTTTTTTAAGGAATCTCCACACTGTTCTCCATAGTGGCTGTACTAGTTTGCATTCCCACCAACAGTGGAAGAGGGTTCCCTTTTCTCCACACCCTCTCCAGCATTTATTGTTTGTAGACTTTTGGATCGCAGCCATTCTGACTGACGTGGAATGGTACCTCAGTGTGATTTTCATTTGCATTTCTCTGATAATGAGTGATGTTGAGCATCTTTTCGTGTGTTTGTTAGCCATCTATATGTCTTCTTTGGAGAAATGTCTGTTTAGTTCTTTGGCCCATTTTTTGATTGGGTCACTTATTTTTCTGGAATTGAGCTGCAGGAGTTGCTTGTATATTTTTGAGATTAATTATTTATCTGTTGCTTCATTTGCTATTATTTTCTCCCATTCTGAAGGCTGTCTTTTCACCTTGCTTATAATTTCCTTTGTTGTGCAGAAGCTTTTAAGTTTAATTAGGTCCTATTTGTTTATTTTTGCTTTTATTTCCAATATTCTGGGAGGTGGGTCATAGAGGATCCTGCTGTGATTTATGTTGGAGAGTATTTTGCCTATGTTCTCCTCTAGGAGATATTTTTCTTTTTTAAAAAAATTTATTTATTTTAATTGGAGGCTAATTACTTTACATATCAATATCAATAACCTCAGATATGCAGATGACACCACCCTGATGGCAGAAAGTGAAGAGGAACTAAAAAGCCTCTTGATGAAAGTGAAAGTGGAGAGTGAAAAAGTGGGCTTAAAGCTCAACATTCAGAAAATGAAGATCATGGCATCTGGTCCCATCACTTCATGGGAAATAGTTGGGGAAACAGTGGAAACAGTGTCAGACTTTATTTTTGGGGGCTCCAAAATCACTGCAGATGGGGACTGCAGCCATGAAATTAAAAGATGCTTACTCCTTGGAAGGAAAGTGATGACCAACCTAGATAGCATATTCAAAAGCAGAGACATTACTTTGCCAACAAAGGTCCGTCTAGTCAAGGCTATGGTTTTTTCTGTGGTCATGTATGGATGTGAGAGTTGGACTGTGAAGAAGACTGAGCACCGAAGAATTGATGGTTTTGAACTGTGGTGTTGGAGAAGACTCTTGAGAGTCCCTTGGACTGCAAGGAGATCCAACCAGTCCATTCTGAAGGAGATCAGCCCTGGGATTTCTTTGGAGGGAATGATGCTGATGCTGAAACTCTAGTACTTTGGCCACCTCATGCGAAGAGTTGACTCATTGGAAAAGACTCTGATGCTGGGAAGGATTGGGGGCAGGAGGAGAAGGGGACGACAGAGGATGAGATGGCTGGATGGCATCACTGACTCGATGGATGTGAGTCTGAGTGAACTCCGGGAGTTGGTGATGGACAGGGAGGCCTGGTGTGCTTTGATACTTGGGGTTGCAAAGAGTCAGACATGACTGAGCGACTGAACTGAACTGAACTGAATCACTTTACAATATTGTATTGGTTTTGCCATACATCAACATGAATCCACCACAGGTTTCTGGTCTTAAGTTTAGATCTTTAATCCATTTTGAGTTTATTTTTGTGTATGGTGTTAGAAAGTGTTCTAGTTTAACCATTTTTATATTGCAATGTTGCCTAATTGTTGTGCTTTAGAGTTCTCCATATATAGGCAGAGGTAGTTTTCTATATATAGATTCCTAGATACAAATCTCTAGTGATCTGTAAATATTTTTTACTAGTCTATGGCTTTTTTTTTTAATAGTGAAAGCCTTTCATTTTTATATAGTTTAATTTTTTCTTCTATGAGTAATATTTTGATGAAATATCAAAATAAATTTTGCCTGGTCCACTGTCACATTAATTACTCTGTTATCTTTTCTTACAGACATCTTATAGTTTTAGGCTTTACATTTAAATATATAATTTTAGTTAATTTTTGTATATAAAGTGAAGAAGGGGTCAAATTTTTAAAATATTTTGCATATAAATATCAGATTGTTCAACATCATTGGTTGAAAAGACTGTCTTTATCCATTCAACTGCTTTCTGTACTTTTGACCCAGATCCATGCATGCATGTGTGTTAAGTTGCTTCAGTCATGTCTGACGCTTAGCGACCCCATGGACTATAGCCCACCAGGCTCCTCTGTGCATGGGATTCTCCAGGCAAGAATACTGGAGTGAGTTGCCATGACATCCTCCATTGGATCTTCCCAACCCAGGGAGTGACCTGCATCTCTTGCATCTCCTGTGTGGGTTATTTGCCACTATATAAGTTGCCATGTAGATATATTCTTAAATCTGTTTTGTTTCATTGATCCATTTGTTTATTTTTTTTTCTGCAATTCTAATTCAATAATGTTATTATTTTATTCCTTTTTTAAAATTATTAAAAAATTTTATTGGGATATAGGTGACTTACAGTATTGTGTTAGTTTCCCATGTACAGCAAAGTGAATCAGTTATATGTATACATATATTCACTCTTTTTTTGGATTCTTTTCCCTTGTGGGCCATTACAAACTGTTGAATAGAATTCCCTGTGCTTTACAGTAGGTTCTTATTAGTTATCTATATTACATATAGTAGTGTATATGTATCAATCATGAAGACTTATTCTTTTAAACTTTTAAATTTATATTGGCCTACAGTTAATATATGCAGAGTACATCATGAGAAACGCTGGACTGGAAGAAACACAAGCTGGAATCAAGATTGCTGGGAGAAATATTAATAACCTCAGATATGCAGATGACACCACCCTGATGGCAGAAAGTGAAGAGGAACTAAAAAGCCTCTTGATGAAAATAACAGTGGAGAGTGAAAAAGTTGGCATAAAGCTCAACATTCAGAAAACGAAGTTCATGGCATCCGGTCCCATCACTTCATGGGAAATAGATGGGGAAACAGTGACAGACTTTATTTTCTTGGGCTCCAAAATCACTGCAGATGGTGACTGCAGCCATGAAATTAAAAGACGCTTACTCCTTGGAAGGAAACTTATGACCAACCTAGACAGCATATTAAAAAGCAGAGACATTACTTTGCCAACAAAAGTCCCTCTAATAAAAGTTATGGTTTTTCCAGTAGTCATGTATGGATGTGAGAATTGGACTATAAAAGAAACTGAGAGCTGAAAAATTGATGCATTTGAACTGTGGTGTTGGAGAAGACTCTTGAGAGTCCCTTGGACTGCAAGGAGATCCAACCAGTCCATTCTGAAGGAGATCAGCCCTGGGATTTCTTTGGAGGGAATGATGCTGAAGCTGAAACTCCAGTACTTTGGCCACCTCATGCGAAGAGTTGACTCATTGGAAAAGACTCTGATGCTGGGAAGGATTGGGGGCAGGAGGAGAAGGGGATGACAGAGGATGAGATGGCTGGATGGCATCACTGACTCGATGGATGTGAGTCTGAGTGAACTCCGGGAGTTGGTGATAGACAGGGAGGCCTGGGGTGCTGCAATTCATGGGGTTGCAAAGAGTAGGACATGACTGAGCAACTGAACTGTACTGAACAGTTAATTAACAATATTGTGTTAGTTTCAGGTATACAACAAAATGATTCAGTTATGCATATACAATTAATCTATTCTTTTTCAAATTCCTTTCCCAATGAAGTTGTTATAGAATATTGAGCAGAATTTCCTATTATTTCCTTCCCCAGCTTTATTGTTATTGACATATAACATACAGAAGTTTAAGATATACAACCTGATGGTTAGATACATGCATATATTAAAAAATGATTAACACAATAAAGATAGTTAATAACACCATCCTCTCATGTAATTATCTCCTTTTTGTGTAGTAATAACATTTAAGACCTACTCTCTTAAGAAATTTTCCCTATTTTCTTCCCCAGACAGAAAAGGTTTTCACCAGTATGCTAAGGGCAATGGGTCCTCCCTCCCATCCCAAGACTCTGGTTCCTTAGTGGTGATAAGGAAAGCCAGGAAGAAGGATCTGAGTGGGGCTTCATTCTCTTCCCATGGTGGCTGATGTTCCCCTCTTCAAGGTTGTACCACAAGGGATGCCCTCTTTGGAATCACCAAGTTTTCCTCTTCTTTTTTTCCCTTTTATTCTGTGAGGTCCATGGAAAAGAGCTTACAAGTATATGTGGAATCTGTATCTCCAGTGTCCAGAGATTCCACACTTTGCCCAATCCACACTTGACTTCTACCAACATGTTAACAATTCTGACCAAATTATTCTCACAGTTTTCCAGCAACATCCGCTCCTGGTAAAAAAGGGCTGGTGTTCTGTATTTTATCTCCTTAGATTTTGGACTAGATGGGTTCAACTCGCTGATAGGTTCAAAAAAGCAAAAAATGTGCAGTTTCTTTGGCTTTTGTGTTTGTTGCTGTTGCTATAAGAGGAAGTAAGTGGCTTCTTTACAGTTCTCTACATTCCAAGCAGAAACATGCCTTAATTTTAGCTTATGTGTACATACCACAGAATTGTTGCACTTTCAATCAGATTTAATCTCAGAGTCTCCTTCTAGGATGACTACCTAATAGGATAATTAATAGACTGTGTCCCAAAGCATCCAATCCAATAAAGAATTTATCATTTACTCATTCAGTCATTACCTCTGAATCTTCTTCAAGAAACCAGCAGGAAGCTAGGGCTCTGAGATGACAGCAATTGTTATTACTGAGCACAAATGGAAACTTATAAAATAAGTTTGAAAAAAATGTTTTTGGTAATCTCTCTGTGAGCTGAATATGCTCTGGTTCAATGGCAGAAAATGGGAAACCCATTTTGAAGTCCAAACTATTTTTCTTACTCACTTCATGGCAGATCTATAAGCCATTTCTCTGTTGTGTAATATTTAGGGTATTATTATCTTCAGTATAAAGAAACCAACAGGTGATTTAATTGTTTCTCAGCAGAGCAGCTGTCTCAAGGATTTTAGAGCTGCCTTTCTGCACTGTAGGTGATTTAAGTGCTGAGCTAAGTGAGTACCAATTTTCCAATTTTATGCCCACTTTAGACTGTTTTGGTATTTTGACTCCAGTGAGATCAAGTTTCCCATTCATTTTACAGTGTACAGTCTAGTATCTACTTTAGGTATGATTCAGTTGAAGACTGGGAAAAATATACTAGAACAACCAGTTATTGCAATATGATCATTTCTAACTGAAACTTTTTAGCTGATGTAGAAAGCACTAGATAACAAATCTGTTTCAAACTATATCATTGATATGGAAAAATTTCACCCTTTTCTTTTTGAAAGTGCTCTAAACTGAGTGCTTAATCTGAGAGGAAAAAAAATACAGAATGACTCATTTCTTTTATACAGGAGTAAATGTATTTATTCTGGTATAATTGATAGGATCTGCTCTAAAGTTTATGTGCCCTGAAATCTTGTCTTCATTATAACAAAAGCTTATTGTGAAAACTTGGGGAAGTCACTTGTCTTCTTTGATTTCCAGTTTTTGAATGAAAATGATACATGCTCTTTCTGCTTTTAAAGATCAAAAATCAAATTAGGGATTTGTTGAGTATTAAGAAATCCTACCAAGGATTAAGGATTAATTAATTAATCCTTAAGGTTAGCACTTAGTAGGTGCTAAATAAAACCTGGTTGGCTAGTATATTAGTAACTTTATTAGGAAATAGGATATAGTACATCCCCAATATACCTTTTCTTGCTCCTCCCAGGCCATTAGATGGCTTCCCAGGTGGCGCCAGTGGTAAAGAACCCACCTGCCAATGCAGGAGACAAAAGAATCATGGATTCAATCCCTGTGTTGGGAAGATCCCCTGGAGAAGGGCACAGGAACCCACTCCAGTATTCTTGCCTGGAGAATCTCATAGACAGAGGAACTTGGTGGGCAGAGTTCCTATGGACAGAAGAACTCAGTCCATAGGATTGCTAAGAGTTGGACATGACTGAAGAGACTCAGCATGCACGCACGCAACTAGAGCACCTTTTAGTAATTATTGTAATATATATTAGTCATCTCTCTATGTCTAGAATTTCCTTCTGGGTAGTTAACTCCTTGAGGGCAGTTTAATTATTCTTATATTCCTCAAATATAATGTATAACCTAAGGCTGTAATTACTATAACAGTAAAACCTGACTTTATTGAGTATTATGTTTCAGTAGTTAAGTTCAGTGGTTTAGGTACATTATCTTATAAGACACTTTCAACTACTTTGGGAGACAAGTAGTTTAAACTCCTGGGGCACAGTTTTAAGGAACTTCTCACACATTTCTGGGTTCTACCATCAGGAATTCATGGTGAAGATTTAAGAATTATCCCTTCATGACTCTGGCAAGGGGAGCTAATGAGTAGATATGCTACCCATCTAGAGCATTCTCCATAACAAGATCTGCTCTAAATAAAAGATGGCCAGTTTTAACCCAGCTTGAGGAAAGGAGTTTTTTCCAATGCCAGACCCTTTCAGCTTTCCTCTCTTATCTAAGGGAAGAAAATAGTCAACATGGGTTAGGTCTTCAAGGATATATATTGTATTAACAAAACATTGTAAATCAACCACGGTGTGTTGTTATTTAGTTGCTAAGTCATAGCCGATTATTTTGTGACCCCCTGGACTGTAGCCCTCTAACACCTCTGTCCATGTGATTTCCCAGGCAAGAATACTGAAGTGGGTTTCCATTTCCTTCTCCAGGGAATCTTTCTGACCCAGGGACTGAGCCCATGTCTCCTGCTCTGCAGGTGAATTGTTTACCATTGAGCCACCTGGGAAGCCCAAATCAACTGTACTTCAATATTTCAATAATTTTTTTTAAAAAAGAAAATGGATTGTGAACACCACTGCCAGGGAAGGGAGTAGGGTGCTGGCACTGGGGAAACTCACGGGAAATTCATAGCCCAGAGCTACCGGGCTGAGTCAATACTGAAATTTAATACAAAGATTATAGAATGCTCACTTCCCCCACACCTTACCACTGTACCAACAAAGCCCTAATATAGAAAGAGTGGATTACAGCTGGAAGAGTTATAAGATGCAAACTTCAGTCAGTCTGAAGATGTGGCAATAGGAACTTCCCAAACTTAAATGCAAAGAGGAAATAGAATAAAAACATACAGAACATCTATGAATTCAGAGACAGTATCAAAAGTTGTAACATATGTGTAATTGGAAAACCAGAAATAGAAGAAGAAATATTTGAAGTAATAATAGATTAGAGGTTTCCAAAACTAATGACAGACAGAAAACCATAGATTCAAGGAGATCAGAGAACTCCAAGCATGACAAATACCAAACCAAATCAAATACACCTAGCTATCTCATGTTCAAACCGTACAAAACTAAAGACAAAAGAAAAACCTTGAAAGAAGGCAGAGGGGAGAGGGGGAAATATATTTTATTTATAGAGGTGCAAGAATAAGAATTAAAGCAGACTTCTTTCTTTAATTTAAATTTCTTTATTTTTAATTGGAGAATAATTGCTTTATAATACTGTCTTGGTTTCTGGCATGTATCAGCATGATTCTGCCATAGGTACATGTATGCCCCCTCCCAATTCAACCCCTCCCACCTTCCACCCCATCCCACACCTCTGTGTTGTCACAGAGCTCCAGATTTGAGTTCCCTGTGTCATATAGCAAATTTCCACCTGCTATCTAATTTGACATATGGTAATATGTATGTTTCAGTGCTACTCTCTCAATTCATCCCACCCTC
Organism: Bubalus bubalis; assembly: GCF_019923935.1. Classification (NCBI taxonomy): domain Eukaryota; kingdom Metazoa; phylum Chordata; class Mammalia; order Artiodactyla; family Bovidae; genus Bubalus; species Bubalus bubalis. The sequence goes on along the minus strand of NC_059158.1, from coordinate 94,969,033 downwards.
TCCTTACCACCTTGTGTCCACAGTCTGTTCTCTATGTCTGCATCTCTACTGCTGCTCTGGAAATAGATTCCTCAGTACCATCTTTCTAAATTCCATACTGCTGCTGTTGCTGCTATGTCGCTTCAGTCGTGTCCGACTCTGTGCAACCCCATAGACGGCAGCCTACCAGGCTTCCCGTTCCTGGGATTCTCCAGGCAAGAACACTGGAGTGGGTTGCCATTTCCTTCTCCAATGCAGGAAAGTGAAAAGTGAAAGTGAAGTCACTCAGTCGTGTCCGACTCTAGCGACCCCATGGACTGCAGCCTGCCAGGCTCCTCCCTCCATGGGATTTTCTAGGCAAAAGTATTGGAGTGGGGTGCAATTGCCTTCTCCGTCTAAATTCCATATATATGCATTAATATACAATATTTGTTTTTCTCTTTCTGATTTACTTCACTTTGTATATAACAGGCTCTAGTTTCATCCACCTTATTAGAATTGAGTCAAATGTATTCTTTTTATGGCTGAATAATACTCGATTATATATATGTACCACAACTTTCTTATGCACTTCTCTGTCGGTGGACATCTAGGTCGCTTCCACGTCCTAGCTATTGTAAGTAGTGTTGCAATAAACATTGTGGTGTGTGTGTGTCTTTTTCCATTACGGTTTCTTCAGGGTATACTCACAGTAGTAGGATTGTTGGATCTTATGGTAGTTTTATTCCTAGTTGAATTTCCATACTATTCTCCCTTGAAGTTGTATCAATTTGCATTCCTATGAACAATGCAAGAGGTTTCCCTTTTCTCCATACCCTCTCCAGCATTTATTGTTTGTAGATTTTTTGATGATGGCCGTTCTGACTGGTGTGCAGTGATATGTTATTGTAGTTTTGATTTGCATTCCTCTAATAATGACTGATGTTGAGTATCTTTTCATGTGTTTATTAGCCATCTGTACGTCTTCTTTGGAGAAAAGCCTGTTTAGGACTTCTGACCACTTTTTGATTGGGTTGTTTGTTTATCTGATATTGAGCTGAATTAGCTTTATTGTATATAGTATATATTGTATACTATATTGTATACAATATATACAATATACTATATTGTATATTCTATATTTTGGAGATTAATCTTTTATCAGTTACTTTGTTTGCTATTATTTCTCCCAATCTAAGAATTGTCTTTTAACCTTGTTTATAGTTTCCTCTGCTGTGCAAAAGCTTTTAAGTTTAATTAGGTCCCATTTGGTTTATTTTTTGTTTTTATTTTCATTACTCTAGGAGGTGTGTCATAGAGGATCTTGATGTGATTTATGTCAAAAAGTGTTCTGCCTATGTTTTCCTCTAAGAGTTTTATAGTTTCTTGTCTTACATTTAGGACTTTAATTTATTTTGTGTATGGTGTTAAGAAGTGTTCTAATTTCATTCTTTTACACGTAGCTGTCCAGTTTTCCCAGCACCAATTATTGAAGAGACTATCTCTTTCCATTGTATATTCTTGCCTCCTTTGTCAAAGATAAGGTTTTCCCATATGTGCGCAAGGTTATCTCTCAGCTTTCTATCTTGTTCCATTGGTCTATATTTCTGTTTTTGTATCAGAACCATACTATCTTGATGACTGTTGTTTTGTATATAGTCTGAATGGAAGTAGGTTGATCCCTCTAGCTCCATTCCTCTTTCTCAAGATTGCTTTGGTTATTCAGGGCCTTTTGTGTTTCCATACAAATTATGAAAAATTTTTTCTTCTTTTGTGAAAAATACTCTTGGTGGTTTGATAGAGATTGCAATGAATCTGTAGATTGCTTTGGGTAGAATAGTCATTTTCACAATATTGATTCTTCCAAGCCAGGAACATGGTATATTTTTTCATCTGTATATGTCATCTTTGATTTCTTTCATCAGCATCATATAGTTTTCCACATACAAGTCATTTGTCTCTTTAGATCAACTTATCCCTAGGTATTTTATTCTTTTTTTGTTGCAATGGTGAATGAGACTGTTTCCTTAATTTCTCTTTCTGATTTTTTCATTATTAGTATATAAGAATTCAAGGAATTTCTGTATATTGACTTTATATCCTTAAAGCAGACTTCTAATCAGAACTCATGGAAGTAAGAAGGCAGAGGAGTGAAATATGTTAAGTGTTGAAAGAGAAAGATCACTATCCTAGCATTCAACATCCAGTGAAATTATTCTTCAGAAGCAAAGTAGAAATAAAGGCTTTCTCAGACAAACGAAAAATTAGGGAACTTGTCAACAGCAGATTTTTCCTATAAGAAATGCTAAAAGAAATTCTTCGGGCATAAGGAAAATAATATGGGTCAGAAACATGAATATACATAGAAAAAAGTTTGCATTAGAGAAGTAATGAGTGATTATTAAATAATTTTTTTCATTCTTAAGGTAAAAGATAACTATTTAAAGCAAAATTGACGGTAGTGTATTGGTGAGTTTACAATTGAATAAGAGAAAGCAATGTCAATTATGTCATAAGAGATCAAAGGGAGAAATTGGGAATATCCTGTTATAAGGTACCTGAGCTACATGAGGCAGTATAACATTATTTGACAGTGAACCAGACTAGTTTAAAATGTGTATTATTAACTCTAGGATAATGGCTATAAGGTAATTTTAAAGAGACATGTACCTGATAGGGGTCTTCCCAGGATGTGCTAGTGGTAAAGAACCTGCCTGCCAGCACAGGAGATGGAAGATATGCAGGTTCAGTCCCTGGATGGGGAAGATCCCCTGGAGAGCCTGGCAACCCACTCCAGTATTCTTGCATGGAGAGTCCCATGGACAAAGGGGTCTGTCAAGATACAGGCCATGAGGTCACAAAGAGTCAGACACTGAAGTGACTTAGCATGCATGCACACACACACATTCTTGATAGGCTAAGAGAAGAGATGAAATAGAGAAAGAAACAATTTAAAACAAATGAGGGAGGGAACAAAGGATTAATGAAAAATATTAACAAACATTATAGATATTATGCCTGGAAAATCCCATGGATGGAGGAGCATGGTAGGCTGCAGTCCATGGGGTCGCGAAGATTCGGACATGAATGAGTGACTTCACTTTCACTTTTCACTTTCACTCATTGGAGAAGGAAATGGCAACCCACTCCAGTGTTCTTGCCTGGAGAATCTCAGGGACGGGGAAGCCTGGTGGGTTGCTGTCTATGGGGTCACACAGAGTTGGACATGACTGAAGCGACTTAGCAGCAGCAAGGATATGGAAGACCTGAACTTCACTATCAATCAACTTTACCTAATTGACAGTAAAGAATATTCAACCTAACAATAACAATACAAATTCTTTTCAGATTCACACAGAATATTCACCAGTATATAACACATTCTGAGCATAAATTATACCATATACACCATAAAAACCTAAAAGAATAGAAATCATAGAAAACCTTAAGAGAATTAAACTAGAAATCAATAATATTAAGAAAGCTGGAAAATCCCCAGATCTCTGGAAGGTAACCAAAACATTTTTAAGAACACATGGATCAAAAAAGAGTTCTCAAATTAAAAATATTTTCTTATATAAAAAAATTAAAAACTAAATTTAAGTAAATATAAAACTTATCAAAATTTGTGACATACCATGAAAGCAGAGCTCACAGTGAAATTTATAGTATTAAATAGGTATGCTAGAAGAAAGATTTAAAATTAATAACCTAAGCTTTCACTTTAGGGAAACAGAGAAAGACGCAGGTAGACAGGAAATCTAAGTCAGGAGTAGAAGTCATAGGCATGTAAAGCACAGAAAAGTCATGAGCCTTTGGGGATAAAGGCACAATGAGAAAATAAGCGGAGAGATGATAGACTCCAGGGGAGGAGCAACATATAAAGAAAAAACAGATTAAAAAGTGCCTATTATGACAACCAGGACATGGAAGCAACCAAAATGTCCATTGACAGAGGAATGAATATGGAAGATGTGGTATATATACAATGGAATAATTACTCAGCCACAAAAAAGAGTGAAATAATGTCATTTGCATGAATGGAGTGAAGTAAGTCAGACAGAGGAAAACAAATGCTATATGATATTGCTTTTATGTGGAATCTAAAAATGTGGTATAAATAAACTTATTTACAAAATAGAAATAGAGTCACAGATATAGAAACAAACTTACGGTTACCAGTGGGGAAAGCTATGGGATCATGGAGCGATAAATTGGGAGGTTGGGATTGACATATACACTACTATATATAAAATAGATAATCAACAAGGACCTACTGTGTAGCACAGGGAAGTCCACTGAATTCTTTGTAAAGGCCTATATGGGAAAAGAATCTAAAAAATAGTAAATGTATGTATATGGATAACTTATTCAGTTTGCTGTACACCTAAAACTAATAGAACACTATAAATCAACTATACTCCAATACAATTTTTTTTTAAAAATTGGCAAAGGATTTGAATAGCTAATTCTCCAAAGAAGATGTACAAATGGTCAATAAACACATGCAAAGATGCTCAATATCACTACTCATTAGGGAAATGCAAGTCAAAATCATGACCTATCACCTCACACCCAATAGGATCACTGCTATCAAAAACAACAACCACAAAAACAAAACAAGTGTTGGCATGGATGAAGACAATCTGAAACCCTTATGCACCATTCATGGGAATGTAAAATGGTCAAGCTGCTATGGAAAACAGTATGATGGCTTCTCAAAAAATAAAATATAGACTTATTATATGATCCAGAAATTCCACTTCTGACTATATATCCAAAAGAATTAAAAGCAAGGCCTTAAAGAGCTATTGATACACCCATGTTGTTAGCAGCATTATTCACAGTAGATAAATGAGGAAGCAACCCAAGTGCCTATTGACAGATGAATAAATAAGCAAAATATGGTATATAAATACAATGGAATATTATTCAGCCTTAAAAAGGAAGGGAATTATGGCATAAGCTACAACATAGATAAGCTTTGAGAATATTATGCTAAGTGAAATAAGCCAGTCACAAAAAAACAGATACTATATGATTGTACAGGTATCTAGAATAATCAAAACCATAGAGAAAGAAAGTAGAATGGTGTTTGCCAAGAGTTGGAAAAAGGGAAGAAATGGAACATATATAGTTTAATGGATACAGACTTTTAGCCTTTTCAAGATGAGAAGAGTTCAGGGAGATGTGGTGATGTTTACACAACAATATGAATGTACTCAATACCATTGACTGTATTTTTAAAATGATTGTTCTATGTGTTTTGTTGCTCAGTCATGTCCAACTCTTTGCGACCCCATGGACTATAGCCTGCTAGGCTCCTCTGTCCATGGGGATTCGCCAGGCAAGAATACTGGAGTGGGTTGCCATACCCTCCTCCAGGGGATGCCCCCAACCTGGGGATCAAATCCAGGTCTTCTGCATTGCAGGCAGATTCTCTACCATCTGAGCCATCAGGGAAGCCCTTAAAATGATTAAGATGGTAAATTTTATATTACATACATTTTATCATAATAAAAAAATGAAAGAAGGAAAGACATTTAAACAGGTAGGGTCTATTATGAAGACTAAGTAAATGGTCTGAGAGATTAAGGGAAAACAGATGGAGGTTATAGAAATCAAGAGAAGAAGGAATTTTGAGAACAAGTTGATTGTCAATAATAGAAGTTCAGAGTGGGGGAGGCTAATAAGATTAAGATTGAAAAATACCCATTGGATTTGGATATTATGTCTTTGGTAACCTCAAAAAGTGCAGTTTCAGGTGAGAGCATTAAAGAAGTGATTTGTGACATTTGCCTTCAAGTGCAGAGGGAGCAGAACCAGAAGCTAGTTAAGGGAATGGGTATAAAGAGATGAAGGAAATAAAGACAGTAAGTGAAGACAAGCTTAAGAAGTCTGTCCTTTATGGGAAGAAGAGACAAGAGAAGCTTAAATGACACAGAGTCAAAGAATGGCTTTGTTTTTAAAAAGTACAAGAGAATATAGGCAGTTTTATAAATTGAAGGAAAGGATCAGTTGACTGGGAGTGGCTGAAGACATAGGAGAGGAAGAGATAACTCATGTAGGAAGGTCCCAGAAGAGAATGAGGAAGGGGGAGAATAAAAAATCTTGGGACTAGGGCTGGTATTGAGCAGGAATATGGCTACTTCATCCACTGAAACTGGAGGACCCTACCAGTACTGATAGAGGTCTGCTTTCTTTCTTAAGGAGGGGCATGGGAACAGTTCAAGCCTGATTACCCTCATTCATCTATACTGTCTTTGTGAAGTAGGAGATCATATCATTTGATGAGAAAGATAATTGAACAAACTGATAAAGTTTTAGAAAAGACACCAGAGGAATGAGAATGAAATTTGCCAGGTGGGGACAAAAGGGATTTGAGTGGGCCGCTAAAATTATAATTTTCAAATCTGTCATAGCATTGACTCAAGTGATTGTATGGTATTTTCTAGGACACCCAGGTAGATGAATATGTGTACAGAGCAGGAGAAGAGGATGGACCTCTGACTGGGAATTTTTAGGGCCAATGCAGTAGGAGGAGAGAAGGTAAGGAGGGTGAGATTGCTTGTGACAGAAGTTTTTAGATGATCAGTCATTGTAGTTGGAGTGGGAATGAAGACCATTATTAGAGTTGATGAGGTAAAAGAACCATAGGGCTTGAATGAATCAATCACATGATTGCTGTCACTGCCTATGGTGATGTCAGGAGTTGACATAAAATTATATTAATGTGGGTGAAAGTTGATGGTTTTCCAAATGGCTCAGTGTAAAGAATCTGCTTGTCAATGAAGGAGATGCAGGAGATGTGGGTTTGATCCCTGGGTCAGAAAGATTCCCTGGAGTAGGAAATGGCAACCTACTCCAGTGTTCTTACCTGGAAAATTCAATGGACAGAGGAGCCTGGTGGGCTATAGCCCTGCTGCTACTGCTGCTAAGTCGCTTCAGTCATGTCTGACTCTGGGTGACTCCATAGACGGCAGCCCACCAGGATCCCCCATCCCTGGGATTCTCAAGGCAAGAACATTGGAGTGGGTTGCCATTTCCTTCTCCAATGCATAAAAGTGAAAAGTGAAAGTGAAGTCGCTCAGTTGTGTCTGACTCTTAGCGACCCCATGGACTGCAGCCTACCAGGCTCCTCCATCCATGGGATTTTCCAGGCAAGAGTACTGGAGTGGGGTGCCATTGCCTTCTCTGGGGCTATAGCCCATTCGGTTGCAAAGGTCAGACACGACTGAGCGACTGAGCACACATGCATGGGTAAAAGCTGATGTGGTTTAATGCCATCACTATTTTTAAAAGTTTAAGTTTCTCCAACCCTACTTAATAACAGTAACTAAATCTGTACTTCAAAGCCTTCAACTTCTTCTCATAACTTAATATATACTTGGCTGCCTGCTTAGATGATGTACTCATATTCTAGTTTTTCTAGGAATCCAATAGGATTCAAAGGATTTTGACTATCTTCAAAAGATAGTCCTGACTTTGTGGGGATTTTAGCTGAAACAAGATAATGAAAAATTGCTGGATGATCCATTTTCCTACAAATGATGCTTTGATGAAATTACTAGTGAATCCTAGAGTAAATATGCACATTCTTTTGGCTTATGTAGAGTAAATTCAGAGTCTGAGAAATTTAAAATTCATTATTTCTATTCACAGTTTAAGCATAATTAAGGGCAGCTGTCAGAATGGCAAAGTTTTTGACAGACTCAAGTTGCTCTGTTTCTTACAAATTGGACCTGGATGTGGGTTGGTATAATACCTAACAAAGCTCTCAGTAATGAAACACAGAATACTGAATTTTAAGATTCTGTACCTAGAGTTGTTGAAGGACACAAAGCAAAAAGAAAACCCAATTGAAACACATGTGTGGTAGATGGATATGTAGGATAAGGGTCATAAATTCTGAATTCTGTTGTGCTCTGGTTATTAAAATCCTGACTGGTCCTGAGTAAGTGACACTGTAGGACTGTAGTTATATGATTTATAAAATAAGAGATCAAAAAGATATCTTAGATCTTTTCTAATTTTGAAATTCTATTACTCTTCTATGTCAGGGGAATAGATTAGGTTTTTTTTTTAATATTGAAAATGCCTGTATTTAATTATTTTCAGTACCTCCATGAATGGAGATTATACCAGGATATAGACAAAACACAATTACACTCATTATTATTATCTTTCAATTCTAACATAAATTTACACTTGTTTCATTCCATCTCTAAGTTCTCTGAGTTTAGGCAGAAAAATTAAATTCTTTGATCAGTACCAGGAACTTCTCAGTAGGAGACGGTCGTTTTTATTGTTCAGTTGCTAAAGTTGTGTCCAATTCTTTGCGAACCCACGGACTGCAGGCACGCTAGGCTCCTCTGTCCTCCACTATCTCCTGAAGTTTTCTCAAATTCATGTTCATTGAGTTGGTGATGCTATCTAACCATCTCATCCTCTGCCACCCCTTCTCCATTTGCTTTCAATCTTTCCCAGCATCAGAGTCTTTCCAGTGAGTTGGCTCTTTGCATTAGACGGCCAAAATATTGGAGCTTCAGCATCAGTCCTTCCAGTGAATATTCAAGGTTGATTTCCTTTAGGATTGACTGGTTTGAGCTCTTCGTTGTTCAAGGACTCTCAAGAGTCTTCTGCAGCACCACAATTCAAAAGCATCAGTTCTTCAAGGCTCAGCTTTCTTTATGGTCCAACTCTCACATCCAAATGACTACCGGAAAAGCCATAGCTTTGACTATATAGACCTTTGTCAGCAAGGTGATTGTCTCTGCTTTTTAACACACTGTCTAGGTTTGTCATAGTTTTCCTTCCAAGGAGCAAACATCTTTTAATTTCATGACTGCACTCACCATTCATAGTGATTTTGGAGTCCAAGAAAATAAAATCTATCACTACTTCTACTTTTTCCCTTTCTATTTGCCATGAAATGATGGGACCAGATGCCATGATCTTAGTCCTTTGAATGTTGAGTTTTCTGCCAGCTTTTTCACTCTCCTTTTTCACCTTCATCAAGAAGGTTTTTAGTTCCTCTTCACTTTCTGCCTTTAGATTGGTATCATCTGCATGTCTGAGGTTGTGGTATTTCTCCTGGCAATCTTGATTCCAGCTGGTATTATAAGGATGCGTAGTAAGAATGTAGAAATGACTGGTAATTAATTACCTTGTATACAAATCCAGTGGTCTGAGGCAGAAAACTACTTTGCCAACTTTGTTTTCACTGAAAAACAGGGAACTGGGCTCCAAAGACTCTGAGATGAGTGTGAACTGACATTTTGTTTTGTTTATTTTTCATTCTACCCACTGCTTTCTCTGAGTACATTCTGCAAGGGTATGGTTCTTTCTGGTCTTGCTTTTTCTACCAGATCTAGTTCTCAGGTGTGAATGGTGCATGCACTTTAAAGCACAGCTTTTTATTCCTTCTTCATCTTCTCCATGAAAGGAAGTTTGAGAGTTCTCCAGTTTTATATCAGAAATGTCATCGCTCCCTCACCTTTCTTCTTCAAGACTTTAATCTTTCAAGTAAATAAGCAAACTGGTTCTAATACTAAAGCTTGTGACATTTGGCTGGTCACTTATCTCTAGGCTAAACTTCTTCCTTACCCTCTGTACCTTAGCCAGGCTGCCTCCTATCATGCCAAAGGATCTTATTCTTGAGTCCATATTTATTAACCTTCTGGATGAATTCTTTATGTAATGTTAAATCAGCAGCCTTTTGTAAAATGCAAGTAAATTGCAGACTAATCTGCAGAAATCATCTATCATTTTTCAGGCAAAACCAATTCTATTTCCTGAAAACGATCTTTGGTTGAATGGGTCCATACAGGATATGCTTAATTTCATCACTCATTTTTAGTTGTTCCTCTTATTACAAGTATGAATAATATTTCTAGACTGGTAAATATGCTTTCTTCTGATGACTTGATAGCAGTCTACAAAGCATGCGTTCAGTAAATGGTCAGTCAGGAAAGAATACATCCACATTTCTATCTGTCTAGAAAACACTTGGCAATTAAATTCCTTGGAAAGTCTTTAAATATCTTCTCTATTTTACAAGTTGCCATGAAGTTTGATGGAGGAATGTACTATAGCAGTTTTATAGCATAGCAGAAGAAGAAGCCAGTCTTAAATGGTAAGGGAGCAGGGAACATTGGCTAAACTCTTTCTTTAATGGAGTTTCACTGATAAACACACACACACACTCACACACACATATATACTCAGTTCCTTGGTACCCAAATACCCATTAAAGTGTATTCCAGGTGTCTGATGATATTAGAAAGTTGTGGACTCTCTACTCAAGAAATTTGATAGAGGAATTAAATATCTGATCAAATAAATTCATAAGTTCTTCTCTAGAAGCCTCAGAGTACATGCTGGGTGGTTATGGGGGTTGGGAGGGATAGACTTAAACAATAAATTGCCAGGCCTGTTAATTCATTTATTTGTGCTAAAGAGTGACTGAACTGAAAGATTAATGTAATTTTGAGGCTAGAGATGAATCGAGGTCTTTAGAGAAATTTGGGGAAGGATGGCTCTTATTATGACTCTTAAAAATTTCCTTGTGAGTGAATAAAGAAGCTTGCATATGACTTTCTTTTGAGTTAATCAATCTGACATGCTCAGAAATATAAAACTATTATGACTAGAGAAAAATTTTACCTTTCCATACAACAATGGTGACTATCTTCCTGCACTCTATACCATTTTAAAGCAACTCCTCTTGTGATGAAGATATATCTTGTTGCCTTAAATCAGCCTCTGCCTGAAGCTGAAGTTGACTTAATAATGGCACAAAGCCACAATCTTATTAGCTGTGATACAGAGAAAGCCAAATAATTCATCGCAATGTCATAACTAACTTCTTTTCTGTTGCTCACAGTGGCTGGTAGAGGCCAGTCCAATACTCAGGACTGCAGTAAAGAAACCTTCTCCTAGAATGATTACAACTTATGATTTAGACAGATGCAAACACATCTTGGAATATTTTCAAAATTAAGAATCCACATCCATCTTCCCGCTAGCAAGGTGGTAGGCCACGCTCACATCCTCTTCACTACCCTCTTCAATTTCCCTCTTTGATTCTAGACTTAGAAAGCAAGAACACACGCATCCAGTCTCCAGGAATTGGATTGGGAGAGTTTTCCCATATATACATTACCAAGAAATCTACACGATAAACTAGAAACCTTATTAAATTATCTAAGGAAAGCCTTAGCTTGTAAAATCTTCTTGTCTGATTTCCTTTAGGCTCATTCAGATTTCTTTTAGATCTGGGCATGGAAATTCTTGATGCTTTTCTTGATCGTCCTAACCTGTGGCTGGCCAGAGAGATTGATGAATGTTCTTCCACTGCTTTGCATGTTAGGCATTTTCCTTCTTCTCCAATATCTGTCTTTGGTTTAAACTGCACTTTAGCTTTTTCACCTCCAGCTAATGGAGACACTCCCAGGAATGGAGGCTGATGATACAGAGGCTGGAACAATGCCAGCAGACGCATTAGGTTTCTTCTCCCACTCCAAACCAATCCTCTGAAGGTTTTAAATGAGAATTTTGAAATTTGAACTCAGTTAAAAAAATAGAGGCATATTAGCTCTAGGGCATAGAGAGTTCACATCTTCCTTGGTTTTTCACATCTCTTCAGAGAAGAGTTTGCAGATGGCAAAGTGATGTGATAGTGCTGTTAGTATGGAATAGGGTTCTCATTTGGACATGGTGAAGTCCCCTCCTTTTTAATTTATTTTCTAATTTTTTAATTGGAATATAACTGTTTTACAATGCTCTGTTAGTTTCTGCTGTACAGCATCATGAATCAACCATATGTATACATACATCCCCTCCCTCTTAAACCTCCCTCCCACCCTCCCACTCCACCCCTCTAGGTCATCACAGAGCACTGAGCTGAGGTCCCTGTGTTTTAAAGCAGCTTCCTGCTACCTATCTGTACAGATAGGTACAATATATATGTGGTAGAGTATATATTGCCAATGTTACTCTCTCAATTCATCCATATCTCCTTCCCCTGCAGTGTCCACAACAGAATATTAACTCAGACATTAAGTCATGTTCTTTTAACATTCTGTATGGCATGTGTATCTTATTTATGAGAGGAAAACAGAGAAGCTTAATTGTAGAATTTATATAAATTTTTAAAAAGAAACATCAGAGTACACTGCTAAGACTCTAGCCTAAACATATACACTAAAAATAGGGTAGATATTTTTCAGTTGCCCAAATAGAGTTCCTTTATCCTATGAAATAAATGACACAAACACATAAACTCTCAGCTATTACTTCTATTATTTTTTTTCAGAATTTTTCTCTTACTGAAGGAATCACAAAGAAATAGTTCATAAAGGATTATTTAGAAATATAGACACAGCAAATTTTATTTCTGGATATTATTGTCCTGAACTTCAAAACAACACATAGTTTTCCTAGATGAGGAAGACAAGACAATTTACCTCTTCTTTATGCAGAGGTCCCGCTAGCAAGGGAATGTTTAGTAAAGGGTTAAATTAGATTGGTTTCATCAGCTGTACTTGTGATCTTCGAGGACCTGACTTTTAGAAAAGATCTCCTCCCCTGGTTGCATATGCCCAGCTATTGATGTTTTCCATTGTGCTGAGTGGTGGTTTTCAACTGCTGGAAAAAGAAATGCCAAAACATGCACTGACCCTTGTCAATACTCAGGGAAGATGTCAGAATAATATTAACCTTTCATTCCAACTTCAGCACCTGTTTTTTTTTTTTTAATCAATTTCAATACAACACAAATGCATGCTTTGATATTTTTAAGAATTAATAGATATTAGTAAAATAAGCTGTGGTAAAGACAGAGGAAGTGATACTTCATTCATAGCACAGAATGTGCATTGCAAGGGCACAAACCTAATCCTTAAATTCAGATCTGAATAAAGCAAGATATTTTAAAACCACAGATTCTCTGTTTAAAAACCTCAGAGGCTGCTTAGAGTTTTTAATTGTCATTGGTCACATTGTACCTAAGTGAGAGTGTTTCATTTCTATTACTACCTGGGTAGAAATTCTAATAAAGTGAATATGCTCATTTTATATATAACCCTTTTCTCTTGGGCCACATCAACCACAACGAAAGTCTATATCTTTTAAGGCTTCTCCATACTTCCACAGGATCTTATTCTACTTGTTTTCTCATTAAAAGAGTTCTTTCATCTCTACAGTGAGTTATATATTGGAAAAATGGCAAAGCTTACAGCCTTTAGCTATCAGTGGTAACTCATCTGAGAAACTGGAGATAGTTTTCGGAATAGCACATGAGAGGGTTGTTGTAAGACTCTCAATACTTGGAATGTGGTCCCCTCACTTAACCCTCTTATCTGCTACTCCCAAGAGCAGATCTTCTTTCTTGGCAGCACTGACTAGCTATTCTCTGTCCAGGAGGCTCACTCTGAACCAATGGCTTCCAGAAATTCTTCTCCAGGTTCTTAGCAGTGTAATGCCACAGGTCCCAGTGGTCTCTCCTGCCGGCTAGCATCAGTTGTGTCTCTTTAAAGTAGCTGCATCTTAAAACCTTTCCTTTATGACTCCTACGGGGCAATGTTTGTCTTTTGACCTGCAAAACAGTTCTACATAGTGCACAAATATATGTGGATGGGTTTATAAAGATATAAACTGTGTGACCACAACAACACAGAGGGGAGAGGGAACAAAGCTGTACAGTAGTAATATAAAGTTGGTACTAATCCTAACTATCAATGTGTGTGCCCAGTTACCCAGTTGTGTCCAACCCTTTATGACCCTTTGGACTGTAACCCGCCAGGCTCCTCTGTCCATGGTATTCTCCAGGCAAGAATACTGGAGTGGGTTGCCATTTCCTCCTCTAAGGGAATCTTTCCAACCCAGAGATAAAACTCAAATCTCTTGCATCTCCTGCATTGCAGGCAGAGTCTTTACTGCTGAGCCACTGAGGAAGCCCATTAACTGAATTAGAAACTGTGGCTCTCAAGGAACATTTGGCCTACAAATATAAATTTGCTTGGCCCATAGAGTGTTTAACATTTTAAAATTACAAGATTTAGAAGTAGAAGGTTTCACATAAAAATCTTAATTTCCATTTCTCCTTAAAAATATTAAAATCCATGCAAAATTAAAGATGGCATGGTGGTTCTTACATGACCACCATGTTCTGGTAGTGAAAGGAACTTTCTTCTTTAGGCAAGTCTTTGTCTCTGTAGTTTGTGATAGAGCACACATCCCTTAGGATGACTTCTGAGCTAATTATACTTGTGTTATATTTCCGATTTCTGTAAGTATTCAAGTCTGTGTAGGACTCTTACTAAAACTCTGTCTCTAAAGGGGAGTTCACAGGATCTCAAATGAGAGTCTATAGACCCATTCAGTGCCCTTGGACTTTTTCTCAGTGGTATATGAATTGATCATGGGAACTGTTTTAGTCTCTTCAGGCAGAGCATATAGTATATCAGAATACTAAAAACTGAATGACTCAAAAAAAAAAAAAAAAAAAAACCTATTTCTCACAGTCCTAGAGCCTTGGGAAGTTCGAGTTCAAGGCACCAACAGATTCAATGTCTGGCTTGCATTTTCATTGACAGCCATTGTCTCACTGTATCCTCATAAGAGGCAAGGAATCTTTCTTGGATCACTAATCCCCATTCGTGAGGCTTCTGCCCTCATGACCTAATCACCTCCCAGAGGCCCCACCTCTCAGTATCTTCACATTGGAAGTAAGGTTTCAATGTATAAATTTTGGAGGATACTAACATTCAACCTATGGCAGGAGCTTAATTTATTTTCTTTTAGTTCAATGATTATTTATCAATTGAGCTATTGATCTATCTGCAAGGAGATCCAACCAGTCCATCCTAAAGGAGGTCAGTCCTGGGTGTTCATTGGTAGGTCTGATGTTGAAGCTGAAACTCCAGTATTTTGGCCACCTGATGCAAAGACGACTCATTTGAAAAGACCCTGATGCTGGGAAAGATTGAGGGCAGGAGAAGAAGGGGACGACAGATGATGAGATGGTTGGATGGCATTACCGACTCAATGGACATGGGTTTGGGTGAACTTCGGGAGTTGGTGATGGACAGGGAGGCCTGGCATGCTGTGGTTAATGGGGTCGCAAAGAGTCGGACACAACTGAGCAACTGAACTGATTGTTCTGTCTATGAAATTATCTAGATGATGCCTTTAATACTAACCTATTATTCCCAAACTACTTTAAATGCTTTGGATTAACATAAAAAGAATATATGATAACTTAAAGGTAAATGATACATTTGTATGAAATAAAGGCCAAATGTCATATGGTGCTCTATGCACAAGGTTTCACAATAACTTAATCTGAAGAGGGGATGGTAGAAATGAATCATCACATGGCATTAGAATTGTGAAAGATCCCAAGTGAAACATTCTTGAAGCAGTGTTATATTCACACCAAAAGCAACAATTTATTTTTAGTGAAACAGTATTCATGGTCATATCAATTTTGTTAATCTGAATTGTATTTGTTTCGTAGTTTCTACTTAACTTGGTTTTACGGATATTTAAGCATAGTTACAGTCACAGAGTCAGGCACAACTGAGGATGCACTCATGGGGAAGAAAAGTTACAAAAAAGTATAAAAAAGACATTACTGAAATGCAGATCTGTACTTTTTAAAGCCACATTCTATCTAAAAATAATTTAGGTTACTACACTTTATTTTTGGGGGCTCCAAAATCACTGCAGATGGTGACTGCAGCCATGAAATTAAAAGACACTTACTCCTTGGAAGGCAAGTTATGACCAACCTAGATAGCATATTTAAAAGCAGAGACATTACTTTGCCAACAAAGGTTCATCTAGTCAAGGCTACGGTTTTTCCTGTGGTGATGTATGGATGTGAGAGTTGGACTGTGAAGAAGACTGAGCACCGAAGAATTGATGCTTTTGAACTGTGGTGTTGGAGAAGACTCTTGAGAGTCCCTTGGACTGCAAGGAGATCCAACCAGTCCATTCTGAAGGAGATCAGCCCTGGGATTTCTTTGGAAGGAATGATGCTAAAGCTGAAACTCCAGTACTTTGGCCACCTCATGCGAAGAGTTGACTCACTGGAAAAGACTCTGATGCTGGGAGGGATTGGGGGCAGGAGGAGAAGGGGATGACAGAAGATGAGATGGCTGGATGGCATCATGGACTCGATGGACGTGAGTCTCAGTGAATTCTGGGAGTTGGTGATGGACAGGGAGGCCTGGCGTGCTGCAATTCATGGGGTCGCAAAGAGTCGGACATGACTGAGCGACTGAACTGAACTGAACTGATTAAAAAAAAATAAATATTTTCCTTTAATAGGGTACATTTAGTGCTCAAGTTTGAAATATTCTGCTTTGAAAA
This sequence comes from Bubalus bubalis, assembly GCF_019923935.1. NCBI lineage: Eukaryota > Metazoa > Chordata > Mammalia > Artiodactyla > Bovidae > Bubalus > Bubalus bubalis. The sequence goes on along the minus strand of NC_059158.1, from coordinate 94,952,698 downwards.
ATTTTCCTCTTTTTATGTAGGATCAGGTTTTGGGTTGTTTGCCTTGAGGGGAAGGGTTTCATTCCATGGATTTGGGTCTCTACCTTGAGCACAACCCAGGAGAAAGAGCGGTTAGCTGCAGAGTATGCTCCAGGTGCCTGCGCAGAGTACTGATGAATGCCACGTGGAGCCGGAGGGGCAGACGTGATGACACATCAGAGTTCAGTTCAGGATCCAGGTCAGGCGAAACTCAGCAAGGCCGGGGACACAGCATCCTGGCAACTGTTTAGGCCACTAGCTGGCACTTGAGATTCCACCTTTATGATTTACAGGAAGAGTGTTATGTGGCTGGAGTAGTCTGGCTAACAAATATCTGAGATGGGTGAACAACAACAATGGTATTCACAAGTTGGTCAGAAGTAATTCTTCAAAGGGACTAATTGAAAACTTCAAGAATCACATTAGCAAGCATCCCAATGTAATACCATAGTATCTTCTACTCAAGGGATTGTTCATTTGTCCTCAACCAGAACATGGATGTACTGGGCCTTCTTTTTGAAACATGCTCTCACGCTTCCCAAGAAGGTCCACCTGGATTTTCAGAGTAGAGCATAGCACACTGTCCTGAGGTTGGACATTCCTCTTTGCATCTAATTTTGAAAGTTCACTGGAATCCAGAATAATCCTGATTATCTCATAGTGGCCCAATCCAGACATAAATTTTAATTGTATGAAATGTTGAAATCTATGACTGGTATCATTTGCCTGATATCTGTTTGAGAACAGATAGCACTACTATCTGTTAGCACTACTTTGATGAAATGTATGTGAGATTTTCAACTGGAATGTTGATTTGTGACATTTGATCAAGTTTGAAAAAGGTACTTCTCCAAGCCAACTTTGCTCCCTTACTTAGACTTACAGCCCCAAAATGTAACCATGAATCAGAGAGACAGGGTTATTTAGAAGCCTTAGGCTAATTAAAATAGAGTGTGGGTGTCTAGGAATGGAAGACCTTGTTTATTCACATGATTGTTTCAAAAGACCATTATTGAAATCTAGAATTTGGTTTTAAAAGCTTATTTTCCAATCCTGATGCAAGTAAACCATAGTCCACATGTAGTAATCTGCACATGTAGCAAACTGGGTTTCCATAGAAACATTCCAACATGTGATATACTTTCTGAGTAACTGCTCTTGTAAGATATGTTAAATACTGAAAATATTGTGCTGAGCCAGTCAGAACTTCTATTCCCATGGAGTAATAATCTAATGCCAGGCATTAAACTGAGTTCTCACTGCAAGTCAGCTCTCTTAATTCCAGAATTAACCCTGTTTCCTGGATGCTGTTTAGAATTTTAGTTACTTTTCTTAAGATTCTGCACTAGCAAGTGGTAGAGCTGAGATCAAAAATAGGTAGTTTGACTAATAAGAACATGCTGTATTGCAGAGGGAACTCTATTCAATACTCTGTAATGGCCTATATGGGAAAAGAATCTAAAACAAAACAGAGTGGAGATAGATATCTATATATAGATAGATATATAGATAGATATATAGATATATATAGAGAGATATAGAGATATATAGGTATATATATAGATATATAGATATAGATATAGATAGATATATATCCTGGAGAAGGGAATGGCAACCCACTCCAGTATTGTTGCCTGGAAAATCCCACAGATTTTCCAGGAGGAAAATCTGGAAGAGCCTGGAGGAGCCTGGAGAGTCCCAATCCATTGGGTCTCGAAGAGTCGGATATGACTGAGAAACTGACACACACACACACATATAAATATAACTGATTCACTTTTGCTGTACACCTGCAACTAATACCACATTGTAAATCAACTATACTCCAATAAAAATTTTTTTTAAATAGGCATTTTGATTTTAGTGCCCAAACTCTGACCTACTGTATGTAGTGTCTACCTCTTAGACAGTTTTCTTTGCTTTGGTTCTAAATGCAATTTAAATTGTAGAGACACAAAAACTGAACAAATTAAAAAAAAAAAAAGAATAAGGAGATTAGATTATATGAGGTAAAAATAACAGATTTAAATGGTACTAGGTAAAAATTACCATTTAAATCTGTTATTTTTACCTCATATAATCTAATCTCCTTCTTCTTTTTTTTTTTTTTTGGAAAAAATTTCAGATTTATTTAGTGTGATAACAGACTGATGCTTACCATTTCTAACAAATGACTTTGTTCAGTTAAAAAAAAAAAAAAAGAAGGAGATTAGATTATATGAGGTAAAAATAACAGATTTAAATAGTACTAGGTAAAAATTGGAGAAGGCAATGGCACCCCACTCCAGTACTCTTGCCTGGAAAATCCCATGGACGGAGGAGCCTGGTGGGCTGCCATCTATGGGGTCGCACAGAGTCGGACACGACTGAAGCGACTTAGCAGCAGCAGCAGCAGGTAAAAATTAAGCGCTGTTTCTTTATCCTTTCCCTAGAGTTGTCTTTATGGTTTTAATTAAATTGTCTCCTATAGAATGCTGTTTACCTTATTCTTCTTATTTGAGTGCTCAGTTGCTTCAGTCCCGTCCTACTCTTTGAGACCCTATGGATTGTAGAAAGGCTCCTCTGTCCTTCGGATTCTCCAGGCAAGAACACTAGAGTAGGTTACCATTTCCAGGGGATCTTCCCAACCCAGGGATCGAACCCAGGTCTCTTTAAGTCTCCTGCATTGCAGGTGGATTATTTACCACCAAGCCACTGAGAAAGCCCATAGTTGTTACTTACTAAAGTCCGAAGAATGGCCTCCATGATAGCTTGGATTTCTCATCTGCTGATGTAATGGTGTGAACTGAAGGTGATACTGATGATGGTCATAGTGATTATAATTAACTATGATAATTAAAAAGTATCTGAGGAGTCATGTTTGGTGCAGAAATATATGTTGCTTTAAATGGCCTTGCTCATGAAGATATCACATGGAGGATTACATTAAACTATTGCTAGTTTTTCATTTAGTTGTCTCAACTGGAGAACAATCAAATGGCATGGCTATTGGTCAAATATAGCATGTATATGTGATTAAATAAATTTTTTAGATTCTTGATTTATATAATATTTGAAATTAAATTTCATATTTTTTATATTTCTAATTAATTCTTAAATGTCAGAAATAGCTTGAAGAATAGGCTGTTTTGCTTTTCGGCTCAGTTTACTATTTACTGTTTACCATAGCAAGCATGTAGGAAGACTTCTTGGGGATGTCACAGGGAATTCTCGTAAATGTTGTTAAGATAATTGATAGTTTTTAATTACGGCCAGCCTGCCATTATTTGAGACTTGGCTCACTGGATTTTTCATTGTAAGAACATCACACTGGGGACAGAGACTATGAGATTGAAGCAGTGCTCACCTAGAAATGTATGCCACCTTTCTTCTGTTCTTGTTGTTTTGTACCAGTACATTCTCTTGCCAACTCATTTGCTGCTGCTGCTGCTAAGTCGGGTCAGTCGTGTCCAACTCTGTGTGACCCCATAGATGGCAGCCCACCAGGCTCCCCCGTCTCTGGGATTCTCCAGGCAAGAACACTGGAGTGGGTTGCCGTTTCCTTCTCCAATGCATGAAAGTGAAAAGTGAAAGTGAAGTTGTTCAGTCGTGCCCAACTCTTAGTGACCCCACGGACTGCAGCCCACCAGGCTCCTCCGTCCATGGGATTTTCCAGGCAAGAGTACTGGAGTGGTGTGTCATTGCCTTCTCCGAACTCATTTGCTACTAGTGGGCAAAAGTGTGCAAAGTGAAGGAGATGCTTACAGTTAGGGAGTTCTAACTGCAGGAGAAAAGAGGCAGGGGGGAAGGTGTGGTGATAAAGTAAATCTGGGACTTTAGTACCTGAAGTTGGTTTGTAACTACTCCATAAATGGCTTCTCTATGGCTTGGAGCTGGGGATCCAAATTCCTGTATTTGGTAGACTATGTACGTGGAACCTTTCCTCCTTCTGTCAAAAGCTCCTGATTTTGTAGGTGTAGATGCACTCTCTTTGCTCTTACCTTTCTTGGTCTTTCATTGGCTACAAGGGGTTTAAAAAAGACCTCATGTCCCCTACTTCCACTTACTCTCAGCCTCTTATTTACTTCCACCTCTTGTTCCCTTCAGATCAGTGTATTTTTAAGATATGCATGATGAAGAACTGTCTCAAAAATTTTGCCTGTTCCATTTTACAAAGACTATAGATGTTACCAAAGCTGAGGTCAATCAGACTTGGCATGTTAGCATTCTTTTCCATTATTAATCATTGATAAATTACAATTTTCTAACTGTAAGTAGTTTTTAAAATTATAAATTAATATGTGAAATACAGATAGATATAAACAAGTCAAATAACAAATTTAAAATTGAGTTATCACTAACTTCTGCTGCTTCTCTTAGCCTAGTTTCTCAAAAATAATTACTGCTAATAGTTTGGTGTGTATTTATCCAGTTATTTTTAATAAGGACACACACATTTAAACTTAGGGATCTTTTTTAATATCATAAATGGCATCATAGTAAGCTATTCTTCTACAACTTGCTCTTTGATTTTAAAATTATGTCTTGGATATTATTTCATGTCTCTCTCACATGTCTCAACAGATATTACTACATCATTCTCTTTGACAAAGTATTTCATGATAAGCTTATGTCCTGATTTATTAATAAGTATTTAAATTTGCTCTAGATTTTTACCATTACAAATAATATACTTTTATACATATGTGCCAGTGTTTTTGTAGGGTCAAATCTAGGAAATGAAACTTAATGCTAAAGTAAAAACAAAAAATTTTTATTGGTTCTTCCTATTGAGATTGAAACACTGAAATTGCCAATATGCTGTTCACATTCCTACCAAGAATTTATGAGAGTATCTGTTTCCTTGCATCATCACCAATACAGGCTATTTGTTAAATTTTACTAAAATGGTAACAATTCATACTTCCCTATTGTTCGAATTTGCATTTCTGAACTGTTAATGAAGTTGAGCATCTTTTCATATTTGCATTTCATTTCCTGTTGATTTATTATTCTAGTGTTTGTCTTTTTCTAATATCAGATTGTATTTTTCTTAGAGGAAACTTTATATTGTTTTCTGTAATAGCTGCATGATTTAATTCCCACTAATAGTGCACAAGGATTCTCTTTTATTCACATCTTCCCCAATACTCATCTCTTGTTGGTTTTTTTTTTTTTTTTTTTTTTTTTTGGATAATAATCATTCAAACAGGTATGAGGTGATATCTCATTGTGGTTTTGATTTGCATTTCTCTGTGGATTAATAATTATGTACATCTTTTAATGCACCCATTGGCCATCTGTATCTCTTCTTTGAAAAACTGTTCAAGTTTTGTCCATTTAAAAATCAGATTTTTGTTGTTGTTATTGAATTGTATGAGTTCTTTATAGATGTTGGATATTAGATCCTTTTCAGATATATAATTTGCAAATATTTTTCTCCCATTCAGTAGGCTGCTTTTTTGTTTATGTTTTCTTTTGCTATGTACAAACTTTTAAATTTTATGATAGCTCCATTTGTTTGTATTTGCTTTTGTTGGTCTATGCACCTGTTTTTCTCTTAAGTTCTTTGATTATCTTTACCATCATTGCCTTGAAATCTTTCTCAAGTAGATTGCCTATCTTCTCTTCACTTAATTCTTCTTCTGGAGTTTTATATTATTCCTTCATTTGGAATATGTTCTTCCATCACCTAATTTTGCCTAGCTTGTTGTTTTTATTTCTATATATCTGGTACTTTGCTTATGTTTCATAACCATGAAGAAGTGGCTTTGTGTGCCAAACATCTTAGCAGCACACTCCCTTCTCATCATTAGAGCTCTATGCTCTTGGGATGCCCCCCTATGTGGGCTGTGTGGGTCCTTCTGCTAGGTGGGATGACTACTGTGGGCAATTTGGTATTCTTGGCTAAGCCTGTCTGGTTGATTGCCAGATTTTATCTTGTGTGAAGGCTACTGACCGCTGATTCGAGGGGTCAGGTCACAAGGTGGCTGACTATAGAACACTGGTGGGTTGGGATTAGTGCTGGGTCTGGGGGTGCAGTCAGGGTCCAGGATATTCCAGGGCTGGGGTTTCCCCATCTGTTCCAAGCTTCTTTAAAATTACAGCTTCTGCCCTGCGTCCCAGAGCATGTGAGATATGGGTGTGCTCTTTTAAAAAAAAAGTCTATTTCCTACAGAACTCTGGGTCTCCTGAAAGTGACCCTCACTGGCCTTCAAAGCCAAACATTTAAAGCCAAAGTTCATCTTCCCAGCACAGGGCTCCCCCGCCTGCTAGACTGGGGATCCAGGTGTGAACTTCAGAACTCTCTCCTTGGGGAGAACTTCTGCAATTGTACTAATTTGTTCACTTATGGGTCACCCACCTGTGGTCTTCACTATACTGTAACTTTGCCCCTCCTACCTGTCTTGTGGTTTCTCATTTTTATCTTTGTTGCAGAAGATCTTTTCTATTAGATTCGAGTCTTTTTCACGGTTGGCTGCTCTATAAATTGTTGTAATCTTCTCCTTTGACTAATTTTAAATAAAAACTTCTAGGTGAAAAATACGTTGATTTAATATTTTTTGTAATACCTATTACTAAATATAATGATAAGCATTCATAGTATATTATGGAGTCATTAGAAAAAATATATAGATTTTAAAATTCCAACTTAATTGCATTACCATGTTGCACAGATTAGTGACTCAGTTCAGTTCAGTCACTCAGTCATGTCCGACTCTTTGCAACCACATGGACGGCAGCACACCAGGCTTCCCTGTCCATCACCAACTCCCGGAGCATACTCAAACTGATGTCCATCAAGTCAGTGATACCATCCAAAAATATCCTCTGTCATCCCTGTCTCCTCCTGCCTTCAATAATTCCTAACATCAGGGTGTTTTCAAACGAGTCAGTTCTTCACATCAGGTGGCCAAAGTATTGGAGCTTCAGCTTCAAGCATCAGTCCTTCCAATGAATATTCAGGACTGATTTCCTTTAGGATTGACTGGTTGGATCTCCTTTGAGTCCAGAGGACTCTCAAGAGTCTTCTCCAACACCACAGTTCAAAAGCATTAATTTTTCAGCTCTCAGTTTCCTTTATAGTCCAATTCTCACATCCATACATGACTACTGGAAAAACCATAACTTTCATTAGAGGGACTTTTGTTGGCAAATTAATGTCTCTGCTTTTTAATATGCTATCTAGGTTGGTCATAACTTTTCTTCCAAGGAGCAAGTGTCTTTTAATTTCATGGCTGCAGTCACCATCTGCAGTGATTTTGGAGCCCCCCAAAATAAAGTCTGTCACTCTTTCCCCATCTATTTGCCATGAAGTGATGGGACCAGATGTCATGATCTTAGTTTTCTGTATGATGAGTTTTAAGCCAACTTTTTCACTCTCCTCTTTCACTTTCATCAAGAGGCTCTTTAGTTCTTCTTCACTTTGCCATAAGGGTGGTGTCATCTGCATACCTGTTGTTGTTGTTTTTGCTAAGTTCCTTCAGTCATGTCTGACTCTGTGTAACCCCATGGACAGCAGCCCACCAGGATCCTCTGTCCAAGTGATTCTCCAGGCAAGAACTGGAGTGGGTAGCCATTTCCTTCTCCCCTGCACATCTTAGGTTATTGATATTTCTCCCGGCAATCTAGATTAGTGACCAGATGTATTTAATAGAAGGATGAAAGTGAAGTTGCTCAGTCATGTCTGACTCTTTGCGACCCCATGGACTGTAGCCTACAGTGCTCCTCCGTCCATGGGATTGTCCAGGCAAGAATACTGGAGTGGGTTACCATTTCCTTCTCCAGAGGATCTTCCCAACCTAGGGATTGAACTTGGGTCTCCTGCATTGTAGGCAGATGCTTTACCATCTGAACCACCAGGGAAGTCCTAATAGAAGGATAGTCATGTATAAAATATTTCCTCCTCCTAATCAGACTCTTTGTCTCTCTTTTTCACTTTCCTTTTTGTTTCTCTCACTAAAGAAGGTAGAATTACATAAAAAGGAGTTATAAATGTTTAATATTTAAAAATCGGACATATAGATCTGACAGATCAGAGGAGGAGAAAATATTAAAATTTACAACAATCTATATAAGCATACTTAATAAATTTGGGGGCTGTGCAAAAGCAGGAAGTCAAGAAACACCTGGAGTAACAGGCAAATTTGGCCTTGGAATACGGAATGAAGCAGGGTAAAGACTAATAGAGTTTTGCCAAGAAAATGCACTGGTCATAGCAAACACCCTCTTCCAACAACACAAGAGAAGACTCTACACATGGACATCACCAGGTGGTCAATGCCGAAATCAGATTGATTATATTCTTTGCAGCCAAAGATGGAGAAGCTCTATACAGTCAAAAAAATAAGACCAGGAGCTGACTGTGGCTCAGACCATGAACTCCTTATTACCAAATTCAGACTTAAATTGAAGAAAGTAGGGAAAACCACTAGACCATTCAGGTATGACCTAAATCAAATCCCTTATGACTATACAGTGTTAGTGAGAAATAGATTTAAGGGACTAGATCTGATAGACAGAGTGCCTGATGAACTACGGAATGAGGTTCGTGACATTGTACAGGAGACAGGGATCAAGACCATCCCCATGGAAAAGAAATGCCAAAAAGCAAAATGGCTGCCTGGGGAGGCCTTACAAAGAGCTGTGAAAAGAAGAGAAGTGAAAAGCAAAGGAGAAAAGGAAAGATATAAACATCTGAATGCAGAGTTCCAAAGAATAGCAAGAAGAGATAAGAAAGCCTTCCTCAGTGATCAATGTAAAGAAATAGAGGAAAACAACAGAATGGGAAAGATTAGAGATCTCTTCAAGAAAATTAGAGATACCAAGGGAACATTTCACGCAAAGATGGGCTCGATAAAGGACAGAAATGGTATGGACCTAAGAGAAGCAGAAGATATTAAGAAGAGAATACACAGAAGAACTGTACAAAAAAGATCTTCATGACCCAGATAATCACAATGGTGTCATCACTGACCTAGAGCCAGACATCCTGGAATGTGAAGTCAAGTGGGCCTTAGAAAGCATCACAATGAACAAAGCTAGTGGAGGTGATGGAATTCCAGTTGAGCTATTTCAAATCCTAAAAGATGATGTTGTGAAAGTGCTGCACTCAATATGCCAGCAAATTTGGAAAACTCAGCAGTGGCCACAGGACTGGAAAAGGTCAGTTTTCATTCCAATCGCAAAGAAAGGCAATGCCAAAGCATGCTCAAACTACCACACAATTGCACTCATCTCACACGCTAGTAAAGTAATGCTCAAAATTCTCCAAGCCAGGCTTCAGCAATATGCTAACCGTGAACTTCCTGATGTTCAAGCTGGTTTTAGAAAAGGCAGAGGAACCAGAGATCACATTGCCAACATTTGCTGGATCATGGAAAAAGGAGGAGAGTTCCAGAAAAACATCTATTTCTGCTTTCTTGACTATGCCAAAGCCTTTGACTGTATGGATCACAAGAAATTGTGGAAAATTCTGAAAGAGATGGGAATACCAGACCACCTGACCTGCCTCTTGAGAAATCTGTATGCAGGTCAGGAAGCAACTGTTAGAACTGGACATGGAACAACAGACTGGTTCCAAATAGGAAAAGGAGTTCGTCAAGGCTGTATATTGTCACCCTGCTTATTTAACTTATATGCAGAGTACATCATGAGAAACGCTGGACTGAAAGAAACACAAGCTGGAATCAAGATTGCCAGGAGAAATATCAATAACCTCAGATATGCAGATGACACCACCCTTATGGCAGAAAGTGAAGAGGAACTCAAAAGCCTCTTGATGAAAATGAAAGAGGAGAGTGAAAAAGTGGGCTTAAAGCTCAACATTCAGAAAACGAAGATCATGGCATCCGGTCCCATCACTTCATGGGAAATAGATGGGGAGACAGTGGAAACAGTGTCAGAATTTGTTTTCTTGGGCTCCAAAATCACTGCAGATGGTGACTGCAGCCATGAAATTAAAAGATGCTTACTCCTTGGAAGGCAAGTTATGACCAACCTAGATAGCATATTCAAAAGCAGAGACATTACTTTGTCAACAAAGATCCGTCTAGTCAAGGCTATGGTTTTTCCTGTGGTCTTGTATGGGTATGAGAGTTGGACTGTGAAGAAAGCTGAGCGCCAAAGAATTGATGCTTTTGAACTGTGGTGTTGGAGAAGACTCTTGAGAGTCCCTTGGACTGCAAGGAGATCCAACCAGTCCGTTCTGAAGGAGATCAGCCCTGGGTGTTCTTTGGAAGGAATGATGCTAAAGCTAAACTCCAGTACTTTGGCCACCTCATGCGAAGAGTTGACTCATTGGAAAAGACTCTGATGCTGGGAGGGATTGGGGGCAAGAGGAGAAGGGGACGACAGAGGATGAGATGGCTGGATGGCATCATGGACTCGATGGACGTGAGTCTGTGAACTCTGGGAGTTGGTGATGGACAGGGAGGCCTGGCGTGCTGCAATTCATGGGGTTGCAAACAGTCAGACATGACTGAGTGACTGAACTGAACTGAACTGAATAAATTTTGGTGTTTATTTATAAGAAAAATTCATTAGTATATAATAGATATATGCTAAATATTATAAAATACATATTACATTACAAATCCTATTGTGTTAAATGGTGAAATACATATAAAAATTCCTATTGTGTTAAATGTTGAAATATTGGAAGCAATGCCATTAAAGACAATCTCTATAGAAGGATTTCAGTTATCATACTTGCAATATAAAATTTATGAAAGTATAAAAATTTCTGATACTTTCCTAAAAAACTAGCGAATCTAATTAGATTAGTCAGAATATAAATATGAGTACTAGAAAATAGAAGGTGTCTTTAATGATAAACGATATGTTTAAATTTTAGTCAAGTAATTAGAAGAAATATATAAGTATAAAAACTTTAAAAATAAGCTGATTGTTATTTTATCAATGATTTATCATTACTTTTAATGACATAATTATATCTAGGACACACAGAAGAATAAACCCAGGGATTGTTGTACATTGTAAGAAAATTTAAGCAGCGATCAATAAAATTAATATATTAGAAAATATAATGTCTAATAGCAGAGAAAAACTTTCAAAATGAGCTGAACATAACCTTTGAGATCCTATTTAAATGAAAATTTTTTATTTTTAAAATAATAATATTTTTTTAAATTCTATAATAAAAATCAAATGCTTATAAACATATTAGAATTATGGCATAATTGTGGTCTTGAAATAGTTAGCTTTAAACTTGTCTGAGAGGGACAGAAAACTCAATGATGGATTAAATAAGAAAGTAGTTTTAAATAAAAATGTAAAGCCCTAGAAAATGATTTAAAAGAAACCTGCTTTGAATTCATGGAAGGCTTAAAACCCATTCAGTTGTAGAAAGCCTAATATTGTAGATATGCCAATTTCCTTAAACCATTCTATAAATTATAAACAATGATACAATCACCAAAATTTATAATGTTTACCATATGCTAGGCATAATATTAAGTGTTTTACTTCTGTTTCCCCATGATCTTCATAAAAATGTTATGAAAAAATCTAAGCATTATGGCCATCATATGATGAGGAAACTGCAGCACAGGGCATTTAAATAACTTTCTCATATTCACACAGCTAATTATAGCCCAGGAAACCTAAATATGCCACACAGTCTCTCAAAATTATCAATCAAACTTTATTTGCATTCAACAAAATTCCTTTAGAATATGATAGAATATGAGATTAGCTAAGAAAATTTCATGAAAGAGGAGTAATATGAACAATTAAGTGCATTTGATACATTTAAAGCTAACATATATAATAAAGGTCCAAAAACACAAAGGAAAATTAATGAATAGAATAGAGTTCAAAAATAAACACATTGTGTTTAAGAGTTTAGAACATGAGCAATTGCAAATCAATGGGAAAATCTTCAATTTGTGTTGAGAGAACAGTATATCATGTGGGAAAAAAACTACTGTGTTTCTGTATCATTAGATTCTCCAAAATAAAATTGCAGATGGAGTTCATATATATATATATGTGAATGGATTAAAAACATAATCTTGAGTGGGAAAGGTCTTTCTGCAAATGAACAAGTATCTCAAACCATGAGTAAGTTCAGTTCTGTTCAATTGCTCTGTCGTGCCTGACTCTTTGCGACCCCATGAACCGCAGCATGCCAGGCCTCCCTGTCCATCACCAACTCCCAGAGTTTACCCAAACTCATTTCCATCGAGTCGGTGATACCATCCAACCATCTCATCCTTTGACATCCCCTTCTCCTCCCGCCTTCAATCTTTCCCAGCATCAGGGTCTTTTCAAGTGAGTGTTCTTCACATCAGGTGGCCAAAGTACTGGAGTTTCAGGTTCAGCATCAGTTTTTCCAATGAATATTCAGAACTGATTTCCTTTAGGATTGACTAGTTTGATCTCCTGGGTGTCTAAGGTACTCTCAAGAGTCTTCTCCAACACCACAGTTCGAAAGCATCAATTCTTCGGCGCTCAGCTTTCTTTATCGTCCAACTCTCACATCCATACATGACTACTGGAAAAACCATAGATTTGACTAGATGGACCTTTGTCAGCAAAATAATGTCTCTGCTTTTTAATATGCTCTCTAGGTTGGTGGTAGGTTTTCTTCCAAGGAGCAAGCGAATTGTGAGTAAAATGACAAATAAAATTAATGTAAAAGTACTAAGAAATTGCTAAGGAAACACACTCAAAGGACAAAAAACAATATAAGAAAATATTGCAGTGCTTTAAAAGGTTAATTTAATTAGCCATGCTTTAGAAAGGTTATTTTCTTTATTTACAAAATTTCTCACAAATTAAGAAAATATATGAAAATGAATTAATTGTGGTTCACAGGAAAAGATTTACACAGGCCAAAAAAGTATTTTCAGCCTCACCAATGATTGAGGCAATGCAACAAGATAATATTTTTTTTTCAAACTGTCCAATATTAAACAATAATGGAGAGTTGTGAATGAATAGGCACTCATACGCTGTTGGGGGGCTAAGCCAATTTTTGAGTACAGTTGGCAAAACCTGTCAAAGTTAACAATGACATGTCTGAGACTTACCTTTAGAATGTATTCTGCAGATTGAGCTTTATTCATATGCAAAGATTTGTGTTTATTGCAGTCTTGTTTATAATACCTCAAATGGTTTAAAGATGGCCAAATAATTCTAAATTATGGAGTAGTACACAGATGGTATAAAGAATTACTTTATCTAACATAAAGCAATTCTCTAAATATGTATGTGTGTATATATATGTAATTATGTATTTATAATCTGTTTTATGTAAATAGCTTCATATAAATGCTAGCATACATTATTGTTACTTTATAAAAATGCTTAGAAAGAACATGGAAAGTATAGGAGTACAAATGTTACCAGCAGTAATTATTTCTGATGTGTTGTTGAAGATTTGAGTCAGATGACTTGTAGATTTATTCCTATTAATCTTTGGATTTCATTTTGCCATAAGCATATATTCATTTTTGTAATTAAAAATCTAGTTAAACATTGATTCTCTTTTCATTTAGTCCAAGAATATATTGATCTTACTCTTCCATTTTAATTAAGCTTCTAATCTGTATTCACAGTGGTGAATAGGATCATACCCAGGAGAGAGAGCAGAAGGGAGTTTTATTATCTTATCTAATGACCTCATTTCTTCACACATTTTAACTTGGTCCTGAATCATTAACAGCAGAAAAAAGTTTTTATTGAGAGTCTTTTAGATGATAGACATTCTGTTGGAGGGTTTATCTGTGAAATCTCATTTAAGTCTCACCACATGCTGTGAGAAAGGTAATACAGACTCCACTCTATAGGTGATGAAACGAAGGCACAGACCATTTCAGAAACCTTCCCAAAGTCGAATGAGAATCCATGTCAGAGCTGGTGCTCTTTCAACTATTTTACACGTGTTCCTTGGTGAGTTATTTAAATTTTCTGTGTTTCTGTGCTATGCACAGGGGATGGCACTGCATCTCCTGTTAACCTTTTGGTTTATTCTGAGTAGCAAGTACAATAGGCGAAATACTTCAAAAATAATTTGAAATACAGACCACACTGTTTCAGAGTATGCATGTGCACTCAGTCACGTCCAACTCTGCAAATTTATAGACTGTAGCCCTCTGGGCTCCTCTGTCGATAGGATTTTCCAGGACAGAATACTGGAGTGGGTTGCCATTTCCTCTTCCAGGGAAACTTTCAGAACCAGAGATTAAATCCAGACTCCTATGTCTCCTGCATTGTAGGGGATTTCTTTACCACTGAGCCATCAAGAAAGCCCACACTATCTCAGAGGTTGCAACTCAAATACCTTCAGACTCAGGGATGAATGAAGTGGGAAAGGGGTAATTTGCCAGCCAAATAGAATATACCCTGGGCACAATTTGGCACAATAAGCAGCCAACATGTGGGACCTCTCCAATGAACAAATGCAATGAAATATCACAGAAGAGTTTTATTTTAGCTTGTTTTCTTATATTTAGAACAATACAACAAGGTGGTTAGGAGCATGAAAATGGAATCAGACAGACATGGGTCAAAATCCTGGTTAATCGTTTCCTAATAGTGTGATTAAAGGCAGGTTGCTAACTTCTGTGAAGCTCAGTCTTCACATGTGAACAATTTTACGAAGTTGATTTATTTTGAAAAAAAAATCTGTTTTTGTATTTTTATTATCGTCCTCTTAACTTCAAAATCATGTTGTTATTATATACTAAAAATCCATAGGATTTTTTTAGCATAATTACTAAATACATGCAATCAGACATAAACAGAGACCTGGTCTTTTAAAATTTAAATTGTTTTGTCCTCAAATTTTTAGCTACATTTTTTAATACCGTGGCTATTGTTTTTAGCTAAGAATTTCAGTACAAGGTAGGCTAACCTTGAACTTAATCTAAGCAGGGATGTTTGAAGTGTCAAAGGGATTTGAGAGCATGGCTGTTTCACACAGATAACATTATTTAAAATTAAAATTTGAGAACCATTCCCTATTTGCTTCTTCATGACTATTACATTTTTGTAAAAGTGATTCACTTTCTAAAAAGTTATTAAAGGATTTTGGTGGCATTGGTACAAAAATGCTGTCAGTGTTAAAACAGTTACCTTTGAGTACAATTAACTTTATTATATACATCATTACCAAATCATTCTTATAAAGCACCTCCTGTGTTAACAGGACCCAATCTCCTCATTTTGTTTCTATTGCACTTCTGTAACTCTGTGTGATGAACATTTTTTTCATGTAGAATAACTGAGGGTAAGACCAAGGCATGATTGTTTGAATTCCTGCATATTATGCTCCTCTGCCCTTAAAAGCCTTATCTTGCACCTTGCATGGAGAAGTTTATTTACAGTTTCTTTAGAAAAACTGATGATATACTTTAGTGCTATAACTTTATATGCAAGGGAAAATGCAATAGTAGGTTTACTTCAGATCAGTTCAGTCCAGTTGCACAGTCGTGTCTGATTCTTTGTGATCCCATGGACTGCAGCACACCATGCCTCCCTGTCCATAACCAACACCTGGAGTTTACACAAGCTCATCTCCATTGAGTCGGTGATGCCATCCAGCCATCTCATCCTCTGTCATCCCCTTCTCCTCCTGCCCTCAATCTTTCCCAGCATCAGAGTCTTTTCAAATGAATCAGCTCTTTGCATCAGGTGGCCAAAGTATCAGAGTTTCAGCTTCAACATCAGTCCTTCCAATACACACCCAGGACTGGTCTCCTTTAGGATGGACTGGTTGGATCTCCTTGCAGTCCAAGGGACTCTCAAGAGTCTTCTCCAACACCACAGTTTAAAAGCATTAATTCTTCAGTGCTCAGCTTTCTGTATAGTCCAACTCTCACATCCATACATGAATACTGGAAAAACCATAGCCTTGACTAGAAGGACCTTTGTTGGCAAAGTAATGTCTCTGCTTTTGAATATGCTGTCTAGATTTACTTAGTGCTATCCATTTGTAAAAAAGATAACCTGATGTTGCAACTAACTATCATATAGCTATAAATATGACAGAACAAATAGCATTTACTAAATTGTTTTCTATGAAATCCAAAAGATGTAAATCTACATTTTTTTTTACATTTTCCTTGCCTTTTTTACTTGCTTATTATAAATTATTTGGCAAAACTAATACAATTATGAAAATTTAAAAATAAAATAAAATAAAAAAAAATCTTTACCAACAAATATTCTATTTTCTTAAAAAATAAGCAAAATTGATCCCTAGGGATTGATTTGACAGAGGTTCAAGAATCTATTAATGCTGACTATGGCCACCAGTTTCGGTCATGACTGGTAATTGGGCAGTATTGATAGAAATATCAAGATTAAGACAGATGATTCACCAGTTGGATTGTAATTACAGAATGATATAGTGTCTGAATCTTCCCTGGTGGCTCAGTTGGTAAAGAATCTGCCTATAATGCAGGAGACCTGGGTTCGATCCCTGGGTCAGGAAAATCCCCTGGAGAAGGAAATGGCAACCCACTCCAGTACTCCCTTGCCTGGAGAATTCCATAAACAGAGGAGCTAGGCAGGCTACAGTCCATGGGATTACAAAGAGTTGGACATACTGTGTGACTAACTAACTATAGTTTCTGAATCATTTCAGAAAATAGCCCTGATTCTTTTTTTTAAAAAATATATTTTTTTAAAATAGCACTTAAAAAGAATTATTGCAATACTTATGTAATATGCTACAACTTAAGTTTTAGACTGAAAAAGATATCGACATCTGTACTGTGAAGAGAGTACTCAAATAGTATCTGTCTTCCTCACTCACTCAAGTTGCAATTTATTTGTTTTATTCAAACCTAGGGTCACATGTCCTGTGCTGTGCTTAGTCACTTAGTCATGTCCGACTATTTGCGACCCCATGGACTGTAGCCCACCAGGCCTCTCTGTCCATGGGAATTATCTAGGCAGAATACTGGAGTGGGTTGCCATGCCCTCCTCCAGGGGATTTTCCCAACCAAGGGATAGAACTCAGGTCTCCCACACTGCAGGCGAATTCTTTACCATCTGAGCTACCAGGGAAGCCCAAGAACACGGGAATGGGTAACCTATCCCTTCTCCAGGGATAGGAATTGAACCAGGGTCACCTGCATTCCAGGCAGATTCTTAGCCAGCTGAGCTGCTAGGAAAGCACTAGAGTCACATAGTGATGCACACACACACACACACACACACACACAGAGGAACTTTTTCAAAAGATTTCATAGGTCAACATTTTCCCTTAGTTTTACTCTGGTCAGTGCCTGGCCTCTGCCTCCCTAGACTACTATTCCTGCCACAGAATCACCCAAAACTTTACGGTGACTTTTGCTTCTTGAGCTGAAGTGCAATGCATGACCCTTCCTCTTGCTCTAAAGTTTCTGGCAGATGGTCTCAGTCACAGGATAAAAAACATGTCCATAGCATAGTTAATGGATTTATTGGATATTTGCTATTAGGCTGTTTATCTTACATTTTTGTGGGCTAGCAAAGTATCACATGAAGAAGGCAACGGCACCCCACTCCAGCACTCTTGCCTGGAAAATCCCATGGACAGAGGAGCCTGGTGGGCCACACTCCATGGGGTCACTAAGAGTCGGACAAGACTCAGCGACTTCACTTTCACTTTTCACTTTCCTGCATTGGAGAAGGAAATGGCAACCCACTCCAGTGTTCTTGCCTGGAGAATCCCAGGGATGGGGGAGCCTGATGGGCTGCTGTCTATGGGGTTGCACAGAGTCGGACACAACTGAAGCGACTTAGCAGCAGCAGCAGCAGCAAAGTATCAAATCTTTCAAATTTGTATAAAATAACTAACTGTCTGGAGACATACAAGAAAATACCTATTTGATTGAGTTGAACTGTGTGTGTGTGTGTGTGTGTTTAATGCTCTGTCTAGCTAGCTCACTTTAAATAATAGCAAGTAACTTTCTATGTGAGGAGATGCATGAACCAAATTAAAAAGCAATTTAAAAATAGAAAGCTCACTACACATAATGCCACTAGAGTAACAAAGCTATCTTAGATTTTCTATAGATGCTTCTGGTGCTTGCTTATATATTTGGTTCATATAACTGTCACCAGAGTTCATATATAATTAGTATTTTCTTTGCTGTCTTAATGATTAGCCATCTGAGGTATATCACTATTGGCCAAAGGATATAGAACAATGGCTACTAGGCTCTCATGGATAAAGTTCTCTCTTAGAAAGAGTAGTTGGCAAGATGTCAGCAAAGGCATGCTCTGTGTTCTTGTCTAAGAGTCAAGTAAGGAGTACCTTATCTGTATTTTTATTTTAAAAGTGGTAATTAATTATTTATTAAGTGCATTTACTGAGACTTATTATATGCTGGGCATCATGTCAAATCCTGGGTGTAACAATCCCTGCTTTTAAGGAGATAGAAAATCTCCTTTGTGAAAAGTCAGGACAGCATGAAATAGTAGGAGAGGTATTCAGGGTTCTCTGGGAAAAGACAGCAGGTAGCCTGGTTTCAAGGGTCATCAAGAAGTTCAGTGTGGCTGAAGCAGAGTATGTGAGGCAAGCCAGCAAAACGCTGAGGCCAGAGAAGCAGCGGGGACTAGGATGGTAGATATGCAGTCTAGAATTGTATTTTGGGGTGATGCTTGGAGAAGATATTAAATAAGCAAACATGAAAGTAAAGAGACAATTTTAGAGGCTACTGTAGTAATCCCAGGAAGAGGAGATATAATTTGGACCACAGTAGCTTACAGCAGGAGCAGAGAATACTGGAAGGTTGAATCAAGAGAAATTATAGAAAAATAGAAGGAAAAATCACCCACATATCACCACCAATAAGCAACCAGTATAATTCCCATAAAAAATGTTTATACATATGTACATATATGTATATATGTTGTCTAGTTGCTAAATCATACCTGACCCTTTTGCGACTCCATGGACTATAGCCCATCAGACTCCTCTGTCCATGGGATTCTTCAGGCAAGAATACTGGAGTGGGTTGCCATTTCCTTCTCCAGGGGCGGGGGAGAAGGGTCATCTTCCTGACCCAGAGATCGAACTTGCATCTCCTACATTGGCAGATAGATTCTTTACCACTGAGCCACCTGGAAAGCATCCCTGTATGTGAAATCATAAGCATATTTGTGCTTTCGCCTACGTATTTGTTATTTTATAGCAGAGCTTAAGTAAGACTATGAAGTAAGTGAAGTTTGCTTTCATCACTAGTCACTTTTTTTTTTTTTGGTAGGGCTTTTCTCCCTATTTAATCTTCACTTTCCCAAGTGTGCAATATTTTTATTTTGGTGTCATCTCATTCTTTTCAGTTCCTGCCCTCCTAAATCCTTTGCTCCCCGTGCTCTATTATCAAAATCAACCTCTTTCTAGGGTAATTTTCTAGATATGGTGGTAGTCAGAATAACGGATTCCCGAACAAGTTCACATTCATATCCCTGAAACCTGTGAATATGTTACTTTCTCCTACAAAACAGATTTTGCATATGTGATTAAGGACTTTGAGATGAGATTATCCTGGTTTATGTGTGGGTTGGCTCATTGTAATCACAAGGGCCCTTAAAAGATGGAAGAGGGAGACAGAAGAGTCAGAAAAGGAGACAGGAAGGTGAAAAAATAGGTCAGAAAAAGAAAAAGATATTTGAAGATTTTATACAATTGGCTAGGGAGATGTAATTTGGGGCCACCAGCCAAGGAATGTGGATGCCCTCAACATGCTACAAAGCAAGGGAATGAATTTTTCCCTCAAGCTTCCAGGAGAAATACAGCCTTGTTAACACCTTAATTGTAGTCCAGTGAATCCCAGTTTGATCTTCAGTCTTCCAGAACTGTAAGATAAGTAATTTTTGTTGTTTTAAGCCACTAAATCCATGGTAATTTGTTAAACAACAGGATCAGATCAGATCAGATCAGTCGCTCAGTCATGTCCAACTCTTTGTGACCCCATGAATCGCAGCACGCCAGGCCTCCCTGTCCATCACCAACTCCAGGAGTTCACTGAGACTCACGTCCATCGAGTCAGTGATGCCATCCAGGCCATCTCATCCTCTGTTGTCTCCTTCTCTTCTTGCCCCCAATCCCTCCCAGCATCAGAGTCTTTTCCAGTGAGTCAACTCTTCCCATGAGGTGGCCAAAGAACTGGAGTTTCAGCTTTAGCATCATTCCCTCCAAAGAAATCCCAGGGCTGATCTCCTTCAGAATGGACTGGTTGGATCTCCTTGCAGTCCAAGGGACTCTCAAGAGTCTTCTCCAACACCACAGTTCAAAAGCATCAATTCTTCGGCACTCAGACTTCTTCACAGTCCAACTCTCACATCCATACATGACCACAGAAAAAAACCATAGCCTTGACTAGACGAACCTTTGTTGGCAAAGTAATGTCTCTGCTTTTGAATATGCTATCTAGGTTGGTCATAACCTGCCTTCCAAGGAGTAAGCATCTTTTAATTTCATGGCTGCAGTCACCATCTGCAGTGATTTTGGAGCCCCCAAAAATAAATTCTGACACTGTTTCCACTGTTTCCCCATCTATTTCCCATGAAGTGATGGGACTGGATGCCATGATCTTCGTTTTCTGAATGTTGAGCTTTAAGCCAACTTTTTCACTCTCCACTTTCACTTTCATCAAGAGGCTTTTGAGTTCCTCTTCACTTTCTGCCATAAGGGTGGTGTCATCTGCATATCTGAGGTTATTGATATTTCTCCCTGGCAATCTTGATTCCAGCTTGTGTTTCTTCCAGCCCAGCGTTTCTCATGATGTACTCTGCATATAAGTTAAATAAGCAGGGTGACAATATACAGCCTTGACGTACTCCTTTTCCTATTTGGAACCAGTCTGTTGTTCCATGTCCAGTTCTAACTGTTGCTTCCTGACCTGTATACAAATTTCTCAAGAGGCAGATCAGGTGGTCTGGTATTCCCATCTCTTTCAGAATTTTCCACAGTTTATTGTGATCCACACAGTCAAAGGCTTTGGCATAGTCAAGAAAGCAGAAATAGACGTTTTTCTGGAACTCTCTTGCTTTTTCCATTATCCAGCGGATGTTGGCAATGTGATCTCTGGTTCCTCTTCCTTTTCTAAAACCAGCTTGAACATCAGGAAGTTCACAACAGGTTCACACAATTTGGTTCACACAATACCAAAATCTATTAGAAAGACTTCGGCCACCTCATGCGAAGAGTCGACTCATTGGAAAAGACTCTGATGCTGGGAGGGATTGGGGGCAGGAGGAGAAGGGGACGACAGAAGATGAGATGGCTGGATGGCATCACTGACTCGATGGACGTGAGTCTCAGTGAACTCCAGGAGTTGGTGATGGACAGGGAGGCCTGGCATGCTGCGATTCATGGGGTCGCAAAGAGTCGGACACGACTGAGCAACTGATCTGATCTGATGTGATGTGATTAGAAAGAAACAGCTTGACTCACATGGAGTTGTATTCAAATGACAAAGTTTAACATTTGATCTTTCCTTTTTTAACCCCAAATAAAGTCCAAAGACTGTCAAATGTTACAATTTCAGGAATCAGTCTTCTAGGGAAGTTATGTGAGGTTGGGTTCAGGCAGAGGAGTGGTGAGCATTTATGATGCGAAGGACTTTCCTGGAGGTCTTCACAGTCCTCAGATTCCCAGGAGTCATCTTCCTTCCTGCAAGTCTCAGAGATATTCACCAACTCAACTGCACTCAATGCAAGCTTTCCATGTGAATTTCTTTTGAGTTATAAAGGCTTAAAAGCTTTTGTCCATATATGTGTACATGTGTGTATGTCTATAATTTGGAATGAATGAGGATTCAGATACTTTCCAGTGCATTTTTACACACAATTTCACTTTTATTTTTAATATCAATAGTTTAGATTTTGTATTGGCTCAGATACTTATTTACAAGGGATTTTACATTCATGTGTGTTTCAGTTATTATCTCTCAAAAAAGGGAATTTCCTGCATCTTGAATAGACACCAGATGTCAAATGTGAGGGAGCTGGGGGTGGAAGGAGATGCACTGTGAAAGATGAGAGGATAATTCTGTTGGCTGATGGGACCATGAGATTGAATAGATGTTCAGTGAAATGGAAGAAATAGAAGAGCTGGAGTATCACTTGTCACTTGCATTGTTTTCAATTTATCAAAAACACGGTCATCACTTTAGCTTCAGAGGCGTGTCTGATGCAAACATCAAAGGTGTTTTATCCTCTTTTATACTCATCAGGGAGGAAAGAAGAAGTTTTATCACAGTATCATACATGTCTCTGAACCAAAGCCTTAGGCTCCAAGAACAAAAGAATATCAAAGATATTATTGGAGCGTGAAAAGTGATCTCTTAGAAAATTGGGGCTTTATAGATTCAAATTTGCCTTTGCAATTGTTCCTGACCTGAACGATAGCCAACTCTCACAGACACAGCTGGAGCCTTCTCTCTGACTTACTGTCCTAAGTAAATGCTCTGCTGTGTTTTCCAAAATCTGAGGCTTACTGGTGAGGTTCCAGAACTCCCTCGAAGCATTTTACCGTGATCCTCTCTGAATATTTCACAGCATGGAAAAGCGGGGCTGGCACTACTTGAGGAAGAAGGTGATGACATCTTGGTATCAAATGACTCTTGGAATGATTACAGAGGGTGGCCAGAGGATTTATAGTCGTATAGCTCAAGAACATACTTCATGATCCCTTTGGAACTTCGCAGCAGTGCAAGGATGCCAATGGAGCAGATGATATAAAAACCATTTTAAAATCTTGGGAACTATGCCTAAAAGATGTTACTTGTATCTCAGATCACAGACTTGGTAAGTTGTAAAGCCAAGATTGGCACCTTGGTCTGATGCCTTGTCTGAAGTTGAATCCAGTTCATACTGAACTTAAATTACTTAAAGAGTTGTTCTGCTGATGCCCTGAAGCCTCAGCATCAGAAATACTTTTCAAAAGTTTAATGCCTGGGCTCTACCTGAGATCCTCTGGTCATGGAGTTTAGGGCTCTGCATTTTAAATGAGTTCACAAGGAAATTCTTTTGCACACCAAAATCTGAGAACATCTAAGCTTCTGGAGTCTCATTTCTCAAAGTGTGATCTATGGATCAGCATCACCTGGGAGGTTATTAGAACTAGAGAGCCCCATGCCAAATTTCAGACCTACTGGATCAAAATTTGTATCATAAGAAGATTTGCAGAGCATCTGACACATGAACGTCTGAGAAACTCCAATTAAGCTTGGCATTAAAGGTTAATTAATGTCTTGTCAAATTGAGGAAAGCACAATTGGGGTTTAATACATATGACTTTTGGTTTTCCCTGAATGAAGCCCAAGTTAGCCAGTCCTCATTTCTAGGTCTGACATAGGAAGGATCAAGGCATACGTTAGAGGACTTACTCGGTGTTTGTATGTATCAGGCAAGCTTATGGAAAATGTTTTTCCACTATCTGGACTGCTGAAACAGTGAGGCCCATCAGATATGAAAGCCCTAGCTATCTTGTTATCTCTGCATACAGTCTGTTACACCAAACTGAACTGTGAGATAGTCCTGATCAGCACTAACAACTGAAACTTGAGGAAGGAGAATTTGAGCAAATGGAAAATTCTGGAAAGGGGACTCCAGATAGAAATTGAAGTTAGTAACAAGGCAAGTGCCTGTTCCTCCTATCCCTGGAGAACTTTTGTTTGCAAAACTACCATAGTGGATAGAAGTCTCTCCACTGAGATTAAAATCTCAGAGGAAAGACTTCTGATATTTGGCATGTACCTTGCGAAATGAACAACTTCTTACGTCACTTTGGGGAATTTAATATTTGTTCTAGAAAATCCAAACATTTTCCATCTCAGAAAATCCCAGGTTGTAACATCATTTAGTAATTAGGGTTGATGATGGAGACAGAGAACACAACAGACTTCTTGAACTACTTCCAGTACATAATTTGTATGATAGGTCACCTGTGAAAAGTTATATGAACTCACCATTAGCTTCATCTGGCAGGATGTGTTCTCTGCTGATGTGGGATGAAGGGCACTATTTAAAGGGCCAGGGAAACAAATTGTGATCCTAGTAGTTCCTGGCACAGGCTGGGTAATATTTTTATTTTAGCCTAAGATATTCTAATAGAAGAGAGAAATAAATGTACACAGAAAGAAACCTGGTTAAAAAAAATACACAGTGGGAAGGGATTCTGAAAACATTTTTTATTAAGGACAAATATTGGTTTAAATACCTGTGTTGTTTTCAGTTGAAAATTTTACGTTAATTTTTGAAGCTCCCACAATCCTGAGGACCAAGTAAACATTCTTCTCAAAGGATGACATGCTTTATACTTAATCTCAAAGAATTTGAGGTTGCTTTAAATTTAATCTTATAGGACAGATATATAAATGGATGCAAGCAGAGGTGTTAAATCTATTCTGAGGAAAAGGAATTCCTAACAAAGCAATCAGCCTCCAGGACAGGACTTTTACCTTGAAAAGTAAAAGCAGACAGTATTAAACTTTTAAAAGCTTACTTTGAAGGAATGTGGAATTGTTTAATATCATTTTAGTGAGGAGGAAAGGAAGAGACTGTGCTACATTATTTATTCCAGGATCTTTGAAGGCAGCGTTTTTTTCCTCAGCTGGTTCATTTTAGTGTTAATGAGCATTAAGCTCATATATCAGAGAGAGAATAATAAACCTTTAAAT
The DNA here is from genome assembly GCF_019923935.1 of Bubalus bubalis. Classification (NCBI taxonomy): domain Eukaryota; kingdom Metazoa; phylum Chordata; class Mammalia; order Artiodactyla; family Bovidae; genus Bubalus; species Bubalus bubalis. The sequence goes on along the minus strand of NC_059158.1, from coordinate 94,928,054 downwards.
GTCAACCCAAAGGAAGTCTTTATTTTTCTACTTACAGCTGTGAAGCAGGCAAGATAATTTAAGATATGAAACCCAGAAAAGTTACATGAAAATGTATTAAGGGGAAGCTGGAAGAGGCATGAAATTGCAGAATATTTGAACAGGAAAAGATTTTACCTGTGATTCAGCCCACAGTAGTGAAGGAAAAGAATACTCCTTTAAGGAATTGACAACGTGGAATTAGAAACTTGCAGTTAAAATATGGAAATGTTACCCCTTATATTTGTCTTTACAATGGCAAATGGGAACATTTAGACATTAACTTTATCATTATCTGTAAGGATGAGCTGATTGATGGCTTATAAAGTAAGATTTCTGTCTTGTACATGATACTAAATCAGAAAAAAAGAAGTAAATAATGAACAGCCATTCAGGGTGCTGCTAAAGGACATAAATCATTGCAGTGCAATTGCTGAGCCAATAATAATAAATATGCTTTGAGTTTGAGCAGAGCGAAGTATTCCTTTTGAAGACAGCAAGAGCAGGTCTCTCAGAGAGTGTCACCATGTAACAACCAAAATGATATTTGAGTTAGAAAAATTGTTCAAACTGAGTGATTCAACAAATTCAACAGAGAAAGAAAAAAATTATGCTTCAAGAATTGAACACACACCCAGACATAAAGGAGTTCTCAGAGAGGCCGGTATGCAGCTAAACCAGACTTGTTCTGAGCATATAATTTAGGAGAAAGTTGGAACATAGTCAAAAAAATGAGCAGGTTATCTCAGAGAATCAAAGGACGTGCCTTCTTTCTCCCCAGCACCAGGATTTTGTTACACCTGCTTCTGTTGTTTTTATTGTGGGTATTCTTAGCATATCTCTACCCTGCTCCCTAAATCTGATGACTTTTTACTTTCTTATTACTAGACGGTCTATGACTTTAAGCCATGGAATGTAGAGAAGTTGGAAGTGTACAACTTGAGTGGAATTTTGCAGAGAAGCCAGGCAGATGAACACTGTTACCCAGATGAAGCCTGACTTACATGTTTGCAGGCTTTCTGATCATCTGTGTGAGGGGACTGAGAACCACCTGAGGCTTCCTGAAGAGCAAGCCATCTGTCATTGGGACTAATGTTTCACTGTTGGAGATTGAGTCCTTGAAGACTTTTTCAGGGTCTTGCAGTTATCCATGTGCAGGCAAAAGTTTGTAAGAATGGTGTTCTATGTCATTGTGACAGTCTTTCGTTGTTGTTGTGATTGTGCTCAGTCATGTTCAACTCTTTCCAATCCCATGGACTGTAGCCCACCAGGTTCCTCTGTCCATGGAATTTTCCAGGCAAGAAAACTGGAGTGGGTTTCTGTTTCCTACTCCAGGGGATCTTCCCAACTCAGGAATCAAATCTGGGTCCCTTGTATCTTCTGGATTGGCAGGTGGATTCTTTACCACTGCACCACCTGGGAAGCCCAAGCTCAGTCTTTAGCAAGAGGTTAAAGGACAATTTGGTATATTACAAGTAGGGAATAGGGGGAGCCAGAAAATATTTCATAATTTATGGCAATTAACTCATGGATTACTACATGGATTTAATGAGAAGTTTCAAAAATGCTATCTCTTTTTCTTTTCTTTTTCTCTCTTTGTTCTTCCTTCTCTATCTTCTTTTTCAGAGCCTTACTCAGAAACTTTTGCTGCCCACCAACAGAAATGTGCATTGTAAATTATGTCAATTATGATGAACCTAGAGCATCTCCATGCTGCACTTCCTCCTCTGTTTGCTAGTCCAGCATTTCATGTTTATAAAAGCTGTGTTCTCTTAGACAGCTTGAGGGCCTTACTTTTGCTAACAAGAGAAGATCTGATAGAAAATTCACTCTAAGCTGTTAATGATTTATTATATAGTTCCTGCCGTATAGATAAATGTTTCTGCCAAAAAGAGGATAGAGAGAGAATAGAAAGAAAAGGTTAACTAAACGCTTGACCAAATCCAAAGAATAACTAATGGAAACCTTTTGAGCATTATGTCACCTGCAAGAGGGAGATATTTTGGTGTTACTGGAGGCTCCCCTAACATTCTTCAAATCATTCTTTTCTGTGTGAGGCTAACATGGCTTGCATTTAAGAGGAAGTTAAAGTAAGGTCAATACTTTATTAAAATTGCAGTCATATTTTTCATGTCAGGATAGATTTTTTTCTACCAGTCAGCAGTTTTCTCACTCTCAAACCTCAAAAGCAAACTGATTTGGGGGCACAAACGCAAGAAATCTTTGAAGGCAAATATATTCCCCATTTGACATCAAAAATTATAGTGCAAAACAAAGACAAATAATAGAATTTTTAATAAAACCTTTTTTTGTATTTTATGAGCTACATTTTTTTTCCTTTAGCTTGTATATAGGAGGGTATGTCACATTATAAAGAATAATGATGGGAGAGACTTTTCTGATGGTCCAGTAGTTAAGAATCTGCATTTCCAGTGCAGCAGGTATGGGAACTAAGCAGGATACTGGTGGGGGAATTAAGATCCCACATGCTGCAGGGTGTGGCCAAAAAAATAAAGAATAATGACGCGAGAAAATTGTTGGGGGTTCATGTAGGAACAAAGAATAAAAACAATAATAAAAAATAATTTTGTTTGGAAATTTTCCACAATGTTGTTTCAGAGCATGGCAATCTTTGTTTGTTTGTTTTAAGAAATCTGAATTAGGTCATTGTAAGGAAATAGCACACTTGAATTCAATAACTGATGGGAATTTGGTAGAGGACTCTTTTGTAAAAGAGTTTACAAGGGATACAGCAGTACCAAAAGGTGTGCAAGGATGGGCAGGAGGAAACAAGACTGAGAAACTGCATGGAAGGTCGGGGGAAGTGATAGGTTGGGAGTTTGGGATCGACATGTACACACTGCTACATTTAAAATAGATAACCAAAAAGGACCTACTGTACAGCACAGGGAACTAGTAACCTAAATGGGAAGAGAATTTGAAAAAGGATACAAGGATATGTGTAACTGATTACCTTTCTGTATACCTGGAAGTAGCACAACATTGCTAATCAATTCTATTCTAATGTAAAACAAAAATTAAAAAAATTTTAAATATATATAATGCTACCCCCTACAAAAAGAAAAAAGAAAATGCATGGGAAGGGCTGATAGGCCTATGACCTTCTGTGGTACAAGTATGTAGTAGTGACTTGGTAGGAGAGAGCTGGAAAAATAAAACCCTTAGCCAGCCTCATTCTCTTCCTGTCAAACTAGTTCTGGTTACTGTGTGTGTGTGATCAGTTGCGTCTGACTCTTTGTGACCCCATGGACTGTAGCCCACCAGGCTCTTCTGTCCATAGGACTTTACAGGCAAGAATACTAGAGTGGGTTGTCATTTCCTCCTCCAGGGGATCTTCCCACCCTAGTATCAAACCCATGTCTCCTGTGTCTTCTGCACTGGCATGTGGATTCTTTACTATTGAGCTATGTGGGAAGACCCCAGACTCTATAGAGATACCAAATTTATAAAAGTTATTCTTTTGAAGAATGTCAGTCAGAATTCTAGATCTTACATAGGCACATGACCATACTGAACCAGAGCAGAGAGATTATTTATCACAATTGGCAAATAGTTGGAACAATTGTGGAAAGATGAGGAAAGGGTATTGGCAGAAAGGGGTTTCATATCTGAGCTGACAATTATTGGTATAATGTAAAGGAAACTATAAAGATCATACTGATATGGTTGAAATAATCAAATGAGAATTCCCTAAATTAAGATAGGCATGGTTCAGGAATTGGCCATTTGGAGTTAGAGAATGATCATGATTGTTGGAAGAGACTGCCAGGTATAACTCTAAAATATTGCATGAACTCAAAGTTACAAAGAACGAGGTTTCTGGGGATACTGGCTCATTACCCAGAATAATTGTATGGTGAGATAGACTGTTATTCATAAATCAGGTGTCACAACTATTAGTAAATATTTGTGAACAAGAGAATATTGGTCTGTTTTTATGTCCAGAATAGAAGAACTGCTATAATATGCCATCTGCCAGGAAACAGTATGAAAAGTATATACTCAAAAGAACCTCAGTCTACTTCATAAGAGAGCAATTTGCAGAAATTAGTGAGAATTAGATTGCTTGTCTGCCAAGTTTGCCAATCTCATCTACAGGTGAACTCAACTGAACTAATGCAGAAAAGGTATAAAATCTATTGACCATCAAGAAACAGGATGAAATTCAAGCCAGAGGTGCTAGAGCAAATGTGAGATGGCAACAATCACCCAAGTATTCCCCTATTCCTTGAAAGTTAACACTTGAACTGAAATCCCATCAAGTGGTGTAAGGAGGTCCACTAGTCTTAATTATAGGATGCCCCACAGCCAGGCTGATGGGAACTAGACCTGCTAATATGCTACCAGTGAGGCATAAGCAGCATTACAGTGACTTGTGACACAGTGGGATGTCTCGTAGCTAAATATTCATGTGCAATATGTCCTCCCTTGAGTGAAAGCAAAGCCTTGGAGAACGAGGTATTAAATGCCAGTGTCTCATGTTTGTTTCCTGGGAAATTACCCATTTCTCAGTTAAGCAAAAGTGTGACTGAACATAAATTATTAAAATGGGGACGGTCACAGATTTTACCTCTCCTCCATCCCATCAATAGCAATCCTAAGTTTTCTAAGTCAATTTCCCTCCCTCCTTTCTTCTAAAATGGAAATATTCTCTCTTAGTGCAGTTGGTAATGAGAGGATTTGCAGGAAGAAGTCTGGGGTAAAAGGCACATCAGGAGATTGGTGGAGAAAGTTTTAGGTGAAATAGCTGAAAGTTGAGAGAAATGAGTAGGCCAGAAACAAAAGATTTTACATTAGTGTTTCTGAAGATTATCTAATCTTGTATACAGCTTTGGAAAAATGCAATTTAATATTTTTAGGTAACAATATTTTACTTTGATTCAGTCATACAAAAATATGTTGTTAGAAATCAACTGGGAGCAGTAGGATAACAAAAGGGTAACCAAATGTTGGCTCTCATGGGATTCACCTTGCAGGTATGTTGTATATTGTGGTTTCTTGTGGTTTGCTTCATATCCATCCTCATCAGTATTAAGTGATGGACCCTACACATTCTGGGTTTCTAAAATTTACAGTAGGAACAACAACAACAACAAAATACAAGCAAAATTTGCCTTATGTGAGCTCAGTCTCATTTTTCTACACATTCTTCCTAGGTTCTGGACTTCTTGCATCACATCCCTTCCTATTTCTGCATCTCATATTCTGTTAATTCTTTCTCATCGTAAAATCTGCATGCTGTACTTTTGGGGAGAAGTTTTCTTATTTCTTAGAACTTCAAAGTTTTTGATTTGTAAAGTAAGGGATACTAGTCTCTAAATGCTAATTCATTGTGTTGCTTTGCTGTTGTTGTTCAGTCGCTCAGAGTCATGTCCGATTTTTTGCCACCCCATGGACTGTTGCACGCCAGGGTTCCCTGTCCCTCACTATTTCCTGGAGTTTTCTCAAACTCATGTCCATTGAGTCGGTGATGCCATCCAACCATTTCATCCTCTGTTGTCCCCTTCTCCTCCTGCCTTCTGTCTTTCCCAGCATCAGGGTGTTTTCTAGTGAGTCAGCTCTTCACATCAGGTGGCCAAAGTATTGGAGCTTCAGCTTCAGCATCAGTCCTTCCAATGAATATTCAGGGTTGATTTCCTTTAGGATTGACTGGTTTGATCTCCTTGTAGTCCAAGGGACTCTCAATGGTCTTCACCAGCACCACAGTTCAAAGGCATCAATTCTTCAGCACTCAGACTTCTTTATGGTCCAACTCTCACATCCATACATGACTACTGAAAAAAACCATAGCTTTGACTAGATGGACCTTTGTTGGCAAAGTAATGTCTCTGCTTTTTAATACACTGTCTAGGTTTGTCACAGCTTTGCTTCCAAGGAACAAGTATCTTTTAATTTCAAGGCTGCAGTCATCATTTGCAGTGATTTTGCAGCTGCTAATGAAGGCAATGGCACCCCACTCCACTTCTCTTGCCTGGAAAATCCCATGGATGGAGGAGCCTGGTAGGCTGTAGTCCATGGGGTTGGTAAGAGTAGGACACGACTGAGCGACTTCCTTTTCACTTTTCACTTTCATGCATTGGAGAAGGAAATGGCAACCCACTCCAGTGTTCTTGCCTGGAGAATCCTAGGGGCGGGGGAGCCTGGTGGGCTTCCGTCTATGGGGTCGCACAGAGTCAGACACGACTGAAGCGACTTAGCAGCAGCAATGAAGATCAAATGAAGTACTGAAAGAGAAAATGCTGTAAAAAATATGAATAACTTGGAGCAGAATTGTTTACAGCCTGTGTGTGAAACCTGGATAAACCTGTGTATAGAGAACTTTCAAAAGTGACAGACTCCTCCCCTAGAGATTCTGATCCTGTTGAGTTGGGGTCCTGGCTTCAGAATATTTTAGAAACTTTCCAGTAATTCTATTGGGCCACCAGTGCTGACCACTGCTTTACTCCTGAGAGAATTCATTACTTCCCTATGATAGATGAATCTCTTTTCTTTTTTTTTAAATTTTAGATCTCATCATAAAATTTGAGAGTAGGAACCTTTAAGGGATTTCAGCTTCCAGGAAGATATTTGCTAGGGTATCTTTGCAGAACATTTGAGGCCTCTTGTAGGATTTGCCTTCTTCTTAGCTATGAGGAACAACCTTGAAATAGTCATAGAAGTCATGATTCAGAAATGAAATGAGCATATTGCCAACTCAGGCACATACTAGAAGGTACTAATATGGAGTATTTTAAGCTTCAGAATCATAAACAGCAGTAGAATCTAAGATAAGGGCTGTCTTTATGATCCACACCTTTTAGAATATTCTGATGTTGCATTTTCCTGCAGTGTCTCCTTTTCTATCTTGCCCAGTCCCCAGCAGTCAGATCATTCCCTGCCTCCTCTGGTGTGTTAAGTCAAAATACTCTAGTCTTTGAAACAACTTGGCTGGAATTTTATCATTACAATCATGAACAGTGCTGCACTGAAAAGAAGTTAATTAACTTTAGCTTATTTTTCTTCTGCCAGAATGTATTTAGTGTAAATTACTCATGAGTAATACAATATTTGATAAATTCATATATAGCCATATGTGTGTGTGTTTAGAATTTAATTTTAGTCATGTGAAAACTGGTGTCAAGTTTCCAGTTACTTTTGCTAAATATCTGCATACTTTATTTATTAGCCCATTTATATTTACCTTTTCCTTTGATAAAAGTGTATTTCCAACTTTTAAACTGAATTTTAAAATGATTAATCATCTGCTTGTCTACCTGATGTTGAAGACAAGTTTGAAAATTTCCAGTGGAATTCAAAGCAGCTATTCTTATCATTGCTAGCCATCACCATTCCCGAAAATGTTCTGCTGCAATTTTTTGAAACATAATATAATGATTTTTTTAAGAATAAAAATAGGAACAATTAAGCCTCACAGGTCATGAATTACTTTCACAGAAAATAGTAGAAAGGCAATTTATTCTGTATGTCAGTGGGATTGATTATATACTGGAGAACTTTAGTTTCAGAGCATTCATGTAGCCTTCACTTAAGACCATCTCAGGGACTTCCTTGGTGGTCCATTGCAAGAGGGCATGGGTTTGATCCATGGTTGGGGATCAAACATGCTGCATGCTGCATGTCATGGCCAAAAAATAAATAAATAAAATGAATTTTTAAAAAAGATCATCTGAAATACAAAATAAGAACTAACACATCTGATAGGCCAGGAACAAGTGTTTGCATTTTGAAAATGTTTTGTCATAGAAGCCTTGGAAAGTTAATTATGAAACTGTTAAACTTATTTTCAAAACTCTGTTAACCTTTGCCCTGCTTCAGTGTATACTCCAAGGTCACACTTGCATGTTACTCCAGGTATCTCTTGACTTCCTACTTTTGCATTCCAATCCCCTATGATGAAAACAACATCATTTTTTGGTGTTAGTTCTAGAAGGTCTTGTAGGTCTTCAAAGAACCATTCAACTTAAGCTTCTTTGGCATTAGTGGTTGGGGCATAGACTTGGATTACTGTCATATTGAATGTTTTGCCTTGGAGATGAATAGAGATCATCCTGTCATTTTTGAGACTGCACCCAAGTACTGCATTCTGGACTCTCTTGTTGACTATGAGGACTATTCCATTTCTTCTAAGGGATTCTTGCCCACAGTAATAGATATAATGGTCATCTGAATTAAATTTGCCATTTCTGGTCCATTTTAGTTCACTGATTCCTAAAATGTCAATGTTAACTCTTGCCATCTCCTGTTTGACCACTTCCAGTTTACCTTGATTCATGGACCTAACATTCCAGATCCCTATACAGTATTGTTCTTTACAACATCAGGCTTTACTTTCATACATTGCTGAGGACATGGTAAATTAAAACAATCTTTCATATGTGGGGAATTAGCTTAAGGGAAAAAATTTTAAAACCTTCCAACTGTGTACACAAATTTGTTTATCATTATATTACATAGGCTTTGGGGAAAAAAAGGAAATGACCTAAATATATAACAATTGGACAATAATAAGGTAAATGACATTACCTTTACTGGATGAACAATTGTAAAGTTTTAAAATTGAATATTTTAAAAATCTTACAAATTGTATACTTAAAATGATTGACAGTAAATTTTATATTATGTATTTTGCCACAAGAAAAAAATTCTTATAAAATATGGGAGCAATGCTTATTAGCATATACTACTGGATGAAAATCAGAATGAGTTATGCGTATAGAATTAATAGAATCATGGTGAATATACACACAGATGAAAAAAGAATATATTAAAAAATAAATTTGTTTTATTTAAAGTAGTAATATCATGGGGGATTTTTCTTCTACTATATATTCAATATTTTTAAACATTCCTTTACAGGAAAACAAGCATTAGCACTTTAAAAATGTATTGGAATAGACTGAATCTGTATACAATTTCAAATTATTATTTGAAATTATTATCAAATTTCAAATTATCATCATTATTCTTATAATCTAATCAGATGTGCAAATGAGCTCAACAATTTACTTTTATTTTTGTAGTGCATGTTTCATGTAAAATGTTACTGCAAATAAACAGATTTTCAGATACAAACAAGGAAAAAACTAGATTTATTAGTATTTGTGTGGGTGAGAGACAGAGGTAGTTCTTCATTATCTCATTTGAAAAACAAGATAAAAATAATCAGGAAAAGATGCTGCTGATGCAACTGATGGAAACATGGGGGCTATTTTTATTTTCTTTGGTACAGGAATGCCTCATCATTCTAATACTGCTGAGTGCTGAGGAGTTCTTAATAAAGCTTAAACCTGTCTTTTGAGCACTAAAACTAAAGAGCAAATAAACATGAACAAATATTTTGATGAGAATCTTTCTGGAATGTATTACACACTTCCCTGCCTTCCTAAATGGTTTCCACTGAATGTAATCTGGCCATTTTTGGTTTAACTTACATTAATGGCTCTACACTGCCAAGCTTGTACAATTCTTATTTTTGCAGTTGCTCTATCTCTTCCCTTGCTATCAAATGATACTACTTTAACAAATGGAATGAAGCTGTCTCAATAGAACCACCTAGCACTGCCATTTGAATTTCTTGTGTCCAATTTTCTCTAATCAGATCACCTCTGTAATAAGCTTTTTTTGAGCTTTGCATGTTATGTTGTTAATCATGTAAATCATTTGGCATTCTGAGGAATAAAGGTCTGAGTTCTTGCAAAGTTCATTTGATGGACTGGAAGCTGTGCTCTTAATTCTGTGCTCTTAATTCCAAGTGTATAATTATATTTTGGTATAGTCAGTCTTCCGGGAGTCTGGCTCCCAGATAAGTGTAGAGCCACAGAACTACTATAATACAGAAGCAGTAGAAAACAGGGAAAATGCTGATAAGCAAATTATGTTTAGTGGATGTTATGTTAATGGGTAGAATGGAAAAAGTAACCTAAAAGGAGCCAGGAACTGGAAAGCTTCCAAGTAGGCAGACGTTGGCACATATAATAAATGCAGAAGAGAAAGTGAAGTCTTGTCTATCACAAGACCTTTCAATATTCAGTATGTATAAGGTTTTCCCCCATAGCAGCTGAATGTAAGCTTTTCTGAATGCCCAGCAATTATTAATAATACTGAAGGAAAGAACTAGGAGACTACAAAAGTTCTCCCCAAATGGAAGAGACAAAAATGTTATAGTATCTTTAAATAATAGAGGCATTTCTAACTGTTACATTCTGAGGCCAGTATCAGAGATTTGATAGAAAACCTGTATAAACTTATGAAATATTATAACCCCACCCACTCTGGCCAGAACAAAAATTTTATGTCCTAAGACTGGGTAGAAAAAAAGAACTCAATTTTATTTCCAGATTTACTTTTCTAGAGCATAGTACAAATTCTTTCCTCTTTCTGGACCTTTTACTTTCTCCTTCTTTCCTTCCCTCCTCCCTCTTTCCCTGATTCACTCCCACCCTGTTTGCATCCCCTCTTCCCTCTTTTCCTTCCTTCCTTATTTTAAATGTCAGTTGTAAAATGAGGCATGGAATCGAATCCTGTAGAGGCTCCTTTTGGAGCTCAAATAGAAAGGCATCATCTTTCACAACTTTTGCATGGTATAGGAAGAAGTTGACTAATACCACCTTGAAACTATACTTCCACGACACATCATTCTCCCAGATTTCAAATTCCTCCTCTGGTTTTTCTTTGCATTGTCAAAGAAATGAGTTATTCATTCTAAAAAATATTCCTGAATAAGATAATATTTTGTTTAATAATTTTGGATTATAAATCAGTGATACAAGGATGACTCCATCTCTGTAGCAGCTCTGATCCACTTGATTTCTCATTCTACAATCCAGGCAGAATGCGTATCCCCATCTAGGACACTACATTGTGTGACAGAAAAGTGCTGGAGAAAACTTGTGATACCTCCAAAAGCTTCACAATGAAGTAGTTGTGATGGTCATTAAAATCACCCACATATCCTGGCTAAAGCAATACCTTGTATAAAAAGCAACATCATATTTTTGGGGAATAAAATATACAACATAATAAAAAGGCAATGTAATTTTTAGGAGCAAACATAGACAAGGATCATAAACAATGCCTATAGACTTAGAAGCTCATATACAGTGAAACTTTGTATAATAATAGGAGCAATCTAAATACAAAGAAGTAAAAATCCTTAAAATTTTGGTGGTTTGGACATCATCTAGATTTGGAGGACTGTGACTCATACTAGGAATATGCAAAAGGAAGAATGTACTTTAAATAAACAAATATTCCAATATGAAGAAAGGTAGAACCAGGGGTTTACAAGGTGCATTAGATTTCTATTGCTGCATTAAAAAAAAATTGCTCCAAAATAGAAACATAAAGCAACAAATGTTTATTGTCTCATAGTTTCTGGGTCAGGAATGTGAGAGCAGTTTAACCGGGTAGTTTAGTCTCGGGGTGTCTCATGGGATGCATTCAAGGTGTTGGGCAGGGTTGCAGCTGTCCTGAACTTGACTAGGGGAAGAACCGCTTCCAAGCTCACTCACGTGGCTTTGACAGGCCTTGGCAGATCTGCTTCAAAGCTCGCTCACACATGCCTCTCCACAGGGCTGCCTCGTATCTTGGCAACTGGCTTCCCACAGAGCAAGTCATCTAAGAGAGAGTGAGACTATGCCCAAGAAGGAAGCCATAATCTTTTCAACCTAATCTCAGAGAGGGATCATCAGGGCCCATTTCAGAAGCTGCTTGACACAGAAGTGTCAATTTCCATACATTTCTAGGGAAATCCATAACTCTGAAAATGAATAAGGTAAGATTATGAAAGACACTGCATGGATAAGTACAACTCTCACTTTTTGTTTTGTACACATCTGTATTTTTTTAAATTTTTTAAAATGACAGTCACTAGTCTAAAGAGCAAGAATAAAAATGAATAAGAAATTATCAAGGTGATTTTTAAAATCTGACCTCATAGTAGGTGAATACTCAGTATTGTCTCATAATTAAATAATTTATCACCATAGGGATTGATAAGAATGTGAAAGAATTGGCACTGGCCCAGGATTCTGACTTCCGATGGGCCAGTCCTAATGGCATTATCCCAGTAGAGGGTAAAGGATAATTTAGATAAAAATGTAGATTGAGCTACAAGGGTAACTCTTTGGAGTTGAATTAAAGCTCCCATATCATGGAGATATAGCCATTAAGTAAAAATGCTTGCTAAAATCTTAACCTGAAGAGAGAGAGTTTTTTGAACATAGGTGATAGCAAAGTGTGCAACACTTGTACACTGGAAACCCTAAAATATTGTTGTAAGAAATTAAAACTTAACAATGAAAAAGCATTTTGCATTCATGGATTAGAAATCTTTGGAGTTCAGAGAAGAGGAGGGAGACAATTGGTATGAAAGAAATATTTGAAGAAACAGTGTCTAAATAGTTTGCAGATTCAGTAAAAAGTATAAGTCCACATCTCTTTGAAACTTAAAGAATCTCAAGCAGAGTAAACACAATTGCATCTAAAAAGTATTGCAGTTCGATTGCTGAAAAAGATTTTTAAAAGCCTTTAAAAAACTGGAATAATGAATAAAATTTCTACTTACTTCTTATCATAAATAATGTAGGGAAAAAATTGCTGACAGTCTATGTCTATATACAGTGGAAATAACCTTTAAAATGTAGGCAAAATATTTAGGTTGACAAACATGAGAGTTTATTTTCGGCAGACCTACACTATCCTGTTATTAAAGACAGTTCTTTAGTCTGAATGAAAGTGATACCAGATAGAAGCTCAAGTATGCATTAATAAAAAAAAAAAGAAAAGTAAATACGTGAGTGAAAATAAATTTTTTTGCTTAAATTTAAATTTCTTTAAAAGATAGTGGACTGTTCAAACAAAAATAGTGAGAAAATGTTATCTCAGTGCATTTTAAAATGTGTAGAAGTAAAATTCATGGCAACAATAGCACAAAGAAAGGAAATAATATATAAATGCAGATATAGTAATAAGGGATTCTTATATCATATAGAAATTAGATGATATTTAATTCAAAAGTTAGGGATGTGTGTTACCCCAATAAAATTACTATGAGGTAAAATTAATGACAGTAGAGAATATACAATGGAATAGTTAGAAATTCTCAACCCATAAGAAGGAGTAATGGATGATAAATTGGAACAAAAAGCAGATGGGACATATAGGAAACAAGTAGTAAGAGAGGATGCTGCTACTGCTGCTGCTAAGTCGCTTCAGTTGCGTCCGACTCTGTGCGACCCCATAGACGGCAGCCCACCAGGCTCCCCCATCCCTGGGATTCTCCAGGCAAGAACACTGGAGTGGGTTGCCAATAACTAAATATTAACATATAAATAATTACATTAAAATGGACTAAACACTTTAATGAAAATTAAGAGGCCAGATGAACAATATAAGTATGCTGAGCAAATGTATTAATTTAAGAAAATGGATTTCAAGAAAAAAACCATGAGAGAAAAGAGACATTTTATAATAATAAATGACCAATTTATTAGGAAGAATTTTTGTTGTTGTTCAATCGCCAAGTTATGTCCAGCTCTTCGTGACCCCATGGACTGCAGCACACCAGGCTTCCCTGTCCTTCATCATTTTCCAGAGTTTGCCCAAGTTCATGTCCATTGAATTGGTGATGCCATCCAACCATCTCATCCTCTGTCACCCTCTTCTTCTTTCTTCAATCTTTCTCAGTATCCTGGTCTTTTCCAATGAGTCCGCTCTTTGTACCAGGTGGCCAGGGTATTGGAGCTTCAGCTTCAGCCATCCGTCCTTTCAAAGAGTATTCAGGGTTGATTTCCTTTAAGACTGACTGGTTTGAACTCCTCAAGAGTCTTCTCCAGCACAACAATTTGAAAGCCTCAATTCTTCAGCACTCTGCCTTCTTTATGGTCCAGCTCTGACATCCATACATGACTACTGGAAAGACCATAGCTTTGACTATATGGACCATTGTCGCAAAGTGATGTCTTTGCTTTTTAACACACTGTCTAGGTTCATCATAGCTTTCCTGCCAACAAGCAATCATCTTCAATTTTAAGGTTGTAGGCACAACCCGCTGTGATTTTAGAGTTCAAGAAGCAGAAATTTGTAACTTCTTCCACCTTTTCCCCTTCTATTTGCCATGAAGTTATGGGATCAGATGCCATGATCTTAGTGTTTCTAATATTGAGTTTTATGCTGATTTTTTCACTCTCCTCTTTCAGCCTCATTAAGAGGCTCTTTAGTTCCTCTTGGCTTTCTGCCATTAGAGTGGTATCATCTGCATATTTGAGGTTGTTAATATTTCTCCCAGCAATCCTGATTCTAGCTTGTAACTCAACCAGCCCAGCATTTTGCATGATGTTCTCTGAGTATAAGTTAAATAAACAGGGTGACAATAAACAGCCTTGTTATACAAACTTAAGTGAGTATGAACCAAATAAGTGTTTAAAATATGATAATCAACAATTATGAGGACTAAAGAGAGAAAGTCTATAAATACAAAGATTTTAAAAGCCTTCTTTCAGTGATAGAATAAGTACACAAAAAGAACACTAAACCCAAACATAGCAAAATACACATTCTTTGTAAGTGTACATTAAACATTCACTATGATTGACCATAAATTAAGTGTAAATAAGTACAAAGGATTAAAAATTGGACTGTATAAAAATTTAAAACTTATCAGAAAATGAATAGGCAAGCTGCATACTGGGAGGGAATACATGTATTATTTATTTCTAAGAACGTATTTCTAGGTGATATAAAATACTAAATTCAGTAATAGGAAGAAAATCTCTGTAATGGATAAAAAACAAAACACTCGGAGAGACACTTTCACAGAATGATATGGCCAATAGCACGTGAAGACATGTTCATCATTAATCACCAGGGTTATATGAATGAGAAAGCATATAGAATGGTATACAGTTTAAAAGATTGATAATACCAAGTATTGATGAGCATATGGAGCAATTGGAACTCTTATGTATTTCTAATGGAATGTAAAATTGCCAAACCTCTTTGTTTGTTTGTTTTTTTTCTCCAGCATTCTTAATTTTATTTTTTAACTTTACAATATTGTATTGGTTTTGCATATATCAAAATGAATCTGCCACAGGTATACATGTGTTCCCCATCCTGAACTCTCCTCCCTCCTCCCTCTCCATACCATCCCTCTGAGTCGTCCCATTGCACCAGCCCCAAGCATCCATATCGTGCATCGAACCTGGACTGGCGACTCGTTTCATATATGATATTATACATGTTTCAGTGCCATTCTCCCAAATCATTCCATCCTCTCCCTCTCCCATGGAGTCCAAAAGACTGTTCTATACATCAGTCTCTTTTGTCTCTTTTGCTGTCTCGTATACAGGGTTATTGTTACCATCTTTCTAAATTCCATATATATGCATTAGTATACTGTATTGGTGTTTTTCTTTCTGGCTTACTTCACTCTGTATAATAGGCTCCAGTTTCATCCACCTCATTAGAACTGATTCAAATGTATTCTTTTTAATGGCTGAGTAATACTCCATCATGTGTATGTACCACAGTGTTCTTATCCATTCATCTGCTGATGGACATCTAGGTTGCTTCCATGTCCTGGCTATTATAAACAGTGCTGCGATGAACATTGGGGTACACGTGTCTCTTTCAATTCTGGTTTCCTCAGTGAGTATGCCCAGCAGTGGGATTGCTGGGTCATAAGGCAGTTCTATTTCCAGTTTTTTAAGGAATCTCCACAGTGTTCTCCATAGTGGCTGTACTAGTTTGCATTCCCACCAACAGTGTAAGAGGGTTCCCTTTTCTCCGCACCCTCTCCAGCATTTATTGCTTGTAGACTTTTGGATCGCAGCCATTCTGACTGGCGTGAAATGGTACCTCATAGTGGTTTTGATTTGCATTTCTCGGATAATGAGTGATGTTGAACATCTTTTCATGTGTTTGTTAGCCATCTGTATGTCTTCTTTGGAGAAATGTCTGTTTAGTTCTTTGGCCCATTTTTTGATTGGGTCATTTATTTTTCTGGAATTGAGCTGTAGGAGTCACTAACTATTCTCAACAATATACAAGCAACTCCTACAGCTGAACCTGTTTGGAAAACTGTTTGGAAATGTAGAGTTAAATGCCCACCCGAACTGGCATTCCTACTCCTATCATTTATTTATTCAATAGAAATAAAAATATATGTCCACAAAAACACTTGTACAAGAATGCTAACAGAATTTTTAGTTGTAAAGTCTCCAAACTTTGGAAGCAATCCAACTATCAGTAGGAGAATGGAGAAACATAAGACTACTCAGCAACAAAAAAGAAACAAATGAATGACCCTAATAGGACTACAGATGGCGGTGAGGGGTAGGTGGCATGGTAGGGACTGTCTCAGTAATTTTCCAGAGAAAAAGTTCTAGAGTAACACAAATATATCTTGCTAAGTATATGAATTCCACTGGTATATGTATTAACCAAAATTAATTGAACTGCTCTCTGATAATCTGTACATATCTTTATGAATAATAAAAAGAGAAATCCTTCTTGGGGCAAGATAGTTACAAATAAATGCAAACTTCTATTTTTTTTCCTATCTAAATATAGTTCTTTTTTCCCTCTCACTTTTAAGGTTACACTAGAGACAGAATGGTCGACATCAAAATCCAATAGATTATATTCTTTGCAGCCAAAGATGGAGAAGCTCTATACAGTCAGCAAAAACAAGGCTGGGAGCTGACTGTGGCTCAGATCATAAAACTCCTTACTGCCAAATTCAGACTGAAATTGAAGAAAGTGGGGAAAACCTAGACTAAATCAAATCCCTTATGACTATACAGTGGAAGTGAGAAATAGATTTAAGGGACTAGATCTGATAGACAGAGTGCCTGATGAACAACGGATGGAGGTTTGTGACATTGTACAGGAGACAGGAATCAAGACCATCCCCAAGAAAAAGAAATGCAAAGAAGCAAAATGGTTGTCTCAGGAAGCCTTAACAAATAGCTGTGAAAAGAAAGGAAGCTAGAGGCAAAGGAGAAAAGGAAAGACATACTCATTTGAATGCAGAGTTCCAAAGAATAGCAAGAGAGATAAGAAAGCCTTCCTCAGCGATCAATGCAAAGAAATAGAGGAAAACAATAGAATGGGAAAGACTAGAGATCTCTTCAAGAAAATTAGAGTTACCAAGGGAACATTTCATGCAAAGATAGGCTTAATAAAGGACAGAAATGGTATGGACCTAACAGAAGCAGAAGATACTAAGAAGAGGTGGCAAGAATATACAGAAGAACTGTACAAAAAAGAGCTTCATGACCCAGATTATCATGATGGTGTGATCACTGACCTAGAGCCAGACATCCTGGAATGTGAAGTCAAGTGGGCCTTAGGAAGCATCACTATGAACAAAACTAGTGGAGGTGATGGAATTCCAGTTGAGCCATTTCAAATCCTGAAAGATGATGCTGTGAAAGTGCTGCACTCAATATGCCAGCAAATTTGGAAAACTCAGCAGTGGCCACAGGACTGGAAATGGTAAGTTTTCATTCCAATCCCAAAGAAAAGCATTACCAAAGAATGCTCAAACTACTGCACAATTGCACTCATCTCACACGCTAATAAAGTAATGCTTAAAATTCTTCACGCCAGGCTTCAGCAATACGTGAACCATGAACTTCCAGATGTTCAAGCGGGTTTTAGAAAAGGCAGAGGAACCAGAGATCAAATTGCCAACATCCGCTGGATCATGGAAAAAGCAAGAGAGTTCCAGAAAAATATCTATTTCTGCTTTATTGACTATGCCAAAGCCTTTGACTGTGTGGATCACAATAAACTGTGGAAAATTCTGAAAGAGATGGGAATACCAGACCACCTGACCTGCCTCTTGAGAAACCTGTATGCAGGTCAGGAAGCAACAGTTAGAATTGGACATGGAACAACAGACTGGTTCCAAATAGGAAAAGGAGTACATCAAGCCTATATATTATGCAGAGTACATCATGAGAAACACTGGGCTGGATTAAGCACAAGCTGGAATCAAGATTGTTGGGAGAAATATCAATAACCTCAGATATGCAGATGACACCACCCTTATGGCAGAAAGTGAAGAAGAACTAAAGAGCCTCTTGATGAAGGTGAAAGAGGAGAGTGAAAAAGTTGGCTTAAAGCTCAACATTTAGAAAACTAAGATCATGGCATCTGGTCCCATCACTTCACAGCAAATAGATGGGGAACAGTGGAAACAGTGGCTGACTATTTTTCTGGGTTCCAAAAGCCCAGATGGTGCAGATGGTGATTGCAGCCATGAAATTAAAAGATGCTTACTCCTTGGAATGAAAGTTACGACCAACCTAGACAGTATATTGAGAAGCAGAGACGTTACTTTGTCAACAAAAGTATGTCTAGTCAAGGCTATGGTTTTCCAGGGTCACATATGGATGTGAGAGTTGGACTATGAAGAAAGTTGAGTGCCGAAGAATTGATGCTTTTGAACTGTGGTGTTGGAGAAGACTCTTGAGAGTCCCTTGGATTGCAAGGAGATCCAACAAGTCCATCCTAAAAGAGATCAGTCCTGAATATTCATTGGAAGGATGGATGCTGAGGCTGAAACTCCAGTACTTTGGCCATCTGATGCAAAAAGCTGACTCATTTGAAAAGACCCACATTCTGGGAAAGATTGGGGGCAGGAAGAGAAGGGGACAACAGAGGATGAGATGGTTGGATGGCATCACCAACTCAATGGACATGAGTTTGGGTGAACTCCGGGAGTTGGTGATGGAGGGAGAGGCCTGGCATGCTGCAGTTCATGGGGTTGCAAAGAGTTGGTCACGACTGAGCAACTGAACTGAACTGAACTGAGAGACAGAATGAAAATTTCAA
Source organism: Bubalus bubalis (assembly GCF_019923935.1). Lineage (NCBI taxonomy): Eukaryota > Metazoa > Chordata > Mammalia > Artiodactyla > Bovidae > Bubalus > Bubalus bubalis. The sequence goes on along the minus strand of NC_059158.1, from coordinate 94,909,172 downwards.
AACTCATGGCTATGGAAATTTAGCAAGTCAGAAAGTGAAAGTGAAATCCGCTCAGTCAGAGAACACCTTAGAAATCTACCATTAGTGCTGTGCTCCTTTTGAATTCCCATTGTTTTATGCTGCCAAGATGGAAGTTATAGTTCATTCAATATATTTCATGTTCCCAAAATACCTGGTTGTTGAAGAGATGCTTATTTTCATTCCCCCAACACCTGTAGAGTGTTGTATCTTTAAAGTTCCTGGTAGGTAAGCAGAAGCAAGAAATATTTAAAAGCTCTATGATTTTCCCACCTGCTGATTTTGAGAGTAAGGAGAATCTTTAATCAAACAAACTGTAATTCTTTGGGGAAATTTTTTCTATATTATTTGCTAAGATTGAAGCTGTCTCCATGGAATTATCATACTTTAAAAAAAATTTAATGCTAACATTTGAATTAATCTTCAATATTCTCTGAGAAATTGATTATTGATGAAATATCCCTTATTAACACAAAGCCTAGAATCCCTTATTTTTTTGTCCTGCCAAGAGAATCTCTTGATAGGAAGAGCCCACTGCCATTTTCACACTTATCCCACAGATCTATTTCTCCACCTTTTAAAGCTTTCAGTTGAGTGTGAATAAAACCACCTCCTCTTGATATTTTCAGTACAACTGAGATAGCCTATAATTTTCAAAACTATTTTGGTTAACCTAATAACTGAGAAAAGAGGAAAAAAAAAAACAGAGAATACAGGAAACAAAAACAGCTGATAAAATACAGGTTTTGGAACCTATCCTTACTAGTTTATTCCTACATCATACCTTATGGGAAAGAGATTATTTTTCCCCAAATGCATAGCTTTTTTTTTTTTTTAATCCTAGCTGAAGTATCTACTTCCCACCTCTTGATTGGCAAATTTGTGAGTGTCAGTGACATAGTGAAACCAGGAAAGAAAACCTGCTGCAAATAATGGCTGTACCAATTTTTAAATTTTTTTTGTTGAGATACAATTGTCACACAACATTGTGTAAGTTTAAGTTTTGTAGCATGTTGATTTGATACATTTATATGTTGTAATATGACTCCTACTATAGTGTTAGCTAATACCTCTATAACATCACTTAATTATCTCATTTCTTTTTTGTGAGAACATTTAAGATCTGGTCTCTCAGCAGCTTTGAAGTATATAATACATTAATGGTTTTGCAATATTATACTGGACCTAAAAATAAAAGCCAATAGTATGAGTGCTAAAGAAAATATGTGCTAACAATATCTTTTTAGAACAGGATAGACAAAGATTTATTAGGACAAAGTTTCTTTGTAAAATAAAAACATGGTAGGCGTTAGCATCTATCCCTTATTCTGCATAAAAAGATTCAGTCTGATGCAAAGAATCGCCATTTTTATTTGGAAATTCAACTCCTCTCCACTCCTTATTCATGTCATCTGAGTAGAGTTCTTTTTTTTTTTTTTTTAATTTTATTTTATTTTTAAACTTTACATAACTGTATTAGATTTGCCAAAACAAGGTCTGAGGCTGAATGTATAAAAGGGATTTACGGTAATTGAGGTGTCCTGCCCTATGTCTGCATCCAGAGAAGGCAATGGCACCCCATTCCAGTACTCTTGCCTGGAAAATCCCATGGATGGAGGAGCCTGATAGGCTGCGGTCCATGGCGTTGCTAGGAGTCGGACACGACTGAGCGACTTCACTTTTCACTTTCATGCATTGGAGAAGGAAATGACAACCCACTCCAGTGTTCTTGTCAGGAGAATTCCAGGGACGGGGAAGCCTGGTGGGCTGCCGTCTATGGGGTCGCACAGAGTCGGACACGACTGAAGCGACTTAGCAGCAGCATGTCTGCATCAATTTGTTCAGGAATGGGCATGTAACCTAAGCCATGCCAATCAGAGTAAATCTTTACATGGAATTCCCAGAGTAATAGCTCCCAGGTGGCGTGCTGTGATTCATGGTGTCGTAAAGAGTCGGAGACGACTGAGCGACTGAACTGAACTGAAAGACTCTACTGTTTTCTTTTTTTTTTTTTAAGTTGGATTTGACTAGATTTGCCAGTTCCATAATCTCCAGCAGTTATTTTTCAGCCCTGAGGAAAGAGCCCTCTGGAATGAATGAAACTATGTGTGGATGATATTGCTTTACCCTTTGTTTCTAGGAGGACCTGATGTCAGATGTACCCTTGAATGATTTAGTTATTAGAACCGATGTATTCCATTATTCACTTGAAGCTAATTCAAACTGAGTTTTCTATGAAACTGAAAGAATTTGCACTGATACAGGAAATATTATCTATGACATAAGATTAGTAAGATGAACTCATGTGAGAACATCTAGAACATGTTTTGTGATAAGGTTCTATAGTGAAAGAGAAGAAAGATAGGGTTTAAATTCTCCATCACTTATTATTTACATTATCTTTTATTTTAAATGGTATCAAGCCTTTTTATGGTTGGGTAGTATTCCACTGTCGGAGAAGGCAATGGCACCCCACTCCAGTACTCTTGCCTGGAAAATCCCATGGATGGAGGAGCCTGGAAGGCTGCAGTCCATAGGGTCGCTAAGAGTCAGACAGGACTGAGCGACTTCACTTTGATTTTTCACTTTCATGCATTGGAGAAGGAAATGGCAACCCACTCCAGTGTTCTTGCCTGGAGAATCTCAGGGACAGGGGAGCCTGGTGGGCTGCCGTCTATGGGGTCGCACAGAGTCGGACACCACTGAAGCGACTTAGCAGCAGCAGCAGTATTCCACTGTAAATATGTACTACATCTTCTTTATCAACTTATCTGCCAGTGGGGGTTTAGGTTATTCCATGTCTTGACTGTTGTAAATAGTGCTGCTATAAACATGGTGGTTCATGTATCTTTTTGAACTACAGTTTTGTCCGGGATATATGCCCAGGAGTGGGATTGCTGATCATATAGTAATTCCATTTTTAGCTTTATGAGGAACTTCCATACTATTCTCTATCGTGGCTGCACCAACTTACATTCCCACCAACAGTGTAGGAGGGTTTCCTTTTCTCCACATCTTCTCTAGAATTTGTTGTTTGTAGACATTTAAATGATGGCCATTCTGAGTCATGTGAGATGGTACCTCATTATAGTTTTAATTTGCAATTCTCTAATATTTAGTGATTTTGAGCATCTTTTCATGTTCCTTTTGAGCATTAGGAAGCATCACTATGAACAAAGCTAGTGGAGGTGATGGAATTCCAGTTGAGCTATTTTAAATCCTGAAAGATGATGCTGTAAAAGTGCTGCACTCAATATGCCAGCACATTTGGAAAACTCAGCAGTGGCCACAGGACTGGAAAAGGTCAGTTTTCATTCCAATCCCAAAGAAAGGCCATGCCAAAAAATGCTCAAACTACCGCACAAGTGCACTCATCTCACACGCTAGTAAAGTAATGCTCAAAATTCTCCAAGACAGGCTTCAACTTTACATGAACCGTGAACTTCCAGATGTTCAAGCTGGATTTAGAAAAGGAAGAGGAACCAGAGATCAAACTGCCAGCATCCACTGGATGATCAAAAAAGCAAGAGAGTTACAGAAAAATATCTACTTCTGCTTATTGACAATGCCTTTGATTGTGTGGACCACAACAAACTGGAAAATTCTGAAAGAGATGGGAATGCCAGACCACCTGACCTGCCTCTTGAGAAATCTGTGTGCAGGTCGGGAAGCAACAGTTAGAACTGGACATGGAACAACAGACTGGTTCCAAATAGGAAAAGGAGTACGTTAAGGCTGTATATTGTCACCCCGCTTATTTAACTTACATGCAGAGTACATCATGAGAAATGCTGGACTGGAGGAAGCCCAAGCTGGAATCAAGATTGACGGGAGAAATATCAATAACCTCAGATATGCAGATGACACCACCCTTATGGCACAAGAAGAACTAAGGAGCCTCTGGATGAAAATGAAAGAGGAGAGTGAAAAAGTTGGCTTAAAGCTCAACATTCAGAAAACTCAGATAATGGCATCTGGTCCCATCATTTCATGGCAAATAGATGGGGAAACAGTGAAAACAGTGACAGACTTTATTTTCTTGGGCTCCAAAATCACTGCAGATGGTGAATGCAGCCAAGAAATTAAAAGACATTTGCTCCTTGGCAGAAAAGTTATGACCAACCTAGCTAGACAGCATATTAAAAAGCAGAGACATTACTTAGCTAAAAAAAGTCCATGTAGTCAAAGCTATGGTTTTTCCAGTAGCCATGTATGGATGTGAGAGTTGGACTATAAAGAAAGGTGAGCACGAAAGAACTGATGCTTTTGAACTGTGGTGTTGGAGAAGACTCTTGAGAGTCCCTTGGACAGCAAGGGTTCCAACCAGTCCATCCTAAAGGAAATCAGTCCTGAATATTCAGTGGAAGGACTGATGCTGAAGCTGAAGCTCCAATACTTTGGCCACCCGATGTGAGGAACTGACCCATTTGAAAAGACACTGATGCTGGGAAAGCTTGAGGCAGGAGGAGAAGGGGACGACAGAGGATGAGATGGTTGGATGGCATCACGGACTCAATGGACATGAGTTTGAATAAACTCTGGGAGCTGGCAATGGACAGTGAGGCCTGGCATGCTGCAGTCCATAGGGTCGCAAAGAGTCCAACATGAGTGAGCAACTGAAATGAACTGAACTGATTGAACATCTATACATCTTCTTTGGAGAAATGTCCATTTATGTCTTTAACCCATTTTTGAATAGCATTGTTTGTTTTTGTGTTGTTGAATTGTATGTGCTGCTAGTATATTTTTGAAATTGAGCCCTTGTCTGTTGTATCATCTGGAGAAGGCAATGGCACCCCACTCCAGTACTCTTGCCTGGAAAATCCCATGGATGGAAGAGCCTGGTAGGCTGCAGTCTATGGGGTCACTAAGAGTCGGGCATGACTGAAGCGACTTAGCAGCAGCAGCAGCAGTTGTATCATCTGCAAATATTTTCTCCCATTCTATAGGTTGTATTTTTGTTTTGTTGATAGTTTCCTTTGCTTTGCAAAAAGCTTGTAATCTCGATTAGGTACTATTTGCTTTTTAGTATTTCTATTGCCTTGGGACTGTGAAAGTCATTGTTTATATAGTTGTTAAATTTTTGACAAAATCTGCTATACCCACCTTTTATTTTTGACCCTCTGACTGAAGATTCTCACTCTGTTTACTTGAAATAAAGTGTGTAGGATCATAACTAATTTAAAAAATATATTAGCTTTTATAGTCCCAGTTTCTCAACCAAATCCTCAGGAATGAGGCAAAGTGAGAAGAGAATGTAAATTAGTACTTGCATATGAAAATAAGGGGCTTTTTAGAGAAAGCGATGAAGTGTAAAAGATGGAGAAGTACAAAGGAGTTCTGTGATCCAAAGCATAGGCTAGCTACTGTCCTCAACTCTGGCTACACAATAGAATTATTGATGGATATTTTTTAAAATAATCATACTTGGAACTCACTCTGGATCAATGAAATTAGGTTTCATGATTGAAGCAACAGACATTTGACTTTAAAGCTCCACAGATGACTCCATTGTACAGGCAGGCTGCAAGGCCATTGGGATAAAAGAAAAAGTGGTGCTATTCATTCAATTTATATGATTGTAGTTATTTTTATGTTTCAATTTTAATCCACCTATTAATTCATCAGCTCACTAATTCCCGCATCCATCCATCTATCCATTCATTCATTTGTCCTTTCGTTTCTTTAGTTACTCATCTATGCACTCATTTGATCAGCTACCCATTTATTTGTTCTTTCATCTACTGGCTTAGAGTCAGTCAATCATGTACTCAGTCCACTAATATTTATCAAGCTCCTAAACTCCGCTTCCAGAGATAAGTGAATACAATAAAATAGGTCAAAGACTTTCAAAACTGCCAGTTAGTTGCGGCAGTGCTCCTCACAGTGTGTGCTGAGAGGTTATTTCTCTGCCTTATTAAGAGGGATTATGAGAAACACTGGTTGAAGTTATGAAAACTCTTCTTTAAATGTCATTTACATGGATTGGTAATATCTCTGAATCTCTGACACACTTAAGGATACTGGAAGTTCTAATTTTAAATTTACTAAAGTGAAATGATGACCGAGGAAAATAAATAAATAATGTGCAATTGCCACTTCCCTCCCACCTCACACCAAAGAAAGTTTGGTGTATTATCTTCAGCTGAAAAAAATACAGATAATCACTATAATTAACTTTGGTTCAGTTCTTAGTCCATTTTCTATTTCCAAATATTTCTAATTCCTATAAAAGGCTCATTTATATATCTTTTAATCCATTCAATTAAAACTTCTCCAACCTCCCTCCTTATTGAATTGCGCCAAGTTTTGGGTTGATATGCTTTGTTTTAGTTGCTGCTTATTTATTTATACTTATTCACTCAACCTTAATATAGATCATGTTACAGAGTCTATGGTTACTGTTTATTTTTGAGTGAGAACAGGATGTAAGTACTACATGTTCTTGAACATCAATACCAATTTTATCTTTCTCACTTGCTAAATCCAAGTATTCTTAAAGAACTTGTACTCCTATGAGTATAATGTACATTTTACAGTCATTTTTGTATTTAATGAGAGAGAAGGGTTTGTCAGACTCCTTCAAAAATCCATTGCTTCATACTACTGGTTTTATACATTCCTGAGTTTTTATAGCTCCCAGTTTTCATGTGCACTTTCTTTTAACAGGGCTTCTGAAATGAGTTGATAAAAATGCCTATTAGAAGTGCCTTGGCCTTAGTTCTTTAGAATTCTTTTGTTTACGCTGTTTTAAAAAAAATCATTTTTTAAAATATAAGTATTTCCTAAATTATTTTTAGTGTGAGCATAATACAAACATGTCAATTTTTCCCAAAGATGCAAACTGTATGAAAAAGTGAAAATAAATCACCTTTGTTTTCTGGCTACCAATCCTACTCCATAGAAGTTAACCAGTCCTAATTATTTCTTAAGTACCTCTTCCTGAAATTTTATATATCGATAACATTGTAGCCTTGGTTCCCCCAAAGGGAGAAGGAAAAAATTTGCCTAACAGCCTCTATTTCCATTTTGTGAAAATTTGGCCCGATTGGCCCGACAACTGTCACTCTCTGAAACTTCCATGTTGAACATGCTACATGCAGGGCAGTGCCTCCTGGGAAGGGCTCAGGGCAGGATGCAAGGGATGCTTTGTGTGAATAGGAGGTAAAATACTGTCAAATTAAGTCTCCTCCTTCATGAAAACTGGGTTTTTCCTCCTGACCAGCCATCACTGGAAAAAGAGACAGTGGAGGCTGAGAGAGTGAACTGGTGCATGAGAGTTGCTTAATATTCTTTGTATATTTTAGTGTGTGTGCATGTGTTCTTGATTTTATGTACTGAAAAATTATCAATATTTTAATTCATGGCTTATGAAGTGTTAAATGAAATGAAGATGTCATAACTGTTGGCAAATCAATATTTTTCACTTCACAAAAACTCCCAACTATCATCTGCATTAGTTGCCAGAAAAATTAAAATCAAGCTTAAGAAATTTACATGTGGCCAAATAATTTCAAAAGCAAAATTATAAAATTCTTTGAAATATATTTACCAAAAAAATCATATTTATTGTGACAAGTGAATATATTTTAATGTTTGTTCTACTTTGTGTGGTACCTCTGAAAGTAAGAAACTTGGGGTTAGTGAGGATCTTAAAGTGGCCTTGTGCTCAAAGGGTCATTTTCTAAATCCTAGAATCGATACAGGTTTTCTCTGACTCTTATCTATGTTTGAAAATTCTCCTTTTAGAGGACTTAGATATACTCTTAGAAGAAGAGACCTCTTGGCTAGAAGCAACGTCTTGGCTAGCACACGTGTGCATGAGTTCTTTGTCATTTCAGTGTTATCTGACTTTGTGACCCTATGGACCGTAGCTTGCAGGCTTCTCTGTTCTTGGGATTCTCCAGGCAAGAATACTGGAGTGGGTTGCCATGCCTTCCTCCAGCAGATCTTTCCTGACTCAGGGATTGAAACTGCGTCTCTTAACCTCTCCTGCACTGACAGGTGAGGTCTTTACCACTAGCGCCACTTTGGAAACCTCTGGCTGGAAGTCAAGGGTATAGCTAATATGCATGCACATGTACACACATACAAGCTTAGAGAATATGGCAGAAATTTGGAAGACCTGGTACACTCAAAACCTTAATGAAAGAAGAAATGAGAAAAATAGATTTTGGTGAAACCAGGTAAACATACATGACTTGTGCAGTTAATAATCTTCATTGGATTGAATTGAAAGATGCATTGCGGGAAACATGGAGATGTCTGCAGTCTCAAATTAGAAAAGCCATATTTTATTGGTGTAGGTCATTATGTCAAAGATGAAGAGAACATTGTTCATCTAATGAGAATTTCTTTATTAGATGGATAATAAAAGTTGTGCTCCTAGTATAGACTTATATATACTACATCAAGATTCACTGTACTTGAACCAGTAGAGGTAGTTCCACAGAAACCTTCATAAATTCTCTCTAAAACTGATCGAAGTTAATTAAAGTTAAAGACTTTTACTTATTAATTAATTGATTTTACTCCAGCATTCTCCTTAACAGACAAAATTTCAGCTAAATTTTTTTTTGGCAAAACAAGAGTGTCTGAACTGAAATGAAAATCTTAGATAAAGGCCAAAACTTTTGGTGTTTTATGACTTTATTTGCCTTCAAAATGAGAATCCTTTCTTTATGTCCCAGTGCTTTGAACTACAGATGAAATAACTTGACATGTTATAAAAATGTAATAGTCTATCTGAAATATTTTGATTAAATAGTTTTCGGAAGGCTTCTTCTGTTTCTTTTTTCTTTAAATACAGAGTTCATTTTTCATGGCCTCCTACGCTTGAGGACTATTCTCTGAGTGATTAAGTTTGCTCTGTGCATGGCAAGTATAAGAAATATATGGATAGGACTACAAATCTGTGATTAACACAAGGTAGGTTTGTGTGAGATATAATTTGCCAACAGCCTGAGAAACAGAATTTCTTTAGGTTTACAGTTCACTTACAATCAGTGGGACTGTTAACCTCCACCACCTTCACCAGTGCTCACTGTACTCACTCTTTTCAAGCTGCCTATTTTGCTATACTTTAAAAAAATTTGCTTTGGGAAAATTGAGGATCTTTTTCTTTTACTAATGACTATAATCAATGTTTATTTCAAAGCAGAATAATCAGAAACAGGAAAATCAAGGGGAAAAGGTACAATCCACAGCACTCAGAAATTGTTAAATTCAGGATATTCAAGAGTTGACAACAATCCTCTTTTCACTCTCTTATTTTTAAGCACTTCTAGTGAATGTCAGCATTGTTTCTCAAATTTAGGGAGGGCAGTAAGATTTGAAAATATTTATTTGACTCTGATTATAATTAAGACATATTGTGTGCTCAGTTATGTCCGAATCTTTGTGACTCCATGGACTGTAGCTCACCAGGCTCCTGTGTCCATGGGACTCTCCAGGCAAGAATACTGGAGTGGGTTGCCATTTCCTTCTCCAAGGGATCTTCCTGACCTAGGGATCAAACCTGCGTCTCCTGCATTGGCAGGTAGATTCTTTCAGCACCAAAATTTTTTACTTTTTAAAATTAAGGGTGGTGAATAACTGATTGCATTAATTGTTTGCTATCTTAGTATGTCTTCCCTCCCTGGTGACTCATGGTCAAGAATCCACTTACCAATGCAGGAGCTGCAGGAGATACAGCTTCCATTCCTGGGTCGGAAAGATCCCCTAGAGGAGGTAATGGCAACCCACTCCAGTATTCTTGCCTGGAGAATTCCATGGGCAGAGGAGCCAGTGGGCTACAGTCTGTGGGGTCACAAAGAGTCAGACACTTCACTCACTTCACTGACACAGATTATCCAATACTGTAAAAACATCAATGTGCTCAATGAAGTCATTTTACCAATAATTACACAACAAATAAATAGTGAAGCTGAGGTTAAAATCTAAGTGTATAAAAATTCAAGGTCTATAGTTTACTTGCCATTTTGAAAATTTTAAGTCTGTAGAAATGTTGAGAGCAGAGTATAGTGAATTCACTGTCAATCAAATTTACTAATTGTTAAATTTTTGCAATATTTGTTCTCTTTCTCTCTTATTCTCTCTCTCTCTCACTCTCTCTCTATACATGCTATGCTATGCTATGCTAAGTCGCTTCAGTCATGCCCCACTCTGTGCGACCCCATAGTCGGCAGCCCACCGGGATCCCCCGTCCCTGGGATTCTCCAAGCAAGAACACTGGAGTGGGTTGCCATTTCCTTCTCCAGTGCATGAAAGTGAAGTCGCTCAGTCGTGTCCGACTCCTAGCAACCCCATGGACTGCAGCCCACCAGGCTCCTCCGTCCATGGGATTCTCCAGGCAAAAGTACTGGAGTGGCGTGCCATTGCCTTCTCTGCTCTCTCTATATATATCACCCCAAATATTTCTTTCAGCATGTATCACAAAGAATAAGAACATTCTTCTGCTTAAACACTTGCCATCATGCAGCTGGGCTTCCCAGGAGGCTCAGTGGTAAAGAATCCACCTGCCAAAGCAGGAGATGCAGGAGATGTGGGTTCGCTCTCTAAGTTGGGAAGATCCCCTGGAGTAGGAAATGGCAACCAACTCCAGTATTCTTGCCCGGAAAATTCCATGACAGTAGAGCCTGGTGGGCTATGGCTCCATGAGGTTGCAAAGAATGAGTGACTGAGCACACAAACATCTTTGCAGGTACAACATTTAACATTAATTCAGAAATATCATCTAACATACCTTCTATGTTAATGGGCTTCCCTGGTGGCTCAGATGGTAAAGAATCCACCTGCAATGCAGGAGACCTGGGTTTGATCCCTGGGTTGGGAAGATCCTCTGGAGGAGGGCATGGCAAACCACTCCAGTATTCTTGCCAGGAGAATCCCCATGGACAGAGAAGCCCAGTGAGCTACAGTCCATGGGATCGCAGAGTTGGACATGACTGAGGGGCTTTCACTTCACTATTGTTAATAGTGCCTGCTTCCCCATTTTTTTAATGAAAAGATTCATACTTTCAATTTCTCTGCTATACTGATTTCTTTGCTTAACATTGTGCTTTTTACAATAGCAAACAAAGGGGGGATGATTAATAATATAAAAAGTTTAAAGAAATGATAGTGTAACCATATGATGCAATGTTATACCTCAAAAAATGAATTTTTTTTCCTTTTGCCAAGTCTTTCCCTTGGCATATGTGTATGTTAATTTGCGTAGTTGTTAAAACACATAGTACAATTGACTCATGTTTAAAATATTTATAGTCTACGATATGGAATGGTGATGTGCAAGTTTGAGATGATGGAGTAACCTGGGGTGATTGTGGAATCAAAAATCCAAAGGCAAATTTAGCCCTTGAGCATAAGCCAGGGTCAACACAAAGATGAGGCATCTGTATTGCTGTCAACTTAGCAAATAAATCAGCTGATGCAGGGAGAAGGAGAAAGAAAATGAGAAACTTTAATTGATTTCCTCTTCAGTCACTTCTTTAACACCTGCAATGAGCCTGTTTCCTCCCCTGTATCATTGTAATTGTTTATTTGGTAAAGTCAAATGGCTCCTTTAAAGATAATTTAATTCCTTTTAATTAAGGAAGCCTATTTTAATAGCTAGCATTTTGATACATGTGGTGCTTATGGCTCCCAACATTTTGAACACCCTGCTCATTAGGAAAGTCTTTAAAAAGTCATTCAGTGCAGACAGTATCTTCCGCTTAGCAAATGTAAAACTATAATTTAAGTTCAACATAATTGCAATATTATTCACAAACTCAAAGATAAATATTATAAACATCCCAAAAGTAGAACTTATGTGTATAAAATTACTGGACACATGGGCCAGAATATAGCTTTTAAATGGTAATAGGTAATACTTGTGGTTTGAATCTTTCTTGCTTTTATTAGGAATGAATGTACTAGCAAAAACCTAGCATTATGGTAGAAACTAATAAGATGATGTTTCATTGCTTTTGCCCCTGCAAATGCCTTTAAATTTAAACATTTATTTTATTGAGGCAAACAAAAGTCTCAACTTGAGAAGTCTAAATTGAGTTGAATGACGTATTCTCTTTGCTGAGGCTTTGTCTTATCCAGACAGGCTAAAGTGCAAGGGGAATGATTTGATCTCATTACCTTGCTGCTGGTGGTGGTTATCACAGATGGTGAGGGTTTTCATCACAGAGCTGTGCAACCGGAGACACAGAACAAAGGGGCCGCCCAGCCTCCAGGTGGTCATTTCTGGTAATTAATGCCTTGGGGAAAGTTCAGCTCGGTAACAGTATAATAGCCTGGTGAGCCTGCCAAGGAAGTGGCCCTTTTCAAAACAATTCTTTTTTTTTTTTTAACCTTTTCTCCTGTCAGTCAACTGACATATAGCTGTGCACAAGAGATTTATTTTCTAACAGAGGAGCCAATTAGAAGGGGAGGATTTAGTGTAATTTTTCCTGTTGCTCTTGCTGACAAAACCCAGGTATTCCTCATCCAGCGCATTCAGTTTTCCTTCTTGCTTACCACTGTCTGGATTTCTCTGGAAATGGGTTATCCACTTTCAGTGCCTAATGTGTGCCTTATACAAAGTCTAGGGCTTATCTCTGATACCCTGTGAAAAGGAGTATTTGGTTAGTACTTAAACAGACTAACAGTTTCTTTAGTTGCGAAAAGCTAATTGTATCAGGAACACTTTTTCCAAATATGAAAGATGATTCTGATCCTCAACTCAGAATGATATATTAGCTACTGAAAAGTCATAGAAGATATGAAGAAGTGGATTAGGTGTTTGTGAAGGGCTGTAAACTAGACCTTTCAGAATGAATCATCTTTTGGCAATGACTAACATTTATTGTAGCTCAGATGGTAAAGTGTCTGTCTGCAATGCAGGAGACCTGGGTTCGATCCCTGGGTCAGGAAGATGCCTTGGAGAAGGAAATGGCAACCAACTCCAGTATTCTTGCCTAGAGAATCCCATGGACAGAGGAGCCTGATGGGCTACAGTCCATGGGGTCACAAAGAGTCGGACACGACTGAGTGACTAAAACACACACACACACACCATTTATTGAGTGCTTATTATGTGTCAGGTTCCTAACATATATTATCATATATAGTCTTTATGGAAAGCCCATGGAAGAGAAATTATTATCCTTAATTTTGCAGAGAAGGAAATGGATACTTAAAGAGGCACAATAATTTGTACAAATTTATAAAACCAGGTATGGAGTGTGACTAAAACTCAAGTCACTTCACCATAATTTCTTATTCTACATGAGTCATCCTTAAACTTTTGTGTTCATGAGGATTAAATGGAGGGCTTGTTAAGACAAAGATTTCTAAACCTAAATCCATAGCCGGTGGTCCAGTAGGTCTGGGCTGGGATGCAGGAATTTCCATTCCTAACTTGTCATACTTGGTTGATGCTCATGCTTGCTCATCTGAGGACCACACTTTGAGACTCAATGTTCTATACCATGCTGTCTCTTCTAAAAAGTAAATTGAATTCAGGAAAATGGGCTAATGGATATTAAAGTTTGAATAAAATTAAACTGCAAGAAAACTCTAATTATAATAAATAACAATATGGGAGCTATTTTTAATATTGTTAATAATGAAAGGTTTTTGCTTAGGAAATATTAGTTCAAGTATTCGAGCATTAATCTAAACTGTTCATGTATCAAATATCAAACTACAAGCAGATATGGGAGATACAATGATCAGTTAGAAATGATATTTGTCTTTCAAGAGCTTAAAAATCTCAAGAAAAGACATATGTATATAAGTTAGTAGGCAGAACAAAAAAGTATAACAGAGGTTAAAAATAGGATGTTTGAAAACACTGAACTGGGAGACATTAAATTCCAACAGGATATTAATTTTACCTTGGGGAAATGATTTCTGAATATTAGAGTCATGCTTCTGTTTTTCATATGTGTTTTATGGCATGCCTTTTCTGTTATATTTTTCTTGCTTTTATCACATTGTAGGTGAACAACAATCTTTTTTTATGAGTTTTATGTAGAAAGTGGGCATTATTTAACAGGTGATTTCATCTTCTGGCTATTATAGTCTAGCAATAGTAACCATAAATCTAAAAAGGGGTCATAGATTTCCTTCTCATGGGTTTGGTCACTGTAGCTGCCTATAGAGTGTCCTTAAAGGATCATTGGCCAGGAGGCAAGGAGGGCCCAGAGCTCCATGAACCAGAAAGTTGCCATGATTCTATTGCCGGATGATGCCCTGCCTAAGGGTCTGGTTCATACTGAATGGCTCTGAGGAGTTTAATGCGTTTCATGGAGAGGCAAGGTTTGTTTGTTTGTGTTTTTCTTGATAAGAAATGACTCTCAGGATAAAATAGGGTACAAAGTGACTTCTGGAATTTTGTAGGGGGTATACCCAGATAATCATGATGGTGTGATCACTGACCTAGAGCCAGACATCCTGGAATGTGAAGTCAAGTGGGCCTTAGAAAGCATCACTACGAAAAAAGCTAGTGGAGGTGATGGAATTCCAGTTGAGCTATTCCAAATCCTGAAAGATGATGCTGTGAAAGTGCTGCACTCAATATGCCAGCAAATTTGGAAAACTCAGCAGTGGCCACAGGACTGGAAAAGGTCAGTTTTCATTCCAATCCCAAAGAAAGGCAATGCCAAAGAATGCTCAAACTAGTGCACAATTGCACTCATCTCATACGCTAATAAAGTAATGCTCAAAATTCTCCAAGCCAGGCTTCAGCAATATGTGAACCATGAACTTCCAGATGTTCAAGCTGGTTTTAGAAAATGTAGAGGAATCAGAGATCAAATTGCCAACATCCGCTGGATCATAGAAAAAGCAAGAGAGTTCCAGAAAAACATCTATTTCTGCTTTATTGACTATGCCAAAGCCTTTGACGGCGTGGATCACAATAAACTGTGGGAAATTCTGAAAGAGATGGGAATACCAGAACACCTGATCTGCCTCTAGAGAAATTTGTATGCAGGTCAGGAAGCAACAGTTAGAACTGGACATGGAACAACAGACTGGTTCCAAATAGGAAAAGGAGTTCGTCAAGGCTGTATATCGTCACCCTGCTTATTTAACGTCTATGCAGAGTACATCATGAGAAACGCTGGACTGGAAGAAACACAAGCTGGAATCAAGATTGCCGGGAGATATATCAATAACCTCAGATATGCAGATGACACCACCCTTATGGCAGAAAGTGAAGAGGAACTCAAAAGCCTCTTGATGAAAGTGAAAGAGGAGAGTGAAAAAGTTGGCTTAAAGCTCAACATTCAGAAAACGAAGATCATGGCATCCAGTCCCATCACTTCATGGGAAATAGATGGGGAAGCAGTGGAAACAGACTCTATTTTTTGGGGCTCCAAAGTCACTGCAGATGGTGACTGCAGCCATGAAATTAAAAGATGCTTACTCCTTGGAAGGAGTTATGTTATGTTAGTTAAGTTATGACCAACCTAGATAGCATGTTCAAAAGCAGAGACATTACTTTGCCAACAAAGGTCCACTAGTCAAGGGTATGGTTTTTCCTGTGGTCATGTATGGATGTGAGAGTTGGACTGTGAAGAAGGCTGAGCACTGAAGAATTGATGCTTTTGAACTGTGGTGTTGGAGAAGACTCTTGAGAGTCCCTTGGACTGCAAGGAGAGCCAACCAGTCCATTCTGAAGGAGACCAGCCCTGGGATTTCTTTGGAAGGAATGATGCTAAAGCTGAAACTCCAGTACTTTGGCCACCTCATGCGAAGAGTTGACTCATTGGAAAAGACTCTGATGCTGGGAGGGATTGGGGGCAGGAGGAGAAGGGGACGACAGAAGATGAGATGGCTGGATGGCATCACTGACTCGATGGACATGAGTCTCAGTGAACTCCGGGAGTTGGTGATGGACAGGCAGGCCTGGCGTGCTGCGATTCATGGGGTCTCAAAGAGTCGGAGACAACTGAGCGACTGATCTGATCTGATACTCACATGTAACACATTAAAAGTTTGCCCCCAACTTTATACAAAATGGACACTTTGCTTTCCAACATAGGAAATTAGCAAATTATTCTTATTCATTTTCTTAACTCTTTTCTTCACTGTCCGTTTCCTCTATGCAAATTGTTTTTAGAGATTAGGATGGAACGTTTTCCTTAAGAGTACTCTAAAAGTGGAAAATGAGGTGCTCATTGCCATTGAGGGCTGCACTGGCCATCCTTTGAGGCTAGAAACCCTAATTCTCAGGGTTTGTATCATATGTTCTTTCCATGTGGTCCCAGCCACAGTAGAGTGATGTTCTAGTAATTGTTTCTTAATAGGTTCATTTTCCTAATATTTCTAATTTATAAATTGATTTATTTTTTTAAATGAAAGAGGTATTGTTCTTTCAATTCCAAGCTATTCAGCAAGCCTGAAAAAAAATCCATTTTTATTTGATATGTTTGAACTTTAAGAAATTGTGTACCAAAACATTTTTAACATAGACTCTGTATTTTCTGAGATATCCTGAATTACAAGTTTGTCTTGTACTTACTATATTGTCCAAAAAATTATGTGAACTCAAAGCAAGTTTTTGTTTGTTTTGTAACTTTTGAAACTAATACCTAATGTTATTAATCCCCTAACAGTGCACCAGTTTCTATGTCAAGCCTTTTATATAAATTTAAAATATATTCAATCCTATTACATCTCTGTATTATAGGTGATGTTGTCATTACATTTTACTGATGGGGAAACAGGTTTATAAATATTACATGCTTTGCATATGATCATTCTAATAGGATGGCTAGCCATAAATTTCTGGGCCAAGTGAAAAATGAAAATGTAGGCCCCTTTTTCAAAAAGTAGGAAAAAATCTTTTCCTGTTCTTTTATATTCTCTGTCTCAAGTTGTCACTGTTTTTTATTCTCTGTTGAATGTATCCTTGCTTGGGTATGAGGATACTCATGTGATACATATAAACTCTTTAACAGGTGCCTGGAGCCCCTCCCTGTAACTTGCTGCCCTGAGCTTGCATGCCTATCCTCACCCTCCCCTGCCCAGGCCCTGCCAGGGGCACAATACAGCATCATCGTGGCAGAGATGGGAGGGTAAGTCTGGAGTATGGCTTGGGTACCAGGAGAGAGGCAGCAGGTAGCTGAGAGCCCGTCCCAGGAAGGCAGAACATTGAGAGAGGCAGGGTGCTATTGTCCACCCTGACTTTGCTTAACAAATCACAAATTCAGAATAAATTTATGAAGAACTTCAAGACAACCATGGCGAAACATTAAAACCCGAACATGGGAGCCTCTTCTAACCCTTGTCTCCAGAGGAAGCATTCATAAAAAGAAGATTCAAGTTCGTAAAACTTTATAACCTTACCCTCCCATGAAGCTGGCATGGTTAGTACTAAGTTAGGAATCTAACCCAGTTATGTAGGATTCCAAACCTTCATGTCCTGGAAATCACGTCTTTCCATAGAGGCAACAGGAGTTCACAAAAACCACCCATTAAAGGCTTTTACTAAGATAAGAGGAATTGTCATAGAAGTCTGATGTTGGGGAGGAATAACCCTCACCTTTTAGGCAATTATGTCATTGAAGGCTCTGACTCTTGATTGTCATCATGCTTTCAATCAAATGATTTGACCTGCATATCTCTATGAAAGCATACAATATGAGTCATGTTCATGCATCACTTCCGTTGCTTAGAAACAGTTTTGCTATTATAGTGACCTGAACATTTTCCTCCTTAATCTGTTAATTCTCTCTTTTTGGAAGCAATGCTTCATGTTGGCCATGTGCTTCTCAGCCTCAGACATTAGCCATCCTTGGATGTGATGGACAAACTCCTCAAGAAGTTAGGCTGGAGTCCTCTGTTTGGAGATGAGGCTGACACCCAGCCCCAGTCCACGCTGCTGTTAGAATTTAATGACAAACTTCCCTTTTAAGTCTGTGTTCAAATTTCATCTCAGGAAAGAAAAGCAAATTCACTACCAGAGCCGCACGTTTCCCGTTACCCTTAATAAAATATATTCCATAGTGAGGAGTGACATTTTGAAAGAATAGACCTTTCAGCAGACTGTCTCTATGCCATTGTGCGTAACAGAAGCCTGGCAGGTCACAAAGGGAGATGCTGGGGAAGTGGATTAATATGTAAACCAACCTGGGCGACTTATAACGATGAATTCTAGGGCATACTTTGTGAAATTTCCTTCATTTTGTGAGCAATTGTGCTCAGAAATGAATTTGTATTCATTAGGCTCCCCGTTTTTCTCTTTTGAAAATGATAGGCTTTGTTTTTCTTGAAAAGTTTGTTTTTAACAATGTGACAAATTAATTCTGTGGAATAAATGTTTGTAACTAAAGCATGATGTAGAAAATTATGGATAGAAAATAAAACATACTTTCCAAAAGCATAGGGTAGCCCAGTTCTCCTGTGGTGCCTGACTTGAGAAAGCAATGGATACAGTCTGTTGTGTATTTTTGGGTTTTTAAGAAACATATTAAAATTCATATATGTAGGCTTATTTTAATATCATAGACATTAAAGCACCCTTAATTTCTAAATGAATTACTGCAGTTAAAAGCATTGGGATTTAATTGTGACCCTGTTCTGAGCACACAGCAGTCTTCTCCATCAGATAGGAGTCAGAAGAGCAGAGCTTAAGGGATTTGAGCTGGCCTCCTGAGAAGGCAATGGCACCCCACTCCAGTACTCTTGCCTGGAAAATCCCATGGGTGGAAGAGCCTGGTAGGCTCCAGTCCATGGGGTCGCTAGAGTCAGACAAGACTGAGCGACTTCACTTTCACTTTTCACTTTCATGCATTGGAGAAGGAAATGGCAACCCACTCCAGTGTTCTTGCCTGGAGAATCCCAGGGATGGGGGACCCTGGTGGGCTGCTGTCTATGGGGTCACACAGAGTCGGACACGACTGAAGTGACTTAGCCGTTAGCCTGAGATCAAGGATCTTCTGTATCTTGACATCCTCCTCTAAGTGTCTATTGTGTATCACTACTATCAACACAGTTTCTTTCCAGAGAGTGACAAAACATCTTAAAGCTATAAATACTCAGGCCACACTTCCCAACAATGAAATAATTATAATTAAGTATATCTCCAACTCCTAGGCCTTAGATTGCACCTAATGGACTGTCAGAAAGAAATATGGAGCTTGATGGGTCATGCATTTATCAGCTGGCACTCTGTTACAGCATCTTCAGAATATTGGTTTCAGAGAGGAGAGTTCATAAGAAAGACAAGCTCCATGAACCATGCATTTTTTTTTTTAATGAATAATTATGCCTCTGACTCATCAGGGAGTGTAAAGGATGCATTGGATTATGTGATGGGCATACAAGCTTTGTTGGTGCAATGACTCAACTTTATGATTTCTCTATTTGATAGTCCCCAGTATTATTAAGACAATATTTCTACATACTTCAAAAGGATCCACAGACTACAAAAATTTGCATTGCTATGGTTTCAACAAAGAAAGCATTCAAAACAGTGCTTGGAATTGCTGCCATTTATCCTGCCTACACATAAGAGGAAGAGTAGCCAGAGGAAGGAAAGTCCTCAAGTGACAATTCTTAAAGAGTGCAGCAGAGTCCCAGGTATGATGTGAAGAGTTGAGGTGCATTTCTGAAAAGTGCTCAGAGCTCATTGTTCTTATGTACTGACAACGTAGAACCACTCCTAAATTTGCCGTAATCCATCTACTAGCTGAAGGAGATTTACCTGCCCCCATGCTCCTCACAATATATAAGCCAAATCACAGAAATATGCTGTGGATGCAGAATATGCTTCTCTTTGCCAACTTCTCTGACTTGAATTCCACACAGGTCATCTCCCTTCAGCACTGGAAGGGAGTGATCATAGAGTTCAGTTAAACATAAAGAATTTTAAAACTCATGTGTATCTTTCCAAATAATAGGTGATTTGGACACAAGGTTTAACTGAAACTTAATGGTCTTCTCAAAAGTCTCAAAGCACCGATTATTTCACAGTGAAAAGTCACTTCACATACCTGCACCTCCCTTCCGCACGACTTGTACTGACTTTCTCTTCCCCACCTTGAATAGTGTACAGACGCTTCCCTAGGCATGGACCTTCTCCCTTCTCTGGTTTTTACCACATGCAGCCTGGGAGTGGCTGAATTATATGCAATTGGATTCTAACCTTTACCCACTTCTGTGCTGTCTAACTTTCATGTTATAGCCATACATTTTTTCATAGTCAGAAAAGTGTATTTTAAAATGAAATAATAAGCAAATTTAAGGGCTATATAAAGAAAACAGTTTCTGGACGCTTTCTTTGCTTAGACCAGAACTGCCAACCTCACATGTCTTTTCAGTAACAGTTTACTAAATAATTTTTGTAGCCTACATGTATTGCAGGATAATCAGTTGTTCATTTAAACATAATAGGGTTTTAATCTATATTGTCTCAATTATCACTAAGCTAGTTGAAGGGAGGAAGCATATGTAACTTGGAGGGTACAGCCGTCTTTTCCCCCAGAGAAATATTTGTCTCTTTCAAAAACTGAGGTATAGTTGATTTATAGTATATTAGTACAACATAGTGATCAAAATTTTTACAGATTACCCTCCATTTATAGTTGTTATAAAATACTGGCTATATCCCTGTGTTGTAGAATATACTTTTGTATCCTATTTATTTTATACACAGTAATTTTACCTCTTAATCCCCTATCTATTTTTTCCCTCTCCAGTTCCTTCTCCCCACTGATAACCACTAGTTTACTTTCTATATCTGTTTCTTATCTCTCTGAGTCTGTTTCTTTTTTGTAATATTCATTCAGATCAGATCAGATCAGTCGCTCAGTCATGTCCGACTCTTTGCGACCCCATGAATCACAGCACGCCAGGCCTGCCTGTCCATCACCAACTCCCGGAGTTCACTGAGACTCATGTCCATCGAGTCAGTGATGCCATCCAGCCATCTCATCCTCTGTCGTCCCCTTCTCCTCCTGCCCCCAATCCCTCCCAGCATCAGAGTCTTTTCCAATGAGTCAACTCTTCGCATGAGGTGGCCAAAGTACCAGAGTTTCAGCTTTAGCATCATTCCTTCCAAAGAAATCCCAGGGCTGATCTCCTTCAGAATGGACTGGTTGGATCTCCTTGCAGTCTAAGGCACTCTCAAGAGTCTTTTCCAACACCACAGTTCAAAAGCATCAATTCTTCAGTGCTCAGCCTTCTTCACAGTCCAACTCTCACATCCATACATGACCACAGGAAAAACCATAGCCTTGACTAGACGAACCTTTGTTGGCAAAGTAATGTCTCTGCTTTTGAATATGCTATCTAGGTTGGTCATAACTTTCCTTCCAAGGAGTAAGAGTCTTCTAATTTCATGGCTTCAGTCACCATCTGCAGTGATTTTGCAGCCCAGAAAAATAAAGTCTGACACTGTTTCCACTGTTTCCCCATCTATTTCCCATGAAGTGATGGGACCGGATGCCATGATCTTCGTTTTCTGAATGTTGAGCTTTAAGCCAACTTTTTCACTCTCCTCTTTCACTTTCATCAAGAGGCTTCTGAGTTCCTCTTCACTTTTTGCCATAAGGATGGTGTCATCTGCATATCTGAGGTTATTGATATTTCTCCCGGCAATCTTGATTCCAGCTTGTGTTTCTTCCAGTCCAGCGTTTCTCATGATGTACTCTGCATAGAAGTTAAATAAGCAGGGTGACGATATACAGCCTTGACGAACTCCTTTTCCTATTTGGAACCAGTCTGTTGTTCCATGTCCAGTTCTAACTGTTGCTTCCTGACCTACATACAAATTTCTCAAGAGGCAGATCAGGTGTTCTGGTATTCCCATCTCTTTCAGACTTTTCCACAGTTTATTGTGATCCACACAGTCAAAGGCTTTGGCATAGTCAATAAAGCAGAAATAGGTTTTTCTGGAACTCTCTTGTTTTTTCCATGATCCAGCGGATGTTGGCAATTTGATCTCTGATTCCTCTGCCTTTTCTAAAACCAGCTTGAACATCTGGAAGTTCATGGTTCACATATTGCTGAAGCCTGGCTTGGAGAATTTTGAGCATTACTTTACTAGCATGTGAGATGAGTGCAATTGTGCGGTAGTTTGAGCATTCTTTGTCATTGCCTTTCTTTGGGATTGGAATGAAAACTGACCTTTTCCAGTCCTGTGGCCACTGCTGAGTTTTCCAAATTTGCTGGCATGTTGAGTGCAGCACTTTCACAGCATCATCTTTCAGGATTTGGAATAGCTCAACTGGAATTCCATCACCTCCACTAGCTTTGTTCATAGTGATGCTTTCTAAGGCCCACTTAACTTCACATTCCAGGATGTCTGGCTCTAGGTGAGTGATCACACCATCATGATTATCTGGGTCGTGAAGATCTTTTTTGTACAGTACTTCTGTGTATTCTTGCCATCTCTTCTTAATATCTTCTGCTTCTGTTAGGTCCATACCATTTCTGTTCTTTATCAAGCCCATCCTTGGTATCTCTGATTTTCTTGAAGAGATCCCTAGTCTTTCCCATTCTGTTGTTTTCCTCTATTTCTTTGCACTGATCGCTGAAGAAGGCTTTCTTATCTCTTCTTGCTATTCTTTGGAACTCTGCATTCAGATGTTTATATCTTTCCTTTTCTCCTTTGCTTTTTGCTTCTCTTCTTTTCACAGCTATTTGTAAGCCCTCCCCAGACAGCCATTTTGCTTTTTTGCATTTCTTTTCCATGGGGATGGTCTTGATCCCTGTCTCCTGTACAATGTCATGAACCTCATTCATAGTTCATCAGGCACTCTATCTATCAGATCTAGGCCCTTAAATCTATTTCTCACTTCCACTGTATAATTATAAGGGATTTGATTTAGGTCATACCTGAATGGTCTAGTGGTTTTCCCTACTTTCTTCAATTTCAGTCTGAATTTGGCAATAAGGAGTTCATGATCTGAGCCACAGTCAGCTCCCAGTCTTGTTTTTGCTGACTGTATAGAGCTTCTCCATCTTTGGCTGCAAAGAATGTAATCAATCTTATTTTGGTGTTGACCATCTGGTGATGTCCATGTGTAGAGTCTTCTCTTGTGTTGTTGGAAGAAGTTGTTTGTTATGACCAGTGCATTTTCTTGGCAAAACTCTATTAGTCTTTGCCCTGCTTCATTCTGTACTCCAAGGCCAAATTTGCCTGTTACTCCATGTGTTTCTTGACTTCCTACTTTTGCATTCCAGTCCCCTATAATGAAAAAGACATCTTTTTGGGTGTTAGTTCTAAAAGGTCTTGTAGGTCTTCATAGAACTGTTCAACTTCAGCTTCTTCAGCGTTACTGGTTGGGGCATAGACTTGGATTACTGTGAAGGAAGAGGAAAGACTTAGCTTCTTTCCTGGCAACAGTTCTGCCAATAAAAAGCCAGGGACTCTGTTTGCTGTCGTCCTCCCAACTGCTTTTCCTCTCCATAAAAACATTCTCCTTCCCTTCCCACGGGACTTGTACATGGCTCACTATGGTTGCAGGCTTCCTCAGGTGGTGCTAGTGGTAAAGAACCCTCCTGCCAATGCAGGACACATAAGAGACTTGGGTTTGATCCCTGGGTCCAGAAGATCCCCTGGAGGAAGGCGTGACAGCCCACTCCAGTATTCTTGCCTGGAGAATCCCATGGACAGAAGAGCCTGGTGGACTGCAGTCCATGGGTATCAAACAGTCAGACATGACTGAAGCGACTTAGCATATACTGTGGTTGCAGACTCCAAATAGCAATTCTCTGCTGGGCCTGAATAACTTGTCTTTGCTGGAGAAATATCTGGCAGTCTACTTATCAAGTCAACAGTAATAATAAAGTTGCATAGATGCACACTGTGTTGCTAAGAGAAATAATTAAAACATACTTTGTTGCATGTCAAAGATATTCTCTCCCCTTGTTCAGGTGATTTTGTCTTTCTGGAAAGTCTTTGAATGGAATAGAAAGTTCACTTTTGTGGCAATGTTGTATTTAGAGCAGAGAGGCTGTCTGACAACTTTTTTTTATCTTCCTGTTTCCCTCAGTGAGAGATACATAACAGGAAATCAACACAGAACTGTTCACCGATAATTGATTAATTTCTGATTTATTACCCTGAGTTGCTGAAGTGAGACACTGCCCAATGATATGCCCAACCTTATAATGTTTAAAGTTCAGTGTAGTTTTCCTATCATAAAATACTTTAAAAATTAAAGTTTGAATCAATTTCCTAAATATAAATAGATTGCTTGCAAGCATGTTTTGGGAGTGCTTTATCACTCTGCAGGTTGGAAAGATGGAGGACAGAAAAGCTAGGTCTGTAGAAAATAGAGAGAAAACAGAGATCTGGTAATTTTCCAATTAATTTTATGATTCTAGATAATGGATATTTGTCTCATTTTTCTTTGTAGGCATATTCCTGCTGTGCTGGAATGTAATGCATATAATAGGTGATAGTTTAATTGAGTACTTTCCATCTTACAAATACATCATCTTGATTCAGAATTGGGAATATATTTAACGGAAAAAATCATTCTGATTTAAGCACTATATACCTCAGCAAGCAATTTGTGTGAAACCTGATTACTGAAGGTGTTTATTTCAACTTGATAATTCTTTATTACATTGCATTACCAATTTATACAGATTAAAATGCTAATGTCCTATGCTATTAAGGGATTATAATTAAATTTTTTAATTTTCCCACATTAGTAAGAATGAAACATTTATGAGAAATTCATCTTGCCTGTGTACTAAATAATGGAATAAGAGATTGCAAAATAAGAAGAGCAGAAGCAATTTGGGGACATAAGCTGTTCTGATCATTTTTGTTTTCTTTGAGATATTTATAAAGTTTGCTTGCCTAAGAACTAATACGATATCACTTCTATAAATATTGAAATTTGAAAATGGAAGCAGAAACCTGAACTAGCTCAAGCCACTCCAAGCCTAATTCTCTATATTCACTTGCTTTGAGTCTGTTACATTAGCCCTTACTTGTGATAATAGTATCAAAATACTTTGTATATTTGTAAACATATTTGCCAAATTGATGCATTTGAAAGTAGCATAAATTGGTTCTAATTATCTTACTATTATTTGTAGTGATTTTAATGAGAGTTAAGTCTTAGCTACAACACTAAATTTGTGTCATTTTTATACTGTCATGATAAATTCCTGTAATATGAAATCAATACATATCCTACCAAGACACATTTAGACTTACAGCCTGTTTAAGACTGAATTGAATATCTGTGTATGCACATAAAGCCAGAGATGTTTAAGGGTTTAAACAAAACAAGAAATAAGGTTTACAGATGCACAAGGAATATATACAGCTGCTTGTTGTTCTGTAGGCTACTGAAAAATGCTATGCAAGAGGCTTCAAAAATAATTGTAGGCCCTGGTTCACCTTTACATTTTTATCTTACCCTGAAATGTACTGCTGTCTAAGCCTAGTGTTAGGTACATGCACTATGATGAGGTGTTTGAAGAAGAAGATAATTTAAATACGAATCTGATAGAGATGTCTTTATCACTCTAAATCTCTCTGAATTGACCAGAGTGTAATAAAAACACAGCAGTTAAAATGCCTAAGGGCACCACTAGTAGAAAGTAATGTGGAACCAGAACCGTTACCCCACCACGTAGAGAACCATTTCAGCCATTCACAGTGAACACATGGCAGTGAACTTCATAACATCCAAGGACTGTCGTCACCTCCTAGTTAAATCTGTACCTGGCGAGAAGTGAAGTGAAAGTCGCTCATTCATGTACAACTCTTTGAGACTCCATGGACTATGCAGTCCATGGAATTCTCCAGGCTAGAATACTGGAGTGGGTAGCTATTCCCTTCTCCAGGGGGTCTTCCCAACCTAGGGATCAAACCCAGGTCTCCCGCACTGCAGGCAAATTCTTTACCAGCTGAGCCACAAGGGAAGCCCGAGAATACTGAAGTGGGTAGCCTATCCCTTCTCCAGGGGATCTTCCCAACCCAGGAATCCAACCGGGCTCTCCTGCATTGCAAGTGGATTCTTACCAACTGAGCTATCAGGGAAGCACCTGGTGAGAGGTACATGCATTAATGATGATTTTTTTATACTAGTGAGATTAAAAATTTTTCTCTTTTAAGTCATAAACTGTTTGAAAAACAGTTGATATAAGCAGCTCTTATCTATGGTAGGTCCAAGCAATTAGAAATAAATTATCTCTTATTAGACTGGAATAATTCACATGGGAGCAATATAAATTGAATTTCTTTAGAAAAGTTTAATTATGAAATATTTCAAAAGTGCAGAAAAAGTATAGATGATGTCCACATGTTCATAACCCATATTTACCAGATGTTACCTGGTATCTGCTATGATGTGAATGTTTGTGTTGCCTCCAAATTCATATGTTGATGTCCTAAACCCCAAAGATGATGGCTTTAGAAGATGGTGGAACCCTAATGAATGGGATTAATGTTCTTAAGAAGGAGACTCTATAGAGTCCCTTTCCCTTTCTAACAGGTAAGGATGCAGTGAAAAGGTAGTGGCTCTGGACCAGGAAGTTTGTCTCAGCCAGTACACAACCATGTTGGAGGTTTGACTTTGGACTTCCAGCCTCCCCAGCTGTAAGACATAAGTTTCTATTGCTTATAAGCTATACGGTTGTGGTATTTTGCAATGGACTAAGACAATATCCATTTACAAAAAAAAAAAAAAAACACAGATGCATCTAAATCATCTCTCCTGTATTTCTCTCTTTCTTCATATTTTCCCACTAGAGATTATCTTTATATTGTGGCTACTGTGACTCACACTCAAACATGCCTTTATTATTTTAAAACACAGTTGTAGGGGACTTCCCTGGTGGTCCAGTGGCTAAGACTCTGAGCTCCCTATGGAGGGGACCCAGGTTCAAGCCCTGGTCGGGGAACTAGATCCCACATGCCACAACTAAGACATGGTGCAGCCAAATAAATTTTAAAAAACACAGTTGTAAAACTGTAAATGATGAAAGGAATTGTTTAGACATTTTCCCATTTTATATTAATAGTATACTATACATACTTTCCTTTGTTATCTGCTAATTTAACTGAACTTTATTTTTGAGATTTATCTGTTTTAGTGCATGTGGATTAGTTCATTCATTTTGATATGTAGAGTATTCTGTTGTATGAAAAACACACTTGATATCTCATTTGTTTTTTTTTAGTTTCTTACTGAAGGACATTATTAATGATTTCCATTTTATAAAATGCTGTGTTCTGTGCACACATATAAGTAATACTCTAGTATATTTATCTTAAGTTAGATTGCTGGATCAAAAGGTTTACAGTTTGCAATTTTAATAAATACTGCCAACTGCCCTCCAGAGTGATTTTCCATACCATACTCTGATTTGCAGTGAAAAAAAATTCCTGCTGCTTCACAGAAAGCAGGTAGAGGCTTAATACTTATTAAGTATTTAATAAACAATACTTTTAAAACTTTTGTCAGTGTTATGAATATGAAATAATTGTTTTATACTTCATGAAAAAGTTTGTTAAATTAAAATGATATCAATATATAATTGAAGAGAGTCAAACAATATGTCCAGTTCTGTCTCAGGATATAGAAAGCAGGAAGAAGCAATAATCTCACCACTTCAAGGAAAAAGATCCAGATTAATTTTAATATTACAACTTAAAAAAAGTTCATTGAATTCGTGGCAATCAACTAGCCCAAGATATAAAGAGAGATAGTACCTATAGAGAAAGGGGAGATATGAGCACTCACTCACCTGGCTGGACATTCAAATTTTAACCAAAAATTATGAGACATATAAGAAGGTAGGAAGAACACAAAAAGGACAAAGCAATAATTAGGTCAAACTCATATGTGACACGGGTGCTGGAATTCACTGACAAAGAATTTTACATAACTATGATTAATATATTTAAAATGCTAATGGAAAACATGCAAAGTTAAATGGATAATTTCAGTGTGGAGACAAAATTATAAAATAAAAGCAAATTGAAATACAAGAAATGATAAACAGTAATAGAAGAATAAAAGATTCATTGGTAAATTTGGCACAGAGAAAGGATCAGTGAACTTGAAGATAGAGCAATAGAAATGATCCAAGCTGAAACACAAAGAGGAAAAACGAGAGAGAAAGAAACAGAACCAGAAATTTCAAAAGCTGTGGGATGATATTAAATATTCTAAAACTAGTATAATTGGGATCCCGGAATCCCAGAAGAATGAAAATGTGCAGAAGTATTTGAAGAAGTAACAAGCAAAAATTTCAAAAATTAATGACAGACACTAAATCATAGATACAGAAATTCAGAGACCATTACAGTGTCATTTTTCACTACTCCAGTGCAATAAGCTGAAAAGAAAAGAAATTAAAAACATAGAGATTAGAAAAGAAGAAATAAAACTATTTTCAGTAACATGATTGTTTAGCAAATATCAGAGAATCTACAAAAAACTCTCAGATTTAATAAATGAGCTATCCAGTTTACTAATGGAGCTTATCTAGGTTGCAGGATGCAAAGTGAACACACAAAAATCAGTGGTGTTTCTATACTTTAAGTAAACAGTTATGATATGCAACTATAAAAACTGTATTGTGTCTGGTAGCACCAACCAATTTAACAGGTGGGTATAACTCGAAAGGAGAAATAGTGTATCTATAAGGTGAAAACTATGAAGTATTACCAAAATATAGTAATTATATGATTAAAAACATATAAATGGAAAAATATTCATGCCTATGGATTAGAAGACTCATTATTGTTAAGATATCAGTTCTCCCTAACTTGATTGCTGAATCCAACTAAATCCCAGTCAAAATCCCAGCAGACTTTTCATAGATATTGACAAGCTGATTCTGAAATTTATCCTTTCTCCAAACATCTGATGATTTTCAGATAAATTTTAAAATGTGAGGACTAAACTCTAAAAGAGTCTCTGAAACCTCTGTGTGTTTGGGTGAGGCTTGTCCATTAGTGGCTTCACCTCTGGATGACAGCACAGTGGCTCTGCATTTTGTTGGGGACCTAAATGCTGGTATTTGCTGGATTTTTCTCTGGGATGTTCAATTTTTCTTGTAAAAAAAAAAAAATCTGTTCCTGATTTAGTATTTGCTGATAAATGCCATGCTGGGCTGTCAAAAGTCTTTTTTTTTTTTTTTTTTTGTTAAAAATCCTTCAGTAGCTCCCATTCTTTTTTTTTTTTTTTTTTTAATTTTATTTTTAAACTTTACAAAATTGTATTAGTTTTGCCAAATATCAAAATGAATCCGCCACAGGTATACATGTGTTCCCCATCCTGAACCCTCCTCCCTCCTCCCTCCCCATACCATCCCTCTGGGTTGTCCCAGTACACTAGCCCCAAGCATCCAAAATTCTATTCTGCTGGAAAATAAGATTGGTTGGCATGGGGAATGTTACTTTTTAATGGGTAAAATTTATTTAATCTCTTATTTTTATTCCATTGCCTCACTGCCATTTTCAACTGACTAAAATTTACTCTGAACTTGTTGTTTCTATACTTTAATTTTTCCAGGACAATCTTCTGGTTTGTTCATAGAGAGGAAAATACACATGGTTGTAGGGAAACAGAGGAGAACTTGGTTTTATCTCCATTTTATGCTTTTCATTTGTCCCTGTGCTTTTATCCCCTCTTTCATATCCTTCAGAAATAAGTACTGCTTCTACCCTGAGCCTCATAATGGTTTTACTTGGTGAATTACTGTGTTCTGTATAGGCATCTCTATGACTATGCCAAAGCCTTTGGCTGTGTGGATCACAATAAACTATGGAAAATTCTTCAAGAGATGGGAATACCAGACCACCTGACCTGCCTCTTGAGAAACCTATATGCAGGTCAGGAAGCAACAGTTAGAACTGAACATGGAACAACAGACTGGTTCCAAATAGGAAAAGGAGTATGTCAAGGCTGTATATTGTCGCCCTGCTTATTTAACTTCTATGCAGAGTACATCATGAGAAATGCTGGGCTGGAAGAAGCACAAGCTAGAATCAGGATTGCCGGGAGAAATATCAATAACCTCAGATATGTAGATGACACCACCCTTATGGCAGAAAGGGAAGAGGAACTAAAAAGCCTCTTGATGAAAGTGAAAGAGGAGAGTGAAAATGTTGGCTTAAAGCTCAACATTCAGAAAACGAAGATCATGGCATCTAGTCCCATCACTTCATGGGAAATAGATGGGGAAACAGTGGAAACAGTATAGGACTTTATTTTGGGGGGCTCCAAAATCACTGCAGATGGTGACTGCAGCCATGAAATTAAAAGACACTCCTTGGAAGGAAAGTTATGACCAACCTAGATAGCATATTCAAAAGCAGAGACATTACTTTGCCAACAAAGGTCCGTCTAGTCAAGGCTATGGTTTTTCCTGTGGTCATGTATGGATGTGAGAATTGGACTGTGAAGAAAGCTGAGTGCCGAAGAATTGATGCTTTTGAACCGTGGCGTTGGAGAAGACTCTTAAAAGTCCCCTGGACTGCAAGGAGATCCAACCAGTCCATTCTAAAGGAGATCACTCCTGGGTGTTCATTGGAAGGACTGATGCTAAAGCTGAAACTCCAAAACTTTGGCCACCTCATGTGACTAGTTGACTCATTGGAAAAGACTCTGATGCTGGGAGGGATTGGGGGCAGGAGGAGAAGGGGACGACAGAGGATAAGATGGCAGGATGGCATCACCGACTCGATGGACATGAGTTTCAGTAAACTCCGGGAGTTGGTAATGGACAGGGAAGTCTGGCGTGCTGTGATTCATCGGGTCACAAAGAGTCGGGCACGACTGAGCAACTGAACTGAACTGATACTAGTATTTAGACTTAAACTCTCTTTATTCAAGTTAATAACCATGGCTTTGTCCACTTTCTATCTTGTAATTATTTATATACATCTCTTATTGATAGGCTATTAATTTCTTTTCTGTTTATATCTGCATGGTGTCATTTTAGTAGAATTGCATAGGACAGCAGAGATAAATGAACATTTTAACTCAAGTCATTTAATTTTATATCAGGTTGATATGATTTTCTTATGATTATTTGTTTTTCTCTTGTGAACTGTCAGCTTTTGCCCATTTTTCATTAAGTTGTGTGAGCGTGTGCATATGTGTATATATTATCATTTGTAGATAGTCTTTACTTCCTGGGAGATACAAATAATTGGAACAAGAAAAAAAGTTGGGTCAACAATACAGACAAACATGAGGTCCCTTTCACTAAGAAAATAAAAATATCAATATACTAACCACAAAACTTTTTAATCATAAAAAGAGGGAATTCCCTGGTAGTGCAGTGGTTAGGACTTGGGGTTTTCATTGCGATGAGCCCAGGTTCAATTCCTGGTCTGAGAACTAAGATTCTGTAAGCCACTCAGTATTTAAAAAAAAAAAAAAAAAAAAGACGTATAAAGCTTCTACTATATATTATACACTCTCTCAAGTGGAAATTGAAATACTGAGTTTTGTTTTTTTTTTTTCCCCTCAAAGTACAAGGTTTCATTTCTGTACTCCCTTAGGTGCACTCAGCCTCATCTGCTCATATGACCTCAGTTTTTTGACTGCTTCTAACTTGAGCATCACTATATACGTATATGATTGGGATTGCATTGACTCTATAGACCAATTTGTGGGAATTTACTTCTTTACAAAACTGTATTTTTCATAACATTGAATATTTGCCCTTATAACCACTTTTAAGTGTACAGTTTAGTGGCATTAAATACATTCACATTTTCATGCAAGCATTCCTATCATCCATCTCCAGAACTCTTCATCTTCCCAATGGAAACTTTTATCTATTAAATACTAATTCTTCATTTCCCCCTGGCCCCTGCCCCTGGCAGTCATAATTCAATTTTCTGTCTCTATGAATGTGATTATATGTATTTTGTATAAGTGAAATCCTACAATACTAGCCCCTTTGTGACTGGCTTATTCCACTTAGGATAATGTCTTCAAGGTTAATATATTTGTGGCATAGATTATGTCAGAATTTCCTTCCTTTTTAAGTCTGAATAATATTAGGTTGTCTGTATTAATGTATACCATATTTTGTTTTTTCATTCGTCTGTCAGTGGCTGCTTGGGTTACTTTCTCCCTTTAGTTATTGTGAATAATGTTGCTATGAATATGAGTATAGAAATGTCTGTTTGAAGTTTTGCTTTCAATTGTTTTGGAAGTGGAATTGCTAGATCATATGGTAATTCTATTTTTAATTTTTTGAAAAACTACCATACTATTTTCCACAGCAGATGCATCATTTTAAATTCCCACTAGCAGTGCCCAGGGCCTCCAATATCTCCACATCTTATCTAACACTTGTTATTTTCTTTGTTTTTTATAATAGCCATCCTAACTATGAAATGTTATTTCATTGTGGTTTATTAATGGCATATTCCTAACGATTAGCAATGTGGGGCGGCTTTTCATGTGTTTTGTAACTATTTGTAGATCTTTGGAGAAACATCTGTTCAAGTCTTTTGCCCATTTTTAAATTGAGTCATGAGGTATTTTTTTTAATTGTTTTTGCTTTTGTTGAATTGTAGTACTTTATTCTGGATAATAACCCCTTATCACATATATGATTTTCAAGTCTTTACTCTCATTTTTTGAGTTAGCTTTGCATTCCCTTGATAGTGTCTTTTGATGTATAAAAGGTTTAAAATTCAATGTATTCCAATTTATCTATTTTTCTTTTTGTTCCTTATGATTTTCATATTATAGCCAGGAAATCATTATCAAATCTAATATTTTCCCCCTATGTTTGTAATGCTTTTCCCCATGTTTGCTTATAAGGATTTTATAGTTTTGGCTCTTACAGTTAGGTCTCTGATCCATTTTGAGTTAATTTTTGCCTATGATGCAAAGTTAGAGTTCACTGTCATTCTTTTGCATGAGAATATCATTTCCCTAATACCACTTGTTAAAACTTTCATCAGTTTTTGAAAATTTGTTCAAATATTGTTTGAGTATATATTCAAATATTGCTTTTGTTACATACCTTCTTGGCCTATTTTTCTTTTAGAACATTTAACAGTATACACTACATCTCTTACTCTTTTATGATTTTCATTCCCGTTTTCTCTCCATGATTTAATCTGGTATTTTACACTGATTTAGGGTCTAGTTCCTAATTATCTGTGCTGTGTCCAGTCTAACAAACCCAGCTGTTAAACTCTTAATTTTTCTTACTGTATCTTTTAGTTTCAATGCCTTAAGAAAATGAACATTATGGCCTGACGGATGGATATCAGTTAAGTTTCATCAATCAGTGGTACTTAAACAAGAGATTAAAGAAAGAGGAAAGTGAAGACAGGTTATTTTTCACCTTGGTCGCCTCCTTCCACCCCTGAGGGTTATTTGCTTTCCTGCAGGATCAGGTTCTACCAGAAAGCACTGTAACATGGATTTCTCTAACTTCAAAACTGTTATTCCTTCTTTTCTTCAGCCTTAAAGGAGACAATGTGCCCTGCTAGTACCAGTTCTGAGACAGTGCTCTAACTCTCGTGCTTTCCTGATATTCTACACTTAGCTTTGCAAATAGTGCTCTCATTCAACACTTCTCAAATCATTCAGTTGGGTGCATCATCTTTTTCTTGCTGGGACATTGACTATGGTGGATTTTACATATAGAATGTCTTGGTTTATCAATGTTTTGTTGACAGGTTTCTGGATTTTGTCATACTTCAAAGGTCATTTTCATACAAATATTGTCTAAATAAAGTATCCCATGGCTTGCTTTCATGGCTTCAAATTTTATATTCTAATCTATGATAAATTTTTGGTGTTTTATTGTAATACTAAAAATGAGATGACTCATTTTTTCCTACAATTTTTATGACTATTCTTGTTTATTTTATGTTTGACATTTAAAATCTGCTTATTAAATAAAAAATATGTTTCTGGTATTTCTATTAAACAAGTATAAAATTTATAGATTAATTTAGGGATAAATAAATCTTTAAGGGTCCAATTAATCATGAGTGTGGATACCACTATTCTATTTGTTCAAGTCTTCATTTGTATTTTCACTGGTTTCAGAGTTTTCTTTGCAAAGATTGTTTACAATTCTCGTTACTCTAGCTGTTTTATCAAAGTTGTTATTGTAAACGTTGTCTTCTTTCATTATAACTTGTTGTAGGTTTTTGTTTGTGCATATAAAGCCTAGTGATTCTTGGTGTGACTATTTTGGTTTTGAACCCAGCCACTTTACTGAGTTATCTTCATGGACCTAATAGTTATATGTTTTCTGTGTTTTTCTTTAACCAGTCTTAGATAATAGAAATATAGAAGTACTCAGCTTTTGTGTGTTGTACAAAGGTTTCCAGCAGGAGGTAGCCCTGCTTAGCTGAGTCCCCAGGTTCAAGTGGGATTTTCATAGCTGTGAGTGAAAGAGTCATTTCCTAGGCAGGTTGATAGGAAATCTAGGGGTCCCCAAGGAGAGAGGGGTCTGGAATTCTCAAGGAGGAAGAAAGGACAAACTTTTCAGTCTTTGTAGACCAGGACCTGGGGACTGGAGTCGATGAAAATGAGGGGATAACAGGCAGGAAGGCCAGGGTTCTCCAAATGGAGGAAATAGCCTGCAAGTGTCAGACATTTTTATCTCTCTTAAGCGGCAGGAGGAAACAAACTAGCAATATTTTTTTCCTTCTCTATACAAATTTAAAGGGAGGTTTCTCTCAAAATACTGTGTTGCCATAATGACACCTTGTTTCGCCTGAAGTTAGCTATTCTTGAGCCTAGAGATAACCAATGCCTTTTTCTTATGGAAATGTTTGTCTTAAGCTATGCTAATGTACTATGCCTTTACCCCAAACTCTGTCTCCAAGTCGGTTCTGCCTCTTGGCCCAGAACCTACTTGACAAACCAGTATGTTATACTCAGATATTGTTCCCCTAATCTATGTAAATGAAACTATTTGTATGGTGGTCTGCCCTTCTTCAAGATTCAAGTTAATCATTTTATGGCCCAGGATAAACCATTTGGTGCCAAGATTATCCCAAAATGCATCTTATGGGTGAGGGGCCTGGTGCCATTCTAAATTTTAAGACATTCCTTTCTTTCATTAACAGACTGCTAGTGACTATATAACATCCAGCTGAAGACTAGCAGGGGGGTACTCTTTTTGCCCCCTTCTGATGCCTATGTCAGAAGCTTTCTCTATCTCCTTTATACTTTAATAAAACTTTATTACACAAAAGCTCTGAGCGATCAAGCCTCGTCCCTGGCCCCGGATTGAATTCTTCTCCTCCGGGGGCCAAGAATCCCAGTGTATTCGTGTGATTCAACAACAACCTTTCATGAGTAAAGGTGAGAGGAATATATGAGGATGTTTATAGATTAAGGAAGGACCATACAATAACAGAAGAGACAAAGCATATCATTGACTTGAGGGCACTGTTCAGTTTCATGGAGCAATGGGCTATGAAGTAAAGAGTTGTGGACATGAGGAGGATAAGAAGAGATGAGTTCATTTAGGACCTTACAAGCATGGAGGCCAGGATTTATGCTGAGAACAAGAAACTGAAGGATTTTTAACATAAATGGAACTAGGAAGACACTGCCAATGTAGAGAATGGTTGGTTGTTTTTGGCTTAAGATGGCTGGTACAAGTGTGTTGCAATACAATTAGAGGTAAATTTTATGATATGAATAAAGAGGAATGTGTGAGTCAAAGTCATATTAATGAGATAAAATCTCCAAGAGTTGATGACTGACTGGCAGGGAGAGGAAAGGAAAGAGAAAGTTTAATGATGCTCACTGGAGCGGTGATTGGAGAGGAAAGGATTGTGAGAGGAAGGGGACGAGTGTGATTTTGGTGAGGGTGCATTTGAGGAGCCTGTGGAACATTTACATATTCATTTACTAAATACATCTATGTGTTGCATGTGCAAGCTCAGTCATGTCCGACTCTTTGCGACCCCATGGACTGTAGCCTGCCAGGCTCCTCTATCCATGAGTTGGTCCAGGCAAGAATACTGCTGCTCCCTGCTCTGTTGTAACAACTAATTGAGAATAAGAAGTATGAAAATGTAATTTTATATCCAAACATTCTGTGTCTAAAAAGAAAGAAAAGTGGCTATCGTGGCTGAATTATACCCCCCACCAAATTCATATGTTGAAGTCCTTATCCCCAGTACCTCAGAATATAAGGATATATGAAGACCTTTTGAAATGTGATTAAGTTAAAATGAGGCTATTAGGGTAGATCTAATTGAGCATATCTAGGTTTCTTGTAACAAGAGGAAGAGTCATCAGGAATGCTCATGAACAGAGGGCCAGCTATGTGGTGAGGCAATGAAAGGGCAGCCATCTGGAAGCCAAGGAGAGAGGCCTCAGTAGAATCCAACCCTGCTGGCACATTGAGCTTGAATTCCATGCTCCTGTATGTGGGAGAAAGTAAATTTCTGTTATTTATGCCCTTCCATCTGTGTTATTTGGAAGAAGGCAATGGCACCCCACTCCACTACTCTTGCCAGGGAAATCCCATTGAAGGAGAAGCCTGGTGGACTACAGTCCATGGGGTCGCTAAGAGTTGAACATGACTGAGTGACTTCACTTTCACTTTTCACTTTTCATGCATTGGAGAAGGAAATGGCAACCCACTCCAGTGTTCTTGCCTGGAGAATCCCAGGGACAGAGGAGCCTGGTGGGCTTCCTTCTATGGGGTCGCAGAGAGTCGGACATGACTGACGCGACTTAGCAGCAGCAGCAGCAGCATCTGTGTTATTTTGTTATGGTAGCCCTAGCAAAGAAATAATGACTGATGATTACAACATATATTCACGTGCACACAAAGCAAATAAATTAATAAAACAGAGATCAAGAACCAGATAAAGAAGATGAATGTGGATTCTTTTCTCTAACTTTATTTTTAACTATATATATATATATATATATATATTTGAAATGTGCAACATGATGATTGACATACATATACATTTTGGAATGATTTTCAAAGTCAAGACAATTAGCACATCCATCACCTCACATACTTAACTTCTATATGTGTGTGTGGTAATAATACTTAAAATCTACTCTCAGGGCCTTTCAAGAATGCTATATTTGAAATAATGCAATACTATTTGAAATAATGCAAACTATAGTGATTTATTTTTCTTAAATACTTTCAGAGTAACTCAGTATTTAATATTTTTTCAGCAAAGATTATAATTTATTAATAGAACTTGGAAATGTTTGAATCACTTTTTTTAATTATCTTTGCCATTTTCTTTGGTGACAAATAAAGTTCATATTATTGTTTAGAAATTCAGAATAATTCAATCCAAGGATAAAGTATGCAAATAAAATGCTTCTTATTCTGTGACATGGTTATTAGATGTTATGCTTCAGTATGCTGATCTTTCATTTATAAGATAATTTTTGAAGCATGACTCTTAGTGTATTATACAGAAGTAATGTTTCCAGAAAGGTAAATAAAATAACTTGCTGTAGTTTTATTTTCTAGTAAATGCTAATTCTTCAGCCTTTAACAAATTATTAGTGGGAAATAAACTCATACTTAATTGTTCCTGGAAAACAGTTTGTGATATCAATATGAAAACAATAGCTGTGAAAAGAAAATGCATCTTTTGTGAGCATAATTTTCTCAGATTCTTTGGACTGAGAAAGCTGAATCAGTAGTAGTCAGCCAAGAGAAGTTTTTGTAGGCCACTTAAATTCAAGATACTTTAATTCCAATCATTGCCTCTCTGCTGGAGTGTACACAAGTTTGTCAACAGTGTCCACCTTTAAATGTTTCCAGATACCAAGATTTAAGCTATGTTTTTCACCACTCATGAATTTACTTTTTTAAGAAGTATCACTTAAATTATGTTTTAAAAGCATATGATTTCCCCTTTATAGTGCTTGAAAAATATGTAATTGAGATTACAGAGATGAACAGGTTTCTGTGACCCTGGGCCTCTGATTCAGGTAATTCATTAATTTGGAAGCCAAATCAGACTGGCTTAAACAATAGAATTTGCCAGTGCCCATACTGAAAAGTCCAGAGTATTGGCAGACTACAGGTACAGATTAATCAAGCTTCCATTCCATTTTTCCAGAACTCTTTTGGCAATCCTTTCTTGGCTTGTTTGGCCATATTCTCTCAGGGTCTCAGAAGAGTTACAGCACTCTTGATGTCACTACATGAATTGTGGCTATATAGGACTCAACCCAGAGCCTGGAGTGGTGATAATTCCTAGTAGTAGCTCAAAGAAAGGAGATACTAAAAGAGCCCCTCTATCTTTACATGCAATCATGCACCCACCTTTTTTTTTGAAAAAAATCTAGAAATTTATTTGATACTTTTTAATTTAGTTTTTAATTGGAATATAATTGCTTTACAATGTTGTGTTAGTTGCTGCTGTACAACGGGTTTCAGCTATATGTATTCATATATCCCCTTCTTCCCGCTCCCCTCATCCCACTCCTCTAGGTCTTCACAGAGAGCCCAGTTAAGCTCCCTGTGCTATACAGCAGCTTCCCACTAGCTATCTATTTTACACACAGTACTGTATATACATCAATGCTACTTTCTTAATTCGTCCCACCATCTCCTTTCCCCACTGTGTCCACATGTCCATTCTCTATGTCTATATTCCTGCCTTTCGAGTAAGTTCATCCGTACTATTTTTCTAGATTCCATATATATGAATTAAAATATGATATTTGTAAGATCCTTTTAAAGTAAAAATTAGCAGAATTTATTTCGAATGAGTCATTAGTCCATGAATTTGAACTCATCGACAGTAAAAAGTCTGCCTGAAATGCAGGAGACTCAGGTTCGATCCCCAGGTTGGGAAGATCCTCTGCAGAAGGAAATGGCAACCTACTCTAGTATTCCTGCCTGGAAAATCCCATGGACAGAAGAGCCTAGCAGGCTACAGCCCATGAGGTCACAGAGTCAGGCACAACTGAGAGAGAGACTTCACAAGTTTGCTTTTAGATTAATACAAGTATAGTATATATCTGTCTACAATAAGCAACCAAATCTATGACATAAATAGTATTTTCATTTCTTGACAGCGCTACTACTATGCTTATTTTGAAAAGGGTAGGAGGCCATCTAAATGAGCCTAGGTTTTCTAAGTAGGAGCT